>NC_090400.1:8588861-9188861 GCF_036365525.1 Heterodontus francisci | reverse complement strand
GACAAAATATCTGTTATTTCCCAGCAAGAACCAAGACCCAGGAAGTTTAAGGGAACTACCTGTTCTTTCAGCAAGCAGAGACATACTGCTAATGGCTCGAGGGGTTGAATGGCCTGCTTCTGTTCTCTGCTCTAGCACACCGACTGTGGACTTTTGCCTGCTGGAAGTTTGTATCAGAAAATCATGTGTAGAGCCCATACTTCTCCGCCATTCATTTTTATAGATAAAATCCATGGGCCACACAGAAATTTCCTGATACGTGCTCCCAGACGGGCAAGACTCCTGAATTTACCCTCGACTGTTTTTAAAGTAAGTTTCTGGGTGGTACAGCGGGCTGCCTTTCAGTTTCAAAGAGTAACTGTCATGTCACAAGCCCCTCACCATCTCTGGTTTTAAGCTGGTGTTTTCTCTGTAGCAGAGGAGAAGTGACTGGACACTGTCATGAGCAGACCCTAATTGGGGGTCCCTCTCTCTCTCTTTCTCTCCATTCCAGCTTGAAAGCTTTCAAATCCTGCTTGTGAACTAACCACCTTTGCATGCTCTGGCCACAAACCGAAACCACATTGGAGGAAATCATCCGCATCTCTACTTCCAAAAAACCCACCGAGTCAGTCATTTACCTCTTCAAACTAAAAGCCTCAGGACCACTGAACACAACTAGAAGCCAGTCAATTCATCAAAATCCACAGACTGTTGTCATGAAGATCCCACCTGCCAAGAATGAGGCATATTAATTTTGTCATATGAACATTAATTTTAAATTGTTGCTGGACTGAAAAGGTAACTTATTTAAAGAAATCACAGCAGTGGCTGGAAACATTTTTGCATACTAAGAGATAGTTGCCTGGAGAGACAATAGAACAGCTTCCTGATCAAATTAACCCAAATGGATTTTGATCACCAGATATAGCCAGCATCCGATACGGGCACCCCCCTCCACTGCCTACTCCCCCCGCCACCACAACCACCACTGCGGGTGTTGACGAAGAAGAAAGAAATCCACAAAAACTCAGGGGAGTTTGTTAAAAAACTAATCACATGACTAACCTGCTGGCCCAGGTTTGGTTTTGAACTGCTCACAGAACAGTTTGGGTTAACTGAACTTGAAGAAAGCGCCTCTCTCATGCCTGGCTCTCTCTCTCATGAATTTCCAGATCCACGAGTCACACTTAAACCTCAAGAGAGAAGACTCCGACATCGAAACAAGTTTGAAAGCATTCACTCGGCCCCAACAAAAGTCAACATTTAACTGCAATCAAAGACTCTACATTGACCTCAAACGACAGTAAATAAACCCCAGCTACTGCTTCAAAATTTTCCCCTTTATTCTTTCTATTTTTCTGTCTCTATTTGTGTGTGTATCGCGTATGCATGCTAGCGTGGTCGCGTCGCGTATTCGTAGTGTCAGGCAGGCCCCCACCTGTCAAGACTGAGACACATTATTTCGCCACATGAACATTAAAACTTAAAATTGCAAGCCCCTGAATGGAAAGACATTTGCATAGGAACAGACAGTGTTGAAACAAGGGACCGAGTCCTTGCTTCACCAATACACAGAAGAAGTGGTCAGATCAGTTTAGTCACATACCTAACTGTTGGTTTTTTTAACTTGCCACAGGGAAAAAAACTCAGAAAGCACTTTTCTCCCGGCCTGAGAACACCTCTCTCCTGTCTGCTCTCATCTCATTCTCACCAGCTTCAGAAACCATAGAAAACATATGACTCTCAAGAGAGAAAAGTCTCCTACAGTGAACAAGGTTTAAGAAGAATACTGGGCCCCAATGGAAAGTAAGAGCTGTCTACAATCAAGGACACTACGGTGAGCTGGAAACACAGAAACAGTAACAAGAAACCCCCTTAAGAGACTGCCTCAAACCTCTCTACTTTATTTTTTTCTTCTGCTCTTATCTGTCCCTATCTGCATGTGTGTATTGCCTGTGCATGCTAGCGTGGGCGCATCTTATATCTGTAGACATTAACCGTATTAGAGTTTAAGTTTAAGTTTTTAATAACTTTCACTTTTCTTCTTTAAACCTCAGAAAACTTGGTGTGCTCATTTCTTTGCCTTATAATTGGAAAGTTATGAACAAGGATTCACCAACGGGGAGCTCAGAACACAGTGTGTTTAAAATTAAACCCTGTTACAATAAGACTAGGTGAAGCACAGTAAAAGACCCCTAGACACCTTTCTCACCTGGTTGTAACAGTAGTCGTTTAAATCGAATTAGAATTTTAAGGTTAATAAATTTTCTCCTTTCTTGTTTAAATCTAAGACCTGTCTGATTTAATTATTTTCCTTGCAATTGAAGAGCAGTGAACAAGAGTTCACTGAAGGGGAGCTAAAAACATGGTGTTATAAAAATTAAAATCTGTTACGGTCAATCCAGGCAAAGGCTGAGAGGGAACCCCTAGACCTTTTTCTCACCTGGTTGTAACAGAAATTTGGGGGCTGGATTTGACCCACAAACAAATGAGAAATTGGAAAGTCAAATTGATTCCAATCAAAAAGAAAAAAGATTTCAATACAGGTTTTCTTGTGGTTTCTTTTTTAGAATTAGAACATTACAGCGCAGTACAGGCCCTTCGGCCCTCGATGTTGCGCCGACCCGTGAAACCATCTGACCTACACTATTCCATTTTCATCCATATGTCTATCCAATGACCACTTAAATGCCCTTAAAGTTGGCGAGTCTACTACTGTTGCAGGCAGGGCGTTCCACGCCCCTACTACTCTCTGAGTAAAGAAACTACCTCTAACATCTGTCCTATATCTATCACCCCTCAACTTAAAGCTATGTCCCCTCGTGTTTGCCATCACCATCCGAGGAAAAAGACTCTCACTATCCACCCTATCTAACCCTCTGATTATCTTATATGTCTCTATTAAGTCACCTCTCCTCCTCCTTCTCTCCAACGAAAACAACCTCAAGTCCCTCAGCCTTTCCTCGTAAGACCTTCCCTCCATACCAGGCAACATCCTAGTAAATCTCCTCTGCACCCTTTCCATAGCTTCCACATCCTTCCTATAATGCGGTGACCAGAACTGCACGCAATACTCCAGGTGCGGTCTCACCAGAGTTTTGTACAGCTGAAGCATGACCTCGTGGCTCCGAAACTCGATCCCCCTACTAATAAAAGCTAACACACCATATGCCTTCTCAACAGCCCTATTAACCTGGGTAGCAACCTTCAGGGATTTATGCACCTGGACACCAAGATCTCTCTGTTCATCTACACTACCAAGAATCTTCCCATTAGCCCAGTACTCTGCATTCCTGTTACTCCTTCCAAAGTGATTCACCTCGCACTTTTCCGCATTAAACTCCATTTGCCATCTCTCAGCCCAGCTCTGCAGCCTATCTATGTCCCTCTGTACCCTACAACATCCTTCGGCACTATCCACAACTCCACCGACCTTAGTGTCATCCACAAATTTACTAACCCACAATTTGTGGTTGTGTGTGCTAGAATACTAACATGTCTGCGACTGAAGTCAGTAACTCCCCAAGTCAGGGTAAAGTAACTTGGGATAAGTTAAAAGTACTGTCTATGGAAGAGTTGAGAAAAATGGCTGAGCAGTGTGGGAACAGTGTCCATGCCAAGGCTAGAAAGTCTGAACGCCTAAGACTAGTGGCCAACCATTTTTCCTTTGAATTTGAAGAAGCAGAAACAGGGTTAGAGATAGACTCTGACAGGGTATTGCTAGCAAAGATACAATTGAAACAAAGGAAACTTGAATTTGAAGAGAAAGAGAAAGACAGGAGAAAGAGAAAGAAAGAGCCTTCCAGAAGGAACATGAGAAAGAGAAAGACAGGAGAGAGAGAAAGCAAGACAGGAGAAAGAAAAAGAGAGAGAAGAGAGAGAAAGAAAGAACTTTTCAGAAGAAATGTGAAGAATAAGAGAGAGCGGAGAGAGAAAGAGAGTGCCTTCCAGAAGGAATGCGAAAAGAGAGAGCTGAGGCAGCTTGTGTTAACTAGGGGGCGCAGAGTAACCCCAGTGAAAACATAGCAATATGGAGGATCGTAATTCAGGGCTGGGTACAGAATTGTTAAAACTTTCCCAAATGTTACCAAAATTTTTTTTTAATTCATGCATGGGATTTGGGCTTTGCTGGCCAGGTCAGCATTTATTGCCCATCGCTAATTGCCCTTGAGAAGGTGGTGGTGAGCTGCCTTCTTGAACCGCTGCAGTCCATTTGGATGAGGAGATGTGGAAGCATTTTTCGTATCTTTTGAAAAACTTGCAAGGCAGTTAAAGTGGCCTGCTGAGGCTTGGACTCTCCTGCTACCAAGCAAGCTAACAGGAAAAGCCCATGAGGTTTTTTCCATGTTGCCAGATGAGGGTTCATTAAATTATGAACTGACAAAAAATGCTATCCTCGGGGCATATGCGTTACTACCGGAAGCCTATCGCCAAAAGTTTTGAACCCTCAAGAAGCAAGCTGATTAAACTTACCTGGAGTTTGAGAGAAATAAGCAGCTAGCTTTTGACCAGCGGCTGAGGGCTCTTAAAGTGAAGCCCAAGCTATGAAAATCTCAGAGAGGTCATTTTGCTAGAGGAATTCAAAAACTCTCTCCCACTCTCCATAAAGACACATGCAGAGGAACAGAAATTGCATAGAGCCCGGCAAGCCGCAGTTCTCGCTGATACAATTGCTCTCATTTATAAGTCGGTTCCCCTGGGGAAAACCTTTCCAAATCATCCCCACAAATCCAAAAAGGACCAAGGGTGGGAAGGTGATAGAAGCCCAAGCAGTCCTGGGAGAGAAGGAAAAGCAGGAGACATAAGGGGTCCTCTTTCAGCCAAAAAGGATAGTGCTGTGAGGAGTGAGACCCGTAGACCTGTGTGCTTCCATTGTAATAAAGCAGGGCATCTAAGAGCTGACTGCTGGAAACTAAAGGGGAAACCTGTAGGGTTAATTAGGACACACCCACTCAGTGAAGGAGAAAGGACCGGAATGGAAAGCACAGCCTAACAAGCTGTGGCTTTAATGCAGTAATAGTAAGACCCAGGAAGCCAACTGCTGCAAGTGCAGGAAAATTTAATAGGATTCCTGAAGGTTATCAGGATTTTGTGTCTGAAGGGAGAGTAACCCCATATCCCTCAAGTGGGGCCAGCAAGCCCATAGTAATCCTCGGGGACACAGGGGCCACTAGATCCCTTTGACTGGGAAAAGGCCTGACCATTTCCCCAGAGAGTGCAGTAAATACCAGAGTGATGGTGAATGGTATTGGAGGGCAGCGTATGCCTTTACCTTTATGTCGGGTGCACTTGGAGAGCGACCTAGTTTCGGGACCAGTGACCGTAGGGATTGTCCCTAGTTTGCCTGTGGACGGGGTTCACCTGCCCCTAGGTAATGATCTGGCGGGGATGAAGGTAGTAGCTTTCCACTATTGAAAGAGAGACCACAGGAGGTCAAAATGACAGGGTAGTGGGAGTAGACGGTCCCCTGCAGTTTCCCTGCCTGTGTAGTGAATCAGGCCATGATCAAACCAGCTCCGTAAAGGAGACTGAATTGGCACTGCAGGCAGATGACCATGAGGTCTTTCTGTCTGAGACTTTCTTTGGAAAGTTAGAAGACCCAGGGAATGAATTAAATGAATCTTCCCTAGCTGAGGCTCAGCGAGACAACCCAGTATTGAGAGAGTTAGCACAGGCTGCCCAGTCTGCAATTGAAGCAGAGGAGGTCCCTGGCTGCTACTATTTAAAGAATGAGGTACTGATGAGGAAGTGGAGTTCTCAATGTGGAAAATTGTCAGGTATGTCCTGTACACAAAAAGCAGGACAAGTCCAACCCTGCCGATTACTGCCCTATCAGTCTACTCTGAATCATCAGTAAAGTGATGGAAGGTGTCATCAACAGTGCCATCACGCAGCACTAGCTTAGCAATAACCTGCTCAGTGACGCTCAGCTTGGGTTCCGCTAGGGCCACCCAGCTCCTGACCTCATTACAGCCTTGGTTCAAACATGGACAAAAGAGCTGAACTCAAGCGGTGAGATGAGAGTGACTGCCCTTGACATCAAGGCAGCATTTGACCAAGTATGGCATCAAGGAGCCCTAGCAAAACTGAAGTCAATGTGAATCAGGGGGAAAACTCTCCGCTGGCTGGAGACATACCTAGCGCAAAGGAAAATGGTTGTGGTTATTGAAGGTCATTCATCTGAGCTTCAGGACATCACTGCACGAGTTCCTCAGGGTAGTGTCCTAGGCCCAACCATCTTCAGCTGCTTCATCAATGACCTTCCTTCAATCATAAGGTCAGAAGTGGGGATGTTTGCTGATGATTGCACAATGTTCAGCAACATTCGCGACTCCTCAGATATTGAAGCAGTCCATGTAGAGATGCAGCAAGACCTGGACAATATCCAGGCTTGGGCTGATAAGCGGCAAGTAACATTTGCGCCACAGAAGTGCCAGGCAATGACCATCTCCAACAAGAGAGAATCTAATCATCTCCCTTAACGTTCAATGGCTTTACCATCGCTGAATCCCCCACTATCAACATCCTAGGGGCTACCATTGACCAGAAACTGAACTGAAGTAACCATATAAATATTGTGGCTACAAGAGCAGGAATCCTGCAGCGAGTAACTCTTCTCCTGACTCCCCAAAGCCTGTCCACCATCTACAAGGCACAAGTCAGGAGTGTGATGGAATACTCTCCACTTGCCTGGACAGGTGCAGCTCCAACAACACTCAAGAAGCTTGACACCATCCAGGACAAAGCAGCCTGCTTGGTTGGCACCCCATCTACAAACATTCACTCCCTCCACCACCGATGCACAGTGGCAGCAGTGTGTACCATCTACAAGATGCAGTGCAGCAATGCACCAAGGCTCCTTAACAGCACCTTCCAAACCCACGATCTCTACCGACTAGAAGAACAAGGGCAGCAAATACATCGGAACACCACCACCTGCAAGTTCCCCGCCAAGTCACACACCATCCTGACTTGGGACTATATCGCCGTTCCTTCACTGTCGCTGGGTGAAAATCCTGGAACTCCCTTTCTAACAGCACTGTGGGTGTACCTACCCAACATGGACTGCAGCAGTTCAAGAAGGCAGCTCACCACCACCTTCTCAAGGGCAATTAGGGATGGGCAATAAATACTGGCCTAGCCAGTGAAGCCCTCATCCCATGAATGAATAATAAAAAAAATATTTTTGCGTACTAAGAGACAGTTGCCTGGAGAGACAATAGAACTGCTCCCTGATCCAATTAACCCAAATGGATTTTGTTCACCAGACTTTAAATTTGGAACAAACCAGCATTCCATTCACCCCCGCCCCCCCCCCCCCCCCCCCCCCCCCCCACTGCAGGTGTCTACCAAGATAAAAGGAATCCACAAAAATGCAGGGGAGTTTGTTAAAAAGCAACTAATCACATGACTAACCTGCTGGCCCAGGTTTGGTTTTGAACTGCTCCCAGAACAGTTTGGGTCAGACTGCAACTGAATTTGAAGAGTCTCTCTCCTGCCTTGCTCTCTCTCTCTCTCTCATGTATTTCCAGATCCACTAAAGACACTTAAACCTCAAGAGAGAAGACTTCTACAGCGAAACAAGTTTGTAAGCATCCACTGGGCCCCAAAGGAACGTCAAGATTTAACTGCAATCAAAGACTCTACATCCAATTCAAAGGCAGTAAATAAACCCCAGCTATTGCTTCAAACTTTTCCCCTTTATTCTTTCTACTTTTCTATTTCTATCTGCATGTTTATCGCGTATTTGTAGTAGTTTTAATCGAATTAGAGGTTTACGGTTAATAAATTTCCACCTTTCTTAAATCTAAGAAAACCTGTCTAGTTGATTTCTTTGCCTTACAATTGGAGTGCAGTGAACTAGGATTCACTAAGAGGAACCTAAAAACACAGTGTTTTAAAAATTAAACACTGTTATGGTCAAACCAGGCAAAGGCTGAGAGGGAACCCCTAGACCCCTTTCTCACCTGGTCGTAACACTGTATACTATTTGATGGACTCCAACTCAACCAATCTACCTTTCCCTGCTCTGTAACCTATTTGTGTGCATGTAAACCTCCGGAGTGAGACGTCGGTCTTGGCTGACATACGTTGTATCCTCAGTACCTTGCTCTACGGCAGCGAGGCCTGGACAACATATGTCAGCCAAGAGCGATGTCTCAATTCATTCCATCTTCGCTGCCTCCGGAGAATCCTTGGCATCAGGTGGCAGGACCGCATCTCCAACACAGAAGTCCTCGAGGCGGCCAACATCCCCAGCTTATACACACTACTCAGTCAGCGGCGCTTGAGATGGCTTGGCCATGTGAGCCACATGGAAGATGGCAGGATCCCCAAGGACACATTGTGCAGCGAGCTCGCCACTGGTATCAGACCTACCGGCCGTCCATGTCTCCGCTTTGAAGACGTCTGCAAACGCGACATGAAGTCCTGTAACATTGATCACAAGTCGTGGGAGTAAGTTGCCAGCGATCGCCAGAGCTGGCGGGCAGCCATAAAGGCAGGGCTAAAGTGTGGCGAGTCAAAGAGACTTAGCAGTTGGCAGGAAAAAAGACAGAAGCGCAAGGCGAGAGTCAACTGTGTAACAGCCCCGACAACCAATTTTTTCTGCAGCACCTGTGGAAGAGTCTGTCACTCTAGTATTGGCCTTTATAGCCACTCCAGGCACTGCTCCACAAATCACTGACCACCTCCAGGCGCGTATCCATTGTCTCCCGAGACAAGGAGGCCAAACAAGAAGAGAAGAAACCTCCGGAGTGTGTGCATGAGTGAAAGTTGGCTGGTTGTTTATTATTTTATTAGTTCGGTTTAGGTACAAAAAGTTAACCTGTTTCTTTGTTAACGCAAGAAAACCTGTCCGATTGGTTCTTGTTATGATCATAGCAAGTAATTATTCAACACCTACTGAATTGGCCAGTACATCCACTTTAAGAAAGAATTAAACCTGTTGTGGTCAAACAAGGAGGAGGAAAAGAGGGAAGCCCTTCAGCCCCTCCTCACTTGACCGTAACAGCAGTATAATCTAATTGAATGGTGGATCAGGCTCAAGGGGGTGTATGGCCTGCTTCTGTTCTCTGCTCTAGCACACCTGATATGGACTTCTGCCTGCTGGAAGTTTGTATCAGAAAATCATATGTGTACAGCCCACGCTTCTCTGCCATTAATTTTAACAGATAAAATCCATGGGCCACACAGAGATTTCCTGAAGGGTCACTGACCTGAAACGTTAACTCTGCTTCTCTCTCCACAGATGCTGCCAGACCTGCTGAGTTTTTACATCAGAGATTTCCTGATACGTGCTCCCAGTCGGGCAAGACTCCTGTATTTACCCTTGACTGTTTTTAAAGTAAGTTTCTGGTGGTACAGCGGGCTGCCTTTCAGTTTCAAAGAGATGACAGTCATGTCAGCTGTCGTCAATTGGAATTGGCCAAAGCTCAGGTGGAGGGCTATAGAACAGTAAACCATGTATCAGTTTCAATGTGCAAGTGTGCTGTTCTACTTCCTCCCCCACCAACAAACTAGAAGAACAATGTAACCACAGCAAACAAACCAAACTGTTGATAATGTTAGAGATTAAGGTTGAGAAATAGTTAAGAAATATATTTTACACAAAAGAATCACATATTAAGTTCCATTTCATATTATGCTCTGTAATTAAAACATAGATTTGAAAAATCTGCAAGTGTAGCTGGCAGGTAACATCCGTAAAATTGTAACTGTTATATAAAACAGACTTGGAAATGTCTAATCTCAATGAAACATCTATTTTTTTCTGTATTAGTAAATAGATAACGTGGTTTACGTTGTATCCTCAGATTGTGCTGCTGAATCTTGGTGTGTTGAGATAATACTTACTGTGAAATTGAGAGTAAAGATCATGAGGAGGTGATGTAAGGTCTTTTAATTGAACTTGAAAGTGAGTCCATTGTACTGTGAGGTGGAAAATAAAGAGTTGAGCTCATCCAATTATAATGTGTGTATCATTTGCGACCGTATCTTATGTTATCTCACTATTGGTTGTGAATATACATGTAACAGTTAATCTTCAAGTGTTTGACAGCATGTTGAATTCACCTAGGCATATAGGCAGTGCAGTGCAGCCTTTGGCTATAATAATACAAAACTCACATTCCGAACAGTAGCATGCTGTTAGGAATGCAACAGGAGGTACATTCTAAAAACACTAGTCGATAATTTTACTTAGGCCATATTTCACATTCCTTATCTTAACCCCAACCACTATTTTTTTTTTCAATAAATGGTTTCTGAAGCTCCTTAAAGAAAGAGGGAACAGTTTGCATTTATACACCTTTCACTTCTTCAGGATGTCCCAAAGCTCTGTACAACCAATGAAGCATTTTCTTTTTAAATGCATTGCAGGGAAATGCAGAAGCCAACTTGCACACAGCAATATCCCACAAATAGCAATGAGATAAATGGGCAGATAATCTGTTTAAGTGATGATAGTTGAGAAATAAATAATGGCTAGGACTCCCATGCTCTTGTGACATTTCACACCCACTTGAGAAAGTAGACCCTCAGTTTAACATCTCATCTGAAAGACAGCACCTCCAACAGTGCTGTACTCCCTCTGTATTGTACTGGAGTGACAGCTAGATTATGTGTTCAAGACTCTGGAGTGGGGTTTGAAACACAGACTTCTAACTGAGACGCTAAAGTGTTATCACTGAGCTGCAGCTGCCCTTTAGATCTGCAGCACAATTTCCTGGTGACTGCAAATGACTCAGTTCTTTTCCTCCTTCCAATTTTTGTGAAGGTTGGATCATGCCGCAGGATTGATGCACATTAACCCGCTAGTCACAAAATACAAACAGTGCAAAGATGATCAGTTTCCTTCAATACAATCATGAGTTGCCTCACAACCCTTCCATTTCATTGTCATGCCATATACATTTTTACATTTACAGCACACAAAATTTTCCCGATACAGTTCGAGGGGTTTCCCATGGATCCAGCCCCTCAGTTCAGCTTGGTGAGGGGACCTTACACTGTGGTCTTTCCCCATTGAGCCTTTTCAGGTTGATGACCTTTTGTCAGATATCAACCCTCTGTTTCTCTCTCCACAGATGCTGCCTAGTGTTCACTGTTAACTCCTGCAGCAGAGCTTTACTTGTGGTCACAGTGACAGCAGTATTATGCACACATTGACTTTTTTTTAATTTCCAAAATATACTTTATTCATAAAAATCTGTAAAAATTACATTGCCAAACAGTTTCCAAACAGCACCAAAAAATACAAACATTGCAAGGGAGATCAGTTTCCTTCAATACTGTCATGAGTTTCTTCCCAACCCTTCCGTTTCACAATTGTCATGTCAATTACAGTTTTACATTTACAGCAATTCAGAATATTAACGATACAGTTCGAGGGGTTTCCCATGGATCCAGCCCCTCAGTCCAGCTTGGTGGGGGAACCTTACACTGTGGTCTTTCCCCATTGAGCCTTTGCTGCGGCTGCCCCAAGCTTTAGTGCGTCCCTCAGCACGTAGTCCTGGACCTTGGAATGTGCCAGTCTGCAACATTCGGCGGTGGACAACTCTTTGCGCTGGAAGACCAGCAAATTTCGGGCAGACCAAAGGGCGTCTTTCACCGAATTGATAGTCCTCCAGCAGCAGTTGATGTTTGTCTCGGTGTGCGTCCCTGGGAACAGCCCGTAGAGCACAGACTCCTGTGTTACAGAGCTGCTTGGGATGAACCTTGACAAAAACCACTGCATCTCTTTCCACACCTGCTTTGCAAAGGCACATTCCAGGAGGAGGTGGGCGACCGTCTCTTCCCCACCACAGCCAACGCGGGGGCACTGGGCGGAGGGGGCGAGACTTCGGGTGTGCATGAAGGATCTGACGGGGAGGGCCCTTCTCACCACCAGCCAAGCTACGTCTTGGTGCTTGTTTGAAAGTTCTGGTGATGAGGCATTCCGCCAAATGACTTTGACGGTCTGCTCGGGGAACCATCCGACAGGATCCACCGTTTCCTTTTCCCGTAGGGCCTTGAGGACATTCCGTGCAGACCACTGCCTGATGGACCGGTGGTCAAAGGTGTTTTTCCGCAGAAACTGCTCCACGAAGGATAGGTGGTACGGCGCCGCCCAACTGCATGGTGCGTTCCGCGGCAATGTGACCAGGCCCATCCTTCGCAACACCGGGGACAGATAGAACCTCAGCACGTAGTGACACTTGGAGTTTGCGTACTGGGGATCGACACACAGCTTGATGCAGCCGCACACGAAGGTGGTCATCAGGATGAGGGCCACGTTGGGTACATTTTTCCCGCCCATGTCCAGAGATTTGAACATCGTGTCCCTCCGGACCCGGTCCATTTTAGATCCCCAGATGAAGCGGAAAATGGCTCGGGTGACTGCCACGGCGCAGGAGTGGGGTATGGGCCAGACCTGCGCCACGTAGAGCAACAACGTGAGCGCCTCGCACCTGATGACCAGGTTCTTACCCACAATGGAGAGAGATCGCTGCCCCCACATGCCCAACTTTTGTCGTACCTTGGCTACTCGCTCCTCCCATGTTTTGGTGCATGCCCCGGCCCTTCCGAACCATATCCCCAGCACCTTCAGGTAATCTGACCTGACGGTGAAGGGGACAAAGGATCGGTCAGCCCAGTTCCCAAAGAACATGGCCTCGCTCTTGCCGTGGTTAACTTTGGCTCCCGAGGCCAGTTCGAACTGGTCGCAGATGCTCATCAGTCTGCGCACGGACAGCGGATCCGAGCAGAAGACGGCGACGTCATCCATGTACAGGGAGGTTTTGACCTGAGTGCCTCCGCTGCCTGGGATTGTCACCCCTCTTATGCTCGCATCCCATTGACTTTTAGCGTGCATCACAGGAAAGCAGTGAGTTGATTGGCTGGTGAATATTGCTGCTTTGGAAGTTTGGTGAGAGAGGAAATCTTCAGGGTCAATCTCTTTCTAAAAATCTAGTCTTGTCTGCATTTAGCATTTAATTGAAATTTACTGTTTAAGTCAAGTTTAAGTTCCTTCCAGCCTTAGCCATGAATAAACAAGCACTCTACTGGACAACAGCTATAATTAGTTAATTAGGTAGTTGGTTTAATCTGGTTTCTGTAGCAGGAGGAATAGGGAAAGAAGCTGATTGGTCCACTCATGATACAATGACTCATGACCACAGTCTGACAACTGGACGCTACGTCCAGATTCATAATAGAAACAGTTAAAGATGCCAAACTGCACGACGTCTTCAGCAAACCTGCAGATGGAGCGCAGCGCAGATACACATGGTCAAGATCGGACGGGTCTGCCCGTTCCAGGATTGACTTCCTGTTTGTGTCCCGTCCCGTCACTGTCGGATCCACCGACGTCAAGCCGGTGTTCTTGACCACTGCCTCTTACTGGCCGACTGTCACTTACAGGACGACCAGCGGGTTGGCAGAGGGACATGGAAGCTCAATGCTACACTGCTGACCCCAGAGAACGTTGAGGAACTCAAAAGGGATTACAAAGGTTGGAGGACCGTGAAACCCCTCTTTGAGTCTCCAGTTCACTGGTGGGAAGCGATTAAGGAGAACATCAAGAGGTTCTTCATCCACAAAGGTGTTCAGAGGGCGAGAGAGAGACAGAGGGAAATGTCCTGACTCCAGAAAAGTATGCAAAATCTGCTCCGGTTGCAGTCAATGGGGGTCGAGGTCAAGGAGGACCTCCAAGAGGTGAAGAGCCAACAGGCCTCGCTCTTTGCAAAGGAGGCCTCCAAGATCATCTTCCGGTCCAGAGTCCGCTCCATCGAGCAGGATGAGACGTGCTCGCGTTACTTCTTCCAAAAGGTACACAGAGAGAGCTCTGTTATCAGCAGCCTGAAGGAAGAAGATGGCTCGGTAACGTCTTCGCAGACCGACATACTAAGGATCAGCAAATCCTTTTATGCTGAGCTGTATGACGCGAAGCCCACAGACAGCACAGCCTCCCAGTCCTTCCTGTCATCTATCACAGAGGTCTTAGATGCTTGGCTGGTGATGAGAAGAACTGAAAGAAATTAGTATTAATAAAGAGGTAGTACTCAAAATATTAACTGGATTGAAGGTTGACAAATCCCCTGGACCAGATGAGCTACATCCCCGAGTATTGAAGGAGGTGGCAATAGAGATAGTGGATGCATTGGTGTTATCTTTTAAAATTCTATGGATTCTGGAAAGGTTCCTGCAGTCTGGAAAGTAGCAAATGTAACCCCACTGTTTAAGAAAGGAGGGAGAGAGAAAATGGGGAACTACGGATCTGTTAGTTTGACGTCAGTAGTAGGGAAAAATGTTAGAATCTATTATAAAGGAAGTAATAACGAGATACTTAGAGAATAATGATATGATTGGGCAGAGTCGACATGATTTTATGAAAGGGAAATCATGTTTGACAAATGTGTTAGAGTTTTAAGGATGTTACTTGTAGCATAGATAAAGGAGAACCAGTGAATGTGGTATATTTGGTTTTTCAGAAGGCTTTTGATAAGGTGCCACACAGGAAGCAATTAGGAAATGGTATGTTGGCCTTCATCACAAGGGGTTTTGAGTACAAGAGTAAAAAGGTCTTGCTGCAATTGTATAGAGCTTGGTTAGATCGCACCTGGGGTATCATGTACCGTTTTGGTCTCCTCATCTAAGGAAGGATATACTTGCCAGAGAGGGAGTGCAATGGAGGTTCACCAGACTAATCCCTGGGATGGTGGATTGTCTTATGAGGAGAGATTGAGGAAACTGGGCCTGTATTCTCTAGAGTTTTGAAAAATGAGAGGTGATCTCATTGAAACTTACAACATTCTTACAGGGCATAATAGGGTGGATGTAGATAGGCTGTTTCCCCTGGCTGGTGAGTCTAGAACCAGAGGACATAGTCTCAGCAAAAGGGATAGGCCATTTAAGACTGAGCTGAGGAGGAATTTCTTCACTCAGAGGGTGGTGAATCTTTGGAATTCTCTACCCCATTGGGCATGTTCAACTCATAAATCAAGAGATTTCTGGATACTAATGAAGTCAAGGAATATGGGGCTCAGCGCGGAAAAGTGGCGTGGAGGTAGATGATCAGCCATGATCTAATTGAATGGCGGAGCAGGCTTGATGGGTTGAATGGACTACTCCTGTTCCGATATTCCTGACCTGCAATACTAGTTTATTACTTTCCTCTTGTTCTGGGGTCAGAGTGCAAAGATTACAGTGCACACGAGCTCTGCCATTGATTGGATGTTGATTTAATGTGCGAAAAATATCAATTTGCTCTAATCCTTCAGTTTCCGCCTCCCACAGGGCTGACTCATGATCTGTGTGGCACCCAGTAATTCACATAAGTGCCCATGTGTTCGTCAAGACAGTGTCATTAGACAATTCAACCATGGGATGCATCACAGCCAAGCCCCAAGCCTTGCCTCATCCAACACCCCATATGCACATTTTCCAACAGAGATCACTGAAGATTGATCAGGAGACGATTACAGGATATTTTTCACCTTTCTCAGCTCAGTGATACTAAGAGCAATTTTCTAAGAATTACTGCGCCCAGGCACAGGACACAGAGAATTCTTCCCTCTATGTTTAGCAATAAAGGGCAGGGATAAGGCATTTATGAGGAAAATGGTGCACCTATAGCAGTGAAACTATACTGATTTATTCAATTTGATGGGGAAAAAAATCAGCAAACAGAGCAGGATAAGACGCCAGTGAAACCAGGTGAGTAACATCATGATGCAGGGGTAGGAGGAAAAGACAAGACAGACAACCTCCGCTTTAAGAGACTATGATGTCAGGTAACCTCTTATAACTCTCATACCCTTCATAAGTCCCACACCAGAGATTTGAGCTCTAACCCCTTGACTCAGAAAACAAGATTGCTACCAAATTAAACCATAGAGGTGGGCTTGCCTGATCCAGGGTGTCAGAGCGAGAATCTGTCACAGTGCTCTGACGCAAAAAAAATCGATTCAAGAAAAGGTATCCCTCAGGTTATTTTTGTGTCCCCCAAGTGATCCATTCATTCGTACAGTTTGTAGATAATTTCCTGGAAGAAAGCCATGGACTTTAACAGGGAGGAACATTGAGTAATCTTTCCTACACATATTTAGAAGCACAGATCCTCCAAAAGAAGGAAAAGTGCCAGAAAAGTGAGCACATGGCCAAGTGCCGAAGATATAAGAAATAAAAGGCATTTATATAGCCTTTCACCTTCTCAAGATGTCCAAGTCAATGAACTGCTTTTGCACTGGTATCACTAATGTAATGTAGGAAACTCTGCGCACATCGAAGTCCCACAAACAGCAATGTGATTAATGACCAATCTTTTTAGCAATGTTGTTTGAGGAATAAATATTGGCCAAAACACCAGGGAGCATTTCCCTACTCTTACAAACATACGAATTAGGAGCAGGAGTGGGCCACTCGAGCCTACTCCGTTATTCAATAAGTTCATGGCTGAACTGATTACTCCACATTTCCACCATCCCCCCAATAACCTTCCACCCCCTTGCTTATCCAGAATCAATCTACCTCTGCCTTAAAAATATTCAAAAACTCTGCTTCTGCTGCCTTTTGAGGAAGAAAATTGCAAAGACTCATGATCCTCTGAGAGAAAAAATGTCTCCTTTATTTTTAAACAGTGACCCCTAGTTCGAGATTCTCCCACAAGGGGAAACATCCTTTCCACATCCACCCTGTCAAGACCCCTCAGGATCTTATATGTTTCACTCAAGTCGCCTCTTACCCTTCTAAATTCCAGCGGATACAAGCCTAGCCAATCTTTCCTCGTAAGACAGGCCATCCATTCCAGGTATTAGTCTAGTATATCTTCTCTGAACTACTTCCAACGCACTTACATCCTTCCTTAAATAAGGAGACCAGTACTGTACACAGTACTCTAGATGTGGTCTCACCAATGCCCTGTAAAGCTGAAGCATAACCTTCCTACTTTTGTATTCAATTCCCCTCGCGATAAACGATAACATTCTATTAGCTTTCCTAATTACGTGCTGTACCTGCATACCAACCTTCTGCGATTCATGCACTAGGACACCCAGATCCTTCTGCATCACAGAGCTGTGCAATCTCTCACCAATCTCTTCTTCTAAATATTGCAAAGTGATCTTCTACATCGACCTGTGGGCAGATGGGGGCCTTGGTTCAAAATCTCACCTGGTGGTCAGCACCTCCGATGGTGCACAACTTCCCCAGTGCTGTCTAAGATCAGCCTAGATTGTGCCCTCAAACCTCTGGAGTGGAACTTGAACCTTCTGATTCAGAGGCGTGAGTGCCACCACTGATCCACAGCTGAGGTACAGACATCGGGGCTGTAATAAACTCTTCATTTTATAAGTAAGAACTGAATCTGAAAAGTTAGCTTGTTGTGGGGAGGGGGCTGCATTTTCAAAGTAGACAAGTAATTTGAGATATGTGCTAAGTTCGGAGGAGCAGATGACTTTGGACCTATGATCCCCAAGTTCTCCACCACTGCTGTTTTCCTTCTGCCATATCTGAGTGTTGTAGACTAATTAATCAACACTCCATTATCCTGTGATGACCAAGATAGACTGAACTAGATGGAGTGAGTTTGTTTCTCCCTCAAGTTCCTATGTCGGTGCTGGTTTGGTGAAACCTTGCCCACTGCCAGCGTCCAGCAAAACCTGCTGGCACTGAAGGGAAATTTCAGGCTGTGCTCAGTGCTGAGGCAGCTCCAGCTCAGTGTCCCTGCAGTCAGTGTGTCTGACACTGGTCCAGGGGCTGGGCTGGCAGCTCTGCTGTGGGTAGGGCAAACCCAGGTACCTGGCCGACAGGACAGACCGAGGGTCGCTCACAGGCCGGGCCCCGGCACCGAGAAAAACAATGAGTCCCGAGCCCAGCGTTAAATAATGGAGCCGAGCATGTGGGGCCGGCAATCGGTGAAGAGGCCGCGGCTGGAGGCCGAGAGGCCGGGGATGAACTCGACCTGGGACCGGGCGAGACTGGAGACCGAGTCCCGGGACCGGGAGAGGGTGGGCACGGAGGCCCAGGACCGTGGGAGGCCGAAGACGGAGTTCCGGGACCAGAAGAGGCCGGGCACGGAGGCCCTGGACTGGGCGAGACGGGAAACCGAGTCCTGGGACCGGGAAAGGCCGGAGACGGAGGCCGAGGCCCGGGATCGGCAGGACGGCGCCTATTTCCACTCTTACTCGGACGTTTCCATCCATGAGGAGATGATCGCAGACTCGGCGCGGACCGGCTGCTACCGCCGAGCGCTGCAGTGGGGCTGCGAACCGAGAGCGGGGAGTAGGCCCGAGCCGCAGCCTGGGGCTGGAGTTGGCCTGCTGCGGGGCCTGACGGTGCTGGATGTGGGCGCGGGCACGGGGATCCTCAGCATCTTCTGCGCGCAGGCGGGAGCGGCGCGCGTGTACGCGGCGGAGGCGAGCGTGGTAATGGCGGAGCGCGCACGGGAGGTGGTGGAGGCCAATGGGCTGAGCGGCCGTGTCCTTGTCCTGAGGGGCCGGGTGGAGGAGGCCAGGCTGCCCGAGAGGGTGGACGCCATTGTCAGCGAGTGGATGGGCTACGGCCTCATGTACGAGTCGATGCTCCGCAGCGTGCTGCACGCCCGCGACCGCTGGCTCAAACCGGGTGGCCTGCTTTTCCCTTGCCAGGCCGAGCTCTTCATCGCCCCGGTGACCGACCCAGCCCTGCAGGAGCGCCTGTCCTTCTGGGCCGGGGTGAAGGAGCAGCATGGGGTGGATATGGCCTGCATGGCCGCCTTTGCCCGCCGCTGCCTCATGAACGACGAGATGGCAGTGGGTGCCCTGCACGGCGAGGATGTCCTGGCCCGGCCCTCCATGTTCACCGCCATTGATCTCTATACAGTCACTGAGCAGCAGCTCAGAGGGCTTGGCGGCCTCTTCACTACCTCCTCCTTCGGCATTGCCACCATGCATGCCTTCGCCGTCTGGTTTTCCGTTATTTTCCCTACTTCTGCCCGTGTGGACGGTAGCAATGATGATGCAGCTAGTTGCCATGCAACCAGTGCCAACGATGATGGTCGCCATGCATCCCGTGCTAATGCCTGTGCACCCCGTATAGCCAATGCCCATGCTGTTGATGTCACTCCTGATAGTCACCGTGCAGTCGCAGCCAATGGTGACGAACTCCACACACTTAGTCCCAGTGCTGATGACCCCGTGGCAGTCGATGCTAATGCTGATGAACTTAAGCCGGTTGTCTTGTCTACTTCGCCCTTCGCAGAGGAAACACATTGGAAACAGTCCTTGCTTTACCTGGACGAACCTATCCAAGTATTCCAGGACACCGTGATAAAAGGAAAAATAACTTTAACTCCAGCAGAAGATAACCCAAGACATCTCCGGGTATCCTTGAGTTATAAGATTGGAGATAGTGGGAAGAAAACAAAAGTATTCAAGATGGGGGAGGATTTCTCTTCTTTTGAATGACAGGATTTTATTGGTGGGTGCACATGTGGACATTTCAGTGCCTGAACATTTCCACTTTTTCATTGTTTGGTTTCCAGTTGTTTTCCCAACTGATGCTACTGACTCAGTTGTCCTTTGAAAGACTCATTGTGAGAAAATCTGCCTTAACTCAACGAACCCATCCAGGGAGCTAAAGGAAAGAGTAGCCAAGTCAGAAAAAAACTAACAACTCTTAAGTGTCATTAACTTGCTAGATTGGAGATTGTGGGACAAAAACAAAATAATTCAGAATGTGGAAGGATTCCTGGATTTGAATGAGTTGCCGTTCATGCATGTGTATTTTAGTTAATTTTGATAACTTAATAGACAAACTTATTTTCGTTTGTCACTCCAATGTTTTGATCTGTGTGAATTCTTGCGCTAGTTTCCATATTGCTTCTGACCCTAAATTGCTAGTCACTCAAATCCTGGAGCTAGTGCTCACCAAAGTGAATTGGCTCTTGGTTGAAACACATTCTGGTTGTGTTCATACAGGCCAAGAGGTAACTAATCTCAATTCCTGGTCCGTGCTGCTTTTGCTAATCTCAGTCAGAGTCTTGGCCACACTACCCTTGTGAAGGGAAAAAATGTGCCAGGTTCTATCTGTGAAGAGGAAAGACAAGTCACTGTTTTGGGTAAAGACCCTACATTAGTTGTGACGCAGGATTTCTACTTGAAACATCAACTATTTTCAAATGCTGACTGACTTGTGTATTTGCAGTTTCTTCACTAGTTCATCACAAAGTACCACTGTGATGTTCTGGCCTTTCCTGCAATTGGTTTGGAAAGAAATCAGTAGATCTTCGGTTAAATACAGTTAAAAGTTTCTTGTAATTAGCTATCCTTCTCTGGCCTCTTTTGACCTGGCATCCAGACAGCATATCAACAGCAACATAAAATTAATACAAAACCTCTCCATTGCATGTGCAGTGAATATGCTATGATTGGCAGAGATTCATGAAACGAGGTTTTAAACCCTCAATAGTAGTGCTGTTACAGAGTCAACTTAGCATATCCAGAGGTATGTGTAATTGGTGATGTATGAAGCAGGTCAAATCAATTTTTGTCACTGCCACTGTTTTGCATTGTACCAAAGTAGATCATAATTAGTATTTTGTTTAATTCTTTGAATGAAGACATAATATTTATTTATAAAACGTAGTAAGTTCCTGTTTATTTTTCTTCATGGGTATGTGTTCAGTTGTGTGTGCGTGAGTATATTATATATTTCTATATTTCACAGAAAAAGATCCAAGGTGCTATTCAAATGTGGGCCAGAATTTTCTATATCCTGCCTAGTGTTCCTCCTTCAACCAATACTATCAAAAGAAATTACTCATTCATCTCATTTTCTGTGTATGGGAACTGCTGTATAGAACTGTTGCCTACGTAACAGTGACCACACTTGAAAAATAATTCTTCAAGTGGCTGTATTGGCTCAATGGTAACGCTCTTGCCTCTTAGCCAGACAATTGTGGGTTTAAGCCCCATTCCAGAGACATAATCTAGGCTGACCCTTCAGTACTGTACTGTCCTTAAACAACATCACTGAAAACAGATGATCTGGCCATTTATCTCTTCGCTTTTTCTGGGACCTTGCTGTGGGTACATTGGTTGCTGTATTTTCCTACATTACAACAGTGATTATGCTTCAAAAGTACTTCATTGGCTGTAAAGTGTTTTGAGACATCTTGACAAATACATGAATAGGAAGGGAATAGAGGGATATTGGCTTTCAACTTCCATAGACCGTATTTTTGATCAGACAGGATCTTGCCAATCTGAAACTATGTCACCTGCTATTTGTCACATTATCCCTGACACTATCAACTTTTCATAACCCATTTTTTATTGAAAAGAGGAACTTTATTTGGAGCTGGACAATCTTCCGTGAGTAAATAGACTACTTTTATTCACACCAGGGTTGTCATAACTCCATGACTGCAGTAGCTGGTCTTTATTGGTTTAACTTCCCCTGTATTTGTATTCAACACTATTCAGTGATGACTGCTTGATGTGTGTGTGTGTGTGTGTCGATACACATGTGTGCGGAATTGTATGAGAATCACAGTTGGACCTGCTTGTGATTCCCTTGGCAGGCGAGCAGTGAAGCTCATGCATGAATAATGGTGAGGCACCATCGGATACTGGGAGCTCATGGAACTGTACCTCTGCAAGGAGCAGACATGCACAGGCAGAGAGGGGGGCAACTGGCAACAAGGGGAAAAGTTACAGTTGCACAGAATTGTCTGTGATTCAGTACTTGGTGTATTTACAGGAATTATCATTGTGCTAGGAATTGTGAAACATTGCTGGAATTTGTGACTGAAGGAAAGACCATGGGTGGGAATCTCCTTGGAATTGTGTAAATGGGGTCAGTGTTGTCGGTAGTTATGTTGACGTTACGATGATGGAGTGGGAGCAGCTCTGAGCATATTCCCATGTCAGTCTTTAAAAATAGATTGGATAGGTGGTCACAGGAATGGGAAATAAAGGGATATATGGGAACCTGGAGTTATAACTACTGTTCATGTGAATGATGAACACCAATATGGACTGATTGGGCCGAACAGCCATCTCTGCGTAAAATGCACCCTTTTAATTCTCACATAGATGAAAATTTTACTGAGCTTCCTGTGACACTTCTTGGAAGTAGCTGAATCATCTATACCAATACCAAATTTGAATCAGGAGAGCAAGTGGTTAACACTTCCAGGTAACAGACAACAAACTAGAAACAAGCTGCTCAGAGTTAAGTAAAAAAAAAAACTTGCATCTGTAGTACCTTTCAAAACCCCACATCCCAAAGCACTTTACAGCTAATGAAGCACTTTAGAAGTGTTTTTTTTTTATTTGTCCGTGGGATGTCATAGAGTTATACAGCACAGAAACAGGCCCTTCGGCCCATCGTGCCTGTGCCGGCCATCAAGCACCTAACTATTCTCGTCCCATTTTCCAGCACTTGGCCCGTAGCCTTGTATGCTATGGCATTTCAAGTGCTAATCTAAATACTTCTTAAATGTTGTGAGGGTTCCTGTCTCTACCACCCCTTCAGGCAGTGTATTCCAGATTTCAACCACCCTCTGGGTGAAAAAGATTTTCCTCAGATCCCCTCGAAACCTCCTGCCCCTTACCTTAAATCTATGCCCCCTAGTTATTGACCCCTCCGCAAAGGGAAAAAGTCTCTTCCTATCTAACCTATCAATGCCCCTCATAATTTTGTATACCTCAATCATGTCCCCCCTCATCCTTCTCTGTTCTAAGGAAAACAACCCTAGCCTTTTCAGTCTCTCTTCATAGCTGAAATGCTCCAGCCCAGGCAACATCCTGGTGAATCTCCTCTGCGCCCTCTCCAGTGCAATCACATCCTTCCTATAGTGTGGTGCCCAGAACTGTACACAGTACTCCAGCTGTGGCTAACTTGCGTTTTATACAGCTCAATCATAACCTCCCTGCTCTTATATCTATGCCTCGGCTAATAAAGGCAAGTATTCCATCTGCCTTCCTAACCACCTTATCTACCTGTGCTGCTGCCTTCAGTGATCTATGGACAAGTACACCAAGGTCCCTCTGACCTTCTGTACTTCCTAGGGACCTACCATCCATTGTATATTCCCTTGCCTTGTTAGTCCTCCCAAAATGCATCACCTCACACTTCTCAGGATTAAATTCCATTTGCGACTGCTCCGCCCATCTTACCAGCCCATCTATATCGTCCTGTAATCTAAGGCTTTCCTCCTCACTATTTAAGACACCACCGTTGTTAGTGTCATCTGCAAACTTACTTATCATACTTCCTATATTCACGTCTAAATCATTAATGTAGACTACAAACAGCAAGAGTCCCAGCACCGATCCCTGTGGTGCACCACTGGTCACAGGCTTCCACTCTCAAAAACAACCCTTGACCATTACCCTCTGTTTCCTGCCACTAAGCCAATTTTGGATCCAAATTGCCCTGGATCCCATGGGCTCTTACCTTCTTAATCAATCTCCCATGCAGGACCTTATCAAAAGCATGTGGGATTTCATGGGTAGGCCAGTATTTATTGCCTATCCCTACTTGCCCTTTAGAAGATGGTGGTGAGCTGCTGTAGTCACAGTTGTAGGAAATAGGGCAGCCACTTTGTGCACAGCAACATCCCACAATCAGCAATACGTTAATAACCAGATCTGTTTTAATGATAAAAGCAAAATACTGCGGATGCTGGAAATCTGAAACAAAAACAAGAAATGCTGGAATCACTCAGCAGGTCTGGCAGCATCTGTGGAAAGAGAAGCAGAGTTAACGTTTCGGGTCAGTGACCCTTCTTCGGAACTGACAAATATTAGAAAAGTCACAGATTATAAGCAAGTGAGGTAGGGGTGGGGCAAGAGATAACAAAGGAGAAGGTGTAGATTGGACCAGGCCACATAGCTGACCAAAAGGTCACAGAGCAAAGGCAAACAATATGTTAATGGTGTGTTGAAAGACAAAGCATTAGTACAGATTAGGTGTGAATACAGTGAATATTGAACAGTAGCAAGTGCAAACCTGAAAAAAAACAGTGGGTAAGCAAACTGAACAAACTAAGATGAAATGAAATAAGTGCAAAAAAAAGATTGTAAAAAATGTAAAAAAGAATGTAAAAACAAGGAAGAAAAAATAACTAAAAATGAAAGTAAAATGGGGGGCTGTCATGCTCTGAAATTATTGAACTCAATGTTCAGTCCGGCAGGCTGTAGTGTGCCTAATCGGTAGATGAGATGCTGTTCCTCGAGCTTGCGTTGATGTTCACTGGAACACTGCAGCAATCCCAGGACAGAGATGTGAGCATGAGAGCAGGGGGGAGTGTTGAAATGGCAAGCAACCGGAAGCTCAGGGTCCTGCTTGCGGACTGAGCGGAGATGTTCCGCAAAGCAGTCACCCAGTCTGCGCTTGGTCTCCCCAATGTAGAGGAGACCACACTGTGAGCAGCGAATACAGTATACTACATTGAAAGAAGTACAAGTAAATCGCTGCTTCACCTGAAGGGAGTGTTTGGGGCCTGGGATAGTGAGGAGAGAGGAGGTAAATGGGCCGGTATTACACCTCCTGCGATTGCAGGGGAAGGTGCCCTGGGACGGGGACGAGGTGGTGGGGGTAATGGAGGAGTGGACCAGGGTGTCGCGGAGGGAACGATCCTTTCGGAATGCTGACAGGGGAAGGGAGGGGAAGATGCGACTGGTAGTGGCATCACGCTGGAGGTGGCAAAAATGGCGGAGGATGATCATTTGGATATGGAGGCTGGTGGGATGAAAAGTGAGGACAAGGGGAACCCTGTCACGGTTCTGGGAGGGAGGGGAAGGGGTGAGGGTAGAGGTGCGGGGAATGGGTCGGACACGGTTGAGGGCCCTGTCAACCATAGTGGGGGGAAATCCTCGGTTGAGGAAAAAGGAGGTCATATCAGAAGCACCGTCATGGAAGGTAGCATCATCAGAGCAGATGCGTCGGAGACGGAGAAACTGGGAGAATGGAATGGAGTCCTTACAGGAGGTAGGGTGTGAAGAAGTGTAGTCGAGGTAGTTGTGGGAGTCGGTGGGCTTACAATGGATATTGGTAGACAACCTATCCCCAGAGATGGACCATGTAAAGGTGAGAGAAGGGTGGAAATTGGAAGCAAAGTTGATAAAGTTTTAATGATGTTGGTTGAGGAATAAGTCTTGGCCAGGACACTGGACAGAACTCCCCTGCCTTCTTCAAATAATGCAATGGGATCTTTTACCTCCATCTGTGAGGGCAGATCGGTTCTTGGTTTAATAGCTCATCCGAAAGGCAGCACCTCTGACAGTGCAGCACTCTACTGCACTGCAGTGCCAGCCTAGATAATGGACTCAATTCTTTGGAGTGGGCTTTGAATCACAACCTTCTGACTGAGAGGTGAGAGTGCTACCCACTGAGTAATGGCAGACACCATGTTTTTTTTCAAAGAATATTTGAGTTCTTTATATGAATACAAAGCAGAAGTCTAGAGAGATAAGCAATTAAATACGTTAATATCCAAAACACTGCTGCTGCACTAACATCTCCCTGAGGTACATACTTTTGAGGATGCATTTTCCACACAGTTATCCAATTCTCCAGCAACACCTCTCCTGTTAGCTCATCACTAAGTGATGTTAACGATGGCCCTGGAAGCTGGGTCCTAGATTGTCCAGCTACATAACTGAATAACAAAGTACAACAATGTGAGAACAGAGCTCGAGGCTGCAATACTTAAAAAAAAAACAGGAGCAGTTAAACAAACTTTATATGAAATTTTAAATCATGAAGCACTTTAGATATATTCATTTTGACAACATTTCTGGGGCTGTTTTTCATCAGCTTCAAAAACAACCAAAAAACCTAATTGCAAGACCATGGGCATGGTTGAAAGGCTCATTGGGAGAGAGGGAAATACTTTTTAAGTGATGTAGCCAGTTAAAGAGAGACATTTTTCCACAGCAGGAAACAAAGGTACAATATATTCGTGTAAGAGCAGTAACTCCTATATTCTCCAATATGTCAGGCAGGTGTTACTGACTAAATTCAGGCCAAAAAAGCAGTGCCTGACAGTTGGACACTGAGGGTTGTGGCCCTATGTAGACATTGCTGAAGCAGTCAGTGCAACCTCCACCACTCCAAGAACTGCTACATAGGGCAGAATGAGCTTCAATGACTTCACAAGGGTGACCATGGTCTGTCAAAGCACTGATCCCAGTGCACATCCTGTATCAATGATAGAGACTTAGGAACATAGGAGCAGAAGTAGGCCACTAGGCCCATCGAGCCTGCTCTGTTGTTCAATATGATCATGGTTGATCATCCACTTCAATGCCTTTTTCCCACGCTATTGCCAGATCCTTTTGTGTCATTGGTATTTAGAAATCTGTCAATCTCTTCTTTAAACATACTCAATGACTGAGCTTCCACAGGCCTCTGGGGTAGAGAATTCCAAAGATTCAGAACCCTCTGAGTAAAGAAATTTCTCCTCACCTCTGTCCTAAGTGGCTTCCCCCTTATTTTGAAATTGTGTTCCCTGGTTCTAGACTCCCCAACTAGGGAAACATATTAGCTGCATCTACCCTGTGTATCCCTTTTAAGTATTTTGTAGGTTTCAATGAGATCACCTCTCATTCTTAGAAATTCTAGAGAATACAGCCCAGTTTCCCCAATCTCTTCATAGGACCAGTCCCGCCATCCCAGGAACAAGTCTGGCGAACCTTTGTTGCACTCCCTCTGTGGCAATAATATCCTTCCTAAGGGAAGGGGACCAAAACTGCACACAGTACTTCAGGTGCAGTCTAACCAAGGTTCTATACAATTGAAGCAAGGCTCACTACTCCTGTACTCAAATCTTCTTGCAATAAAGGGTAACATACCATTATCCTTCCTAATTGCTCACTGCACCTGCATGTTAACCTTCAGTGACTTATTGACGAGGACACCCAGGTCCCTTTGCACATCTACACTTTCTAATCTACCATTTAAGAAATACTCTGCATATCTGTTTCCCCCTATCAAAGTGGATAACTTCACATTTTTCCACATTATATTCCATCTGCGATGTTCTTGCCCACTCACCAAGTCTGTCCAAATCCCCTTGAAGCTGCTTTGCATCTTCCTCACAACACACATTCCCACCTAGTTTTGTGTCATCCACAAACTTGTTAATATTACATTTGGTCCCCACATCCAAATCATTGATACATATTGTGAACAGCTGAGCCCTAGTACTGATCCCTGCGGTACCCCACTAGTCACAGCCTGCCAATGTGAGAATGACCCATTTATTCCTACTCTCTGCTTTCTGCCTGTTAACCAATCCTTAATCCATGCCAGTATATTACCTCCTATCCCATGTACTTTAATTTTGCTAACCAACCTCCTGTGCGGGACTTTATCAAAAGCCTTTTGAAAATTCAAGTAGATAACATCCACTGACTCCTCTTTGTTAATTCTGTTAGTAACATCCTCAAAAAAACTCTAACACGTTTGTCAAACATGATTTCCCATTCATAAATCCATGTTGACTATGCCCAATCAGATCATTAATATCCAAGTGTCCATTTATCACATCCTTCAGAATAAAGGCCAGCTTCCCAACCCAAACCCGACGGAACTCAACGACGTGTCGGGTTCGGGTCGAGTCAGGTGACACTTCCGGGTCTGGCATTCGGGCTCTGGTCAGGTTGGACATGCTCTATCACCACCTCAGGTCAGTGACTTTAATGTTAATTTACTTTTTGGACTTTAAAGGTGGTTTTGCTGCAGTTATTTTAAGCTTGTGCAGGGAAGGAACAAAGTGAAAAACGGAAGGTAGGTTAACTGATGGTTGGGTCGGGTCGGGCACGGGAAAAAAGGGAAGGACTCGGGCCGGCTCAGGCTCAGATGGGGTTCTGTCAGGCTCGCGTCGGGTCTCATTTGCAGATCCGAGCAGGCCTTTACTTCAGAATAGATTCTAGTGTTTTCCCAATGACTGATGTAAGGCTAACAGGTCTGTTTTTTTTTGTAGTTCCCTGTTTTCTCTTTCCCTCCCTTTTTAAATAGTGGGGTGTCATTTGCTACCTTCCAATCCGCAGGAACCTCTCCAGAATCTGTAGAATTTTGGAAGATGGTCATCAATGCACCTATTATCTCCATAGCTACCTCTTTCAACACTGTGGGATGTAGAATATCAGGTCCCTGGGATTTATCAATCTCCAGACTCAATAATTTCTCCAATACAACCTTCTTACTAATACTAATTTCCTTCAATTTCTCATCTCTAGTTCATCAGATCTCTAATTCTGGGAGTTTTCTTGTATCTTCCTCAGTGTAATCATTTAGCTCCTCTGCCATTTCTGTATTCCCCATTATAAATTCTCCTGACTCTGCCACTATTGGACCCAAATTTGTCTCAACCAAATGTTTCCTTTTTACGTACCTATAGAAGCTTTTACAGTCCATTTTTATGTTTGCTAGTTTACATTCATACTCCATTCTCCCATTATTTATCAGTTTCTTGGTCCTCCTTTGCTGTATTCTAAAATCCTCGCAACTCTCAGGTTTACTACTATTTCTGGCAACTTTATAGGCCTTTTCTTTTAATCTTATACAACACAACTCCTTTGTTATCCACAGTTGACTGCCTTTTCTTTTGGGGGTTTTGTGCCTTGAAGGAATGTATAGTTGCTGTAAACTACATAATAATTCTTTAAAGACTATCCTTTGCATATATACTGTCAAACCTTTTAATGTATTTTCCCAATCCATCTCAGCCAATTTGCCCCTCATACCTTCGTAATTTCCTTTGTCGCCTTACCTCTCACTGTTTCTGTGTCATGGGGTATCAAAGGAACCGTCTTGTGTAAATAGGAACCTCTGGAACTAGTGAAGTGCCATTTTTACTGATCAGCTCCAGTTTTCTTGAAGGCATCTTTAGAAATGGATGAATTTCATTAGACCTCAGAGGAGATACCGACGATACAAACTTATACAGTGAAGAATAAACATATTTATTTGTTGCCAGTTACTTTAAAAATGTTGTTCTGAAGACCAACTAACATTGCAGTGATTTATTTTTCTTTTTGTGGTGGAAGAGCTAGAGAATCTTATCTAATTAATGTAACGCCATTCAAATTTCTTAAAGTTTTTATTTGGCTCCTCCTTCCCTGTTCGTTCTTCATGCCTGGCATCACCTGTATCCAATAAAGTGATCAAGTGACCTGCTGCCTAGCAATTTATCTGTTCTCTAAATCCAGCTGCTGTTAGTTGCAGGCAAGTTGTGACCCAGGGTTAGTGTGCTTCCAATTTTTGACCCAACCCCAGCCCACTTACTCTCTCTGGGAAAATTGATGAAATCCACTCACTGCACACCCATGATAACACACTGAGGTTGGGAGCTTGTCCCACCATGCTAAAATCCTGCTATTGCACACTGAAGCTCCAATTTGCAGGATCACTGTGGCACCAAGATAACAGATTTTTCTAAGGCAGTCAACCAAGGGTACAGTAGAATAGTGGTTATATTTACAACACAGGACTATATGTGTACTGAATCATAGAATCTTATTGCATAGCAGTAGACTTTTTGGCCCATCACACCTGTACAACTCTTTGAAAGGAACTGTCCAATTTAGTCCAATGTTCCAGCTTGTTCCCCCATAACCCAGCAAATTAGTGCTCTTCAAGCACATGTCCCCATACACCTGGACCCTACACACACCCCCATTGGTTTATTGACTGTCAAATCCTTACTATCTTCCTGCTACATTCGTACCACTGAGATCCAGAGGCCATTGAGTATTTGCACTCGTTTTCCATTTCTTATTTTAATTAATGTTTCTGTCTTAAAATTGCAGCCTTAACTTTGGTTCCTTCATTCTGAATTAAAGATTTTTTATCACTTCCAGAAAGAAAAAAAACCATAAAACTTTATTTATTTATTTATAGATACAGCACTGAAACAGGCCCTTCGGCCCACCGAGTCTGTGCCGACCAACAACCACCCATTTATATTAATCCTACAGTAATCCCATATTCCCTACCAGAGGTAACTAACCTACTAATTAGGATATAAAGTCTTTTACCAGCCAAGTACGACTATAATTGCAGTTGCAGGACACAAGATAACAGAGGATCTTCACTTTGTGCATTCCACCATATCACTGCTCTCAAATGATTTGCATCTTCCCCAGTCAATGTGGAAGGACGTGTTGCTGGAACTGGTTCTAGGGAATGGCATAGGGCAAGTGAATCAAGTGTCAGTCGGGGAACTTTTAGGGAACAGTGATCATAGCATCATAAGGTTTAGGTTACCAATGGAACAGGACAAGGAGCAATCTACAGTATAAATACTTAATAGGAGGAGGGCCAATTTTGATAGGATGAGAACAGATCTGTCCCAGGGAAATTGAAATCAAATATAAAATAAATGCTGGAAATACTCAGCAGGTCTGGCAGCATCTGTGGACAGAGAAGCAGAGTTAACATTTCAGGTCAGTGACCCTTCATCAGAACTGAACAGAATATGTTGTGACCTATGGAGAATAAAGGTCTGCAAAGGAAACCCAACCGAGCCCGAATGCCGGGCTTGGAAGTGCGACCCGACCCCAAACCCAACACGTCGTCAGGTCCCGTCGGGTCGGGGATTTCCCATATAAGGCTATCCAACAGGGCATTGCAGTGCTTTAGCGTAGAAGTGCAACTAGAGAAAGAAAGTGCACTCCTCCAGCCTCGGTCGTAACAATATGCACATATGCAAATATCCACTGGTTCAAGTCCGACCTAGCACAAAAGAAGATGGTTGTGGTGGTTGGAGGCCGATCATCTCAGCCCCAGAACATCACTCTAGGAGTTCCTCACGGTAGTGTCCCAGGCCTAACCATCTTCAGCTGCTTCATCAATGACCTTCCCTCTATCATAAGGTCAGAAGTGGGGATGTTCACTGATGATTCCAGTGTTCAATAACATTCTTGGCTCCTCAGATACTGACACAATTCGTGCCCACTTGCAGCTAGACCTGGAAAACATTCAGGCTTGGGCTGAAAAGTAGCAAGTAACATTTGCACTATACAAGTGCCAGGCAATGACTATCTCCAATAAGAGAGAATCTAACCATCTCCCCTTGATGTTCGATGGCATTACCATCATTGGATCCCCCACCATCAACATTCTGGGGGTTACCATTGACCAGAAGCTTAACTGGAACAGCCATTTAAATACTGTGGTTACAAGAATAGGTCAGAGGCTGGGAATGCTGCAGTAAATAATTCACATCCTGAATCCCCAAAGCCTGTGCACCATCTACAAGGCACACATCCAAGACTTAGACTTGGATGTACAGGGTTCAATCTACAAACGACAGAACATCTTGAAATATTGTGAACTATGAGGAGGATAGTCCAAGAAGACGTAGACAAACTGATGGCATGGGCATACATGTGTCACAGAGGGAGGAGATTACTGTATTTAGTTAGCATTATAGTAGGAATCTAGCACTAGGGACCATATAGTTATAACAATTTCGTAAGGATTTAATAAGTATTTATTTATCTTAAATTAATTTATTAATTAGTGCTAGAAATGTCAGTTAGAGGGGTGAAGTGAGCCAGAATGGACACAATGAGCCAAATGGCCTCCTTCTGTGCTGTAACCATTCTATGATTCTAAAAATGAGAATGCACGGGATTGGAGGCAACCTATTGGTTTGGATAGGCCCTGAGAGATGAGCAGACAGGAGAGGAGAGTTCTTCCCAAACCAGGAGCCAGGAGATTTCTGATCTCAAGTACTGTTTTCTCCAATTTAAAACTCTCAGTTCAAAACTCTGCAACAGCCAGTTAGTCATGTGACTAAAACTGATCTGACCACTTCCGTGTATTGGGGAAGCAACTACTGGGTCCCCGTCGTTTCAACATCATCTGTTACTGTGCTAAACTGTCTTTCAGGGGCTTGCACTTTTAAGTTTTAATGTTCATGTGGCGAAATAATGTGTGCCTCAGTCTTGGCAGTTATAGGGTTTGCCTGCCACCTCCACACCCAGGGGAATGAAAAGCAATTTGAAGAAAAACACGCATGTCATTACAGTGTTTGAGAGAAATATAGGATACAGAAAGAAAACCATGCATTTCTCTCATTCATTTCCATTCATTCACCAATCTTAAAGCTCATTAAAAATGGTCTATTCTGGGTGCCTTGGCTGCTTTAATTTTCTCTTTTTGCTCTCTGGAGAATTAGTAGGGGACGGGTCTAACCTGAACTCTGAATCATGCAAAGACTTTTTACTTCGGGAGATGGGTGGGAGGAGGAGTCTGTGGGGGAGGAGTCTTTGTTACTCTTCCCTTTGTTCTCTGGGACACGCCTACCTGCAGGTATTTGTGCAGACATAACTGCCTTCTCCTGTGACACTTCGACTAGGTGAGGCATCACCCTCATGGTTTCTCTGCCCACTAGAGGCCTCTCTTTGTCTCTGCAGGTTCCTCTAAATGCTGCGAGCAACTCTGGTGGGGTGCTTCTAGAGTCTGCATTTACATAGGAGGATGTGGGGTCTAACTTTTCACATTTTTCGGGGTTGGTTGACCGGACAGTAGGGGTTTTCATCCAGGATTTTTCCTGCACTTTCTTTAACCTGCCCTCTTGTTCACTTTTTCCGCTTCTCTTTCTAAACTTTTGCAGCCGTGTGCCTGCCTGTCCCCTTTTGTTCTCGGTGGGGGTCTGTTACAGTTCACCAGCCCTTTGCTGGAGGGGCCTCCTAACACCAGTACAGGACTTAGGGTGCAGGTTTCACTGTAGATTGGGGTTTCCCCTCAACCTGGCACATGTGGCAACTCCTGCAGTACTCCGCCACAGCTTTGTGGAGTTTTGGCCAGTTAAGCTGCTGTTATATGCGGACATTGGTCTTTCGTATACCGGCATGTACACCCCCTGTAGTCTTGTGGGCCCTTCTTAATATATCTCCCCGGTACCTCTATGGCACCACTAGCTGGTGAACTACTGTCCACTCCTTGCTCTCAGGTCTGTGTGGAGAACTCCATTTCCTCATCAGTACCTCATTCTTTAAATAGTAGCAATCAGGGACTCTCTCTGCTTCTCTTTCAGACTGTGCAGCCTGTGCTAATTCTTGCAATACTGGGTCAGCTCACTAAACCTCAGCTAGGGAAAATCCATTTAATTCTTTCCCTGGGTCTCCAAACTTTCCAAAGAAAGTCTCGGACAGGTAGACCTCCTGGTCATTTGCCTGCAGTGCTAATGCAGTCTCCTCTGGGAGAGCTGGTCTGATCATGGCCTGACACACTACACATTCAGGAGCTCTGCAGGGGACCGTCACCTGCCACCGCCCTGTCTCTCTGACCTCCTGCGCTCTTTCTTTCACTACTGGGGGGGCTACCACCTTCACTCCTTGGAGCAGATCAACCCCATCCACAGGCAAACTAGGGACAATCTACAGTCACCGGTCCCGAAATTAGGTCGCATTCCAGGTGCACCCATTGTACAGGTACAGACATACACTGCCCTCCAATACCATTCACCATCATTCTGGTGTTCACTGCACTCACTGGGGGAAAGGTCAAGCCTTTTCCCACGAAAAGGGATCTGGTGGCCCATTTGTCCCTGAGAATCAGTATGGGCTTGCTTGCCCCACTCGAGGGATATGGGGTTACTTTCCCTTCAAATACAAAACCCTGATAACCTTCAGGAATCCTATTAACTTTTCCTGCACTGGCTGGAGTAAGCTTCCTGGGTTGCACCCTTACTGCAGTTAAAGCCACAGCCTGTTCCATGTTTTCCATCAGGCCCTCGTCTTCACTGAACGGGTGTGGCCTGATTAACCCTAACGGTTTCCCCTTTAGTTTCCAGCAGTCACCTTTTAAATGACCTGCCTTATTACAATGGATGCACACAGGTCTCCGGGTCTTATTCTTCCTTTTTGGCTGGATGAGTGCCCCTTGTGTCTCCTGCTTTCCTTTCTCTTCCAGGACTGCCTGTGCAGATATCACCTTTCCACCCTTTGTCCTTTTCAGATTTGTGAGGGTGATCAGGAAAGGTTCTCCCCTGGGAAACCGACCTATAAATTAAAGCAAATTCATTGGCCAGAGCGGATGCTTGCTGGGTTCCCGGAACCCACTGCTCCTCTACATGGGTTTTAATTGAGAATGGGAGAGAGTTTTTAAATTCCTCTAACAGGATTACTTCTCTGAGAGTCTCATAGCTGAGCTGTATTTTTAAAGCCCTCAGCCACTGGTCAAAAGCCAGCTGCTTGCTTCTTTCAAACTCCAGATAAGTTTGATTAGCTTGCTTTTTGAGGGTTCTAAACTTTTGGCGGTAGGCTTTGGGTACTAATTCATATGCCCCGAGGATAGCATTTTTGGTCAGTTCATAATTTGATGAACTCTCATCTGGCAGCAAGGAATAAACCTCAAGGGCTTTTCCAGTTAGTTTGCTTTGCAGGAAAAGAGACCAGGTCTCAGCTGGCCATTTTAGCTGCCTTGCCAGTTTCTCAAAGAACACGAAAAACTCTTCCACGTCTTCCTCATTGAATTTTAGAATTAATTGAGTGAGTTTTTAGCAATCTTGCACCCTGTCCTGAATTCTGCTCCATATTGGCCATGCTTTCACTGGGGTTACTCTGTCACCCCTCTCGTTCTGCGCATTCTTTCCGGAATATTCTTTCTCTCTCTCTCTCCTGCCTTTCATTTTCTTCACGTTCCTTTTGGAAGGGTCTTTCTTTCTCCCTCTCTCTTTCCTCAAATTCAAGTTTCCTTACCAATTGTATCTTTGCTAACAATATTCTGTTGGATTCTGCTTCTAACCCTGTTTCTGTTTCTTCAGATTCAAGGAAAAAATAATTGGCCACTAATATTAGGAGTTCAGACTTCCTAGCCTTGCCATTTACAGTGATCCCACACTGCTCAGCCATTTTCCTCAACTCCTCCATAGAACGTGCTTTTAACTTGTCCCAAGTTACTTCACCCTTGCTTGGCGTGATACGAGCTTCAGTTGCAGACATGCTCCTATCAATCACTCACAACCACAAGAAAACCTGGATTGATTTTTTGCTCTTTTTGATTGGGAACAATTTGGCTTCTCACTTCCAATTTCACTCGTTTGTTTGTGGGTAAAATCCCAGACGAGCCCCCAAATTCTGTTACGACCAGGTGCAAAAGGTGTCTAGGGGTCTGTTGCTATCTTCACCTGGTCTTATTGTAACAGAATTCAATTTTATACACACTGTGTTTTGAGCTGCCCTTTTTGTGAATCCTTGTTCACAACTTTCCAATTATAAGACAGAGAAACCAATTCACACAGGCTTTCTGAGGTTTAAAGAAGAAAGATGAAATTTTATTAAAAATTAAACTTAAGCTCTAATACGGTTAATGCCTACGGATCTACGACGCGCCCACGCTAGCATGCACACACATGCAAATAGGGACAGAAAAGACAAGTAGAACAGTTTGAGGCAATATCTTGTTACTGTTTCTCGAGCTCGCTGTAGTCCTTGATTGAAGATATGGTATTGCGTTTTGTTGGGACCCAGTGTTCTTGGTAAACCTTGTTCACGTAGGAGGTTTTTATCTCTCTGAGTTTACGTGTCTTCAATGGTTTCAGTTCCCTGAGAGACGAGCAGGCAGGAGAGGAGAGGGCTTCTCAAACCAGGAGCCAGGAGATTTCTGATCTCAAGTACTGTTTTCTCCAATTTAAAATTCTCAGTTCAAAACTCTGCAACAGCCAGTTAGTCATGTGACTAAAACTGATCTGACCACTTCTGTGTATTGGGGAAGCAACTACTGGGTCCCCATTGTTTCAACACTATCTGTTACTATGCTAAACTGTCTTTCCAGTAAGGGGCTTGCACTTTTAAGTTTTAATGTTCATGTGGCGAAATAATGTGTGCCTCAGTCTTGGCAGGTGGGGGGTTTGCCTGACACCTAAGTAAAAGTCCTTTCCTCACAGGACTTGTTGTGTGTAGTGTACTTTCACTGCTTTGAAGGTGATTTCCAACACTTTGGAGGTCATTTCTGCTATCTTGAACTTTTTGGACTTCAATCTGCTCTTCCCTGCTGTCAGCCTTCTCAATAGCTTTGGGGCAGCTTATGCAGTTGTGCCTTGGACCTCTGAAGAAGAACAAGAGGGAATGGCACCAGCAACACCAACAGCAGCAGGAGCAACAGCTGCCTTCTCCTCAACGGCATGCTGCTTCACAGGACAAAGGAGATGAACACAGAGCTTCAGTTTGAAGGAGGTAATACATTCAACACAGGGTACATAGGTGGGATCAACTCTCTCGACATGTGAGAACACCAGTGCCTCAGCAGGTTGTTGGTGACATCTGCAGTGTCCTGGAATAAGACCTCCTTTCAAGTGGGCCAGGTGGGCACGCATTGCCAGTGGCTGTCAAGATCGCTACAGCCCTGGATTTCTTTGCCTCTGGCTCCTTTCAGGGATCTTCTGGTGACATCTGCAGGATTTCACAATCTGCTGTGCAAGTGTACATCCCAGGTGACCAATGCCATGTTTGTCAGGGTCTGGACACTGAGGGAGCCAGTCAGAACAAAAAGGCCCTTCGATTTGCTGCAATGGCTGGATTCCTACAAGTCCAGGGATTCTCAGTTTGCACCCATGTGGCAATCAAGATGCCTTCAGAACTATTATCAGTATTCGTCAATTGAAAAGCATTCCACTTGATAAATGTTCAGCTAGTATGTGACCACTGAAAGGTATTCATTCATGTCTGTGCAATTATCACCTGGAAGCTGCCATGATGGCTTCATTCTGCAACAGTTATGTCTACCACAGATCTTTACTCCTCCAAACAGAGTCAGCAGATGTCTTCTTGGAGACATGGCTGATGACACTTGTGAGGAACCCCACAACTGATGAACAGGAAAGGTACAACCACAGCCGGAAGAGCACAAGAGCGGTCATAGAGCAAGCCATTCGGTTTCTAGAGATGCGATTCAGCTTCCTGGACAGATCTGGGTGCGTCCTTCAGTATGCACCAGCAAGGGTGTCCCGAATGGTGGAGATCTGCTGCGTTTTGTACAATATGGCACAGCGGAGAGGACTGGAGCTACAGGAGAAGGAAAGTGATCACCGTTCTGCATCTTTGGAGGAGGAACAGCAGATGAAGAAGGAGCCTGACATGTCCAGGGTACCTGCAGTTGCTCACCTTGCTGCCAGAGAAACCCTTGACGGACGCATACAGGCACAATTCAGCTAACCAGAGGTTGTGAAGCCATATGGCACAATGCTGAAGCCACTGAGCCCCCACCCAAAACAAAACATTCCCATAGTCAATAATCCTTCCATCTCATTGACACCCTTTGCTCGTCTTCTACTCTGGTCACTTACAGCTCAGTCATAACCAATGTACTACCATCATCAGAGTTTATGCCCCGACCCTTGACTCCGCTGAAGATGTTAAGGAAAAGTTCTACTTCATCCTTGATGAAGTCCTCACTGCCACCCCAAAAGAAAATAAATCATCCTTCTGGGGGACTTTAATGCCAGGGTTGGCTGTGACTCCAATGTCTGGAGAGGAACCATTAGAAAAAATGGGGTGGGAAAAGCCAATGCCTCATTATAACAAGCACCCTCTTCCGCCAGAAGGACAAATATAAAACCACATGGAGGCATTCTACATCAAAGCATTGGCACCTCCTGGATTATGTCATTGGGTCAAAGATCTAAGTGATATTTGTATCACTTGATCCATGCGGGGGTCTGATGCCTGCTGGACAGATCACAGACTTGTTCATTCAGTGATGAACATCCACCTAGCACCAATACACGCAAGGCCTAAAGGTCAATATCTGAGCCCTAACCAAAGAGGAATTCAAAGTACAACTCACGGCCAATCTAGAAAATCTTCACACATCCAACTCAATTTCAGAACAGTGGGATCAAATAAAGTCAGCTCTCCTGACTCTTGTGCCCAGACCATTGGGTTTGGACATCACTGTCACCAAGACTGGTTCAACAAAAATGATGCTCAAATATGTGACCTCCTGGAACAATAATGAGCGGCCTTCATTGTCTGGCAGAACAACCCAAGGTCACAATGCAAGAAGGCAGCATACCAACAGCTCAAGGCTGATGCTCAAAGACAAATCTGGAAGATAAAGGACATGTGGTGGGAAGAGAAAGCCCAAGAGATCCAACAGTATACTGATCATCCTGATATGCAAAGCTTTTTTGAAGCCACCAGTTTAGTGACCAAGGTCAAGTGAACAAAATCCTCTTCGTTCACAGGATGGCATTTCTCTTCTTGAAGATGACAGAGCCATCTGTAAACACTGGAAAGAACATTTTGAACAACACCTCAACTGTGAATCCACAGTGGCAGCTGATACCCTCCAGGCTATTCCCCAGTGCCCTATGGTAGAATCCATGGGTGAAGCACCATCAATCAGAGAGCTGCAATAAGCATTCAAATAGATGAAAAACAACAAAGCCTGCAGCCCTGATGGTATACCAGCTGAGATCTTCAAATGCTCACATCCACTCACCCTGCAGATCTGGGAGGCAAAAGAACTCCCCCCACCCCAACGTGACTTCAGGAATGCGACAATTGTACCTATCTTCATGAAGAGAGATAAATCATGCTCCAGAAACTATCAAGATATTTCTCTCTTGTCCATAGCAGGGAAATCCTGACATGCATTCTCCTGCATCGCCTACTTCCTGTGGCTGAGGAAATCCTCCCAGAGACACAGTGTGGCTTTAGACCTTCCAGAGGAACTTCTGACATGATCTTTGTTGCCAGACTAATCCAAGAAAAATGTCAAGAACAACATCAGGAACTCTTCATTGCATTCATCGACCTGACCAAAACCCTTGATTCAGTAAATGCGAGGCTCTGTGGATTGTGCTCCAATGATTTGGATATCCAAGAAACTTCATCACAATCCTGCAATTGCTTCATGATGACATGACTGCAACTGTCTTGAGTAGGAGATCTGAACCAGACATCTGCAAAATCCGGAATGGGGGCAAGGCTGTGTGTTAGCCCCCATACTATTCACAATTTACCTGATGGTGGCTATCCACCTCATCACCGATCAACTGCCCTCTGGTGTCAGTATTAAATACCATCTAGGTGGAAAGCTCTTTAACCTCGGTCGTCTCCGTGCCAAAACTAAACTGACCACTGTTAGGGAGTATCTGTAAATAGCTAGGTTAGTACGCTGCTGTTAGAGTGCATGTGTAAATAGCAAGAAATTAGAAAAAAATAAAATTAAAATTTATGTAGCTACCTTATAATTAATTAAGCCAGGCAAACAGAAGGGAAGGAATAAGCTGGTGAGTCTACTTTCTGTTTTATTTTTAAGCGGTAAGTTTTATTGTATTACCCAGTTTTAAATTAGTGCAGTGAGTGCTGGTGAGAAGAGGCATGAATTAAAAAGTTAATTAAGTAGATAATTAATTAAAACACAATAAGGATGACAGGGCAGGTGATGTGTTGCAACTGCAGTACGTGGGAGCTCATGGACACCAGGCTGATTCATGGCAACCACGTCTGCAGTAAGTCTGCAGCTCAAGGAGCTTCGGCTCAGAGTTTTCTTTATTCATTCGGGGATATGGGCATCGCTGGCTAGGCTAGCATTTATTGCCCATCCCTAATTGCCCTTGAGAAGGTGGTGGTGAGCTGCCTTCTTGAACCGCTGCAGTCCTTGTGGTGTAGGTATACCAACAATGTTGTTAGGAAGGGAAATGAGCTGGAGGCCAAGCTACAGATATTGCGATGCATCAGGGGGGGGGGAAAGTTACCTGGACACTTTGTTCTAGAAGGCAGTCACACCCTATAGGATAGGATCTTCTGATTTGGTCAATGGTCAGGGACAGGAAGATGTGACTGCAAGTAAGGCAGGTAAGGGGATCAAGAAGGCAGAATTGCCCTTGCAATTGTCCAACAGGTTGAGGTTCTTTCAGCTTGTATGGATGAGAGTGGGGGCTGCAGGGTGTATGAGCAAACTGACCATGGCACCATGTTCTAACAGGACTGGACAGGCTAAATGCAGGGAGGAGGTTCCCGATGGCCGAGGAGTCCAGAACCAGGAGTCACAGTCTCAGAATACGGGGTATGCCATTTAGAACTGAGATGAGGAGAAATTTCTTCACTCAGAGGATAGTGAACCTGTGAAATTCTCTACCACCGAAGGCAGTGGATGCCAAGTCATTAAATATATTCAAGAAGGAGATATGCTTGCATGGAGTGAGGCTGTAAGTTAAGTGTGGGTATTTTCATTGGCTGGGGCAGTTGAAGGTGCTCTTTGTTCTTTTTCTTTCTCAGCCTCAAAGGTACAGGGGATAAAAGTTAATTGTAAATAGCTGGTAAGATATTACACAAGCAAGTTTTTTTTCATTGTGAAAGTAAGTAATGATCAGGCAGCTTGGCCAAGCGGAATGTACCTCCTGTGCAATGTGGGAAGTAGTGGACGTGCCATGTGACCTTGGCAAACATGTCTGCAGAAAGTGTCTCCAGTTGCAGAAGCTTGAGCTTCGGGTTTCAGAGCTCGAGCGGCGGCTGGAGTCACTGTGGCGCATCCGTGAGGTGGAGGACTACGTGGATGACACATTTCAGGAGGTAGTCAAGCTGGTGCCTAGGCAAGCACAGTTGGGGGGTGGCTGCCAGACAGACAAAGCAGTCAGGGCAGGTAGTGCAGGAGTCCCCAGAGGACATCCCACTTTCTATTCAGTTCTGAGTACCGATAAGAGAGAGGCTTCCTCTGGAGAATGAACCAACAGTCATGACCAGAATGTCATGGCTGACTTGGCTGTGCTGGAATGGAGAAAAAGGGACAAGAGGACAATAGTGGTGGAGGATTCTATGGTTAGAGGGACAGATAGGCGTTTCTATTGTCGCAGACGTGATTCCAGGATGGTATGTTTCCTCCCAGGTGCAAGGGTCTTGAATATCACTGAGCAGATACAAAATATTCTGGAGAGTGAGGGTGCACAGCCGGAGGTCGTGGTCCACGTTGGTACCAATGACATAGGTAGAAAGAGGGATGAGGTCCTGCAAAAAGAATTTACGGAGCTAGGCAGCAGATTAAAAAGTAGGACCTCAAAGGTTGTAATCTCTGGGTTTCTTCCGGTGCCGTGGGCAAGTGAGTGTATGAATAGGAGGTTAGAGCAGATGAATGCATGGTTGGGGAGATGGTGCAGAAGGGAGGGCTTTAGATTCTTGGATCACTGGGTCTGTTTCTGGCGAAGGTGGGATCTGTATAAGATGGATGGGTTGCACCTGAACCAGAACGGGACCAGCATCCTTGCTGGGAGACTTGCTAATGCTGTTGGGGGGGGTTAAACTAATTTGGCAGGAGGATGGGATACAGAGTGGAAGCACAGTAGGGGCTGTTGTACAATCAAATATAAATGTGAAGCTAAGTCCGCCTGGAGGACAGAGTAAATGTAGACCTGTTAAGGCTCAGGCAAATAATGCAAGGCTGGATTGTATCTATTTTAATACAAGGAGTCTTACTAGTAAGGCAGATGAATTGAGGGCGTTGATTAACACATGGGAATATGATATTATGGCTATCACTGAGACATGGTTGAGGGAAGGGCAGGACTGGCAGCTTAATATCCCAGGGTATAGAATCTTCAAACGTGACGGCGGGGGAGTAAAAGAGGAGGTGGCATTGCACTGTTGATTAAGGAGTCGATTACTGCAGTAAAGAGGGATGAAATCTTAGAAGGGCAGCACAGTGGCGCAGTGGTTAGCACCGCAGTCTCACAGCTCCAGCGACCCGGGTTCAATTCTGGGTACTGCCTGTGCGGAGTTTGCAAGTTCTCCCTGTGACCGCGTGGGCTTTCGCCAGGTGCTCCGGTTTCCTCCCACAGCCAAAGACTTGCAGGTTGATAGGTAAATTGGCCATTATAAATTGCCCCTAGTATAGGTAGGTGGTGGGAGAAATGAGGAAAGGTGAGGATGGGGTAGGAATATGGGATTAATGTAGGATTAGTATAAATGGGTAATTGATGGTCGGCACAGACTCGGTGGGCCGAAGGGCCTGTTTCAGTGCTGTATCTCTAAATAAATAAATAAAAATAAATAAGGTTCCTCTAATGAGGCCATATGGGTAGAACTTAAAAACAAAAAGGGGGCAATCACTTGGCTGGGAGTGTACTACAGGCCTCCAAACAGGCAGTAGTAGAGGAGCAGATATGTAGGCAAATCTCAGAGAGGTGCAAAAATAATAGGGTAATAATATTAGGGGATTTCAACTTCCCCTATATTAGAGGGGATAGTCTTACTGCAAAAAGCTTTTAAAGGGGGCGGAATTCTTCAAGTGCATTCAGGGGAGCTTTTTAAGTCAGCACGTAGAGAGTCCTACAAGAGGAGGAGCGGTACTGGACTTAATCCTAGGGAATGAAGCCAGAAAAGTGGTAGAAGTGTCAGTGGGAGAGCATTTCGGGGATAATGACTATAACTCTGTAAGATTTAAGGCTGTTATGGAAAAGGACATAGAGGGACCGGAAATAAGAGTACTGAATTGGGGGAAGGCAGATTTCAATATGATAAAACAAGCGTGTGACGGATTCAGAGTGCTGAAAACAGCGGAGGCCCTAGAGGAGTATAGAAAGTGTAGGGGAGTTCTTAAAAAAGTAATTAGGAGAGCTAGGAAGGGGCATGAAAAATCACTGGCAGACAAGATAAAGGAAAATCCCAAAGCGTTTTATAAGTATGTTAGGGGCAAGAGGACAACCAGGGAAAAAGTGGGGCCCATTAGGGATCATAGAGGCAATCTGTGAGTGGAGCCGGAGGACATAGGGGAGGTTTTGAATGATTACTTTTCATCTGTGTTCACTATGGAGAGGGACGATATAGGTGTAGTGATCAAGGAGGGGGATTGTGATATACTTGATCAAATTAGCATTGTAAAGGATTCCTCCTATTGGCTGTATTAGTGGGCTTAAAGGTGGATAAATCCCCAGGCCCAGATGAGATGTATCCCAGGCTGCTATGTGAGGCAAGGGAGGAGATAGCGGGGGCTCTGACACAAATTTTCATATCCTCTCTGGCCACAGGAGAGGTACCAGAGGACTGGAGGACAGCGAATGTGGTACTATTATTCAAGAAGGGTAGCAGGGATAAACCAGATAATTACAGGCCGGTGAGTCTAACCTCAGTGGGAGGGAAATTTTATTTATTTAGAGATACAGGTCCTTCGGCCGACCAAGTCTGTGCTGACCATTAACAACCCATTTATACTAATCCTACATTCTTCCCATTACCCTCTCATATTCCCCCTACCACCTAACTATACTAGGGGCAATTTATAATGGCCAATTTACCTATGAACCTGCAAGTCTTTGGCTGTAGGAGGAAACCAGAGCACCCGGCGAAAACCCACGCAGTCACAGGGAGAACTTGCAAACTCGGCACAGACAGTACCCAAAATCGAACCCGGATCGATGGAGCTGTGAGGCTGTGGTGCTAAAATTATTGGAAAAAATTCTGAGAGACAGGATTAATCTCCACTTGGAGAGGCAGGGATTAATCAGGGATAGTCAGCATGGCTTTGTCAGGGGGAGATCGTGTCTAACAAATTTGATTGAATTTTTCGAGGAGGTGACTAGAGGTGTAGATGAGGGTAAAGCAGTTGATGTAGTCTACATGGACTTCAGTAAGGCTTTTGATAAGGTCCCGTATGGGAGATAGGTTCAGAAAGTAAAGGCCCATGGGATCCAGGGTAATTTGGCAAATTGGATCCAAAATTGGCTTAGTAGCAGGAGGCAGAGGGTGATGGTAGAGGGTTGTTTTTGTGAATGAAGGCCTGTGATCAGTGGTGTACCGCAGGGATGATATAGATGGGCTGGTAAGATGGGCGGAGCAGTGGCAAATGGAATTTAATCCTGAGAAGTGTGAGGTGATGCACTTTGGGAGGTCTAACAAGGCAATGGAATATACAATGGATGGTAGGACCCTAGGGAGTACAGTGGGTCAGAGGGACCTTGGGGTGCTTGTCCATAGATCACTTAAGGCGGCAGCACAGGTAGATAAGGTGGTTCGGAAGGCATATGGGATACTTGCCTTTATTAGCCGAGGCATAGAATATCAGAGTAGGGAGGTTATGATGGAGCTGTATAAAACGCTGGTTAGGCCACAGCTGGAGTATTGTGTACAGTTCTGGTCACCACACTATAGGAAGGATGTGATTGCACTGGAGAGGGTGCAGAGGGGATTCACCAGGATGTTGCCTGGGCTGGAGCATTTCAGTTATGAAGACAGACTGGATAGGCTGGGGTTGTTTTCCTTGGAGCAGAGAAGGCTGAGGGGGGCCCTGATTGAGGTATACAAAATTATGAGGGGCATTGATAGGATAGATAGGAAGAAACATTTTCCATTAGTGGAGAGGTCGATAACTAGGGGGCATAGATTTAAGGTAAGGGGCAGGAGGTTTACAGGGGAATTGAGGAGAAATTTTTTCACCCAGAGAGTGGTTGGAATCTGGAACACACTGCCCGAAGAGGTGGTAGAGGCAGGAGCACTCACGACATTCAAGAAGTATTTAGATGAACACTTGAAACACCATAACATATAAGGCTGTGGGCTAAGTGCTGGGAAATGGGACTAGTTAGGACAGGTGTTTGATGGTCGGCACAAGCGCGTTGGGCCGAAAGGCCTGTTTCTGTGCTGTAAAGCTCTATGACTCTGTATATTTCTTAATGCCAAAGGGATCAAGGGAAAAGGGGAGAAAGCGGGAACAGGGTACTGAATTAGACGATCAGCCATGATCTTTTTTGAATGGCAAAGCAGGCCCGAAGGGCCCAATGGCCTACTCCTGCTCCTATTTTCTATGTTTCTATGTTTTTATGTTTCTATGGTACAGGAAGCCATTCAAAAGGAGGGAGTAAATAGGAATGTAGTGGTAATAGGGGACAGTATAGTCAAGGGGATAGACACAGTTCTCTGTGGCCAAGAGCAAGAGTCCAGAAGACTGTGATGCCTGCCCGGTGCCAGGGTTCGGGACATCTACTCGGGGCTGGAGAAGAACTTACAGTGAGAGGGCAAGGATCCAGTTGTCATGGTCCACATGGGTACCAATGACATAGATAGGATTAGGAAAGGGATTCTGCATAGAGAATATGAGCAGCTAGGGGCTAAATTAAAAGGCAGAACCTCAAAGGTAATAATCCCTGGATTATTACCTGAGCCGTGAGAAAATTGGAGTAGGGTAAATAAGATTAGAGAGTGAAATGCATGGCTCAAAGATTGGTGTAGGAGAAATGCGTTTCAATTCATGGGGCACTGGCACCAGTAATGGGGAAAGTAGGAGCTGTACGTTGGGACGGTCTTCATCTGAACCATGCTGGGGTTCTGGCGAGTTGCATAACTAGGGTGGTAGAGGGGGCTTTAAACTAAATTGCGGAGGCGAGGGATCAAGTGAGAGAAGATATGATAAATTAAAGAGAGAGGAAAAGGCAAGAGAACAAAGTAGGAATAAGGGAAATAATCAGAGTGTGGCAGGAAGGAACAGAACGTACAAAATTAAAGAGTGTGCAAGCAGCTAAGGCTCGAGGTTGTGTAAATAGTAAAATTGGGTAGATTGGGTAGATATAAGGAATAGTAAAGGTAGGAAGTCACTGTAGGAGTGGTTTATAGGCCCCCTAACAGTAACCACACCGTAGGACAGGGTATACTGGAAGAAATAATGGAGCCTTGTGAGAAAGGTATGGCAATAACCATGAGTGATTTTAATCTACAGATAGATTGGATGAATCAGATTGACAAAGGTAGCCGAGAAGATGAGCTCATGGAGTATTTTTGGAACAGTTTCTTAGAGCAGCACGTTCTAGAGCCAACCGGAGCGCAGACTACTGGAGATCTGGTAATGTGTAATGAGACAAGATTAATTAATGACCTCATAGTAAAGCTGCCCTAGGTAGCAGTGATCACAACATGATTGAATTTTGCATTCAGTTTGAGGGTGAGAAGAGTAGATCTAAGACTAGTGTTTTAAACTTTAAATAAAGGTAATTATGAGAGTTTGAAGATAGAGCTGGCTAAAGTAAACTGGGAAATTAGGTTAAGGATAGGTCAGTAGAGATGCAGTGGCAGATATTTAAGAAGATATTTCATAACACCCATCAAAGATACATTCCAGTGAGAAAGAAAGACTCTCGGGGAAGGACACACCATCTGTGGCTAACTAAGGAAGTTAAAGATAGGACCAACTTGAAAGAAAAAGCGTATAATTCAGTGAAGAGTCGTAGCAGCTCAGAAGATTGGACAGAATATAAAAAACAGCAAAGAATGACTAAAAGAATATTGAGAGAGAAATTAGAGTATGGGAGAAAGCTAGCTCGAAATATAAAAATGGATAGTAAGAGTTTCTACAGGTATTTAAGGATGAAACGAGTAAGTAAATTGAGTGTTGGTCCTCTTAGGAGTAAGTCAGGGGAGTTAATAATGGAAAATAAGGAAATGGCGGAGGAATTGAACAGATATTTTGCATCTGTCTTCACTGTAGAGGATACAAATAACATCCCAGTAATAATTGTGAATCAAGAGTTAAAAGGGAGGGAGAAACTTAAAACAATTACAATCACCAGGGAAAGGGTACTGAGAAAATTATTAGAACTAAATGCGGTCAAGTCCCCAGGTCCTGATAGACTTCATCCTAAGATCTTAAAAGAAGTGGCAACTGAGATAGTGGATGCATTGGTTTTAATTTTCCAAACTTCCCGAGATTCTGAAAATGTCCCATCAGAGTGGAAAATAGCGAATTTAACTCTGCTATTCAAGAAAGGAGGAAGACAGAAAGCTGGAAACTACAGGCCAGTTAGCTTAACATCTTTCATAGGGAAAATGCTGGAATCTAATATTAAGGAGGTTATAGCAGGTCATTTAGAAAATCTTAATGCAATCAGATAGAGTCAACATAGTTTAGTGAAAGGGAAATAATGTTTGACTAATTTATTAGAGTTCTTCGAGGAAGTAACAAGCAAGGTGGATAAAGGGGAAGCTGTGGATGTGGTGTACTTGGATTTCCAAAAGGCATTTGATAAGGTGCCACATCAAAGGTTACTAAAGAAAATAAGAGCTCATGGTATAGGAGATAACATATTAGCATGGATAGAGGATTGGTTAGTTAACAGGAAACAGAGAGTAGGCATAAATGGGTCATTTTCAGGTTGGCAAGTTGTAACAGGGATCAGTGCTGGGGCCTCAACTATTTACAATCTGTATCAAAGACTTGGATGAAGGGACAGAATGTATGGTTGCAAAATTTGCTGATGACACAAAGATAGATAGGAAAGCAAGTTGTGAAGAGGATGGAAGGAGTCTGCAAAGAGATATAGATAGGTTAAGTGAGTGGGCAAAGATTTGGCAGATGATGTATAATGTGGGAAGGTGTGAACTTGTGCACTTTGACCAGAAAAATAGAAAAGTAACATATTATTTAAATGGAGAGAGATTGCAGAACTCTGAGATGCAGTGGGATCTGGGTGTCCTAGTACACGAAATACAAAAAGTTAGTATGCAGGTACTGCAAGTGATTAAGAAGGCAAATGCAATTTTCTCGTTTATTGCAAGGGGAATGGAATATAAAAGTAGAGATGTTTTGCTACAGTTGTACAGGGCATTGGTGAGACCAGTATTGTGTACAGTTTTGATCTCCTTACTTACGAAAGGATATAATTACATTGGAAGCAGTTCAGAGAAAGTTCACTCGACTGATTCCTGAGATGAGAGGGCTATCTTATGGGGAAAGGTTGTACAGGTTGGGTCAGTATTCATTGGAGTTTAGAAGGATGAGAGGTAATCTTATTGAAACATATAAGATCCTGAGGGGACTTGACAGGGTTTATGTTGAAAGGATGTTTCCCCTTGTGGGACAGACTAAAACTAGGGAGCACAGTTTAAAAATAAGGAGTCTCCGATTTAAGGCAGAGATGAGGAGAAATTTTTTCTCTCAGAGGGTCGTGAGTCTGTGGAACTCTCTTTTCCAGAGAGCGGTGGAGGCACGTCATTAAATGTTTTTAAGGCAGAGGTAGACAGATATTTGACAAATAAGGGAGTCAAAGGGTATCGGGGGTAAGCAGGAAAGTGGAGTTGAGTCCACAAACAGATCAGCCATGACATTATAGAATGACGGTGCAAGCTCGTGGGGCCGAATAGCCTGCTCCTGCTCCTAGTTCATATGTTTGCACCACCATAGATATACATGAGCTACAGTTTGCAGATGACTGCAGTGACATTGCCTGCTCTGCACCAGATTTGCAAGCCACTCTCGATCTCTTCAATTCTGCATACAAGAAACTCGATCTGTCCTTGAAAGTCACCAAAACAAAACTCATTTATCAACCCATACCTGGTCAGCTAAATATTCCACCTCCCATATATGTTAAAGGAGATACTCTGAAATATGTTGAGCACTTTCTCATAACCTGGCAGTTACCTCTTTCAAAAAGGCCATCATTGATGAGGAGATCCAACACCGGATCAGCTGTGCCAGTTCAGCCTTGTACAAATTACGACAGTGAGGCTTTAGCAACAAAGACCTCTGCAAATCAACAAAAGTCTTGGTGTACAGAGCAGCTGTCGTCACCACACTTCTGTACTGTAGTAAGCCTGGACTGTGTATCAGCGACACATAAGAGAGTTAGAGAAATTCCATCAATAATGCCTCCGTCACATCCTGCGGAATCAATGGGAGGACCGTTGAACAAATGTTAATGTCCTTCTTGAAGCCAGATCCATAAGCATTCAGGCAAAACTCCAGTAAAATCAACTCTTCTGGCCAATGTGCCCACATAGCTGAAAATTGTCTTCCCCACCAGTGTCTGTTCTCACAACTCTCAAATCGCCAAAGCTCCAGGGAGGACAAAGAAAATGCTTCAAAACACTCTGAAGCTGTCCTTGAAGTGTGGCTGCATTGACCTGAACAACTCAGAGGAGCTTGTTACCAATTGTTCAGAATGGTGACAACTTGTCCACCAAGCTGCATCATGCTTCGATTCCTAACGCCTTAATGATGAGGCTGAGTGATGGTAGAGAAGGAAAGAAAAGGAAGCAAATCCTGCACTCGGAATCCCACTACCTCGTGGAATATTCTGACCCATGTGCTCAAAGTTCTGCATGTCAAAAATCAGCCTACTCAGTCACATGAAGACCCATAGCAGAAACTCGCGACCCTGAGTAGACCCTGAGTCCTCGAATTGAGGGACGGCTGACTCAGATCTGGTCATACCATTTTCCTCAAGATTGATGGCCACTTGGCACACTAGAGGCAACAATGGAGATGACTGCACAATGGAGATTTTAAATAAAGTTTATGGTTCATGATCATTGACAATAAAATTGACACAATGACAGACTTTTATACACCAAGTGATTCCCATTGTGAAACTACAAAGTCTTTCTCTTCCTTTTCCTATTACTTCTATATAGTGCTACCCTCGTATCTTCAGTAGACCTAGAGCAGGCTGCTCGTTTCCCTGCTATAACTGCTTTGTTGCCCATGGTAACTTCCTCTGGGTTTTGGAGTCTGTGAGGGCCCTGAAAAAGAATGCTCCACCTGCACCCATGCAAGGGCAGTTTCGGCCACTGGGGCAGAAGTCAGCATGTGGGCCTCTGACTGGGGTGTGGGGACAAGGCGGAAGGTATGTACGCCTTGAGCGGAGTCCACACTCCCATGTGCCCTTTCTCCATCTTCCCTCTCATGGCCCACCCACATTTCCCTGCTAGCCGAGCGCTGGATAGCACTTTGCTGCACTTCAATGAGGAGCAAAATGGCAAATGTGAGGCTTTCCTTCAACCTATTTAAACTGGCAGCCTGAGTGTGCAGGCCATTGATGAGGGCCAGCATACATTCGGTTGCCTAAAATGTCTGATTCTCAATTCAGGCGGTCACTTTTTCAAAGCAGATGGAAATCAGTGCAAAGGTCTGAGATATCATGGTAGAGATGGACTCCTCCAATCATTCTCCAATGGAGTGCCATGTCTCTGGAAATGCACTCAGAACCTCACACATTTTCTGTTGTTGCAGAATAGCCATGTGCCTATGTGATATCTAATTCTGTCACATGGCTGCACAGCAACCTAAAAAACCCCACGCAGGCTGCACACAGGTCAACCCCTTTAAGTTACTGTGCATGTGCAGCCACAAAAAAAATTAAAGGGGCCATGCACTTAAAAAAGTTGACTGTGCACTCCAAAAAAAACTGGGTACATTGGTCAGCAGGTATCTAGGAGACCCCCCCCCCCCCCCCCCCCCGCCACACATATCTCCACCTCCAATGGCCATGCACTCTGGCACTCTGCTAATCTCCATGGTCTCCTCCTCTGCAGTGGTCAGGGTGGGATTTACTGGAGGACCACCCCAGTTCTCTGCCTCTCCCTGGAATTGTGCGCTCTCCTCCAGCAATGAGAAAAAGCAGAGAGTTGTAAGTGTCAGAAATGGAATGTTTTGAGAGGATGAAAGAACAACATTATTGGAGGGTGACTGTGAGGGATGTGTGGTGAGATGGCAATAAGATGAGGCTAGTGTCAGTGGTGGCTGTTCAGATGGGGATATGAGGAGGTGCCTAGACAGTATGAGTGAAGCTGCAAGGTGTGTTGGTCTGAGGAGTGCTCTGCAGGAGAATGCTGGGGAAGGCAGAGTGAGGGGGTTACCATTCTCCTTTCCAGATGAGGTCATTGACCCTCTTTCAGCACTCCCAACTGTGAGGTAGCACATTCCTGCCTCTGACCTCTTGAGCCATTTCCAGTCATGCCTGCTTGGCTCCAGAGACTAGCCTCTTCTTCTTGTCTGCTGCGGACAGTGTTTCTCTGTGGGCGCTTATAGCTCACGGCCCGCTTCCAGGGATGCCTCAGAGAACAGGGATTGGGGATAGTCTTCCCACCTTGAGTCTCCATCATTGCATTTGCTCTCTCTGTACTGACAGTTCTATAATGGATCCATTCAGACACCTGCTTGGGGTCCCTTTAAACACTGAGGCGTTAAATGTCAGGTGCACGTCGTCATCACGCCACAAGGCTCCGATTGGTCAGGAAATCTAGAAGCTAGGTGCTGACACTGTGGCCGAATTAAAAAGGCAAAGCCTGCTCCACTATCTTTCGGGTTCCCGATCCGCTGCCAGCCTCCCTCACTGCAAGCAAGTCTAAGTGTTACAATTCTGCCCTGGGTAACTGGGCACCAAAGCAATTGGCTTTCAAGCTGGTCCATTCATGAGCTGAAAAGTATTTACAGTTTTCAGTGATTTGGAGATTTTCACCACCTGCAAATGAGTGTTCACAAGCGACATGAGAATTGCACCTTCAGTGTCTGCTTGTAGGAACACAGATTTCTACAGCATATGTTTGCAAATAGAGGATTTATTATAGCTGGCAATTGCTGCTGCCATATGCAGAGCAAATATGTTTTGATCTGCTGTTTTGAAATGGCAGCAGATTGTATTGGGGGTTCAGTCAGACACTGTTTGAAACAGTAGGGTGCATGATAGCTCCAAGAATTTTCCTGAGCTTGAGATGGGATGAATGGGAGGGGGGGGGGGGGGGAGGAGGGTGGTAGTTGCTCTCCTGTATAGACTGAGAGAGGGAAAACTTAGAGAGAAGCTGAGTCATATAACACCCAATCTCAGCGGCAGTGATTCGGGACATACTACAATTGGCCTAAGGCCCATGGGTTAGAGAAAAGGAAAAATCAATTGAGATTCCTACTCTTGATCATCTGGGGATGTAATACTACACCCATTCCCATAAAGGGGAAAGGAACAGCATCCAAAACTAGAGCTTCCTGGATAGCGAAAGATACAGTGTGAGAAACTGATCATTTGTATCCATTGTTTTGGTGCTACGGTCACCATTTGAGTTCCAAAATGGCATTTGCAGTGCGCCCGCACACTTTTGGGGCAAATTGCGCTGGTGCCATATTGAGTGTTAATGCACGCAGTGAACAGCCACGGGAAGTATGCAGAGAAAGCAGATCATGGCATCAATCAGCATGCAAGGCTGATTTGCTGCCAGCGGTGCCATTTGGAGCTCAATGGTCCAGAGAACCCTCTCTTAACCTCGCACAACTGAACATACGACCAGCAGCAGGAAAGATGCCCCCCCTGCCCCCCACCGCCCTCAGCCCTATTTAAAGGAATCATCAACAGGTCAGTTGCTGGTTGATTTCATTTGGTGGTTGTTACAATTCTACAAGAGCTTGGTGTTTTGTACCATTGCTTAAAGTTGCAAATGTCCACAGGGAATGGTGTGGCAGGTGCTGAAGGACCTTTTTGCTGACTTCAGGCTTCCGCACAAACCATTTGCTTCCAGACATGGGTGCACTAGCAGGGATTCACCTTGGAATATAGCACGACTTGGAGAATGAACAGAGAACAGACAGAGTAGAACAAAATTGCTGGAAGAGGGAGGAGGAGGGGAGAAGGACTCCCAACAGGAGGCCATATCTGCCCAAGGTGTTCAGGGAGCAATTCTTCTTCCTGAACCTCAGTGAGGGACAATGTGTGAGATGTCCGTGCTTCAGTAAGGACACCTTCATTGAAATCTGCCACCTGCTGCAGCCACAAATGTAACCTCAGAGCAGGGCAAGGACCCGCATTGCTAGTAGCTGTGAAGGTAACCGTGGCTATGAACCAAGGGTTGGCAACGTAGCCGTACACGGACACCAGCGTCCGTGGTAAAGTTGAGACCAGTGGGGAGGGGGGGGGGGGTGTGGGAGAAAGAGGGGGGAAGGGGAGAGAGAGGGTAGGGGGAGGGAGTGATGGGGGGAAGGGAGACAGGGTGGGGAGGGGGAGCGAGAGGGGGTAGGGAGAGGAGGGGAGGAAGGGGGGGGGGAAGAGAGAGGTGAGGGGGGAGAGGGATGGATAGAGAGGAAGGAGAGGGATGGGCACAGAGAGGGATGGATACAGAGAGGGAGGAGAGGGACGGGCACAGAGAGGGGAGTGAAAGAGATCAAGATCACTCTTGACAGATGGACATTTGTCTGAATTTTCCGCATCGCTATATCAAGTGTGCGGGTAGACATTGACTACTTGTGCAAACAAAAACAATGCCTTGTGTCTCACTAAATAGGGAGAAATGTGTTTTAAATCAGACTGTGTTTTGATGGCATTAGGTTGGCTTGTACACACTACTGAGTCAGCGGCGCTTGAGATGGCTTGGCCATGTGAGCCGCATGGAAGATGGCAGGATCCCCAAAGACACATTGTACAGCGAGCTCGCCACTGGTATCAGACCCACCGGCCATCCACGTCTCCGCTTTAAAGACGTCTGCAAACGCGACATGAAATCCTGTGACATTGATCACAAGTCGTGGGAGTCAGTTGCCAGCGTTCACCAGAGCTGGCGGGCAGCCATAAAGACAGGGCTAAAATGTGGCAAGTCGAAGAGACTTAGTAGTTGGCAGGAAAAAAGACAGAGGTGCAAGGGGAGAGCCAACTGTGTAACAGCCCCGACAAACAAATTTCTCTGCAGCACCTGTGGAAGAGCCTGTCACTCTAGAATTGGCCTTTATAGCCACTCCAGGCGCTGCTTCACAAACCACTAACCACCTCCAGGCGCGTATCCATTGTCTCTCGAGATAAGGAGGCCCAAAAGAACACTTTATATACAGATTAATTGCCCCCGTGTCCTTGGCTGAGTCAATAATGTTGTCAAATGTCTGTGGTGCAACATGTCGGTGCCTAACCCAGCAAGGAACATTTATGCATCTGACTTCTTCCAAACTGAAACTGGAGATATTAGCAACATCTTGCAGTTTCCCGTCCACTGTTGCATAAGGGAGGTCACCGAGGCTCTCTATTCAATGAGAGCAAACTACATCTAATTTGTCCTAAGGGATTATAGCCTTTTCCCTGAACGCATCGAGCAGTAATACTGAGACAAGGGGTGATTCTCACTGTTCCTAATACTCATTACTTAGTTGATATATTAATCAGGTGAGATGAAGTAGGGTGGAAGGAGGCTTGTGTGAAACATAAACACCGGCATAGACCAGTTGGGACAAATGGTCTGTTTCTGTGCTGGAATTTCTATTGAATGCTATGTAAAAAAAAAGTCAAATGAAGAACGGAGCTGATTAGGGATCAAAAATGAGATCTTCTTATAAAGGCAGTAGGTTTGTTTGAGGTACTAAATGAATACTTTACATCTGTCTTCATTAAAGAATACTGCCAATGTAACGGGAAAGGATAAGGTAGTAGATAAATTGGATAGAATACAAACAGATCAAGAGAAGGTACTTAAACAGTTGGCAGCTCTCAAATTAGAAAAGTTATCTAGTTTAGATGGGCTGCATCCCAGGTTGCAGTGGGGTGGAAATTACAGAGACTCTGGCTACAATCTTCCAATCCTCCTTAGATATTGGAGTACTGCCAGAGGACTGGAGGATTGCAACACTGTTCACAAAAAAGGGGAGAGGGATAAACCTGGTAATTACAGGCCAGTCTGCCTAATGTCAGTGGGGGAGAAACTTTTAGAGACTGGGGGAAAACTAATTTACACTTGGAAAAATGTGGGTATATAAATGAAAGCCAGCATAGATTTGCTAAAGGCAAATCATGTTTGTCTAAGTTTATTGAGTTTTTTAATGAAGTAACGGAGAGGGTGGATGAGGGTAGTGCAGTTGATTGATTAATTGGTTAATTAAATAAATCTGGAATAAAAGGTCATGGTGATGATGAAACTATCGGATTGTCATAAAAAATCTATCAGCTTCACTAAACAGAGTTCTGATGAAAGGTCATCGACCTAAAACGTTAACTCTGTTTCAACAGCCTGACATAGTTATACTCACAGAATCATACCTTTTAACCAGTGTCCCAGACTCCTCCATCACCATGCCTGGGTATATCCTGTTCCACCAACAGGACAGACCCACCAGGAGTGCTGGCACAGAGGTATACAGTCGACATGGAGGTGCCCTGGGAGTCCAGACCCCAGGAAGTCTCATGACATCAGGTCAAACACGGACAAAGAAACCTCCTGCCAATTATCATCTACCACTGTCCCTCAACTGATGAATCAGTACTCTTCCATGTTGAATAACACTTAAAAGGACTGAGGGTAACAAGGGCACAGAATGTGCTCTGGGTAGGGACTTCAATGTCCATCACTGAGCTGGCTGAGTCCTAAAGGACATATCTGCCAGACTGGGCCTGCAGCAAGTGGTGAGAAAACCAACACGAGGGAAAAATCTACTTGAGCTCATTCTCATCAATCTACCTGTCGCAGATGCATCTATCCAGGACAATATTGGTAGGAATGACCACTGCATAGTCATTGTGGTGTCAAAGTCCTGTCTTCACAATGAGGACATCCCCCATTTTGTTGTGTGACATGACCACTGTGCTAAATGTGATAGATTCAGAACAGATCTCGCAGGGCATCCGTGAGATGCTGTGGGCCATCAGCAGCAAAATTGTATACTACCACAATCTGGAACCTCATAGCCAACATATCCCTAGTGTTATCATCATGTGAGGGGATCAACCCTGGTTCAATGAAGAGTGTAAGGACAGCATGCCAGGTTGGCACCAGGCATACCTAAAAATGAGGTGCCCACCTGGTAAAGCTATAACATAGGACTACATGCATACTAAACAGTGGAGGCAGCATGCTGTAGACAGAGCAAAGAAAACCCACAACGACTAGATCAAATCAAACCTCTGCAGTCCAACCATATCCAGTCATGAGTGGTTGTGGTCAACTTATCAACTAACAGGAGTGCAAAAGACAAGGCTGAAACATCTGCAACCATCTTCAGCCAGAAGTGTCGAGTGGCTGCTCCATCCTGGCCCTGGCATCACAGATGCCAGTCTTTAGCCAATTCAATTCACTCCATGTGGTATCAAGGAATGACTGAATGCACCAGACACAGCAATCACTATGGGCTCTGACAACATTCTGGCTATAGTACTGAAGACTTGTGCTCCAAAACTGGCCATGCCCTTAGCAAAGCTGTTCCAGTCCAGCTACAACACTGGCATCTACTTGACAATGTTAAAAATTGCCCAGGTATGTCCTGTCCACAAAAAGGACAAATCCAATCCAGCTAATTACAACCCCATCAGTCTACTCTCAATCATCAGCAAAGTGATGAAAGATGTCGGCGACATTGCTATAAAGCAGCACCTGCTCACCAATAACCTGTGCACCAATGCTCAATTTCCACCAGAACCACTTGGCTCCAGACCTCATTACAGCCGTGGTCCAAACATGGGTAAAAGAGCAAGAAGTGAGGTGAGGGTGACTTCCCTTGATATCAAAGCAGCATTTGACCGAGTGTAGCATCAAGGATCCCTAGAAAAATTATAGTCAATGGAAATCAGGAGAAAACTTTCCACTGGCTGGAGTCATATCCAGTGCAAAGGAAGATGGTTGTGGTTGTTGGAGGCCAATCATCTCAGCCCCTGGACATTGCAGTAGGAGTTCCTCAGGGCTGCTTCATCAATGACCTTCCCTCCATCATAAGGTCAGAAGTGTCAATGCTCACTGATGATTGCACTGTGCACTGTTCCATTCACTACGCCTTGGATAATAAAGCAGTCCTTGCTAGCGTGCAGCAAGACCTGAACAACATTCAGATTTGGTTGATAAGTGGCAAGTAACATTCGTGCCACACAAGTGCCAGGCAAAGACCATACCCAACAAGAGAGAATCTAAATATCTTCCCTTAACATTCAACAGCGTTACCACCACTGAATCTCTCACAAAAGCGGGCCAGAACCTCAGAGATTCGGAGAGAAGCAGTGAGAGAGGAGAGCATTTAAAAAGCGCACCAGAACATCGGAGATTCAGAGAGAGGAGCGGGAGGTTCGGAAGCAAATCAAAAATCGAAAAGTGACGTCACAATCAACAGAGAGCGTGGGGATACAGAAAGCAGACTAGGGTGAGTATACCGGTTAGCTTTTAATTTAATCTAACTTAATCAAATATAAAATAAGACTTGAACGATTCATTAGTATAAAAACAAAAAACTTAGGCGTATTTGATAATTTACCATATACACAGAGAGACAGGCACCAGCAGGGAGGGTATTGGTTCAAATTCGGAGCTGGGTAATTACATTTTTTTCAATCGTGGTCGTGTAACAGTAAGAGTTATAATAAGAGTATAAACACAGAGCCGGACTAGAAGTATTAATTACAATTGAATGTTTAATCAGGTACATTTAATTTAATTTAATTTAGATCAAGCATCAAACATCCAAATAGTTAACATCCAAATTAATTAATGAAATAGAATAGAGATGGCTGGGCAGGCGATGTATTGCAGTTGTAGTATGTGGGAGCGGGTGGACGCCGGTGCGATCCACGGTGACCACATCTGCAGCAAGTGTTGGCTGCTCGAGGAACTTCGGCTCAGAGTTGATGAGCTGGAGTCCGAGCTGCGGACACTGTGACACATCAGGGAGAGGGAGTGTTACCTGGACGCTGTGTTTCAGGAGACAGTCACACCCCTTAGATTAATTACATCAAATTTGGACCGTGGTCAGGGACAGGAGGGTATGACTGCGAGTGAGGCAGGTATGGGGATCCAGAATTTAGCTTTGGAGGAGCCTCAACCAGTGCCCTTATCCAACAGGTATGAGGTTCTTGCTCCCGGTGTGAACAAGGGCACAGGCTGCAGGGAGGATGAGCGAACTGACCACAGCACCGTGGTTCAGAGTGCCCTTCAAATGGAGAGAGAAAAAAGAAATGTAGTAGTAATAGGGGATAGCATAGTTAGGGGAACAGATACTGTTCTCTGCAGCAAAGACAGGGAGTCCCAAAGGCTGTGTTGCCTACCTGGTGCCAAGGTTAAAGACATCTCTTCTAGGCTGCAGAGGAACTTGAAGTGGGAGGGGAAGGAACCAATTGTCATGGTCCATGTAGGTACCAACGACATAGGTAGGACTAGGAAGGAGTTTCTGCTGAGGGACTATGAGCAGCTCGGGGCTAAATTAAAAAGCAGAACCTCAAAGGTAATAATCTCCGGATTACTACCTGAGCCACGTGCAAATTGGCATAGGGTAAATAAGATTAGAGAGGTAAATGCATGGCTCAAACATTGGTGTGGGAGAAATGGGTTCCGATTCATGGGGCACTGGCACCCAGTACTGGGGAAGGAGAGAGCTGTTCCTTTGGGACAGGCATCATTTGAACCATGCTGGGACCAGTGTCCTGGCGAAGCGTATAACTAGGGTTGTAGATCGGACTATAAACTAATTCATGGGGGGGGAAGGTTCAATTGAAGGGAAGTTTAAAAAATCAAAAAGAAACTAGAGAGTAGCGGTGCAGGGTAGTGAAGAGGCGACGGTAATCAAAATGTGACAGGAAGGGGCAGAAAATATAAGCAGAAGAGTCCAGCAGAAATTAGAACAAGAATGAGTAATAACGGTAAAAAGTCAAAGCTTAAGGCTCTTTATCTGAATGCATGCAGCATTTGTAACAAGATAGATGAGTTGAAGGCACAAATCGAAATAAATGAGTATGACATGATAACTGTTACAGAGACGTAGTTGCAGGGTGACCAAGACTGGGAACACAATATTCAACGGTATTTGACATTCCGGAAAAATAGGCAAAAAGGAAAAGGCGGTTGGTGTAGCTTTGTTAATAAAGGAAGGTATCAGTGCGGTGGTGAGTAGTGATATAGGTGCAATAGATCGTGATGTGGAATCAGTTTGGGTGGAAATAAGGAATATCACGGGGAAGAAGTCACGGTGGGAGTCGTCAATAGGCCCCCGAAGAGTTGCCTCATTATAGGACAAAGTATAAATCAGGAAATAATGGAGGCGTGTAAGAAGGGCGCTACAACTGTCATGGGTGATTTTAATCTGAATATTGACTGGACAAATCAGATTGGCAGAGGTAACATGGAAGGCAAATTTGTAGAGTGCATCAGGGATTGTTACTTAGAACAATATGTTGCAGAACCTACCGGGGAACAGGCTATTTTAGATCTAGTAATGTGTAATGAGGTAGGATTAATAAGAGATATCGTAGTTAAGGATCCTCTAGGGAGTAGCAATCACAACATGGTGGAATTTCAAATTCAGTTTGAGGGCGAGCAACGTGGGTCTCAAATCAGTGTCGTCAACTTAAACAAGGGCAATTAAGGAGGTATGAAGAAAGAGTTGTCTAAAGCGCGCTGGGACAATAGACTAAGGGGAAGGTCAGTGGATGAGCAGTGGCAGACATTTAAGCAGATATTTCATAACGCTCAGCAAAAACTTATCCCTGTCAAAAAGAAGGACTCAATGAGAAGGATGAACCACCCGTGGTTAACAAGGGCAGTCAAGGAGAGTATCCAATCAAAAACTAAGGCAAACAAAGTGGCGAAACCTAGTAGTAGGTCAGAGGATTGGGAATTTTTTAGGAAGCAGCACGGGATAACTAAAAAGCTAATAAAGAGGGAGAAAATTGATTATGAAAGTAAATTGGCAAGAAATATAAAAACAAATGGCAAGAGCTTCTATGGGTATATAAAAAGAAACATAGAAATATAGAAAATAGGAGGAGTAGGCCATTCAGACCTTCGAGCCTGCACCACCATTCAATACGACCATGGTTGATCGTCCAAACTCAGTACCGCTTTCTCCCGTATCCCTTGATCCCTTGATCCCTTTAGCCCTAAGAACTATATCTAACTCTTTCTTGAATATATTTAATGATTTTGCCTCAACTGCTTTCTGTGGTAGAGAATTCCACAGTTTCACCACTCTCTGGGTGAAGAAATCCCTCCTCATCTCAGTCCTAAATGGATTACCCCTTATCCTTAGATTGTGACCCCTCATCCTGGACTCCCCCGACATCGGGAACATCCTTCCCGCATCTAGTCTGTCCAGTCCTGTTAGAATTTTGTAAGTTTCTATGAGATCCCCTCTCATTCTTCTAAACTCTAGTGAGAGTAGCTAAAGAGAGCAGCTAAAGTGAGCGTGGGACCGTTGGAGGATGTGACTGGAGAACTGATAACGGGGAACAGGGAAATGGCAGATAATTTAAAGCAATATTTTGCATCGGTCTTCGCAGTGGAGGACACTATAAACATCTCACAGATATCAGATAAGCAAGGAGCTAACAGTCTCTATCACAAGGGACAAAGTATTTAACAAATGGGACTAAAGGCAGACAAGTCGCCAGGACCTGATGGCCTGCATCCAAGGGTTTTAAAGGAAGTGGCTGCAGAGATAGTGGAGGCATTGGTTGCAGTATTCCAGAACTCACTGGATTCTGGGAGGGTCCCAGCGGATTGGAAAACCGCTAATGTGACGCCCCTGTTCAAGAGGGAGGGACACAAAAAGCAGGAAAATATAGGCCAGTCAGCCTAACATCGGTCATTGGGAAAATGCTAGAGTCCATTATTAAGGAAGAAATAGCCGCATATTTAGAAAAACTTAACACAATCAAACAGAGTCAGCATGGTTTTGTGAAAGGGAAATCATGTTTGACAAATTTGCTAGAGTTCTTTGAGGATATAACAAGCAGAGTTGATAAAGGGGAACCAGTAGATGTAATGTATTTGGATTTTCAGAAGGCATTCGATAAGGTGCCACATAAAAGATTATTGCATAAGATAGGAGCTCACGGTATTGGGGGTAATGTATGAGCATGGATTGAGGATTGGTTAACTCACAGAAGACAGAGAGTCAGGATTGATGGGTCTTTTTCAGGTTGGAAAGATGTAACTAGTGGAGTGCCACAAGGATCAGTCCTAGGGCCTCAATTATCTCCTATCTATATTAATGGCTTGGAGGAGGCGGAAGAGTGTAATACATCTAAATATGCTGATGATACAAACATAGTTGGGAGGGCCTGTTGTGATGAGGACACAAGGAATCTGCAAGGGGATATAAATAGGTTGAGTGAGTGGGCAAAAACTTGGCAGATGGAGTTTAATGTAGCTTTGGTAGGAAGAATCAAAAGGCAGACTGTTATTTAAATGGAGAGAGACTTCAAAAAAGTGCAGCACAGAGGGATCTGGGTGTTCTTGTACATGAAACACAAAAAGTTAGCATGTAGGTGCAGCAAGTAATTAAGAAGGCAAATGGAATTTTGGCCTTTATTGCTAGGGGTTTGGAGTTTAAAAATGGGGAGGTCTTGTTACAACTGTACAGAGTGTTGGTGAGGCCGCACCTGGAGTATTGTTTACAGTTTTGGTCCCCGTATTTAAGAAAGGACATACTGATATTGGAGCCAGTTCAAAAGAGATTCACTAGGCTGATTCCTAGGATGAAGCAGTTGATTTATCAAGAGCAGCTAAACAGGTTAGGCCTTTATTCATTAGAGTTTAGAAGAATGAGGGGTGATCTTATTGAAACGTACAAGATTCTGAGAGGGTTTGACAGGGTAGCTGTTGAGAAGATGTTTCCACTAGTGGGGGAATCTCAAACTAGGGGACATAGTAACAGAATAAGGAGACACTCATTTAAAACTGAGATGCAATGGAATTTCTTCTCTCCGAGGGTAAAGAATGTCTGGAATTCCCTACCCCAGAGAGTTGTGGAGGCTAGATCACTGAAAGTATTTAAAGAGGAGGTAGATAGATTTTTGAAATATCGGGGCGTTGAGGGCTACGAGGAGCTGGCACAAAAGAGGAGTTGAGGTCTGGGGCAGGCTTGAGGGATCGAATGGCCTACTTCTGCTTCTATTTCTTATGTTTTTATGTTCTTATCAACATCCTGGAGGTCACCATTGACCAGAAACATAACTGGACCAACTACATAAAATCTGTGGCTACAAGAACAGGTTAGAGGCTGGGAATTCTGCAGTGATTAACTCACTTCCTGACTCCCCAAATCCTGTCCACCATCTACAAGGCACAAGTCAGGAGTGTGATGGAATAGTCTCCATTTGCCTGGAAGAATGCAGCTCCAACACTCAAGAAGCTTGACACCATCCTGCTTAACTGGCACCCGATCCACCATCTTAAACATTCACTCCCTCCACCACTGGTGGAACAGTGGCAGCAGTGTGTACCAGCTATAAGATACACTGCAGCAACTTGCCAAGGCTCCTTTAACAGCACCTTCCAAACCTGTGACCTCTACCACCTGGAGGTACAAGAGCAGCAGGCATGTGGGAACACCACCACTTTCAAGTTCCCTTCCTAGTCACTGACCATCCTGACTTGGGAATATATCGCCGTTCCTTCACTAACGCTGCATTAAAATCCTGGATCTCTCTCGCTGACAGCACTGTGGATTTACCTACACCACAATTTCTGAAGGTGGCTCACCATCTTCTGAAGGGCAATTCAGAATGGGCAATAAATGTTGGCCTTGCCAGCGATGTCCACATCCCATAAACAAAAATAAATGCTGGGTATATGGATTTTCAAAAGGCATTTGTGTGTGCCACGTAAGACCTGTTCGCAAAATTGAAGCCCATAGCATGAAAGGGGCAGTGGCTGCATGGCTACAAAATTGGCTAAGGGACAGAAAGCAGAGTAGTGGTGAACAGTTGTTTTTCCAAATGGAAAAATAGAAGTGTCAGTTAGAGGGGTGAAGTGCTTCACTTGTGAGATGTGGGAGGTCCGTGACGCTTCCAGCATTCCGGACGACTACATCTGCAGGAAGTGTACCCGGTTGCAGCTCCTCACAGACCGCATGGATCGGTTGGAGCGGCAACTGGATGCACTTAGGAGCATGCAGGTGGCAGAAAGCATCATAGACAAGAGTTTTAGAGAAGTGGTTACACCCAAGGTGCAGGCAGATAGATGGGTGACCGCTAGAAGGGGCAGGCAGTCAGTGCAGGAATCCCCTGTGGCTATCCCCCTCTCTAACAAGTATACCGTTTTGGATACTGTTGGGGGGGATGGCCTATCAGGGGAAAACAGCAGCAGCCAGAGCAGTGGCACCACGGCTGGCACTGTTGTTCAGCAGGGAGGGACAAAGCGCAGAAGAGCAATAGTTATAGGGGACTCTATAGTCAGGGGCACAGATAGGCGCTTCTGTGGACGTTAAAGAGACTCCAGGATGGTATGTTGCCTCCTTGGTGCCAGGGTCAAGGATGTCTCTGAACGGACAGGGGGCATTCTGAAGGGGGAGGGTGAACAGCCAGAGGTTGTGGTACACATCGGTACCAACGACATAGGCAGGAAGAGTGACAAGGTCCTGCAGGGGGAGTTTAGGGAGTTAGGTAGAAAGTTAAAAGACAGGACCTCTAGGGTTGTAATCTCGGGATTACTCCCTGTGCCACGTGCCAGTGAGGCTAGAAATAGGAAGATAGTGCAGCTAAAGACGTGGCTGAGCAGCTAGTGTAGAAGGGAGGGTTTCAGATATCTGGACCATTGGGATCTCTTCAGGGACAGATGGGACCTGCACAAGAAGGACGGGTTGCATCTAAACTGGAGGGGCACAAATATCCTGGCTGCGAGGTTTGCTAGCGTCACTCGGGAGGGTTTAAACTAGTGTGGCAGGGGGGTGGGAACCAGAGCAGTAGGACAGCAAGTGAAATAAATGAGGGGGAACTAGTACATAAGGCCAGTAATACTAAGAGGAAGAGCAGGCAGGGAGATGTTGCGGAGCACAGCGGGACTGGTGGTCTGAAGTGCATTTGTTTCAATGCGAGAAGTATAACAGGTAAGGCAGATGAACTTAGAGCTTGGATTAGTACTTGGAACTATAATGTTGTTGCTATTACAGAGACTTGGTTGAGGGAAGGACAGGATTGGCAGCTAAATGTTCCAGGATTTAGAAGCTGCAGGCGGGATAGAGGGGGATGTAAAAGGGGTGGAGGAGTTGCATTACTGGTTAAGGCGAATATCACAGCTGTACTGCGGGAAGACACCTCGGAGGGGTCATGCAGCGAGGCAATATGGGTAGAGCTCAGGAATAGGAAGGGTGCAATCATGATGTTAGGGGTTTTCTACAGGCCTCCCAACAGCCAGCGGGAGGGAGAGGAGCAGATATGTAGACAGATTTTGGAAAAGTGTAAAGGTAACAGGGTTGTAGTGGTGGGTGATTTTAACTTACCCTATATTGACTGGGACTCACTTAGTGCTAGGGGATTAGATGGGGCAGAATTTGTAAGGAGCATCCAGGAGGACTTCTTGAAACAATATGTAGATAGTCCAACTAGGGATGGGGCCATACTGGACGTGATATTGGGGAATGAGCCCGGCCAAGTAGTCGAAGTCTCAGTAGGGGAGCATTTCGGGAACAGTGACCATAATTCCGTAAGTTTTAAGGTACTTGTGGATAAGGATAAGAGTAGTGTTTTCTGCAGCACCTGTGGAAGAGTCTGTCACTCTAGTATTGGCCTTCATAGCCACTCCAGGCGCTGCTCCACAAACCACTGACCACCTCCAGACGCTTACCCATTGTCTCCCGAGACAAGGAGGCCAAAGAACAAGTCCTCGGGTGAAGGTGCTAGATTTGGGGAAGGCTAATTGTAACAATATTAGGCAGGAACTGAAGAATTTAGATTGGGGGCGGCTTTTTGAGGGTAAATCAACATCTGACATGTGGGAGTCCTTCAAACGTCAGTTGATTAGAATCCAGGACAGGCATGTTCCTGTGAGGAAGAAGGATAAGTTTGGCAAGTTTCGGGAACCTTGGATAACGCGGGATATTGTGAGCCTAGTCAAAAAGAAAAAGGAAGCATTTGTAAGGGCTGGAAGGCTAGTAACAGACAAATCCCTTGAGGAATATAAAGACAGTAGGAAGGAACTTAAGGAGTCAGGAGGGCTAAAAGGCGTCATGAAAAGTCATTGGCAAACAGGATTAAGGAAAATCCCAAGGCTTTTTATACATATACAAAGAGCAAGAGGGTAACTAGGGAAAGGGTTGGTCCACTCAAGGACAGAGAAGGGAATCTATGTGTGGAGCCAGAGGAAATGGGCGAGGTACTAAATGAGTACTTTGCATCAGTATTCACCAAAGAGAAGGACTTGGTGGATGATGAGCCTAGACAAGGGAGTGTAGTCTCAGTCATCTCATTATCAAAAAGGAGGAGGTGTTGGGTGTCTTGCAAAGCATTAAGGTAGATAAGTCCCCAGGGCCTCATGGGATCTACCCCAGAATACTGAGGGAGGCAAGGGAAGAAAATGCTGGGGCCTTGACAGAAATCTTTGCATCCTCATTGGCTACAGGTGAGGTCCCAGAGGACTGGAGAATAGCCAATGTTGTTCCTTTGTTTAAGAAGGGTAGCAAGGATAATCCAGGAAATTATAGGCCGGTGAGCCTTACGTCAGTGGTAGGGAAATTATTAGAGAGGATTCTTCGGGACAGGATTTACTCCCATTTGGAAACAAACGAACTTATTAGCAAGAGGCAGCATGGTTTTGTGAAGGGGAGGTCTTGTCTCACTAATTTGATTGAGTTTTTTGAGGAAGTGACGAAGATGATTGGTGAAGGAAGGGCAGGGGATGCTATCTATATGGACTTCAGTAAAGACTTTGACAAGGCCCCTCATGGCAGACTGGTACAAAAGGTGAAGTCACACGGGATCAGAGGTGTGCTGGCAAGATAGATACAGAACTGGCTCTGTCATAGAAGACAGAGGGTAGCAGTGGAAGGGTGCTTTTCTGAATGGAGGGATGTGACAAGTGGTGTTCCGCAGGGATTGGTGCTGGGACCTTTGCTCTTTGTAGTATATATAAATGATTTGGAGGAAAATGTAGCTGGTCTGATTAGTAAGTTTGCGGACGACACAAAGGTTGGAGGAGTTGCGGATAGTGATGAGGATTGTCAGAGGATACAGCAGGATATATATTGGTTGGAGACTTGGGCGGAGAAATGGAGTTTAATCCGGACAATTGTGAGGTAATGCAGTTTGGAAGGTCTAATGCAGGTGGGAGGTATACAGTAAATGGCAGAACCCTTAGGAGTATTGACAGGCAGAGAGATCTGGGCGTACAGGTCCACAGGTCACTGTAAGTGGCAACGCAGGTGGATAAGGTAGTCAAGAAGGCATACGGCATGCTTGCCTTCATCGGTCGGGGCATAGAGTATAAAAATTGGCAAGTCATGCTGCAGCTGTACAGAACTTTAGTTAGGCCACGCTTAGAATATTGCGTGCAATTCTGGTCGCCACAGTACCAGAAGGACGTGGAGGCTTTGGAGAGGGTACAGAAGAGGTTTACCAGGATGTTGCCTGGTCTGGAGGGCATTATCTATGTGGAGAGGTTGGATAAACTCGGATTGTTTTCACTGGAACGATGGAGGTGGAGGGGCGACATGATAGAGGTTTACAAAGTTATGAGTCTTTACTTTCAATTTAGTATACTGTATTCGCTGCTCACAATGTGGTCTCCTCTACATTGGGGAGACCAAATGCAGATTGGGTGACTGCTTTGCCGAACACCTCCGCTTAGTCCGAAAGCATGACGCCGAGCGTCCGGTTGCTTGCCATTTTAACACACTCCCCTGTTCTCATGCCCACATATCTGTCCTGCGCTTGCTGCACTGTTCCAGTGAACATCAATGCAAGCTCGAAGAACAGCATCTCATTTACCGATTAGGCATGCGACAGCCTGTTGGACTGAACACTGAGTTTTTTTTTATTCATTCATGGGATGTGGGTGTCGCTGGCCAGGCCAGCATTTATTGCCCATCCCTAATTGCCCTTGAGAAGGTGGTGGTGAGCTGCCTTCTTGAACCGCTGCAGTCTATTTGGGGTAGGTATACCCACAGTGCTGTTAGGAAGGGAGTTCCAGGATTTTGATCCAGTGACAGTGAAGGAACAGCGATATAGTTCCAAGTCAGGATGGTGTGTGACTTGGAGGGGAACTTACAGGTGGTGGTGTTCCCATGTATTTGCTACCCTTGTCCTTCTAGTTGGTAGAGGTCAGTAATTTCAGAGCGTGACAGGCCCCTTTTTATTTTTAGTTATTTTTATTTTTAGTTATTTTTTTCTTTATTATTTATTATTTTTTATTTGTTTATTTTATTTTAGTTTGTTTCATCATTCATTTTTTTTTACCATGTGCCTAACCACTGTTTTTTTCATGTTTGTGCTTTGGGCCAGGGCTGTTCATTTTCTGTCAATTAACACCCTCTCTGCACTAACGCTTTGTCTTTCAGCACACCATTAACAAACCATTGCCTTTGCTCCATGACCTTCTGGTCAGTTATTCTCTGTGACCCTCTGTCCAATCAGCACCTTGCCGTTTGTTATCTCTTGCACCCCCCCCCCCCCCCCCCCCCGCCCCGCCCCACTTTACTTGCTTAAAACCTTTTATATTTCTAATATTTGCCAGTTCTGATGAAGGGTCACTGACCTGAAACGTTAACTCTGCTTCTTTCTCCACAGATGCTGCCAGACCTGTGTATTTTCAGCATTTCTTGTTTTTATTTCATATTTCCAGCATTTGCAGTATTTTGTTTATTTTCTTTTATTTAAGGGAATTGAATGGATGGATAGCTCTTTCAAAGAGCTGGCACAGGCACAATGGGCTAAATGACCTCCTTCTGTGGTTCTATTATTCTACGTGAAAGAGGGATTGGGCTCAGATTTTTAAAAATTATTTCTTAAGGACATGGGCATTGCTAGCAAGGTCAGCATTCGTTATCCATTCCTAGCTGCTCTTGAGGTTGGTGGTGGTCAGTCTACTTCGTGAACTGCTGCAATCTGTGTGGTGAAGGTACTCCCAGGATTTTGACCCAGTGACCATGAAGGAATTGTGATATATGTCCAAGTCAGGATGGCATGTCACTTGGAGGGAAACGTGCCTGCTGTCCTTGTCCTTCCAGGTGGTGGAGGTTGCGGAGTTCGAAGGTGCTGTCGAAGGAGCCTTGGCGAACGGATGCAGTGCACCTTATATATAGTACACACTGCTGCCACAGTGTGCTGGCAGTGGAGGGAGTGAATGTTTAAGCTGGTGGATGGGGTGCCGATCAAACATCTGTATCAGACTTCTTGATGTTGTACCAGCTGTATCTATCCAGGATCGGTGGAATTGTTACTCAGGAGGAGTTAAATTCTTCAGAACCTTTTGTGAAGAAACTTGCTTTCATAAACAGACTTGTTACAGAGCAGCACTGGCATGTACCCAGGAACAGGTGACCTTCATCTGGCATATAGTGTGCCTGACATGGGACATAGAGTGGAAAAGGGGTGAAAAAGAAACAGAAAACAAAATTGTCATGGTATCCTAAACCTTTGAACACTGTGCTTTTTTTAAGCCCATACAAGTTCAAAGCGAGGCTGCTGTGCACACGGACTGAAATAATTGAAAACTTTCTGTGGCTGAATTGTAATCTTAAATAAATAAATAAAGGAAACATTAAACCACAAAGATCTGTCATTCCAGCACTGTGAAAACATTGCAGCTTTCCAAGGAATTCTGTCATGCAGTAGTTACACCTTTAGCATAAAATAAAGTAAAAAGTTTAGCATTTTTAAAGCATCTTTCACAACCAGTGAAGTACTTTTGAAGTGTAGTCACTGTTGTAATATAGGAAATTTGGCAACCAATTTGCGTACAACAAGCTTCCACAAACAACAATGTGTTCGTGGCCAGATAATGTTTTAGTGATGTCAGTTGAGGCATAAATATTGGCCAGGATACCAGGGAGAACTCTCCTGCTCTTCTTCAAATAATTCCATGGGATTATTTTTATTTATTTAGAGATACAGCACTGGCAACGCAGGTGGATAAGGTAGTCAAGCAGGCATACGGCATGCTTGCCTTCATCGGTCGGGGCATAGAGTATAAAAATTGGCAAGTCATGCTGCAGCTGTACAGAACTTTAGTTAGGCCACACTTAGAATATTGCGTGCAATTCTGGTCGCCACACTACCAGAAGGACGTGGAGGCTTTGGAGAGGGTACAGAAGAGGTTTACCAGGATGTTGCCTGGTCTGGAGGGCATTAGCTATGAGGAGAGGTTGAATAAACTCGGATTGTTTTCACTGGAATGACGGAGGTGGAGGGGTGACATGATAGAGGTTTACAAAGTTATGAGTGGCATGGACAGAGTGGATAGTCAGAAGCTTTTTCCCAGGGTGGAAGAGTCAGTTACTAGGGGACATAGGTTTAAGGTGAGAGGGGAAATGTTTAGAGGGGATGTGTGAGGCACGTTCTTTACACAGAGGGTGGTGAGTGCCTGGAACTTGCTGCCGGGGGAGGTGGTGGAAGCAGGTACGATAATGACGTTGAAGAGGTATCTTGACAAATACATGAATAGGATGGGAATAGAGGGATACGGTCCCCGGAAGTGCAGAAGGTTTTTGTTTAGGCAGGCATCAAGATTGGCGCAGGCTTGGAGGGCCGAATGGCTTGTTCCTGTGCTGTACTGTTCTTTGTATTTAGTCTAATGATGGCCATGAAACCATTGTCGATTGTTGTAAAAATCCATCTGGTTCACTAATGTCCTTTAGGGAAGGAAATCTGCCATCCTTACCTGGTCTGGCCTACATGTGACTCCAGACCCACAGCAATGTGGTTGACACTTACATACCCACTGAAATGGCCTAGCAAGCCACTCAGTTGCATCAAACCGTAAAAACGTCAATGAGGAATGAAACCGGACAGACCACCCGGCATTGACCTAGGCAGCAGAAATGACAATGGCAAACCCAGTCCTGTCGACGCTGCAAAGTCCTCCTTACATCTGGTGACTTGTGCCAAAGTTGGGAGAGCTGTCCCACAGACGAGTCAAGCAACAGCCTTGACATAGTCATACTCACCGAAGCTTACCTTACAAACAATGTCCCAGACATGACCATCACTATCCCCGGGTATGTGGTGTCCCACCGGCAGGATAGACCCAGCAGAGGCGACGGCACAGTGCTACACAGGAGGGAGTTGCCCTGGGAGTCCCCAACATTGACTCTGGACCCCATGAAGTCTCATGGCATCAGGTCAAACATGGGCAAGGAAACTTCCGATTGGTTACCACCAACCGCCCCCCCCCCACCCCCCTCAGCTGATGAATCAGTTCTCCTTCATGTTGAACACTTGGAGGAAGCACTAAGGGTGGCAATGGCACAAAATGTACTCTGGGTGGGGGACGTCAACGTCCATCACCAAGAGTGGCTCGGTAGCAGCAGCAGCAGAATTGTACTCAACCACAATCTGTAACCTCATGGCCCGGCATATCCCCCACTCTACCATTACCATCAAGCTGGGGGATCAACCCTGGTTCAATGAAGAGTGCAGGAGGGCATACCAGGAGCAGCACCAGGCATACCTCAAAATGAGGTGTTAACCTGGTGAAGCTACAGCCCAGGACTACTTGCGTGCCAAACTGCGTAAGCAGCATGCGATAGACAGACCTAAGTGATCCCATAACCAACGGATCAGATCTGAGCTCTGCAGTCCTGCCACATCCAGCCATGAATGGTGGTGGACAATTAAACAATTAACAGGAGGAGGTAGCTCCACAAATATCCCCATCCTCAATGATGGGGGAGCCCAGCACATCAGTGCAAAAGATAAGGCTGAAGCATTTGCAACCATCTTCAGCCAGAAGTGCTGAATGGATGATCCATCCTGGCCTCCTCCTGAAGTCCCCAGCATCACAGATGCCAGTCTTCAGCCAATTCGATTCACTCCGCATGATATCAAGAAATGACTGAAGGCACTGGATACTGAAAAGGCTTTGCACCCTAACAATATTCCGGCAATAGTACTGAACACCTGTGCTCCAGAACTTGCAGCGCACCTAGCCAAGCTGTTCCAGTACAGCTACAACACTGGCGTCTACCCGGCAGGGTGGAAAATTGCCCAGGTATGTCCTGTTCACAAAAAGCAGGACAAATCCAACCTGGCCAATTACTGCCCCATCAGTCTACTGTCGATCATCAGTAAAGTAATGGAAGGTGTCATTGACAGTGCTATCAAGCGGCACTGGCTTAGCAATAACCTGCTCAGTGATGCTCAGTTTGGGTTCAGCCAGGGCCACTCAGCTGCTGACATCATTACAGCCTTGGTTCAAACATGGACAAAAGAGCTGAACTCAAGAGGTGAGAGTGACTGCCCTTGACATCAAGGCAGCATTTGACAGAGTACAGCATCAAGGAGCCCTAGCAAAACTGGAGTCAATGGGAATCTGGGGGAAATCTCTCCTCTGGTTGGAGTCATACGTCGCACAAAGGAAGATGATTGTGGTTGTTGGAGGTCAAATCATCTGAGCTCCAGGACATCACTGCAGGAGTTCCTCAGGGTAATGTCCTAGGCCCAACCATCTTCAGCTGCTTCATCAATGACCTTCCTTCAAACATATTGCCAAAAGGGGGGGTGTTCGCTGATGATTGCACAATGGTCAGCACCATTCGCGACTCCTCAGATACTGAAGCAGTCCGTGTAGAAATGCAGCAAGACCGGGACAATATCCAGGCTTGGCTGATAAATGGCAAATAACATTCGTGCCACACAAGTGCCAGGCAATGACCATCTCGAACAAGAGCGAATCTAACCATCTCCCCTTGACATTCAATGGCATTACGATCGCTGAATTCCCCACTTTCAACATCCTAGGGATTACCATTGATCCGAAACTGAACTGGAGTACTGTGGCTACAAGTGCAGGTCAGAGGCTAGGAATCCTGTGGCGAGTAACTCACCTCCTGACTCCCCAAAGCCTGTCTACCATCTGCAAGGCACAAGTCAGGACTGTGATGGAATACGCTCCACTTGCCTGGATGAGTGCAGCTCCAACAATGCTCAAGAAGCTCAACACCATCCAGGACTAAGAAGCCCGCTTGATTGGAACCCCATCCACAAACATTCACTCCCTCCACCACCAAAGCACAATGGCAGCAGTGTGTACCATCTACAAGATGCACTGCAGCAACGCTCCAAGGCTCCTACGACAGCACCTTCTAAACCCATGACCTCCACCACCTAGAAGGGCAGCAGATGCATGGGAACACCACCACCTACAACTTCACCTCCAACCATACACCATCCTGACTTGGAACTCTATCGCCGTTCCTTCACTGTCACTGGGTTAAAATCCTGGAACACCCTTCCTAATGGCACCTACCCAACATGGACTGCAGCGGTTCAAGAAGGCAGCTCACCGCCACCTTCTCATGGGCAATTAGGGCTGGCCTAGCCAGTGATGCCCACATCCCATGAAAAATGAATAAATAAAAGAAAAAGAATTAACAAGTACTTTGGCCAAATCATCTTTATTTTTCCTTTAACCGGTGTCTGTGTGTATGTGTGTGCGTGTGCGTGTTGGGTATTTAGAAGGGAGTGTATATATTTACAGTCATATTTCAAACTGTGTTAAATCTTTGCATCTTGCTTTATAATAAATTAATACTTTTGTTGTTTATTAAGGAAACCTGTTTGGTGGATTTTATTCTGAAATAAAAATAGAGTATTTAATTGGCTGTATCAGTAACCGGGTAAACATTTAAGTATATGTTGCAATAAAAGCAAAATACTGCGGATGCTGGAAATCTGAAATAAAAACAAGAAATGCTGGAACCACTCAGCAGGTATTATTTGATATTATTTAAGTATATGTTGTGACCCGTGAAGAAGTGGAACTTGTGATAGACAGTGCTCTCCTCCCGCCTCGCTCGTAACAGCCTTGTCTGCCTACATCCATTTTTCCCCAACACTTGCAGAGTCATTCTAAGGATGACCAGCAGCCCTTTATTAGCTACTGGCATTGGTCTTGTGGTACTCCCAACATGTTGTGTGCACTGAGGTTGCTGAATATTTATGGTGACGAGCTTACCTTTACTGGAACAAGAACCATTGTCCGCCTGTATGTCATACAGTGGTGTATGATAGAAACTGTAATGGATATAAATCAGGAATCTGCTGCAGAAAATAAAATAACTGCACTCCAGGTGTTTTCCCAGCATTTTCAAAAACTTCTGAATGTCAAAGCAATTTATGGAAGGCACCAAAAAAGTGCTTTCAACAGAACTATGTGGCAAACATTCACTGAAGCACCTAACTGTCTTGATATATAACTATCATGGAATTCAATAAGAGATTGGGGGCAAAAAATTGGAATTGCGCCATTTTTCAGGTGTGAGGGTTGTGATTTGCAACCAGCCCATGACGATTCTGGTAGAGATGGGTAGCATACAAATTTGGTGCTGCCACCTCATCTACCTTATAGTAGTGTTGGGACAACTGGCTCCTCTGTGCTCAGCAGGGAGCAGAACAGCATTCACTGATAGCATGTGTGCAGCCAGCCTTCTGGTCTTAATGGCAGTCTGTCCTTCTTAAATGGGCGCACTGAATGGCTACTGCTGAATACTATTGCTGCATGGAAAATGGAACACCAGAGCACAGCGAAGGCTCCAGGGTCATGAATGTGGCACTGGAAGCCTTAGTAGTGGAGATGGATAGGAGGAGGTACACCCGCTGCTACCTGGAAGGATTCAGAGTTGTAACAAGTAAGGTCAATGGTGATCATCATGGGCACTGGGAGGGCCGTCCCAGCCCTGGTATGAGGCTGTATTTCAGGCTGAAGGAGGTGACATAGCTCTGTGACCACATCCTTGGAAAATCTAAGCCTCCTCAGGTATTGTTCCTGCCTCATATAAATGTTGCACTTTTGCTCCCGGAACTGATGGGTAAAGCCTTCGATGGAGAGTCCTCCTCCTGCTCCCTCTCCCTCCTCTGTTGCATCTGATGGTCATGTTGCAGACTAAGAGGTACAGCAACAAGTGCCCTCATTCCTGGGACCAGTCCTCTTCTCTCCTGACTGAAATCACCAACTGCCACAAAACACCTCCAAAAACAACACTCCACACAGCTTCCACCAACTCTGCCTGAACACATGGAAGTGAAAAACACCTCACCTGCAACATGCTGACTGACCCTTTAAACAAGCCCAGTGCAGGGCCCATCTTGCCTTTCTGTACATTTTTTATCTTTTTTTTTATTCATGCATGGGATGTGGGGGTTGCTGGCTAGGCCAGCATTTATTGCCCATCCCTAATTGCCCTTGAGAAGGTGGTGGTGAGCTGCCTTCTTGAACCGCTGCAGTGCATGTGGGGTAGGTACACCCACAGTGCTGTTAGGAAGGGAGTTCCAGGATTTTGACCCAGCAACAGTGAAGGAACGGCGATATAGTTCCAAGTCAGGATGGTGTGTGACTTGGAGGGGAACTTGCAGGCGGTGGTGTTCCCATGCATTTGCTGTCCTTGTCCTTCTAGTTGGTAGAGGTCACGGGTTTGGAAGATGCTGTCTAAGGAGCCTTGGTGCGTTGCTGCAGTGCATCTTGTAGATGGTAAACACAGCTGCCGCTGTGCGTCGGTGGTGGAGGGAGTGAATGTTTGTAGATGGGGTTCCAATCAAGCGGGCTGCTTTGTCCTGGATGATGTCGAGCTTCTTGAGTGTTGTTGGAGCTGCACCCATCCAGGCAAGTGGAGAGTCACACTCTCGAGTCACACTCTCAATTCACAAGTCACACTCCTGACTTGTGCCTTGTAAATGGTGGACAGGCTTTAGGGAGTCAGGAGATGAGTTACATCCGCAGGATTCCTAGCCTCTGACCTACTCTTGTAGCCACGTATTTATATGGCTACTCCAGTTCAGTTTCTGATCAATGGTAGCCCCTAGGATGTTGATAGTGGGGGATTCAGCGATGGTAATGCCGTTGAACGTTAAGGGGAGATGGTTAGATTCTCACTTGTTTGAGATGGTCATTGCCTGGCACTTGTGGGGTGCAAATGTTACTTGCCACTTATCAGCCCAAGCCTGGATACTGTCCAAATCTTGCTTCTTTTCTACACGGACTGTTTCAGTATCTGAGGAGTCACGAATGGTGCTGACCATTGTGCAATCATCAGCGAACATCCCCACTTCTGACCTTATGATTGAAAGAAGGTCATTGATGAAGCAGCTGAAGATGGTTAGGCCTAGGACACTACCCTGAGGAACTCCTGCAGTGATGTCCTGGAGCTCAGATGATTGACCTCCAACAACCATCTTCCTTTCTGCTATGTATGACTCCAGCCGGCGGAGGGTTTTCCCCCTGATTCCCATTGACCTCGGTTTTGCGAGGCCTCCTTGATGCCGTACTCGGTCAAATGCTGCCTTGATGTCAAGGGCAGTCACTCTCACCTCACCTCTTGAGTTCAGCTCTTTTGTCCATGTTTGAACCAAGGCTGTAATGAGGTCCGGAGCTGAGTGGCCCTGGTGGAACCCAAACTGAGTGTCACAGAGCAGGATATTGCTAAGCAAGTGCTGCTTGATGGCACTGTTGATGACACCTTCCAACATTTTACTGATGATTGAGAGTAGGCTGATCTAGTGGTAATTGGCCGGGTTGGACTTGTCCTGCTTTGTGTGTACAGGACATACCTGGGCAATTTTCCACATTGCAGGGTAGATGCCAGTGTTGTAGCTGTACTGGAACAGCTTGGCTAGGGGCGCGGCAAGTTCTAGAGCACAGGTCTTCGGTACTATTTCGGAATATTGTCAGGGCCCATAGCTTTTACAGTGTCCAGTGCCTTCAGTCATTTCACGCGGAGTGAATCGAATTGGCTGAAGTCTGGCATCTGTGATGCTGGGGACTTCAGGAGGAGGCCGAGATGGATCATCAATTCGACACTTCTGGCTGAAGATGGTTGCAAATGCTTCAGCCTTATCTTTCACGCTGATGTGCTAGGCTCCCCCATCAATGAGGATGGGGATATTTGTGGAGCTACCTCCTCCAGTTAGTTGTTTAATTGTCCACCACCATTCATGGCTGGATGTGGCAGGACTGCAGAGCTTAGATCTGATCCGTTGGTTATGGGATCACTTAGTTCTGTCTATCGCATGCTACTTATGCAGTTTGGCATGCAGATAGTCCTGTGTTGTAGCTTCACCAGGTTGACACCTCATTTTGAGGTATGCCTGGTGCTGCTCCTGGCATGTCCTCCTGCACTCTTCATTGAACCAGGGTTGGTCTCCTGGCTTGATGGTAATGGTAGAGTGGGGGATATGCCGGGCCATGAGGTTACAGATTGTGGTTGAGTACAATTCTGCTGCTGCTGATGGCCCACAGCGCCTCATGGATGCCCAATTTTGCATTGCTGGAACTGTTCGAAATCTATCCCATTAAGCATGGTGGTAATGCCACACAACACGAAGGAGGGTATCCTCAATGTGAAGGTGGGACTTCGTCTCCACAAGGACTGTGCGGGGGTCACTCCTACCAATACTGGTTATGGACAGATGCATCTGCGGCAGGCAGATTGGTGAGGACGAGGTCAAGTATGTTTTCCCCTGTTGTTGGTTCCCTCATCACCTGCCGCATACCCAGTCTAGCAGCTATGTCCTTTAGGACTCGGCCAGCTCGGTCAGTAGTGGTGCTACCAAGCCACCCTTGGTAATGGACATTGAAGTCCCCCACCCAGAGTACATTCTGTGCCCTTGCCACCCTCAGTGCTTCCTCCAAGTGCTGTTCAACATGGAGGAGTACTGAGTCATCAGCTGAGGGAGGGTGGTAGGTGGTAATCAGCAGGAGGTTTCCTTGTCCATGTTTGACCTGATGCCATGAGACTTCGTGGGTTCCAGAGTCGACGTTGAGGACTCCCAGGGCAACTCCCTCCCTACTGTATACCACTGTCCCGCCACCTCTGCCGGGTCTGTCCTACCGGTGGGACAGGACATACCCGGGGATGGTGATGGCGGTGTCTGGGACATTGTCTGTCAGGTATGATTCCGTGAGCATGATTCTGTCAGGCTGTTGCTTGACTAGTCTGTGGGACAGCTCTCCCAACTTTGGCACAACCCCCCAGATGTTAGTAAGGAGGACTTGGCAGGGTCGACAGGGCTGGGTTTGCCGTTGTCGTTTCCGGTGCCTAGGTTGATGCCAGGTGGTCCGTCCAGTTTCATTCCTTTTTATTGACTTCGTAGCGGTTAGATACAACTGCGTAGCTTGCTAGGCCATTTCAGAATGCATGTAAGAGTCAACCACATTGCTGTGGGTCTGGAGTCATCTATAGGCCAGACCAGGTAAGGGCAGCAGATTTCCTTCCCTAAAGGACATTAGTGAACCAGATGGGTTTTTACAACAATCGACAATGGTTTCATGGCCATCATTAGACTAGCTTTTTAATTCCAGATTTATTAATTGAATAATTGCATGATAGACACTTGGCAGTACGATATCATAGCTATTACAGAAACATGGCTTAAGGAGGGACAGGAATGGCAGGGTTTTCAGATGCAATAGGGAGGGGGATAAGCAAAGAGTGGGTGTGGCAATTTTAGCCAAGGAAACTATTACTGCTGTGAGGAGGGATGATATGTTGGAAGGTTCATCAAATGAGGCCATATGGATTGAGCTAAGGAACAAAAAAGGGGCAATCACACTGCTGGGAGTGTACTCTCGACTCCAAACAGTCAGAGGGAGATAAAAGAGCAGATATGTAGGCAAATCTCTGAGAAGTACAAGAACAATAGGGCAATAGTAGAAAATTTTAATTACCCCAATATTAACTGGGATAGTTTTAGTATGAAAGGAAGTGAGGGAGCAAAATTCTTGAGGTGCATTCAGGAGAACGTTTTTGCCCAGTATGTAGCAAGTCCAACAAGAGAGGGCACAGATTTAGACTTAGTTTTAGGAAATGAAGATGGGCAGGCGGAAGGAGTGGCAGTAGGAGAGCATTTTGCTGGTAGTGATCATAATTCAGTGAGTTTAACATAATTATGGAAAAGGACAGAGATGGAACAGGAGTTAGAGTTCTCAATTGGGGCAAGGCCAATTTTACTAAACTGAGGAGTGACTTAGCGAAAGTGGACTGGAAACAGTTACTTGAAGGTAAATCAGTGTTAGAACAGTGAGAAACATTCAAAGGGGGTATTTCAAGGGGTTCAGGGTAAACATATTCCCACAAAGAAAAAGGGTGAGGCAGCCAAATCTAGAGCCCCATGCATGTCAAGGAACCTACAGGGTAAGATAAGGCAGAAAAGGAAAGCTTATGTCCGTCAGCGAGAACTCAATACAACAGAAAGCCGAGCGGAGTATATAAGTGGAGGGGTGAAATCAAAACGGAAATTAGAAAAGCAAAGAGAGGGCATGAAAGAATATTGGCAAGCAAAATCAAGGTGAACCCAAAGATGTTTTATCAATATATTAAAAGTCAGGGCAGCACAGTGGCGCAGTGGTTAGCGGCACAGTGCTTATCACCGCAGCCTCACAGCTCCAGCGACCCACGTTCAGTTCTGGGTACTGCCTGTGTGGAGTTTGCAAGTTCTCCCTGTGTCTGCGTGGGTTTCCACCGGGTGCTCCGGTTTCCTCCCACAACCAAAGACTTGCAGGTTAATAGGTAAATTGGCCATTGTAAATTGTCCCTAGTATAGGTAGGTGATAGGAGAATGGTGGGGATGTGGTAGAGAATATGGGGTTAATGTAGGATTAGTATAAATGGGTGGTTGTTGGTTGGCACAGACTCGAAGGGCCTGTTTCAGTGCTGTATCTCTAAATAAAAAAGAATAACTAAGGAGAGAGTAGGGCCCATAAAAGACCAAAAAGGTAACCTATGCACAGGAGCAGAAGATATTGGTATGGTTCTTAATCAATACTTTGTGACTGTCTTTACAAAAGGGGGGAACAATGCAGATACTGTAGTTAAGGAAGAGGGGTGTGAAGTATTGGATGTGATAAACATAGGGAGAGAGGAAGTATCAATGGGATTAACATCCTTCAGAGTTGATAAATCACCAGGGCCAAATGAAGTGTATCCTAGGCTGGTAAAAGAAGCAAGAGAGGAAATAGCAGAGGGTCTGTCCATCATTTTCCAGTCCTCACTGGATACAGGTGTGGTGCCGGAGAATTGCTAACGTTGTACCTCTGTTTAAAAAGGGAGCGAAAGACCGAATAATTACAGGCCAGTCAGTCTAACATCACTAGTGGGAAAATTATTGGAATCTATTCTGAGACAAGATAAACTGTCACTTAGAAAGGCACAGGTTAATCAAGGATAGTCAGCATGGATTTGTTAAAGGAAGATCTTGTTTGATGAACTTGATCGATTTTTTGGAGAAGTCAAAGGAAGATAGATGAGGGTAGTGCAGTTGATGTGGTTTACATAGATTTTAGCAAGGCTTTTGACAGAGTCCCACATGGCAGACTGTTTTTTTTTAAAATCCCATAGGATCCTGGGAAATGCAGCAAGATGGATACAAAATTGGTTCATTGGCAGGAAACAGAGGGTAATTGTGGACGGCTGTTTTAACGACTAGAGGGCTATTTTCAGTAGTGTTCCGCAGGGCTCAGCACTGGGTCCTCTGCTTTTTCTGGTGTACATTAATGATTTGGACGTAAGTATAGGGGGCATGATCAAGAAGTTTGCGGGCGACACAAAGATTGGCCTTGTGGTGGATAGCGAGGAGGATAGCTGTAGGCTGCAATAAGATATTGATGATCCGGTCAGATGGGCAAAAAAGTGGTAAATGGAATTCAACCTGAAGTGTGAGGTGATGCATTTGGGGAGGTCAAACAAATCAAAGGACTACATGATTAACGGCAAAATATGGAGAAGTGTAGAGGAATTAAAGGACCTTGGAGTGAATGTCCACAGATCCCTGAAGGTAACAGGGCAAGTCGATAAGGTGGTTAAGAAGGCATATAGAATCCTTTCCTTTATTAGCCGATGTATAGAATACAAGAACAGGGAGGTTATGCTGGAACTGCATAGCTCATTAGTTAGGCCTTGAGTACTGTGTGCAGTTCTGGTCACCTCACTACAGAAATAATGTAATTGTGCTAGAGAGGGTACAGAGGAGATTTACGAGGATAAAAGCAAAATACTGCAGATGCTGGAAATCTGCAATAAAAACAAGAAATGCTGGAAATACTCAGCAGGTCTGGCAGCATCTGTGGAGAGAGAAGCAGAGTTAATGTTTCAGGTCTGTGACCCTTCATCAGAACTGGCAGAGGCTAGAAATGTAATAGGTTTTAAGCAAGTAAAGCGGGGGTGGGGCAAGAGATAGCAAAAGAGAAGATGTAGAGAGGACAAGACCACAGAGAATAATTGGTCAGAAGGTCATGGAGCGAAGGTGTTGCTATTTCTGATTTACGAGGATGTTGCCAGGACCGGAAAAATGCGGCTATGAGGAAAGATTGGTTGGCTGGGGTTGTCTCCTTGGAACAGAGAAGGCTGAGAGGAGATCTGATTAAAATGTACAACATTTTGAGGGGCCTGGATAGAGTGGAGGTGAAGGGTCTATTCACTTTAACAGAGAGGGCAGTGACGAGGGGGTATAGATTTAAAGTGATTGGTAGAAAAATTAGAGGAGAGATGAGGAAAAACTTTTTCACCCAGATGGCGGTCATAAGAACATAGAACATAAGAAATAGGAGCAGGAGTAGGCCATTCGGCCCCCTAAGCCTGCCCCGCCATTCAATAAGATCATGGCTGATCTGTCCCAGGCCTCAACTCCTCTTTCAGGCCTGCTCTGCCTAACTCTCAACTCCCCGAGATTTCAAAAATCTATCTACTTCCTCCTTAATTATATTCAGTGACCTAGCCTCCACAACTCTCTGAGGTAGAGAATTCCAGAGATTCACCACCCTCTGAGAGAAGAAATTCCTTCGCATCTCAGTTTTAAATGTGTGACCCCTTATTCTGTAACTATGTCCCCTAGTTCGAGATTCCCCCACCACTGGAAACATATTCTCAACATCTACCCTGTCAGGCATTAGAATCTTATATGTTTCAATAAGATCACCTCTCATTCTTCTAAACTCCAATTAATAAAGGCCTAACCTGTTAAGCCATTCTTCATAAAGACAACCCTTTCATCCCAGGAGTCAGCCTAGTGAACCTTTTCTGAACTGCCTCCAATGCTAGTATATCCTTCCTTAAATACGGGGACCAAAACTGTTTGCAGTACTCCAGGCCTCACTAACACCCTGTATAGTTGTAACAAGACTTCCCTATTTTTAAACTCTAACCCCCTAGCAATAAAGGCCAAAATTCCATTTGCCTTCCTAATTACTTGCTGCACCTGCATGCTAACTTTTTGTGTTCCATGTACAAAACACCTAGATCTCTCTGTACTGCAGTATTTTGTAGTCTTTCTCCATCTAAATAATAATCTGCCTTTTTATTCTTCCTAACAAAGTGATGACCTCACACTTTCCCACGTTGAACTCCATCTGGCAAGTTTTGCCCACTCACTTAACCTATCTATATCCCTTTGCTGATTTTTTGCGTCCTCATTACAACATGCCTTCCCACCTATTTTTGTATTGTCAGCAAACTTGGAGACACTACCATCTGTCCCTTCCTCCAAGTCATTGATATAGATAGTAAATAGTTGAGGCCCCAGGACTGATCCTTGTGGCACCCCGCTAGTTACTGCTTTCCAACCTGAAAAAGACCCATTAATCCCAACTCTCTGCCTTCTGTGTGATAGCCAATCTTCAATCCATGCCAATATATTACCCCCAATACCCTGAGCTCTTATTTTGTTCAATAACCTTTTATGTGGCACCTTATCGAACACCTTCTGAAAATCCAAATACACTATATCTACCGGTTCCCCTTTATCCACTCTGCTTGTTATATCCTCAAAGAACTCTAACAAATTTGTCAAACATGATTTCTCTTTCATAAAACCATGTTGACTCTGTTTGATTGTGTTATGTTTTTCTAAATGTCCTGCTAGTTCTTCCTTAAAAATGGACTCTAGCATTTTCCCAATGACAGATGTTAAGCTAACTGGTCTATAGTTTCCTGCTTTCTGTCTCCCTCCTTTCTTGAATAGGGGCATCACATTAGTGTTTTTCCAATCCACTGGTACCCTACCGGAATCCAATGAGTTTTGATATATTATGACCAATACCTCCACTATCTCTGCAGCCACTTCTTTTAAAACCCTTGGATGCAGGCCATCAGGTCCTGGCGACTTGTCTGTCTTTAGTCCCATCAGTTTGTCCAGCACCTTTTCCCTCGCGATAGAGATTGTTACAAGTTCCTCCATCCCACTTACACCTTGCTCATCTATAATTGGTGGGATGTTTGCAGTGCCCTCCACCGTGAAGACCGATGCAAAATATTGGTTTAAATTATCTGCCATTTCCCTGTTCCCTGTTATTAATTCCCCAGTCTCATCCTCTAAGGGTCCCAAACTTACTTTATCTACTCTCTTCCTTTTTATATACCCGTAGAAGCTCTATTTGTTTTTATATTTCTTGCCAATTTACTCTCATAATCAATTTTCTCCCTCTTTATTAGTCTTTTAGTCATCTGCTGCTCATTTCTAAAAATTTCCCAATCTTCTGACCGACTAATGGCTTTCGCCGCTTTGGACACCTTTGTTTTTGATTTGATACTCTCCTTAACTTCCTTTGTTATCCACAGGTAGGTCATCGTTCTCATCGAGCCCTTCCTTCTGACCAGTAATGGTCTAGAACTCACTGCCTGAAAGGGTAGTTGAGGCAGAAACCCTCAACTCATTCAAAAGGAGTCTGGATATGCACCTCAAGTGCTGTAAGCTGCAGGGCTACAGACCAAATGCTGAAAGGTGGGATTAGAGTAGGTGGATTGTTTTCAGCCTTCACAGACATGATGGGCCAAGTGGCCTCTTTCTGTGTCTTAAACTTTCTATGATTCTATGATTAACACATACATAGATAGGAGCTGCGTGCTCCTGTAACATCAGCATTCAGGCACACACAGCAAGCACACCTATAGGAAGTGGCTGGGGGCACGGCCCATCCTCAGTAAGTAGCAAAGGGTCTCATTCCACATGATATCAGGTAACAGCTAAGCAGACAGGACACAGCAAAGACCATGAGTCCCAACAACATTCCGGCTGTAGTGCTGAAGACTTGTGCTCCAGAACTAGCCTCGCCCCTAGCCAAGCTTTTCCAATATAGCTACAACACTGGCATCTACCCAACAATGTGGAAAATTGCCCCAGTATGTCCTGTCAACAAAAAGCAGGACAAATCCAATCCAGCCAATTACAGCCCCATCAGCCTGCTCTCATTCATCAGCAAAGTGATGGAAGGTGTTGCTGACAGTGCTATCAAGCAGCACTTACTCAGCAATAACTTGATCACTGATACTCAGTTTGGGTTCCACCAGGGTCACTCCACTCCAGATCTCATTACAGCCCTGGTCCAAACATGGTCAAAAGAGCTGAACTGCAGAGATGAAGTGAGAGCAACTGACCTTGACATCAAGGCAGCATTTGACTAAGTGTGGCATCAAGCATCTGTAGTAAAATTGAAGCTATTGGGAATCAGATGGAAAACTCTCTACTGGCTGGAGTCATACCTAGCACCAAGGGTGTTCAGGCCAATCATATCAGCCCAGGAATTCCTCAAGGCAGTGTCCTAGGCCCAACCGTTTTCAGTTGCTTCATTAATGACCTTCCCTCCATCATAAGATCAGAAGTGGAGATGTTCACTGATGATTGCACAGCGCCCAGTACGGTTTTCAACTCCTCAGATATTGAAGCAGTGCGTGCCCACATGCAGCAAGACCTGAACAACATTCAGGCTTGGGCTGATAAGTCACAATTAACATTCGCACTACACACATACCAGGCAAAGACCATCTCCAACAAGAGAGAATCTGAACACCTCCCCTTGACATTCAATGGCATCATTGAATTACCTACCATCAACTTCCTGAGGGTTCCCATTGACCAGAAACTTAACTGGATCAGCACATAAATACTGTGGCTACAAGAGCAGTTCAGAGGCTGGAAATTCTGTGGCGAGTAACTCACCTCCTGACTCCCCAAAATCTGTCCACCATCTACAAGGCACAAGTCAGGAGTGTAATGGAATACTCTCTATTTTCCTGGACGTGCAGCTCCAACAAACAGAAGAAGCTCATCACCACCCAGGAGAAAGCAGTCCACTTGATGGGAACCCTGTTCACCACCTTAAACATTCACTCCCTCCCACCACCAGTGCACGTTGGCAGCAATGTGTGCCATCCAGCTCCCCAAAACTCCTTTGACTACCTTCCAAACCCACAACATCTACCACCTAGAAGAACAAGGGCAGCAGGCACATGAGAACACCACCTGCAATTTCCAAGTCACACACCAGCCTGACTTGAAAATATATCACCGTTCCTTCACTGTCACTGACTCAAAATCCTGGAACTCCCTTCCTAACAGCACTGTGGATGTACCTGCACCACATGGACTGCACTGGTTAAAGAAGGTGGCTCACCACCACCTTCTCAAGGGGAATTAGAGATGAGCAATAAATGCCGGCAACACCCACATCCCATGACTGAATAAAGAAAAAGCAAGCGGTGCTACGCGACCCAGATTTGCACCCTTGATCTTTTGTGAGTGATGTGTGAGTTTAAGTAATGCACAATTTTAAATGGAGGGCATTCCACTGGAATATATGACTCATGTTTTTGTCAAGAAGCAAACATAATCGAATGTTTCCCCACATGATTAATACAAGAAGAGGATTAAAAATTAATTGCAGTTCTCCTTTTTGCCAATGGATGGAGGCAGAGCCCTTGGAGTTTGTAATATTTAGAACATTTCAGAAGTCTTATTCCAACTTTTCCTGTTATGAATAGAAATGTAAAGCCAGCAATGTTTACATGTTCTGTTACATTTGCTTCTTGACAAAACGATGCGTCATATATTTGGAATGCTTTCAACTATCAACAAATGTTGTTTAGGTTTGGCCATGCTGGTTCCCAATGGCAAAAGGCTCAGGAAATTTCTGCAAGCTACAACAAGCCGAATACAGAATTTGATCCTTTGTATGCAGGGTTCTAGGCAACAGCATTAACTGGGAGAAAGTTACACAGGCTGAAGAAATTGGGTTTGATTTTAACACCCCACCCCCTCTCCACAAGCTGCACTTGTCCAGGCAAGTGCAGAGTATTCCATCACACTCCTGACTTGTGCCTTGTGGATGGTGGACAGGTTTTGGGGAGTCAGGAGGTGAGTTACTCGCCGCAGAATTTCCAGCCTCTGACCTGCTCTTGTAGCCACAGTAGTTATGTGGCTGATCCAGTCGGAGCAATTACAGAAAACTTACTGGTCTTAGTTTGAGACCTGGGATATTATAACACACAGTCCTCATTTACACGTCACTGGTCAGCTGCTCGCCAGGAATGGTGGAATGCAACAGCTGACTGCTGGCAGGAGAGGAATTCTGGGCATCCCACAGCAATCAGCCAACCAAGGGAAAGCTCATCAGCAAACAAGTAGGCCACATGGAGGGATTTCTGAAGGGTCTCAGATAGGGTTTCTAACTCTAGTTGGACGTATTCCTGGAGGTTTTACTACATGACTGCCTGCCTCCAACTGCCCCACCCAGTCAAATCACCTTTTACCCATTCCCAATATTTCTATCACTAATAAATGGAAGTGTTAGCACTGCAGCCTCACAGCTCCAGGGACCTGGGTTCGATTCTGGGTACTGCCTGTGCGGACTTTGCAAGTTCTCCCTGTGTCTGCGTGCATTTTCGCCGGGTGCTCCGGTTTCCTCCCACATCCAAAGACTTGCAGGTGATAGGTAAATTGGCCGTTGTAAATTGCCCCTAGTGTAGGGAGGTGATAGGGAATATGGGATTACTGTAGGGTTAGTATAAATGGGTGGTTGTTGGTCGGCACAGACTCAGTGGGCCGAAGGGCCTGTTTCAGTGCTGTATCTCTAAATAAAAAAAAAAATAAAAAAAATAAATAAATAAAATGAGAAAAATGCACAATCTTTTCCACACTCCAACGATTTTTCTGCCAGGCTGTGAATCTTTAAACCCTGGAGAGTCTGGGACAATCCTGTAGCGTTGGCAATCTTAGTCTTGCAGGAGGGAAGAGGGTGGGTGGGGAGGGTCGGCCCAGACTGGGGAGACCATGTCTTTCCTTGTGTTTCTTCCCTTTTTGGGCCAGGAGAAGAAACATTCCTGCTCCTCCAGGGTCCACAAAGCAAAGATTTCCAGTACCATTTAGAACTCTTCATCCCATCCAATTTGCTGCCAATTTTCTCTGACCTGGCAGGGAACCTGCGGCGGGTTCATTTGTTTATAAGGCTCCTGCCTGTGTTAAGCTAGAGTCTCATCTACAGTCAAAACTAATAGTCCTAAAATCGGAGAATGGCAGGAATGGAGGCAGGATTTTTAACTGCTCGCCCAGTCCCACCCAGCAAAAAGAGTTAAAACTTCCCCCAACTGTGTGAAAGTCAGCTGTTGGTAATCAGTCTAAAGTTTTTGCGATTGTAGTTTACATTCCTGACATACTGCTCATGAGTTGTTCTTATCCATGCGATTCATCACCTTTAATTCTATTCCCACTAAGCTGCTGACCAAATAACTTGCCTGCCTGGTCCCCATGCTAGCTGATGTTGTAGATGTTACCTTCTCCTTCGGTGCTTTTATCTCACCAATGTAGGATGCAGAGGCAGTAAGCACTTTGGCACATCTTTTGTCCTTTGAGGAGTTTGGTTGGATTGGGATGATATTCAGACACTTGAGCAGATGTTGTCCCACCTGTGACCAGATCCTAGGAGCAAATGAAGGATAAACTTGCTCATCTCAGAAAGGTTGCCAAGGTAAGTGTGCAGACAGTTGCTTAATATTCCAATGTTGCCTTGCAATGTATAAGATCAGTATTTCATTGTAAGCTTATTGGAGCATCACATATACAGAATGTACACTTTCCAAACACATATTATAGCAGTGTGCTGCAATGCCAAGCACACCAACACAAGGTAGTTGCTGGATACTCACAAAACTCACATGATGTTAGGCTCTTTTCTCTCATTGAATGAGGTAGGTTCTCTACGCCATGGTACGAGCCCTTTGCAGGAAAAGGTCATATAGAACACATTAGGTTGCAATCATCCTGGATGCTTAAGCCCGCACTGCAATCATCCTCTTCCTCCATAGAGTGAGAAGGATGACAACTGAGAAATCCTATTTAAGCAGAGCTCAATTTCTGTTCCCACCATGGCGGATGGGGTGCATCTTTAAGAAGGTGCGAATAGCTGCAGCCATGAAACCCAAGGACACCATGAAATAAACACTGAAATTGCTGGGTCGGCTACTTGATGAAACTACCAAACAGGTTTTCCTTTAAGAAACACGAACCAATACAGTTGATTGTATTTCTAGAACCATCAAATATAAACTAAAAGGCACCATACTTTGTCTATATATGGCTTTGATGCATCTGTACTTGGAGCACTCAGCTTTGGTTTCCACACATGACATAGGATACAGAGGCTCTGGAGAAGGTGCAGAGGAGAGTAGTAGAATGATATGTAACCTTAAGCTCTTAGCTGACAGGATTGTTGTCAAGAGTTAGGGCTGTTTACTACAGAGAAATGGAATAATTAGATGGAACATAATTGATATTTTTAAAGTGATGAAGGTATTAGATTCAGTCAAGATGGGTAGACTATTTGAGATGGATTGGGTTGTCAGACCTGGAGGACATACTGATAAAATCCTTAGTTAAAGTGTTTGGTGATACGCCAGGATTTATTTTTTAAGACTGTCACTGCTCTCTGGAACAGACTGCCAAAATATGTGGTGGGTATGGATTCAGTGCAGTCCTTTAAAAGGGAGCTGGACAAGTTCTTGAGTGAAGAGGGCATTTCCAGTTATAGAAGCTGTTACTTGACTGAGCTGATGATGAGCAACAGCCTATCTCGAGCTTTAGGAAAATGAAGAAGAAAGTCTAAGAGCTTTTCTTAAATTGACCACTTTTTTTTCCTGTTTTAGGCTTTTCATGGGTTCAGGATGTTCAAAAGTACTTTTTTTATATTGGTTCTTGGGATGTGAGCATCACCGGCGAGGCCAGCATTTATTGCCCATCCTTAATTGCCCTTGAGAAGGTGGTGGTGAGGTGCCTTCTTGAACTGCTGCAGTTCATGTGGCGTAGGTACACCCACAGTGCTTTCTGTAGTGGTTTGATACAATTGAGTGGCCTGATACACCATTTCGGAGGGTAAGGTAAGAGTCAAACACATTGCTGTGGATCTGCAGTCATGTGTAGGCCAGACCAGGTAAGTACGGCAGACTTCCTCCCCTGAAGGATATTAGTAAACCAGATGGGTTTTTACAACAATCTGGTAGTTTCATGATCATTATTAATGAGATTAGCATTTTATTCCAGATTTATTGATTGAATTTAAATTCTCCCAACTGCCGTGGTGGGATTTGAACTCATGTTGCCAAAGCATTAGTCTGAGCCTCTGGATTACTAATCCAGTAACATTACCCGATCCTCCTGGTGGCAGCGAGGTTCCCTGGCGGCCCCCCCACCCCCTGCCACTGAACCTCAATTTAAATATTCAACTGAATAAAATGAATACATTAACATAGACTGACCTGCAGTCTTGGGGGCTTGCCACAATCTTTGGTGCGGCAGCCGGCATGCTGTCACCTTCAAATCCCCGTCCAGGGAAAGGTAGCGCCACACTGGTGGGGAGGGGAGAGGGGAGGTATGATTTTCAGTGTGGGGGGACGGTGATGGTGTCAAATATATGTAATGGATGTAGGGGACGGTGGGAAGGGTTGAACTTCAAATTTTGTGCAGTTTGTGGGGGGGAAGGTCAGATCTAAAAGGTAAGTGTTTTGCAGGGTAAGGGCAAATAGTTATTGTAATTATTGGGGGGGCGTGGGAAAGGGGCAGAAGAAATGTATTCATTTAATTTTGTGGGGGGGTATGTGTTTAAAAATTTTAATTAGGCGGCAGGGTTGGCTGCCCTTTAAAAATGGCAACGCTGCCTGTGCACAGGCAGCTAACGCCATTACTGGGACGAACAGCCAGCCCCCTCCACAGCTATTTAAATGAGCCACTGCGCAGGAGATCGCGGCGGCTCTTTGACGTGCAACCCTTTTAGAGCTTGCCGCCCATTAAAATCCAGCCCACTGTTGTGATATGAGAAATGCAGCAACCAATTTGCACACAGCAAGATCCCACAAACAGCAATAAGATGATGATCAGATTTTTTTTTAGGGATGTTAGATGAGAGATAAATATTGTTCGGGACACTCGACTGTGTGTTCAAGGGTGGATAGATGTGTTCACTATCTCAACAATGTGCAAGTTTTATGGACCAAATGATCTTTCCCTCTCTACTATGTAGGTTTGTATGTCTTCTTCTTTGGCCTCCTTGTCTCGAGAGACAATGGGTAAGCGCCTGGAGGTGGTCAGTGGTTTGTGAAGCAGCACCTGGAGTGGCTATAAAGGCCAATTCTAGAGTGACAGACTCTTCCACAGGCGCTGCAGATAAAATTGGTTGTCGGGGCTGTTACACAGTTGGCTCTCGCCTTGCGCTTCTGTCTTTTTTCCTGCCAACTGCTAAGTCTCTTCGACTCGCCACAATTTAGCCCCGCCTAAAGCGAGGCAGGTTTGTATGTAGTTCCTTGATATTTCAATATTGACATTGTAAAACTCTGCTCCGGATCATGCAACAGCTAAATATCTGAACAAGATCCTTGGTTTAGATTTATCAGCTTTGACTCAATGGTAGTCTGTCGGAACTTTTGGGTTGCTACCTCTTTGGCCAAGCATTTGGTCACCTGTTGTAAAACCCATTTAGGTCATAGAGTCATTACGGCCAGAAGGAGGCCATTCAGCCGATCGAGTTCATGCTGGCTCTCTGTAGAGCAATCTACAGTCCCATTCCCCTGCTCTAGCCTCGTAGCCCTGCAAGTTTATTTCCCTCAAGTGCCGATCCAATTTCCTTTTGAAATCATCCATCCTCTCCACTTCTACCACCCTCGTAAGCAACAAGTGCCAGGTCATAGTCACTTGCTGTGTAAAAACATTCTTCCTCAAATCTCCCCTGCATCTGTGTCCCAAAACCTTAAATCTATGCTCTGCTGGTCTTTGTACCATCAGCAAATGGGAACAGCTTTTCTTTGTCTACCTTATCTAAACCTGTCATAATCTTGTGCATCTCTATCAAATCTCCCTTCAATCTCCTTTGCTCCAAGAAGAACAACCCCAGCTTCTCCAACCTAACTTTGTAGTTAAAAATCCCTCATTCCTGAAACCATTCTGGTAAATCTCCTCTGCACCCTCTCACGGACCCTCACATCCTTCCTAAAGAGTGGTGACCAGAACTGGACGCAAGATTCTAGTTGTGGCCTAACCAGAGCTTTATGTGGCTCGATGTCAAATTTTGTTTGATAATGCTCCTCTTGTGAAGCGCTTTATGGCAGTTTACTATGTTAAAGGTGCTATATAAACTAAGTTGCTGTTATTATCCAACCTATGAGGCAACTAATCGCATGCTCCCAGCAATGAACTGCAGGTGAAAGAGTTGGAGGAATGCAACACGGTAGCTCCGATTCACCCACTCGTAGGGCTGGATTTAAGGGCCCCCCTGAGGCAGGTCAGAGAGGGGCCCATAGAATCATGATCGGTGGCGGTTTTGCCAGCAGCAGGATAGGCCAATGATGGCCTTCCCTCCCAGAGGCTAATTGAGGTCCTTATGTGTCCTATTAATGATCACTTAAGGGCCTCTTCTGCCACCATTGGGATTTAAGCAGTGGCGGGAGGTGCCTCCACCATGCGGGGAGGTCACCTTGTAAAATGAGGTGCAGTCCCTGCAAGCTTGGGAGGGGTGGGTCCCTCCTTTGTGAACAATCTGTGGCCCACGAAGGACCCCTGCTGACAATACCTCCACCTCCATGGACCTCCCCTCCCCCTGGACTTCACACCCACCACCCCACCCCCCTTGCCAGGGCCTTCCGCACTGGCGCTGGCAACCCTGCCTCATTTATCTGAGGTCTAGAGTACCAGCGCTGGGCCTGGGTCCAAGGCCTCTGCAGTGCCAGTAGTGGCCATCACTCCCAGTGGCACTGCCGATACTGCTGAGCTGCTGGCCCTCTGATTGGCCAGCAGTTCTTGGAGGCGGGATCCCCATCTTTAAAGGGATAGAGATCCCGGCACTGGAAACATCGCCTCCAGAACAAAGTGCGGGGGCGCAGAAAGGTCGAGACGGGGATCCCCACCCCTTTTCAGCCTGGTGCTGGGAGCCCGCCAACTCCACAAGAGCCCAGCCACACTGTCTACAAGTTCGGCTCCCACTGGGATCACTGAATTTACTCTATTTCTGTATCACCATCCTTTTCAAATCCATCAAATAACACCTGCAAGATCATATGCTTAATACTAAACCAATACCAGTGGTAAATATCAGCTTGACTTCGAAGTAACACCCTTGTTTCTGATTTAGAATGTTATGAATTCAGCTTTCAAATCAGGATTTAGGAACTGTCATGAAGACCCAACTGCTAAGAATGAGGCATATTAATTTCATCATATGAACATTCATTTTAAAACTGTTGCTGGAATGAAGAAATAACTTGTTTAAATAGATCAGCAGTGGCTGGAAAATTTGTGCATACTAAGAGACAGTGCCTGGAGACAATAGAACGGCTCCCTGATCCAATTAACCCAAATGGATTTTGATCACCAGACACTGAATGTGTAAGAAAGCCAGCATTCCAGAATGTCTGCCAAGATGGAGAATCCACAAATGCAGTAGTTTGTTAAAATAGCTAGTCACATGACTAACCTGCTTGCCCAGGTTTTGTTTGAACTGCTCACAGCACAGTTTGGGGTCAGACTGCAACTGAACGTGGAAGAGGAGAACCTCTCACCTGGCTAGCTCGCTTTCTCTTTCACGAATCTCTAGATCCACTGAAGTCACTTAAACCTCAAGAGAGAAAAGACTCCTACATCGAAACAAGTTCTAAAGCGTGCACTGGATCCCAATGGAACAGCAAGACTTACTGGCAATCAAAGACTCTACATCGAACTCAAAGGACCCTAAATAAATCCCAGCTACTGCCTTGAACCTTTCCCCTTTATTCCTTCTACTTTTCTGTCTCTATCTGCATGTGTGTTTATCGCGTATGCATGCTAGCGTGGTTGTGTCACGTATTCGTACTCGTTAACCGAATTAGAATTTAAGGTTAATAAACTTCCCCCTTTCTTGTTTAAATCTAAGAAAACCTGTATGGTTGATTTCTTTGCTTTACAATTGGAGAGCAGTGAACAAGGATTCACTGAGGGGGAGCTTAAAACATGGTGTTTTAAAAAACTAAACCCTGTTACGGTCAAACTAGGAAAAGGCTGAGAGGGAACCCCTAGACCCCTTTCTCACCTGGTCGTAACAGAAATTTGGGGGCTAGCTTCCGGATTCGACCCACAGACAAATGAGAAATTGGAAGTGGAATTGGAAGTCAAATTGATTCCAATCAAAAGGAGAAAAGATTTCAATACAGGTTTTCTTCTGGTTGTGTGTGCTAGAATACTAACATGTCTGTGACTGAAGCCAGTAGCTCCCCAAGCCAGGGTGAAGTAACTTGGGATAAGTTAAAAGCACTGTCTGTGGAAGAGATGAGAAAAATGGCTGAGCAGTGTGGGATCACTGTACATGCCAAGGCTAGAAAGTCTGAAATCCTAAGACTAGTGGCCAAGCATTTTTCCTTTGAATTTGAAGAAGCAGAAACAGTTAGAAAGAGACTCTGACAGGGTATTGCTAGCAAAGATACAATTGGAACAGAGGAAACTTGAATTAGAAGAAAGAGAAAGAAAAAGAGAGAGAGGAGAGAGAAATAGAAAGAACCTTCCAGAAGGAATGCGAGGAGAGCTGAGGCAGCTTGCATTAACTCGGGGGCGACAGAGTAACTGCAATGAAAGCATGGCCAATATGGAGGATCATAATTCAGAGCGGGGTATTGAATTGTTAAAATTTACTCGACTGATCCCAAAATTCAATGAGGGAGACATGGAAGCATTTTTTGCATCATTTGAAAAACTTGCAAGGCAGTTAAAGTGGCCAGCTGAGGCTTGGACTCTTCTGTTACAAAGAAAGTTAACAGGAAAAGACCATGAGGTTTATTCCCTGTTGCTAGATGAGAGTTCATCCAATTATGAACTGACAAGAAATGCGATCTTTGGGGCATATGAGCTAGTACCGGAAGCCTATCGCCAAATGTTTAGAAGCCTCAAGAAGCAAGCTGATCAACTTACTTGGATTTTGGGAGAAGTAAGTAGCTGGCTTTTGACCAGTGGCTGAGGGCTTTTAAAGTACAGCCCAGCTATGAAAATCTCAGAGAGGTAATTTTGCTTGAGGAATTTAAAAACTCTCTCCCACTCTCCATGAAGACACATGTAGAGGAACAGAAAGTTCATAGATCCAGGCAAGCCACAGTGCTAGCTGATGAGTTTGCTCTCATTTATAAGTTGGTTCCCCAGGGGAAAACCTTACCTAGTCACCCCCATTAATCTGAAAAGGACAAAGAGACGGACCCCTGCAGTTTCCCTGAATGTGTAGTGAATCGGGCCCCTAGAGGAGACTGAATTGGCACTGCAGACAGATGACCATGAGGTCTGTCTGTCTGAGACTTTCTTTGGAAAGTTAGAAGACCCAGGGAATGAGTTAAATGGATCTTCCCTAGCTGAGGCTCAGTGAGCTGATTCAGTACTGAAAGAGTTAGCACAGGCTGCCCAGCCTGAAATTGAAGCAGAGGGAGTCCCTGATTGCTACTATTTAAAGAATGAGGTACTGATGAGGAAATGGAGTTCTCCTCGCAAGCCTGAGAGCAAGGAGTGGCCAGTGGTTCATGAAAAACCAAAGCCTGCATAAGACAGCAGTTTTACTGGCCAAAAATCCACAAAGATGCAGTGGAGTACTGTAGGAGTTGCCACATGTGCCAGGTCGAGGGGAAACCCCAACCTACAATGAAATCTGCACCCCTAAGTCCTGTAACGGTGTTTGGAGGACCCTCCAGTCGAGAGCTAGTGAACTGTAAGGGACCCCTGCCAAGAACAAAAGGGAACAGGCAGGCACAAGGTTAGCAAAAGGTGAGGAAAGGTGGAAAAAGGACAAAGAGGACAGGTTACAGGGGATCCGAAAGGAATCTCAAATGGAAACCCCCTACTGTCCAGTCAGCCAACCCCACATCCTCCTATGTAAATGCAGACACCAGAAGCACCCCACCAGAGTTTCTAACAGCATTTACAGAAACCTTCAGAGGCAAAGAAAGTCCTCAAGAGGGCAGAACCATGAGAATGATGCCTCACCTAGTCGAAGTGCTGCAGGGTAGTGCAGTAGAATCTGGACAAGCAGCTGCAAGCAGGAGTGTCCCAGAGGACAAAGGGAAGATTAGCAAGGAATCCACTCCTACAGTCAGGAGAAAAGGGAATCAACCATCCCCTAAATTAAAAAGTCCTTGCATGACTCATCAAAGCACTGAAAGAGATTTCAGAATGGATCCACCCACTACTGAATCTCCTGAGCAGAATTCCAACTTAGGGCTAATTAAATCTAACCCACCCCTGTAGACCCCAACAGGGACAAAGACACCCTAGGCAGTCATGGAAATGTGCAAACTGAAAAACATCCTCAAAAATCACATGTTTATTGGGATGCCAAAAAGGGCCATTTAAAGCATCACTGCTACAAAGGAAAGACAGGTGATAGCAATTTGTAGGATTCTGAATGAATGAGAATGAATGAGAGAGATGTATGTGTGTTTTCCTGCACTTACTCTTTTCTCTAGTCTTTTTTAATGAAATGCTCTTCTAAAAATCGCATTTCATTCTGCTGGGTGTGGAGGTGTGATGGAAACCCCACCTGCCAAGAATGAGGCATATTAATTTTGTCATATGGAACACTAATGTCCAAGCTTTTAATGCAATATGGCTGTACCTGCATTTTTAAAGGACAGTGGCTGGAAACATTTACATTCTAAGAGATAGTTGCCTTCATATTGATTTTATTTGTCTGATGTTCTGGGGCATATATTGGAACATTTACTGTTAGGTCACCTCTGAAGAAGATGCAGTTTTTCACTGCAGCTATGGATTTTCAAATAGAAATCAATCCAGTCTAATGTTCAGTCGGTGATCAGTCTGTTCTATGAAGTTATGGCTTATGACGCCATTACTGCTTCCAGGGAAATTGAGGCATGATGTAATGAAGTTCATGACACTATCAGAAATACGATTGGACAGACGACAGGTAGGTCAGGTTGAGCAGTGGATGGCTTTGTTGGTTCCCTTGGAACCTTTGAAACGTCAGGTGTATTTTATCTCAGAGAAGTAGCCCCTGAAAGGAAGGTTGCTTTGATCAGTATAATTAAAACATAATCTTAAGCAGGACTTGGAAAAAGTCTGCAGGCTGATATAATAGAATTGCTCCCTGATTCAATTAACCCAAATGGATTTTGATCACCAGATACTGAAAGTGTAAGAAGCCAGCATTCCATGCACCCCCCCCCCCCCACCCCATTGAGGGTGTCTGCTAAGATGGACGATCCACAAACCGCAAGAGCGGTTGTTCCAAATAAGGGGTTAATCACATGACTAACCTGCTGGCCAACTTGGAGTTTTGAATTGTGTTCACAGAACAGTTTGAATCAGACTGCAACTGAACTTGAAGAGGGAGCATCTCTCCCTGTCTCCCTCTCACGCAAAGACAGGGACCCACGGAAGAAACTAAGCCAAGACAGCAAACCATTGAAACAAGTTTGAAAGAATGCACTGGGCCCCAACGAGATGGCAAGATTTAACTGCAACCAAAGATTTTTACATCGAACTCAAAAGACAGTAAATGAACTCCAGATATTGCTTCAAACCTTTCCCCTTGATTCTTTCTCCTTTTCTGTCTCTATCTGCATGTGTGTTTATCGCGGATGCAAGCTAGTGTGGTCGTGTCGCGTACTTTTAGTAGTTTTAACCGAATTAGAGGTTTAAGGTTAATAAACTTACACCTTTCTTGTTTAAATCTAAGAAAACCTGTCTGGTTGATTTCTTTGCCATTACAATTGGAGAGCAGTGAACAAGGATTCACTAAGGGGAAGCTAAAAACAGTGTTTTAAAAATGAAACTCTATTATGGTCAAACCAGAAAAAGGCTGAGAGGGAACCCCTAGACCCCTTTCTCAGCTGGTCGTAACAACTGGAACAGAAGTATCTCGCTAAACTCTGTTGTCTTCTACTTGGGGATTTAAGGTAAATGTTACTTTAATAATGGAGGATATCTTACTTAAATATTTTACTGTAATAATATTTGGATATAAAAATTGGATTTTCTACTAGAAACAAGATTGTACTTTCTTTTCCTGGAACTATTTACATTGCAATTGACTGTCTCACCAACTGTGAATTGCATGTTTGGTTCTTTAATAAATGTTTATACAATTTAGAAATTATATTGTCTCACATAGTCTTCTGTATTTCTAACTTGTGATCCTGTCTCTGTGCACTCTTTGGTTGGGAGGTACATTACTGAGGAGAGATTCCCGGACCCTTATAATATCTGGGTTATTATAATCTGTCTGCAACTTGTTAAAAAGGCTATCTGGAGGATGGTAATAACCTCAGCTGGTTCATTTCCTTTCGGGAGAGTTTGGGTCTGAAAGACTGATCTTTCAAGTGTCTTTGGGATCTGTCTTTCTCAACCTTAAATTGAGAGTGATCATCTGTGAAGTAGCTCTGATCCAGGATAGCCCCAAAAAGGGGCTAGGATTATAATCCACTACAGCAGTACATCTCAGAGTTGGTATGCGGTGCCTGCAAGGTGGTCGTGCATGCAGTCAATGACACCTTGCAGCATAAGGAAGCCTGCAATCCTACACAAAGCTGTGTGCTCACTTCTCTCTGGCAAGAGAGAATGAAATATATTCAGCTCTCTTGGAATACAGAGCCTGCCTTATGCAACAGTGGAGAGGAAACTGGGAGATGTTATAAATATCGCTCGTTCCAGCCTGGAAGGAGCCAGAGATTAAAGATTATGGCCATGGTCAACAACTAAGCCACGGGAAATGCCATCCTCACCCTGCTCTGAGGCTGCAGTTGTGGCTGTAGCAGGTAGCAGAGTTCAATGAGGACATCCTTTGCAAAATGGAGAAGTCTGACACACTGTTCCTTGCTGTGGTTTAGTTAGGACAATTGCTCCCTGAACACCCTGGGCAGATAAGGCCTCCTGCTGAGAACCCTTTTCTCCCCTCCTCCTCTTCCCTTTTCCAGCAGCTTGTCCTGCTCTGTGTCACCTCTACTTACTCTCCCTTTCATGCTGTAGTCCAAGTGGAATCCCTACTACTGCACACATGTCTGGGAGCAAGTGATTTGTACCGAATCCTTGAAGTCAGGGAAAAGTCCTTCAGTAAGTGTCACACCACTACCTGTAGACTTCAGCAACTTTAAAGAACTCCAAAAGCCACCAGATACTTCTATAATCTCAGCAACGGAAATCAATAAGCAACTAACCTGAAAGTAGTTGATCCCTTTAAATAGCGCTGGTGGGGGCATCCTTCCTGCTGCTCCGTGTGTGTTCAGCTGTGCGAGATTAAAAGAGGGTGTTATCTGAAGTGTTGAACTCCAAAATGGCAGCGCTGGTGTCGCATCAGTGTTACATTGGTTATGATCTACCTACTCTGAATACTTCTGGTGGACACTCCCTGCGCATGTGCTGACCCCCTCACCAAAATGGCCTCCGGCACAACTCGACCAGAGGTTGAGTACTGCTGAAAATAGAGACATGTTGTCGAAGCTTTTTGTGTTGCACTCATCAGGACAATCTGAAAGAATACCAATGTAAAGGAGAACAACAACTTTCTACTGTAAGAGAAGACAGTGTTGATTGGTTGGCAAGTGAACTCAGATTGGTAGAGGTGTTGCCATGGAGAATGCACCAGTTTACAGTGACTGACAGTTAACTGCCAAGCTTTGTTTGAAATTTAAACCAGGCAGCTTGACTCTGATTGGTCAAGGTACTGCCCTGAGGAATGAACCAGTGAATACCTGTCATTTATTTTCCGTAGGCGGTCATGTGTCACCTTTGGCATGTTTCCGGCAGTTCCTGCAGCCATACTGGTGCCAAACGTCGTGTCCTGCACTCCTTTGGACCCCACCAGAAAGGCCGAGAGGGGGGTTTTGACGACTGGGCAACTCTCAACCTCCATAAATTTGCCCAGGCATGCGCCATGGAGAGGTCACTCCACTGACCACCTCCAGGCGCGTATCCATGTCTCTGGAGGCCCAAAAGAAAGAAAGAAAGAAAAGAATTTTGTTTAGCTGAAACAAGCACAATGTTTGTACAGTTCTTTCTGTCCACAAAAAACAGGGTACAGAGAGAGAGAGTGAGAAAACAGTGCAACCCAGAAATAGAGAGCAGAGCAACAACTGAAAACCTACTCTTTGTCATGGACTTGTGAGTATTATTATATTTTATGTAATTCTGTGTAATACCAAATCACCATATTTGATTGCTATCTAAAATTCTGTAGGATAGTTGTTAAAGTATACGATAAGTAAAAAGGAATTGAGAAAGAAAGGAAGAATAAAGTTTGGTAATTAAAAGCTAGGATTATTCAAGGCCCAGTGGAAAGTACCTGCTTCCCCAATGGGGCAGATTCTTACCAACCAAGGAGGGTAAAATACATGCACCGTCATATTTTTTTAATTCAGAATTTTAAAAAGTTGTTACAACAATGCAGGCAAACAAATGGAATGTCAATCAGTCCTGGGTTTGTACTTGAAGAAGTCTAACGTGAGCAAACAGCCCAGAGGTGTGGTTCAAAATGAAAAGAACGGCACAGTGGCGCAGTGGTTAGCACCGCAGCCTCACAGCTCCAGGGACCCGAGTTAAATTCTGGGTACTGCCTGTGCGGAGTTTGCAAGTTCTCCCTGTGACCGTGTGGGTTTTCGCCGGGTGCTCCGGTTTCCTCCCGCCGCCAAAGACTTGCAGGTGATAGGTAAATTGGCCATTGTAAATTGCCCCTAGTGTAGGTAGGTGGTAGGGAATATGGGATTACTGTAGGGTTAGTATAAATGGGTGGTTCATGGTTGGCACAGACTCGGTGGGCCGAAGGGCCTGTTTCACTGCTGTATCTCTAAATAAATAAATAAAACCCAAGCATGTGGAGGACATGGGCTCCACATCACATTTTGTTACCTGAATTTTCCATCTCATTGCTTTCTACCTGGATGCAGGCTTAAAGATTACTTCTGGAAGGGCTGACCTCACTACAAGAGAAAAACACAAACCACAAACGGTGTCCATCACAATACTTAGAAGCTTCACAGCAGACTGAGCCAACCGTGAAAATAAATTTTTTTAGGGGTGAGTCTAAGATAGACCTTTTGTTTTCCAAAGTGGCACTGCATTTTGGGGAGATAGGTGTTGTCATTTTGCCGTTATTATAGCAACATGTACCGAAGATGGTGTTTAATTCTAATGTTGATTTTTCCAATCTATAATAAATGATTGTTTGCTTTATAAAACCATGGTTTATTCCCGAAGTTTCTTTGGAAAGAAAGCACATTGAGTTAAATATAAAATTAAATAGTGCGACAATTAAAAGGCATTTCTCAAATTAAAGTATAAAGTCACATTGCACCTTTTATCACTAAAAGGTGCATCAGTAGATTCGATACAAACATTGTAACACTCAACACACTTAAAATTAAGTTAAACTGATTTGGGTCAACGTTCACTGTTCTCACCTGGTGTTAATAGGGTGGTGACGACCTCAAAATAGCATCAGTAGTCTCACCACTCCATTAGCACATCAATGCGATTCCCACCATTTTGAAAGGGACCCATTGTTAGGTGTCAAAAGCGTCTGCCTATTTCAGGTAATAGGTCCCTTTTAATGTGGAAATTAGGGTCCTTTGACGGAAATAGGACTCCAATTGCCATTTTATGTCAAAACTAGTCAGTGTGTGCACAGTGCTCAATCTGACCAGTTCCATGTGTGATGGAATCAAAGAAGCCCGCCAAAGGTCAGCATTGAATTATTTTTGAGAGTCCTAAGGAACTGGTCATTCGCCCAAAAGTCACAATAAATACCCGATGCACCTTATTCCAACGCACTTGGCTGTGCCCCGTGATTAACATTGTCACTCTGTTAGACCTGAATCCCTGTATTGCATAGATATTAGGAAATGAAACTCCTGCTGCAGAATTTAAACCACTGGGAGTGCATACTTGCAATTTAGGGAATGGAGGTCAGCACATCCTGCAATGAGAACAAAATCTACTTTTGTGGGATAAAAATTGGATTTGGATTACACCGTTATTTGGGCACAGGGTTTGTGATTTGTGAGCTGCCTGTGTCGGTTCCAGTGGAAGTAGTCAGCATTCAAATTTAGTGCAGCTACCTTATTTTCCTGATAAAAGTGTTGGGCCGACTGGTTTCCACACTGCTGGCTGCTTCTGCGCTCAGCAGGGAGCCAAGCGATGTTGTGCTGTGGTGCAGCCAGCCTTCTGTTCTTAAAGTTAGTCTGTCCCTACTATTGCTGCAATTATAAACATGGAAAATAGAACACGAGGGCAGAGGGAGGGCTCCAGGGTCACGAATGCAGCACTGGAAGCTTGGTGAACAGGAGGAGAGAAGTGATGGTTCAGCAAGGGGCAGGGGATGACAGGAGGCCCTCAAGGGCAACCCTCAGAAGCAACTGGGTGCCGGTGGCCAGGGAGGTCAATTCCTGACATCTGGACCCAAGGGAAGAAGTGCCACAAGGAGTCTCACTAAATTCTTTCCCTTCTGTTGCAGGATGAAGTGGCACACAGAAGGAGCAAAGCAGAGATGGTGGGGGAACAAGCAGCACTATAGAGGAGATTCTCCACATCACAGGGCCGGCTGTGACAAAGTCCGTGTCATCCTGCATCACCTAGAACATTCAGGATGACAGTATGTTCCTGCCTTATGCCCCTCCTCAACTCCCTACTCACCTTCATTCTGCTATCTGGCATGATTAGCAAGCTGCTGATGGTGTCACCATTGCACCTCTTGCTTCCCACCCCAACCCACTTCTCTCACCCCATCTGATCTTTAGGCATCAAAGAACTGCAGCCTGATCAGCCATAGCAGCCCTCAGAGGAGGAGAGAGAGCAACACCACGCCACTGATGAAGAAACACTGTGACCTGATTGGATACTCGTAGCCACCAGGGTACTGCACATACCTTAAAGGCTACTATGGATTTGAAATCAGCATCTGAGGAGTCACCAGGCATGAGTGGGCTGCAGCCGGGCCAGGGGTAAAGGAAGGTTTCTTGCTAGCTCATTGGAGGGTGAGGTCACAGACAAATTCTGCTATTGGTGACTCAGATGAGGGCCTCGATAGGGCGGCATGCAGGAAAATGCTGTTGGGCATACACACTAAGATTTTGGGTGCATTGGCTGGCTTGCCGAACAGCCTCCTGTCACTGTCAAGGGGCATGGAGGAGTCCATGTTGGCTAAGGGTATCGCGCAGAACTTGCCCTCTCTGCAGCCTCTGCTCCATCTCTCTGTCGTGCTGCAGACCAAGAGGCACAAACTGCACCCCTCATACCTGTTGTAGCCTTTGTGTGGACAGGTCACTTACTCCTCTGTTCTCCTTGTCAGGATGCAGCAACACTCCCTAACAAATCCAGGAACTCACCACAACACCTCCAAAGACGCTCCAGAGAACTTTCTGACACTTTACATTAGCAGAAGTTATTAAAAATTACCTTACCTGTAAGTTGGGAGCCTAGCCCTTTAAGTAATGCTAGTGTAGGCCCATCTTGTGGCTGAAAGCTTGAGCTTTTGTGAGTGACATGCGAATTTGTTTATTGGATCTGGGTGGCCCAGATTTGGAAACTGGGTGTGATGTCATGATAGACATGTTCAGTTGCTTTGGGTACTCACAGGGGACGCCCATGCCAGCGCCCTTTTCAAGGTGGGGCGCTGCACAGCTCAGCCAGAAGTGGGAGGAGGTGTAGCACAGACCCCCAGGAGGCTGCTCAGCTTCAGTAGTGCCACCACTGATCCGAATTTCACACCCTATCTCTTTTATTTACATTGACTTTCTGAAAAACAATTTTAGAAAGCAGTTTGAAAATCAACACCCAAGTGCATGACTCAATCAATTATAAGGTCATCCTCACCAGTGAGGTCAGGTGACAGATTGAGTTACAAGAAATCATAGTTATATTTGTGACAGGACGAAAACAGGAAACACACTGTCAAAAGGCATTCTCAAATAAAGTTGTTGGCTGCTTTCGACATGCATAAGTTAAACTTTGCATTTGATTCTGAGAAGTGTGTTTCAGAACAAAATCAACTAAATTCTTTAACAGCATCAATATTCTCCGAAATCGTCAAAATAGGAATTTGTGTGTAAAGTTCTGTTTCAGAACAACAACTATGTAGTCGCAACCAATGACCAAATGTGTCTGGGATCACTGACAGTGCTGAAGGATATTATTAATACTGTCTTTTCATGCATACGAATTAGCAGGAGTAGGCCATTCAGCCCCTTGACCCTGTTCTGCCATTTGATAAGATCATAGCTGATCTGATTGTGGCCTCAACTCTACTTTCCTATCTATCCCCCATACCCTTTAACTTCCTTGTCAATCAAGAATCTATCTAACTCAGCCTTAAACATATTCAATGACCCTACCTCCACTGCTCTCTGAGGAAGAGAATTCCACGGACTAACAATCCTCTTGAGAGAAAAAATTTCTCGTCATCTCTGTCTTAAATGGGAGACCCCTTATTTTTAAACTGTGTCCCCTAGTTCTAGTCTCTCCCACAAGGGGAAACGTCGGGCTCGGTGACAGGACCACAATTTAAATATTTAAATAAATTAAAATAAGTGAATTAATTAATCTCACGTCGCCTCCTGATGTCTTGCTGCGATCTTTAGCCTGCCAGCCGGCACTCCCGCAACTTTGAATCCCCATTGGAGGAAACAAAGTGGAACACTTGTGTGGGAGGAGGTAAGTTTATCAGTGCGGGGGGTGGGATCAAATTAGTGTCATGGGTTTAGGGGATGGTGGGAAGGGTTATAGTTGAAAGTTTGTGCAGTTTGGGGGTAAGTTCAGATGGTAAAGGTAAGTGTTTTTGGGGGGAAAGGGAAAATAATTAATTTAATTGTTATTGGGGGGGGTGGGAGAGGGTCAAAAGGGATGTAATTATTTAATTCCATGTCCCTTTAAATATTTAAATTTCCCAGTCGGCTGACAGCACTTTAAAAGTGGTGTCATCACCCGCGCACAGGAAGCTGACGTCATTGCTGGGGTCGGACAGCCCATCCCCTCCATGTGATCGGGGTTGGGTGGGGGGGGGCGGCATTCCCCGGCTATTTAAATGAGCTGCCGCTTGGAAGATTGCGTTGGCTCCGTGACATGCGGCCCGCATGAACGAACCGCTGTTTTTTTTGCACGCTGCCGAAAATTCAGCCCATCCTCTCAGTGCCCATACTGTCAAGTCCCCTCAGGTTCTTATATGTTTCAATAAGATCACTTCTCATTCTTGTGAATTTTAATGCTCAACCTGTCCAACCTCTCCTCATAAGATAAGCCCTTCACCCCTGGAATCAGTCAAGTGAACCTTCTCTGAACTGCTTCGAATGCAGTTATATCATTTCTTAAGTAAAGAGACCAAAACTGTAAACAGTACTCCAAATGTGGTCTCACCAATGCCCTGTACAACTATAGCAAAACTTCTCTACTTAATCACTTGCTATACCTGCATAGTAACTTTTTGTGAATCATGTACCAGGACACCCAGATCACAGAATCACAGAATAATACAGTGCAGACGAGGCCATTTGGCCCATCGAGTCAGCACCGATGCATTAAAGACATCTGACCTGTCTACCTAATCCCATTTGCCAGCACTTGGCCCATAGCCTTGAATGTTATGATGTGCCAAGTGCTCATCCAGGTACTTTTTAAAGGGTGTGAGGCAACCCACCTCTACCACCCTCCCAGGCAGGGCATTCCAGACCATCACCACCCTCTCGGTAAAAAAGTTCTTCCTCAAATCCACCTTAAACCTCCTGCCCCTCACCTTAAACTTGTGTCCCCTCGTAACTGACCCTTCAACTAAGGGGAACAGCTGCTCCCTATCCACCCTGTCCATGCCCTTCATAATCTTGTACACCTCAATCAGGTCACCCCTCAGTCTTCTCTGCTCCAGCGAAAACAACCCAAGCTATCCAATCTCTCTTCATTGCTTAAATGTTCCATCCCAGGCAACATCCTGGTGAATCTTCTCTGCACCCGCTCCAGTGCAATCACATCCTTCCTATAATGTGGCGACCAGATTGCACACAGTGCTCCAGCTGTGGCCTTACCAAAGTTCTATACAACTCCAACATGACCTCCCTGCTTTTGTAATCTATGCCTCGATTGATAAAGGCAAGTGTCCCATTTCCCTTTTTCACCACCCTATTAATCTGTCCTTCTGCCTTCAGAGATCTATGGACAAACACGCCAAGGTCCCTTTGTTCCTCGAAACTTCCCAGTGTCAGGCCATTCATTGAATAATTCCGTGTCACATTACTCCTTCCAACGTGTATCACCTCACACCTTTCAGCGTTAAATTCCATCTGCCACTTTTCTGCCCATTTGACCATCCTGTTTATATCTTCCTGTAACCCAAGACACTCAACCTCACTGTTAACCACTCGGCCAATCTTTGTGTCATCCGCGAACTTACTGATCCTACCCCCCACATAGTCATTTATGTCGTTTATATAAATGACAAACAATAGGGGACCCAGCACAGATCCCTGTGGTATGCCACTGGACACTGGCTTCCAGTCACTAAAACAGCCGTCTGTCATCACTCTCTGTCTCCTACAGCTAAGCCAATTTTGAATCCACCTTATCAAGTTACCCTGTATCCCATGTGCATTTGCTTTCTTGATAAGTCTCCCATGTGGAACCTTGTCAAAAGCTTTTCTGAAATCCATGTAAACTACATCAACTGCACTACCTTCATCTACACACCTGGTCACATGCTCAAAAAATTCAATCAAATTTGTGAGGCATGACCTCCCTCTGACAAAGCCATGCTGATTATTCTCTCCTTCAGAATTTTCTCCAATAGTTTCCCTACCACTGACATGAGACTCACTGATCTGTAGTTCCCTGGCTTATCTCTACAACCTTTCTTAAATAGTGGGACCACATTAGCTGTTCTCCAGTCCTGTGGCACCTCCCCCGTGGCCAGAGAGGAATTAAAAATTTGGGTCAGAGCCCCTGCAATCTCCACCCTCGTGTCCCACAGCATCCTGGGACACAAATCATCTGGACCTGGAGATTTGTCCACTTTTAAGCCTGCCAAAACCTCCAATACCTTGTCACTCCCTATGACAATTTGCTCAAGAACCTCACAGTCTCTCTCTCTGAGTTCCATATCTACATCCTCATTCTCTTGGGTGAAGACAGATGTGACGTATTCGTTCAACACCCTACCAATGTCCTCTGGCTCCACCCACAGATTTCCCCCTTGGTCCCTAATGGGTCCTACTCTTTCCCTGGTTATCCTCTTCCCATTGATATACTTATAGAATATCTTGGGATTTTCCCTACTTTTACCAGCCAGAGCTTTCTCATATCCCCTCTTTGCTCTCCTAATTGCTTTCTTAAGCTCCATCCTACACTTTCTGTACGCCACCAATGCTTCCGTTGATTTGCTCTCCTTGTGTTTGCTGAAAGCCTCTCTTTTCCTTCTCATCGTACCCTGAATGTTTCTGGTCATCCATGGTTCTCTGGGCTTGTTGCTCCTACCTATTACCCTAGAGGGAACATGTTGGGCCTGTACCCTCCCCATTTCCTTTTTGAATGCCCCCCACTGCTCTCCTGTAGATTTCCCAACAAGTAACTCTTTTCCAGATCCCTTTGTACCGCAGAGTTCTGCAATCTCTTGCTATTTAAATAATATACTGTTTTTCAATTCTTCCTGCCAAAGTGGATAAGTTCACATTTTCCCACATTATTCTCCATCTGCCAAATTTGTGCCTACTCACTTAACCTATCTATATCTCTTTGTAGACTCTTTACCTCCTCTTAACAACTTACTCTCCTACCTATCTTTGTGATATCAGGAAATTTAGGAATCATACATTTTCTCCCTTCATCCAAGTCATTGTTATAGATTGTAAATAGCTGAGATCCCCACACTGATCCCTATGGCACTCCACTAGTAACAGCTTGCCAACCTGAAAATGACCCATTAATCCCTACTTTCTGTTTCTTGTTAGCTAACCAACCCTTTATCCATGCTAATATGTTACCCCCTACACCATGAGCTCTTACTTTCTGTCGTAACCTTTGATGTGGCACCTTATCAAATGCTTTTTGGAAATCCAAAGGTTGCCCTTTATCCATGTTGCTTGTTACTTCCTCAAAGAACTCTAATAAATTAGTCAAACACGATTTCCGTTCCACAAAACCATGTTGACTCTGCCTGATTGCATTAAGATTTTCTAAATGCTCTGCTATAACCTCCAGATAATAATAGATTCTAGCATTTTCCCTATGACAGATGTTAGGCTAATTGGCATGTAGTTTCCTGCTGTCTCCCTCTTTTTTTGAATGGAGGAGTTACATTCACTTTTTTAAAATCTGATAGGACCTTTCCAGAATCTAGGGAATTTTGGTAAATTACAACCAATGCATTCACTTCTTCTAAGATCCTAGGATGCAGGACATCAGGTCCTAAGGACTTGTCGGCCTTTAATTCTAATAGTTTTCTCAGTACCCTTTCCCTGGTGATTGTAATTGTTTGAAAAGTTCCTCCCTCCCTGGGATGTTATTTGTGTCTTCTACAGTGAAGACAGACACAAAATATCCATCCAATGCTTCCGCCATTTCTTTGTTTCCATTATTAATTCCCCAGTCTCACCCTCTAAGGGACCAAAGCTTATTTTAGCTATTCTTTTCCTTTTTAAATACTTGTAGAAACTCTTATTATCTGTTTTTATATTTCTAACTAGCTTTCTCTCATACTCCCTCCCTTTTTTTAGTCATTCTTTGCTGATTTTTAAATTCTGTCCAATTTTCTGACCTACCACTAATCTTCATAGAATTGTACGCTTTTTCTTTCAATTTGATACTAGCTTTAACTTCCTTAGTTATCCAAAGATGGTGCATCCTTCTCCGAGAGTCTTTCTTCCTCACTGGAATATATCTTTGTTGAGTGTTATGAAATATCTCCTTAAATGTCTGCCACTGCATCTCTACTGTCCTACCCTTTAACCTAATTTCCCGGACAGTCAGAGCTGCTGAATTCTGAATAATGTGAAATCACCTCTTCTAACTAATAGTAACAGTGAAGGAAATACTTTCCCAGATAATATATGGCCTGTCACGGTCACCTTGAGTTAGAGGGAGGATAGGAAATGATGGAATTTTTAATCTGACAGTGTGCTCTGCCCACTGAGGAGAAGATGGAAAGCACAGTCCTGGTTAGAGACAAAAATCTAAAGGGACTGAAGCATTGATGAAAATAGTGACTACGACTGATGATGTTCTGTAGCCATTCCTACTAGAGTTTGTGATCACAGTACAATTACCAACACCTTAGCAACATTCTGTAGTTCCTTGATATATTTTGGAACAAAGAAACAGAAAGCTAAGGTAGCAAAATTGTTCTTAATTAAAAGCAGTTCCCAGTTCTCCCCTAAGTCTCATGTACTATTGACATAGCCATTGACCACGTCTTCCCTGTATTAGAAAAAAGGACAAAGGTTCACCTGCTGTGGCCATATTGCGAGTTCTGGGGATCAACAGCAGCAGTGAAAGTATGGGGAAAAGAGCAAACTATTTTAGTTGATTACCTGTGAAAGAATTCAGAGAAAACTCTGCTCCACTCCGGTGGAAATTATTAGGTTTGGTCCCGAACTCTGGAGGCAATAGAAAATGAGAGATGGTTTGCCCAGCTTAATGAATGATGAACCATAGTTATTCTCAGTTATTTCTGTTGTCCACAAGAGATGGGGTTTCTGTTTAAGATTAGATTTAGTGCTACAGCAGCCCCAGAATAAAGAAGTGATGAAGAGGTACTGGGGGAGAGTTTTATGCTCTCATCCGCAGTGGGTTTGGAGGCGAGGAGAACATAAAATCGGGTAGGATAGTGTCTGGGGCTGGTTCCTCCTCTACCCCTCCTCTGCCAAAATTTAGTCCAGGGTGGGAAGGCCTGTGAACAGCCTTCCTGCCCCACTGCCAATTGAGGTCCTTAACTGGGCAATTAACGCCCAATTAAGAGCCTCATCCCACCGCCGCCACAATTAGCCATGCAGCGGGCAGCCCCGTCGCAGCATGGGAAGCACAGCACAAAAAAACGTGCGGGCTGCTTTCCAGCTCCGGGTGGGGGACACTCGTTGAAAGGCACTTAGTGCCTGAATGAGGGGCCCAGCATTGGGAAGGAGGGAGCCCACTGAGAGCCACCTCCCTGCCCTTGCTAGCGATCCCCCCACACTCGCCCCCACACCACCCCCACCCGCGTTCCCCACCCTACGAGGGCCCTCCCACCCTGATCTACCAGTGGCCTGGGTCCAGCGCCGCTCCTGGGCCTCAGGTGAATTGAGTATCAGCAGCAGCCACTGCCACTGGGGTGGCGCTGCGCAGTGAAAGAGCTGATGGCCTCCGATTGTCTGGCAGCTCTCTGAGGGCGGGACTTCCGCACCGGGGTCCTTGATTGTGTGAAAGGCCTGCCTCCATCCATTTAAGAGCCTGATTGGCACTAGATTTGGCGAGCCTTCCTGAGAAGAGGTGACGCAGGGTTCTCGGTGTCGCTTTTTCCGGACGTCAAGACCCTCGTCACCAGAATAAATTCCTGGCCTTTGAGATGGTGTAGCTACTGGAATTGCTGGCTGTCCAGGGATACTACCCTGACTAAACTGAAGGTCTTTGAAAATTAAATATTCTTAAACTGCCAGTTCCTTTTACATTATTCAGGCTGAGGCTGACATTGAAATAATGTAAGTTAACAACAGTTGTGCAGGCTCTCTGCCATTTCTGGGAGTTTCCAAATTCCTTATAATGGATGGAACATCTGTAATTCGAGGTGAGGGAGATTTGGGACTCCCTATGGCAGGAGTTCCCACACCACTGGCTCAGTCCAAAGCCAGAAAAAAAGATTAAAGCACAACACATAGGAACATAGGAGCAGGAGTAGGCCATTCAGCCCATCGAGCCTGCTCTGCCATTCAATATGATCATGGCTGATCATCCACTTCAATGCCTTTTTCCCACACTATCCCCATATCCCTTTATGTCATTTGTATTCAGAAATCTGTCACTCTCTGCTTTAAACAAATTCATTGACTGAGCTTCCACAGCCCTCTGGGGTAGAGAATTCCAAAGATTCACAACCCTTTGCAAAAATAAATTTCTCTTCATCTTTGTCCTAAGGCAAAACATCTTACCTGCATCTATACTGTCTATCCTTTTAAGTATTTTGTAGGTTTCAATGAGATCATCTCTCATTCTTTGAAACTCTAGGGAATACAGGCCCAATTTCCCCAATCTCTCTTCATAGAATAGACCTGCCATCCCAGGAACAAGTATAGTGAACCTCTGTTGCACTCCCTCTATGGCAATAATATCCTTCTTAAAATAAGGGGACAAAAACTGCACACAGTACTCCAGGTGTGGTCTAACCAACGTTCTATACGATTGAAGCAAGACTTCACTACTCCTGTACTCAAATCCTCCTGCAATAAAGGCTAACATACCATTAGCCTTCCTAATTGCTTGCTGCACCTGCCTGTTAGCTTTCAGTGACATATTGAAGAGGACACCCAGGTCCCTTTGTACATCTAAACTTTCTAATCTCTTACCATTTAAGAAATACTCTGCACATCTATTCCTCCTACCAAACTGGATAACCTCACATTTTTCCACATTATATTCCATCTGCCATGTTCTTGCCCATTCACTAAGTCTGTCCAAATCCCCTTGAAGCCGCTTTGTATCTTCCTCACAATACACATTCCAACTAGTTTTACCTCCTATCCCATGTACTTTAATTTTGCTAGACAACCTCTTGTGGAGGACTTTATCAAAAGCCTTCTGAAAATCCAAGTATACTATGTCCACCGACTCCCCTTTATCTATTCTGTTAGTAACATCCTCAAATAACCCCAACAGGTTCATCAAACATGATTTCCCATTCATAAATCCATGTTGACTATGCACAATCAGATCATTATTATCCAAGTGTCTATTTATCACATCCTTCAGAATAGATTCAAGCATTTTCTCTACTCCTGATGTAAGGCGAACAGGTCTGTTATTCCCTGTTTTCTCTCCCTCTCCCTTCTTAAATAGTGGGGTGACATTTCCAATTTGCAGATCAGCAGAATCTATAGAATTTTGGAAGATGATCGCCAATGCATCCACTATCTCTATAGCTACCTCTTTCAATACTTTGGGATGTAGAATATCAGGGTCCCAGGGACTTATCAACCTTCAGCCCCATTAATTTCTCCAATACAACCTTCTTACTAATACTAATTTCCTTCAATTCATCATTCTCCCGAGTCCCTTGGATCTCTAATTCTGGGAGATTTCTTGTATCTTCCTCAATGAAGACAGACGCAAAGTAATCATTTAGCTTCTCTGCCCTTTTCTCTATTCCCCATAACAAATTCTCCTGATTCTGCCTGTAATGGACCTCTATTATGCCGGATTTCTTCTGTTCTTTTCGGGGCTCCACAGGACTCCTGTTGGCGTTATGATGGGAGACTGCAAAAGCCCCTGCATTCAATTTCAGACCCACCATTTCAAGAAATCTTGTAAATCAGCAATGTCTGTTCATTTTTGGGTTTAAAAAAACGTCAGGAATAGCTGAAAAGCAAGATTCCAATTGGGACCCGGATGCAAAATTAGGCAGATTGCCTGACGAGGGCTTGAATTAAGGCTGAACCAGGTACTCCCAGGATTCTACACCATTTAAGCTGGTCTTTAAAATTCTGTTGTGTGGGGTAGTAGACAATGGGTGTTCCGATTGCTCCTTCTATGTCAGGGGGCTGTGTCTGCGCAGAACCCACTGAACCTTGGGAATTGGGCCCAGAACTCTCTCAAGCTGAAAGCTGACAAGGGTTCTGTTGAAGAAGTCTTTGAGAAGGTCGCAGAGTCCCACAGACAAAAGAAACATCCTGGAAGATTTTGATTAGCTTCGCCACACTGGAAAATGGCTTCTTTAGGAGCTGAAGATAATAAAATAATTACCTTTATCTTTGTCCAGGAGGGGCCTTGGGATCCCCTTCGTGATTGACTGTAGGCTGCTCCGCATTATGCTAATAGGTTGGGACAAGTGCCGTCAATGTGCCCTTACAGTTATGGATGGCCCTCACGGGCTCTGCAAATATCCCCACCCTTATCATTTAGAATGGGATCTTGGTCTTCGTACGGTGGCAGACTTAAGGCCTTAAGTCCCAGTCTCAAGGCTCTTCCATCAGTGAAGCAACGTATTCTGAACTCTGGGCTGAAAGAAATACAGTATAAAGAAAGATTTGTATTTATATAACACCTCACATTGTCTCTCAGAAACATCCTGAAGTGCCTCACATACAATGAATACTTGGAAGTACCCTGACCAGCAATTGGATATATACTTGAAAAGGAAAAGCTTGCAAGAAGAGAGGAGCAGGACTAATTGGCTAGCAGTTACACAGAGCCAGCACAGACATGATGGAATCTGTTTGCTTTCCAATTGGCGTGGAGAGGTGCTAAGCTATCAGGAACATAAGAACAGGAGTAGATTATTGCACCCCATGAGTCTGCTCTGCCATTCAATTAGATTATGTCTGGTCTGTATTTTAACTCCATCTACCCACCTTGTTTCCATAACCCTGAACACCTTTGCCTAACAAAAATCTATTAATCTCAGTTTTGAAATTTTCAATTGACCCCTAGCCTCAACAGCTTATTGTGGGGAGGCTTCAACATTTCCACTGCTCTTTTGCATAAAGAAATGCTTCTTGACAACACCCCTGAACGCTCCAGCTCGAATTTTAAGATCATGTTTTCTTGTTCTGGACACTGCCAGAGGAAATAGTTTCTTTCTATCAATCATTAAATCTTCTTAATCACCTCAATTAGATCATGCCTTAATCTTCTAAATTCAAAGAAACACAAACCAAGTCTATGAAATCTGTCCTCATAATGTAACCCTTTTAGCCTCGGTATCATTCTGGTGAATGTGGGCACCCACTCTAAGGTCAATACATCCTTCCTGAGGATACAATACTTCAGAAGGAGTCTAACCACAGCTCCATACAGCTGTGACATAACTTCCACTTTTTGGGTTAAAAAAAAGTCACGACTAGCTGAAAAGCGAGATTCCAATCGGGACTCAGATGCAAAATTAGGCAGATCGCCTGATGTGGGCTTGAATTAAGGCTGAACCTGGTACTTCCAGGATTCTACTCCATTTAAGCTGGTCTTTAAAATTCTGTTGTGTGGGGTAGTAGACAATGGGTGTTCCACCTGCTCCTTCTATGTCGGGGGCTGTGTCTGCACAGAACCCACTATACCCTGGGAATTGGGCCCAGAACTCTCACAAAGCTGAGAGCTGGTAATGGTTCTGTTGAAGAAGCCTTTGAGAAGGTCGCAGAGTCCCACAGACAAAAGAAACAGATCTTGGAGGGTGTCATGCAGGCCCCCACCTGCCAAAACTAAGGCACACATTATTTCGCCACAAGAACATTAAAACTTTAATTGTGGCTGGGAAGAAAAGAGGGCCTATCACAAGGAATTGCCAGGCCCCTGACTGAAAAGACATTTGCATGCTAGCAGACAGTGTTGGAACAAGGGGCCAAGTCCTTGCTTCCCCAATACACAGAAGAAGTGGTCAGACCAGTTTAGTCACATGACTAACCTACTGTTGGAGTTTTGTTTTTAATTTGAACTTGCTGAAAGAAACTCAGAAAGCTCTTTTCTCCTGGACTGAGAACACCTCTCTCCTGTCTGCTCCCATCTCTTTCTCACGGAACTGAAGACCCATTGAAGACACATGAACCCCAAGAGAGAAAAGTCTCCTACAGTGAACAAGGTTTAAGAAGAATACTGGGCCCCAACGAAAAGCAAGACTACCTACAAGCAAGGATTAAGGCGAGCTTGAAGCACAGTAAAAACCCCTCTTCAGAGATTACCTCAAACTTTTTAACTTTATTTTTTTTCTGCTTTTTTCAGTCCTTATTTGCATGTGCGTATCGCATATGCATGGTAGCGAGGGGCACGGCGTGTATCCGTAGGCGTTTACCGTATTAGAGTTTAGGTTTAATGTTTAATAAATTTCACTTCTCTTCTTTAAACTTAAGAAAGTCTGTTTATACTCATTTCTTTGCCTTATAATTTGAAAGTGGTGAACAAGGATTCACCAAGGGGGAGCTCAAAACACAGTGTGCTTAAAAATTAAACCCTGTTACAATAAGACCAGGTGAAGATTGTAAAAGACCCTGGGACATCTTTTTCACCTGGATGTCACAAGGGTGTTGATTAGCTTAGCAACACTGGCAAATGGTTCCTTTAGGAGTCCAGGCCTTGAGATAGAGGCCAACATTCCAAGAGCCTTTTTAATTATTTCTTTATTTAATTAGCTGTCCACTAGCTTTTAGTGATTTCCATACTGGGACCCCTAAATCTCTGTGCTCATCTATAGTTTCTACCATTTAGAAAATACATTGATCTAAGGATGGACATGTCTGGTGACCATTGATGGAAATTGGGCCTTGGGCCTTATTTATATAAGTTGGCTAAGCTGCTGGAGCCCTCTGCTGACTGCTTGCTCATTTTACAACTGAATATTAGTTGCCTCAACAACAGCAGCCTACAGGCTGGGGATATGGGTGGAGCAGCAATGGAGTTGGTGGGGGGAAAATTTGAATACTGTGGAGTCAGAGAGAGCACTCCTGTGGCACCTTACTACACAGGAATATTTTTAAGAATTATTTTTTTAAAGGCTTATCTTTTGGTGAATGTCACTGCTTTGGCCCCTGTGACCAGTTAAGAATCCCAGGTCGAACAAGCCCTGTACAGCTCATTGCAATCCAAATGGCTGTGGATGCTAGGGGTCAATTGAAATTTTCAAGTCTGAGATTGATATATTTTTGTTAGGTGAGTGGCAAGTTCATTAAGGGGTACAGAGTAAAAGTGGTTAAATGGAGTACAGATCAGTCATGATCTAATTGAATGGCAGGACAGGCTACTCCTGTTCCTTTGTTCGTATTGTTACGGTCAGGTGAGGAGGGGTCCTTGTTTGACCACAACTGGTTTAATTCTATTTTAAAGTGGGTGTACTGGCCAATTCAGTAGGTGTTTGATTACTTACTTGCTATGATCATAACAAGAACCAATCGGACAGGTTTTCTTGAGTTTAACAAAGAAAGAGGTTAACTTTATTGCACTTAAACCAAACTAATTGAAATAAGAAACTATGCACCACTTTCACACACACACACGCACACTGAAGGTTCACAGACACGTAAATAGGTTACAGAGTGTGGAAGGGCAGATTGGTCGAGTTAGAGTCCATAGGAAAAGGGGTATATAGTCTGTGGAGTTTGGTGATTTGGCTGGCTTTTAGCTGAACTCGTTGGTCCTGAGGCTTTTAGTTTGAAGAGGTCAATGATTGATTCTGTAGATCTCTTGGAGACAGCGATGTGGATGATTTCCTCCAAGGGGATTTCTGATTGTAACTGGAGTATGCAAATGTGGTCAGTCAGCAGGCAGAGTTCGAAGCTTGCAAGCTGGAATGAAGAGAGGAGGAACCCCCAGGTGTCAGAGCCCAGATGCTCTCCTTGCTGCTGCAGAGAAACACCAGCTTAAAACCACATATTGGGAGGGGGGGGGGTGGTGGAGGGGCTTGTCACATGACAGTCACCCAGTGTTTCAGACATAGTACTTAGCAGTGTATTTCTTATTGCTAAAAAGAACAGGCAGTTCCCTTAAACCTCCTGGGTCTTGCCTCTTGCTGGGATGAGCAGGCATTTTGTTTCCACATCACAGGCCTTGCAATGTAGGATACAGTGTTGCAAATTAGGTGGCCATCTCAAACTGCTAGCAAAGTCATTTTTTACCTGTTCCTTTTTAAAAATTTCTTTAAAAAAATATAAATTCAGTTCTCCAGTCAGTGGATTAAAGAAAATTATCATTCCACAAAGCACATGGGCATGACAGCTCCCACCACACGAAATGAAATGTGATGACAGGAGCATGTCATTATGAGGTCACAAATTACAAAGAAACTATACACACACATTCATTTTCAAACACTCATTTATCATTCTCACTGTTGTAGCCATGCTCTGGTTTAGTTTTTTGTTATCAGGATTGGGCACGAGCACAACTGCGGAACTCCAACTGCTCTGACTGGGCTCTATCAGCTTGTGCTCCAGCATATACTGAATTTCCTCCCGAACCTGGGTCAGTTTCCTAGGATCTAAGCATAAGGGATTTTATTTTATGGGAGGGGTCTCTCCTACATCCACATCATGTAGGATTAGGGTTGTGCAGCCTGATTTCTCCCTACAGATCCCTTTAACCGCTGTGAGCAACCTTGTTAGGTTTCCTCTCGGTTCTGCGTTTAAATAGGAGAGTACAGTGTCTAATTTCCCTAACATTTCAGTGTTAGCAAACTGGATGGTAGGGGGTTTGATTTGGGAATCCATCAGAGCTCCCTCTAGCTCGTCCTCATTGTCCCGTTCACCATCCTGTTTCCTGACTGCCTGACAGGCCTGTGCTTGTTTGTCCCCTTCCCGGCTGTGTTACCATTTTAACATATTGATGTGGCACAGCCTTTGCTTTTTCCTACAATCTGGGGTGTAAATTATTCACCTTTCTAATTCTCTTTACTACTCTGTATGGGCCGCTGAACAAGGTTTTCAGTGGTTCTCCCTGTATTGGTAGTATCACTAACACAGGGTCTCCAGGGCGAAATGTTGTGGCCTTGGCATGTTTATCCACCTGCCTTTTCATAGCTGTCAGGGAGGCTTTTAGGTGTTCCTGAGCAACTGCACAGGCTCTCGTGAGCCATTCTTGGAACATGGAGATGTAGCCTAACAGAGAAGATTCATTCCTGTGTCCTAAAAACCTATCCTTGATTAGTTTTACAGGACCTCTCACCTCGTGTCCATAAATTAATTCAAAGGGACTAAAACTCTTAGTAGTGAGTCCCTGGTAGAAAACAGAAGAAATCCCAGCCCTTTGTCCCAGTCATGGGGGTACACATAGCAGTATGCCCTGATCATTGTCTTTAGGGTCTGGTGGTACCGTCCCAAAGCCTCTTGTGACTGTGGGTGGTAGGCTGAGGCCTTTAGCTGGGTTATGCCCAGATTACCCATGCATGACCTTTTGAAAGATACTGGATATAAAATTTGTGCCCTGATCCGACTGGATCTCAGCAGGCAGCCCATATCAGGTGAAGAATTGGGTTAGCCCCTCCACCACTACCTTGGCAGAGATAATTCTTAGAGGGATAGCCTCTGGAAATTGGGTAGGCACATCCATAATGGTGAGAAGATACTCTTAGCCCCCTTTTGTTTTCGGCAGCGGCCCCACACAATTTTTTTTTTTTAGATTAGAGATACAGCACTGAAACAGGCCCTTCGGCCCACCGAGTCTGTGCCGACCATCAACCACCCATTTATACCAATCCTACACTAATCCCATATTCCTACCAAACATCCCCATCTGTCCCTATATTTCCCTACCACCTACCTATACTAGTGACAATTTATAATGGCCAATTTGCCTACCAACATGCAAGTCTTTTGGCTTGTGGGAGGAAACCGGAGCACCCGGAGAAAACCCACGCAGACACAGGGAGAACTTGCAAACTCCACACAGGCAGTACCCGGAATCGAACCCGGGTCCCTGGAGCTGTGAGGCTGCAGTGCTAACCACTGCGCCACAATCTACCAGCATTTTGCTGAATGGTTCCCCAAAAGCTAGTATCGGAATTCAGGGTGCAAGTTTTATTGCAGGTTGAGGCTTCCCCACAACCTGGCACGTGTGGCAAGTCTTGCAGAACTCCACCACATCCTTGTGGAGTTGTGGCCAGTCAAAAGGCTGTCTTATGTGGGCTTGGGTTTTTCTGATACAAGCATGTCCGGCCATTGGAATCTCATGGGCTATTCTCAATATTTCCCTACGGTACCTTGGCAGCACCACAACCTGGTGAACTAGTGTCCACTCTTCATCTGCAGGTCTGTGAGGAGGTCTCCACTTCCTCATCAGCACCTCATTCTTTTAAATAGTAGCACTCTGGAACTCCCTCTGCTTCAGCTTCTGTTTGGACAGTCTGTGCTAACTTATTTAATACTGGGTCAGCTTGCTGAGCCTCGATCAAGGAAGACCTGCTGAACACTTCCTTTGGTTCCTCTAAATTCCCAAAGAAAGTTTTGGATAACCAGACAGCAGGATCATCCGTCTGCAATGCCCATTCAACCTCCTCTGACGGAGCTTGTTTGGCCATGGACTGGGTCACCACACAGTCAGGGAAAATACCAGGGACCTTTTCCTGTAATTGCTCTGACTCCCTGAACTGGTTTGGTCTCTTTAAGCTACTACCTTCGCCCCTGCCAGATCATTACCCAGGAGCAGGTCGACCCGGTCCACAGGTAAACTAGGGACAATCCCCACAGTTACCCATCCTGAAACAAGGCCATATTCCAGGTGCACCCGATATAAAGGTACGGGCCTATACCTTGCTCCGATACTAGCACTCTAGCATCCAATGCACTCTCTGGGGGAAAGGTCATGCATTTTCCCAGCAGAAGGGATTGGGTGGCCCCTATGTTTGGTTACCCTAAGTCTGACAATGGGCTTGCCTGCCTCACTTGATCTGGAGTCACCTTTCCTTGGGACACAAAATCCTGGTAACTCTCAGGGATTTTGTTAAGTTTTCCCACATTCTCAGCGGTAGATTTACTGGGTCTTACTGCCACAGTTAAAGCCACAGCTTGGTCTGCTGTGTTTTCCATCAGGGCCCCTTTTCCTGCACTGGTCTGGTGTACCCTGATTAAACCTATGGGTTTGCCCCGTAACTACCAGCAGATAGCTCGAAGGTGACCTGCCTTGTTACAATGGAAACACACAGTTTTTCGGGCGCCACTCCTGTTCTCAGCACTGTCCGTTTTGGCCTGAGAAGGGCTCCCTGTGTGTCCACTTTTCCCTTCTCACCCATGGCTGTTCACCCTCCCACCTTCTAACCTTTTCAGGTTTTTGAATGTGACGAGGGAAGGATTTCCCATGGGACAAGGACTTATGAACAAGTGTATAATAATCAGCCAGGATTGCTGCCTGCCTGGCTCTTGGAGTCTTTTGTTCCTCCACGTGGTTTCATATGGAAAGAGGAAGCGGGTTTTTGAACTCCTCAAGGAGGATCACCACCCTGAGGCTTTCATAGGTGGACTCTATCTTAAGTGCCATCAGTCAAAAACGAGTTGCTTAACCATTTCAAACTCGATGTAAGTTTGTTCCAGCTGCTTTCAGAGAGTTCAGAACTTTTGGCAGTATGCCAGTTCATTTGTGCTCAGCATAGCATTTTTAGTCATCTCATAATCTCATGAACTCTTAACAGGCAACAGTGAATAAGCCACATGGGCTTTTTCTGTTAGTTTGCTCCAGCAGTCTACTGGCCATTTCAACTGTTTAGCAATCTTTTCAAAAGAGATGAAAAATGCTTCCACATCCCCTCATTGAACTTTGGTATTAACTGGGGGAACTTTAAGAGCTCAGCACTTGGTCCTGAGCTAGGGGTCATTGCCACACTAACGGTACCTTCCCTGGGTGCAGTGAGACTTCCTCTAGTTAATTCGAGCTGCCTTAACTTCCTGGGATAAAAACAAGAAATGCTGGAAATGCTCAGCAGGTCTGGCAGCATCTGTGGAGAGAGAAGCAGAGTTAATGTTTCAGGTCAGTGACCCTTCATCAGAACTGGCAAAGGTTAGAAATATAATAGATTTTAAGCAAATAAAGTGGGGGTGGGGCAAGAGATAACAAAAGTAAAGATGTTGATAAGACAGGGTCACAGGGAATAACTGACCAGAAGGTCATGGAGCAAAGGCAAACGGTATGTTAATGGTGTGCTGAAAGACAAAGCGTTAGTGCAGAGAGGGTGTTAATGAACAGAAAATGAACAGCCTGGCCCAAAGCACAAACATGAAAAAAACAGTGGGCAGGCACATGGTAAGAGAAATGAACGATGAAACAAACTAAAATAAAATAAAAAGAAAAAAGAAAAAAATAACTGAAAATAAAAAGGGGCCCGTCATGCTCTGAAACGACTGAACTCAATGTTCAGTCCAGCAGGCTGTAGTGTGCCTAATCGGTAAATGAGATGCTGTTCCTCGAGCTTGCGTTGGTGTTCACTGGAACACTGCAGCAAGCCCAGGACAGATATGTAGGCATGAGAGCAGGGGGGTGTGTTGAAATGGCAAGCAACCGGAAGCTGGGGGTCATGCTTTCGGATTGAGCGGAGGTGTTCCGCAAAGCGGTTACCCAATCTGCATTTGGTCTCCCCAATGTAGAGGAGACCACATTGTGAGCAACGAATACAGTATACTACATTGAAAGAAGTGCAAGTACAAGTAAATAGCTGCTCAGTCATGCTGGGATGAGCAGGCATTTCGTCTCCACGTCACAGGCCTTGCAATGTAGGATACAGTGTTGCAAATTAGGTGGTCATCTTAAGATGCTAGCAAAGTCATATTTTAACTGTTCCTTTTTAAAAATTTCTTTTAAAAAAGATAAATTCAGATCTCCAGTCACTGGATTAAAGAAAATTATCACTGAACAAAACATGTTGGCATGACAGTATGTGGACAGCTTCAAAGGAAATTGCACTTCAGTGACTGCCAGAGACCTGTGCAGTTGATTTTCTACTCTAGTGCCAGTTATGGTTCAGGGAAAACTGTTCCCAAAATAACCTGGTGCTACAGGTTCCAGTGCTGCCTTTGATGTACTATCTGTCTCAAAGTGATCGGTTGCTCTTGTCAAGCAAGATCTTTATCCTTGGCCTCTTGAATAAAAAATGAGTTTTCAGCCTCAGAAGTCGTTGCAGAATGCTATAACTCCTCTTCACTCACTGACGGAAGCAGTGTTTGGTGCATAGGGTCTCACTTGTTGTGAGATGGCTTCTTTGGAGGCAGGAGAAAAGCAAATTATCTTTATGATAATTCGCAAAAGAAACAAAGACGGAGATGAGAGTTTTTTTACACTGTGGGTTGTTATGATCTGGAATACACTGCCTTAAAGGTTGTCGGAAGCAGATTCAATAGTAACTTTCAAAAGGGAATTGAATAAATATTTGAAAGGGAAAATTTGCAGGGCTATAGGGGCAGAGCAGGGAATTGAGGCTAATTGGATAGCTCTTTCAATGGGCCAGCACAGGCATAATGGGTCATATGGCCTCCTTCTATACTAGGATTCTATGAACAAACACAAGTCGCTTTGACAGATCCTGAAGATGTTCATCTCACCCTCTTCATAACACCAGCAATTTGTTCTAGCCATAGTCCCAAAGGAATCTTTCCCCATTAGAGAGAAACCGTTGGTGATGTATAGCTTGGGGGTCTCCACTCCTCAAGCATGGGGCAAGGTGAGGAGGCAGGCCTCCATGAATTATCACAGCCTGTACAGGAATTGAACCTGCACTGTTGGCTTTTTTCTACATTTCACGCTTGCTATCTAGCCAACTGAGCTAACCGACCCCCCACAGAGCCATCAATTACTTAGCTGGCAAAGGGCAGGAATCCTCCTTCCATTTTTCCTTACAACACCAAGCATGCCCTTGTGGCATCTACCTGGGGGTGCACACCCTGCAAACTTCCATCCATTAATTTCAATGGATGGAAAACCTGAGGAATGTACCCGTGATTTTCCTGTCGAACCACCTGCTGATGACATTGGGGTCTCTGAAAATATGCCCATATTGCAAACACTGAAAACATTTTTATTAAATAAACAAAACTGTTGCTTGTGTAAGAATTCCTGCTCCTGTAGAGCTTCTTTTGCACCCATTACAAATAGGGGCTGAAGAAAAAAAGAGGAAAGCTGTACAAAAAAATAAGGCATTTGTGCACTTCCAAACATTTTTGTGTGAATTCGGAAGCCTTCCTGAGACTTGCTTATAACTTGTGCTTCCCCACACCTACACCCTTCTGTGGCTAATAGGAGCGCAGCAGCTCTCAGGCTCTAGCCTCACATATTGTGGCAGCATGCTTTTTTCAGTCTATCCCATAAGTGGCTGAGGTATAAACTTTTCTTTGGGAATAGTGTAAGATGAAGGATAGTGAAATGGCTATCCAACCTTTACAGCCTGATTTTATCGGCTGGTTGGCATCCTTCCATCTATGAAAGATGATGGACACGCAGAAAACAATCCATTTAAGTGGTGTGTCTTTTCTTGATGCACCGTTGTTAATGGCTGTGAAGGCCAATCCTTGAGAGGCAGGTTGTGCCACAAGTGCTGCACGTGAAGCTGCCAAGTGACGCTGTGAGTTGTTGTTTTTGATGTTGGTGCCTGTTGCCAAGCTTCTGTATCAAATGGTCATCGTGGTAGTGCACACCAGTCCCAGGATGTGTCACCATTTCCTTCTTTCATCAGCTAGTAACTTCCAGGTGCGATAGTTGACATTTAGGGCCTTCATGTCGTGCTTGCAAGCATCCTTGAAATGGAGCTTTGGGTGCCCCACTGGTCGTCTGGCCCCAGCTACCTCACCGTACAAAAGTCCTTGGGTATGTGGTCGTCTTCCAACCTGCAGACGTGTCCGATCCACCGAAGCCGCCTCTGTTTGATTAGTGCCAACACACTTGGGAACTCTGCCTTTGAGAGGACTGCCACATTTGTGATTTTGTCCTTCCAGGATATACCCATAATGCACCGCAGACAGCGAAGATGGAAATTACTGAGCTTCTTTTCCTGGTAGCTGTACATCGCCCATGTTTCACAGCCATACAGCAAGGTGCTGAGAACACAGGCCTTATAAACCATCAGCTTGGTCCTAAGGGTCAGCTTGGTGTTATCCCAAGTTGGCCAAAGGTGGCAGCTGCTTTCCCTATGCGTGTATCGCACTCTGCATCAAAGGACAGATTGTCTGTCACCATGGACCCAAGGTAGCAAAATTTGTTAACCACTTCCAGTGGGTGTATTTAATGTGATCAGGGACGGAGATGCAACACCTTGTTCCATGACCACGGTTTTCTTGATGCTTATAGTCAAGGAGAACAAGTTACAGGCATGGGAGGGACAGTCCATGCATCTTTGTAGCTGAGTTTCCATGTGAGCAACTACTGCAGCATCATCAGTGTAGAGGAGTTCTCTGATTAGGACGTGATGCTTTTTTGTCTTCGCTTTCAGCCTTGCTAGATTGTAGAGCTTGCCGTCTGACCTAGTGTGCAAGTAGACTCCTTCCATATCTGCAGGGAAGATGGTCAAGAGCATGGAGAAGAAGATGCCAAACAGAGTGAGGCTAGGACACAACCCTGTTTCACTCCATTCTTCAGTCCAAAACTAATGGGAGTGGAGCCATCAAACTGTACGATGGAGTGCATATTGTCATGGAAGGAGTGGATGAGACTGAGGAGCTTCGATCAATTTTTCCTAAAATCTTGTATAGCCCTGCGCTGCTGATGGTGTCCAATGCGTGAGGTCCAAGAAAGTAAGGTAAAGGGGTATACTCTGTTTCCTACACTTCTCTTGTAGCTGGCGAATGAAGATGATCATATCCACAGTGGATCTGCCGGCAAGGAAACCGCACTGTACTTCCGGGTACACTCGGTCTGCAAGTAAATGGAGTCTTTTCAATATGACAGCAGCGAAGGCTTTCCCTGTGATGCTATTTATGGGCTACCAATTCACTAGTGACTGTGTGCTGTGTAAAAAAGCTGTGCTTTTATAAAAATATTGACTCATATAAAGCAAATTACTGTGACTTCTTTAAAACTGAGAGACATTTAATTTAACAAATCAACTTTTTTAGCTTTAACCACAGAAATGTAATCAAAGAAAGTGAAATTGGTCTGCACAGTAGCACAGAACCGTGCGATAGTGAATCAGCAGCCTGTTTTACACCAAGCCTGATTGTTTTTCCCACTGATTTACCACATATTTCAGAATAGCACTTAACCTTTACCACACTAATAAGCAGGATCTCTAAGTGGGTAACATATAGTTGTTTTCATAATAAAGCTAGTTTCCAAGATTGCTTGGACTACTCCCAAAGTGTGTGGGTGACCTCACTGCATCACTGTTGTGCTGCATCTCAGGAAACATCAGGTCCAATTTGTGTCACAATGAAATTAACTGTTTTGCTAAGTGCTTGGGAAGAGGTGGTGTATGTTGGCAACTTTCCCTTACAGCTGAGGGCACAGGATTCGTAGTATCCCCAGAGGACTCTGTAGCCTGCAGTGCCTTGACTGCTGAAGGGTGTGTGTATGTATATATTTGTACATACATGTGTATGTGTGTATGTATCTATGTGTGTATTCCTAGTCAGGGAAGTGAAGGGGTTAATGGGAACTTCTGTTTTTGCAAGAGCATCTTGAATCACTGACTCATTCAATTTTCCTCCCTTCCTGTTGGGAAGTGTGTAGCCTCTGCTTGGTTGCATTAGGTTAGGTCTCCTAATACTATAGCTCAGGTTAAAAACTTGTTATGTGATCCATTTTTAATCCCTTCAGTTCTAATGTTCCGGCTATTGAGATAACTCATTTGGGGATGTGTGGTTGGTGGGGGGTGGGGGGGTGCAGGTGTGTGAAGGCATTGGAGAGGGTGCAGAGGGGACTTTTTTTTATTCGTTTGTGGGATGTGGGTGGCACTGGCTAGGCCAGCATTTATTGCCCATCCCTAATTGTCCTTGAACTGAGTGGCTTGCTAGGCATTTCAGAGGGCATTTTAAAGAGTCAACCACATTGCTGTGGGTCTGGGGTCACATGTAGGCCAGACCAGGTAAGGACAGCAGCTTCCCTCAAGTACATTTGTGAACCAGATGGGTTTTTACAATAATTGACAATGGTTTCATGGTCACCATTAGACTAGCTCTTAATTCCAGATTTATTAATTGAATTCAAATCTCACCATCTGCCGTGGTGGGATTCGAACCCATGACCTCAGAGCATTAACCTGGGTTCTGGACTACTAATTCAGTGACATCACCACTACACCACCACCTCTCTGGTAAATTGTTAGGAAATATGCCAGAGCTGCGGGTTTTGGCTATTGGGCAGGGATGGATGGGCTGGGTCTCTTTGCTCTTGAGGGGAGAAGGGTAACCTAATAGAGGTATTTAAAATTCTGAAAGGTTTTGATCTAGACACAGAGTGTTTCTACTTGTGGGAAAGAGCAAAACTAGAGGCCATCAATATAAGATAGTCACCAAGAAATCAAATAGTGAATTCAGAAGAAACTTCTTTACCCAGTGAGTGGCGAGAATGTGGAATTTGCTATCACAGGAAGTGGTTGAGGTACACAGTATAGATGCATTTAAGGGGAAGCTAGATAAGCATATGAGGGGGAAGGCAACAGAGGGTAATGCTGGTAGTTAGTGAGGAAGCATGGGAGCATAAAAACCAGCATTGACTGGTTGGGTCAAATGGACTGTTTCTGCACTGTATATATGATCCAGCTCCCTGAACTACCATCAAGAATTCCAATGAGCATTTACAGCCCCTTACTTTTGCCCTCCAAAAAAGTAATAAATTTGACCTGGTCATTTGACTCATGTTTCAATAATTCAGCATTTTGGGTAAAAAAAAGTCAGCCTTTGGAATTGGCTTTCAACCAAAGATCAAATTCTATTGACGTAGGTCCAAGCTCAGGATGCTGGCACTGTGAGGCTTTTCATATTTAGACATTAAGACCCCAAAATTCCGAAAGTCCTGCTCTGCTGGTGTACATGTGGAGTTTCAGAAATCGCATATGCCCATTGACCTCAAATCTGTCCCAAAACAACGAAAAGGGGTAAGTTAAATACTGGGGATGGGCAGTCCATGTCTGTAAGCCATCAGGAGTTGCCATCTCAATACCCAATGGCAGAATGGAGCACTAAGAAGGGTCAAACGTGCAAGGCTAGTAATTTTGTCTTATGCTACTAAGGTAATCGATCACCTATCAGGCCTTTACTAAGTCCTGAATGGAATTCCTGCCAGCTCTCAACTAGGGCTACCAACCCTCCAAGATTTCTATTAATTTCCTGGACACTGCTGTGAGCGACCCAGTAGAAAAATCAAAAGGAACATTAAAGCAAATGTCTTTTCATTTTGTTTGAACACTTTTGTTTGTTATGTTATGGACAGGTGGGAAATGGCATGGCTGGTTTCCACTGGCCACCTCCCAACTGACCACAGGTGGTGTTTTGTTTAAATTAATGTTTCAGCCCCTGTGTTTTGTTGGTGAAATAAACAGACAGTGACAGGTTTTCTCGTGTGTTTAAAACAGAAGATGAAATATTTATTGAACAATAATCACCCAAAATGAGTGCAACACCACACACGCACACATTGACTCTCACATGCATACTCAAGAAAAGACAGATAAAAGGTAAGGTTTAAGGCATTAGGAGTTTAAGGTACATAAGTCTGCTGTTTTCATGAAAAACCTGTGGGATCCTCTTGCTAAGTTTTAAAGGGCTAGTTGCCTTGCCCTTGCTGGGTTGCTGAAGTCTCCTGGCAGTCAACACTTCAAAGAACAAAGAACAAAGAACAGTACAGCACAGGAACAGGCCATTCGGCCCTCCAAGCCTGCGCCGATCTTGATGCCTGCCTAAACTAACACCTTCTGCACTTCCGGGGTCCGTATCCCTCTATTCCCATCCTATTCATGTATTTTTCAAGATGCCTCTTAAACGTCGCTATCGTACCTGCTTCCACCACCTTCCCTGGCAGCAAGTTCCAGGCACTCACCACCCACTGTGTAAAAAACTTGCCTCGCACATCCCCTCTAAACTTTGCCCTCCGCACCTTAAACCTATGTCCCCTAGTAACTGACTCTTCCACCCTGGGAAAAAGCTTCTGACTATCCACTCTGTCTATGCCGCTCATAACTTTGTAAACCTCTATCATGTCGCCCCTCCACCTCCGTTGTTCCAGTGAAAACAATCCGAGTTTATCCAACCTCTCCTCATAGTTAATGCCCTCCAGACCAGGCAACACCCTGGTAAACCTCTTCTGTACCCTCTCCTAAGCATCCACGTCCTTCAGTTCAAAGATGGTGCTGGTATTTTTTTAGCTCACAGGTGGAGTTGTTGTTCAGAAGGCATTCTCTTATTTCCCTGCTGCGGTTGGTTGCCAACTTGTCTCAGCTGCGTTCAACTGGCTTAGCTGGAACTGATCTCTCACTCTCTCTCCTTCAGCCTTGTGCTGGAATTCAATATGGCTTTTGATGTTCTCACTGTGGCTGGAGATCGCAGACTGAAGTTCTCATGTCCTGATGACTTGAGGATTGATGACTCCCTTTGTTCTTCAAAAAGGTTACCTTTAAAAGTAAATTCATTAAGTGTTCGTTTCGCCCACGTGACCTAGGCTTTCGTTTCCTGAGGGGTTATACAATGGCTTCTGATCTCTGCCCATTTTGATAAGATAAAGGATGTTCACACTTTATTGTAGAAATTGTAGCTGTAGACAGAGTGTCTGCTAATGCCTTTGTTTTCGCTCACTTTGTGGATAGCTCACATCCATGCTGTTTATTTTCAATGTAGACAGGGTTAATGAGTTTTCAGTTCAAGCAGACATGGATGTGTATTAAGTGCTGGAGGAGGTATGTGTCATATAACTTTGTCCTCCATCTTGTTGAAGGCAAGTGTACCAGTCGTCTTAAGTTGTTCTTTTATATAACTCTTCAGTTTATTTTTGTATTTCCATTGCTGCACTTCCTGTGAACATGACAGTTACTTATTAGAATATTGGAGATGGGGAGAAAAAAGCTGTTTCACTGGGTGGCATGGTTGGAGGCAGGAAATCAAGTGATGAAACCTCCAAGAATATGTCTAACCAGAATTGGCAACTCTACTCTTAGCTGGTAAGAGTTCCATTGGCATTATGGATGTTTAAGTGGGGTAGCAACCTTGATATGGTGATATACTGATCTGCTCCCAAGTTTCCTGGACAAGGCTTAATACAGCTGGAACCCAGTTCCATCTCACATTCTGACCCCAGCGCTATGTGGCCAAAATGCATAAGAAATGTTTAAAATATATGTAAGATATAACATAAAAATTAAAGTTTGGTTCATATTATATCTGATCATGTCTCTTAGGAAATGCACACCCATAAATGATTCATATATAATGAACTACCTTTTGACTGTTCTTATGGAGGCAATGTTGAAAGTCATGGCGGCTGTCCCCCGCCTCCGCACCCCCCACCCCAATCACATGGCATGAACAGCGTTAGCTGTCTCCGTGCAGGCGCTAGCGCCATTTTTAAAGGGCTGCCAGCCCTGCTCAGAGAATGCAGAGCTTCCCCCTGCCCCCAACTACACCAAAAATAAATGTTTTGCCCTGGCCCCCCATCCATTACACTGAAATTGCAGAGTTGACCCGTTCTCCCCTTGAACTGCACAAAGTGCAGATTTGACCCCTCTCTGCCACAACTGCACAAAGTGCAGAGGTCACCCCTTTTCCCCCACCACAATAAAAAGCAGAGTTGACCCCCATTACCACCACCCCCCTCACCCCGATGGTAAGATCACGGGGAATTGGATTTAAATGTATGTATAAAGATCATTTCAATATTTAAAGTTGGGTCCAGTCGCTGAGTGGCGGGGCGGGGGGGGGGGGGGGCGGCCACCACGGAACCTCGCTGCTGCTGGCAAGATAAGGCCCGGCAATCCCAGTGTTGGGCTTCGTGGCGGGCCGCTGGCCACTGCAATCTTCCGGCCCCCCCCACCCCCTGCCACGAAGCCCGACATCGGGAGCTCAACAAAATTCAGCCCAATTTGTGTGGAGGCAGAAGATATGGGTATGGTTCTTAATGAATAGTTTGTGTCCATTTTCACAAAAGAGAGGGAAAAAGCCAACATTGTAGTTGAGGAGGAGGAGTGTGAAATATTGAATGGGATAAACATACTGAGGGAGGAAATATTAAGGTGTTTAGCATCATACGGTGTGGATAAATCACCAGGTCAGGATGAAATGTATCCCAGGTTGCAAAGGAAAGCAAGGAAGAAATAGCGCAAGCTCTGATCATTATTTTCCAATCCTCTCGGGCTACAGGCATGGTGCCGGAGGACTGGAGGACTGCTAACATTGTACCGTTGTTTAAAAAGGGAGGAAGGGATAGCTCAGGTAATTACAGGCCAGTCAGCCTAATCTCAGTGCTGGGCAAATTATTGGAAAAAATTCTGACAGACAGTATAAATTGTCATTTAGAAAGGCACAGATTAATCAAGGGCAGTTGGCATGGATTTGTCAAGGGAAGGTTGTGTTTGACTATCTTGATTGAATTTTTGAGGAGATAACAAGGAGGGTCGATAAGGGTAGTGCATCTGATGTACTATACATGGATTTTAGCAAGGCTTGTGACAAGGTCCCACATGGCAGACTGATCCAAAAATTAAAAGTTCATGGGATCCAAGGGAAAATGGCAAGTTGGATCCAAAATTGGCTCAGTGACAGGAAGCAAAGGGTAATGGTTGACAGGTGTTTTTATGACTGGAAGGCTGTTTCCAGTGGGGTTCCGCAGAGCTCGGTTCTAGGTCCGTTCCTGTTCGTGGTATATATCAATGATTTATACTTCAATGTAGGGGGCATGATTAAGAAATTTGCAGATGATACAAAAAATGATTGTGTGGTTGATAGTGAGGAAGAAAGCTGTAGACTGCAGGAAGATATCAATGGACTGGTCAGGTAGGCAGAAAAATGAGAAATGGAATTCAATCCGGAGAAGTGTGAGGTAATGCATTTGGGAAGGACAAGCAAGGCAAGTAAATACAAAATAAATGGTGGGATGCCGAGAAGTGTAGAGGAACAGAGACACCTTGGAGTGCATGTCCAAAGATCCCTGAAGGTGGCAGGACAGGCCGATAAGATGGTTAAGAAGGCATACAGGATACTTTCTTTCATTGGCTGAAGCTTAGAGTATAAGAGCAGGAAGGTTATGCTGGGAGTGTATAAAACAATAGTTAGAACACAGGTAGAGTACTGCGTACAGTTCTGGTCACCAGATTACAGGATGTGATCACAGTGGAAAGGGTACAGAGGAGATTTACGAGGATGTTGCCAGAATGGAGAATTTTAGCTGTGAGGAAAGATTGGATAGGCTGGGGTTGTTTTCTTTGGAACAGAATGGGCTTAGGGAAGATTTTATTGAGATGTATAAAATTATGAGGGGCCTAAATAGTGTGGATAGGGAGACCTAGTTCCGTTAGCAGAGAGGTCAATAACCAGGGGGTATACTTTTAAAGTAATTGATAGAAGGATTAGAGGGGAGTTGAGGAGTATTTTTTTCACCCAGGAGGTTTTGGAAGTCTGGAACCTACTGCCTGAAAAGGCAGTAGAGGCAGATTGTATTTAAAAAAAACATTTGGATATGTTCTAGAACAAAGGGGCATAACCTTAAAATCAAACCTAGGCTGTTCAGGGGTGATTTCAGGGAGCACTTCTTCACACAAAAGATCATGGAAATCTGGAACTCTCTCCCCACAAAAAATGTTGCAGGTAGGTCAATTGAAAATATCAAAATTGAGATGGATAGATTTTTGTTAGGCAAGGGTATTAAGGGTTATGGACCGAAGGTGGAGTTAAGTCTGCAGTTAAGCTACAGATCAGCACAATCTAGTTGAATGGTGGAACAAACTCGAGGGATTGTTCCTATGTTCCTATATTACAACACAAATAAAGGCTATTTGGCCCAACTAGTGTGTATCAGTCGTTACCCTCCATGTGAGCAATAGTTCACATTTACATTAATCATATTTACTCACCCTGTTCCCACATCCCTTCAACACATTTGCTTTCATCCACCTATCCAATCTATTCTTGAATATTGGGATAGTTGCCACCTCAACATTAACAATCCACATCCTCACAACTCTGTAAAGACTTTTGGCTCCCCTCTGTCTAAATCTCTTATATCTCTCATATATGCATTTAAGGGTAAGTACTTGAGGGAGAATGGAATAGGTGGATACGTATATAGGGTGAAATGAAATAAATGAAGTGGGAGGAGGCTCAGGTGGAAGTCAAACACCAGCATAGTTGGTCTGAATGGCCTGTTTCTATGCTATTAATTCGATGTAATTGTATCTATGGCCCCTTGTTCTTCATTCCTCAACTACTGGAAACGGTCTGCTTCTATCCTGTCGCATCTTTTCATGATTTAAGCACTTCTACCATCACTCCATAACCTGCATTGTTCTGATGAAAAATCCTCGGTTTTTCAAGGCTTGTTTTGCATTTGTATTTCCTCATACCAGGAAGCATCATAGTGACTCTCCATTGTGTTTTCTCTAGATCTTCAATATCTTTCCTATAACGTGGAGACCAATACTACACACAGTACTCTAATTAAGGCCTTATTGCAGTTTCCTAGAGACTCATCATTACCCTCTTGTTTCAGGGTAGTCTTGGTCTCCGAGGAGTTATTTGACCAGATTTCTTGTTTCCTCCATTAATCCTGGCAAGGTGGATTGTCTCAAAATGCAAGTATCATGGGGTGTTTCTAAGCTGTCAGATGGCTTTCCCAACATTCAACGCTGGATGAGCAGAAATTTCCTCCAATTAAATATTGGGAACACTGAAGCCATTGTGTTTGTTTCCTGCCACAAACTCCAATATCTAGCCATCGACTCCATCCCTCTCCTTGGCAACTGTGTGAGGCTGAAATAGACTGTTCTCAACCTAGGTGTCATATCTGACTCTGAGATGAGCTTCCAAACAATGTACGTGCCATCAGTACAACAACCTATTTCCACCTCCGGAACATTGCCTGAATTTGCTCTGCCTCAGCTCATCTGCTGTTGAAACCCTCATCCACGTCTTTGTTACCTTTACACTTGACTATTCTACTACACTCCTGGCTAGCCTCCCTCATTCTACCCTCCATAAACTTGAGGTCATCCAAAACTCTGCAGCCCATATCCTAACATACACCAAATCCCATTCATTTATCACACCTGTGCTTGCCGACCGACACTGATATCCAGTTAAGCAATGCCACGGTTTAAAATTCTCATCCTTGTTTTCAAATCCCTCCATGGCCATGCCAGAGTGGTAATATCATTGGACTGGTAATCCAGAGTCCCAGGAAAATGCCCTGGGGACACAGGTTCAAATCCCACCACTGCAGATGCTAGAATTTTAAAAATATAATTAATTAATAAATTCGAGAACGAGAGGGCACAGATTGAAAGTATTTGGTAAGAGAAGCAAAAGTGACATGAGGAAAAACTTTTTCACGTAGCTAGTGGTTAAGGTCTGGAATGCACTGCCTGAGAACCTGGTGAAGGCAGGTTCAACTGAAGCATTGAAAAGGGAATTAGACAGTTATACGAAAAGGAAGAATGTGCAGATATATGGGGAAAAGGCAGGGGAATGGAACTGAGGGAGTTGCTCTTTCAGAGAGCTGGTGTGGACACGATGGGCCGAATGGCCTCCTTCTGTGCTGTAACGATTCTGTGATTCAGAGAGAGAGGGGTAGAGAGAGACAGAGTGGGGGGGGGGAGAAAGAGACAGAGGGGAGAGGGGAGAGTCATAGAGTAATTTACTTACAGCACAGAAGGAGACTATTCGGTCCATCATGTCCACGCTGGCTCTCCACGGAGCTATGCAATCAGTCCCACTCCCTGGCTCGATCCCCATAGCCCTGCAAGTCTATTTCTCTCAGGTGGCCATCCAACTTCCACTTGAAGTCATGGATCATCTCTGCGCCCACCAGCCTTGTGGGCAGCGAGTTTCAGGTCATTACCACCCGCTATGTAAAGAAGTGCTTCCTCGTATTCCCCCTGCATCTTTTGCACAAAACTTTCAATCTGTGTCCCCTAGTCGTAGAGGGGAAGGGGGTGGGGGGGGAGAAAGAATGAGACACACACACACACACTGTGGGGAGAGGGGGAAGAGAGATCAAGGTCTCTCCTGACAGATGGACATCTATCCAGAATACTCTGCATCGCTACATCAAGAGTTCGGGCAGAGACTGACTACTTATGCAAGCATAAACAATGCCAGGTATGCCACTAAATCAGTTTTCAATATAGTGACGAGAAAGTAAATCAATAAATTAGTCTTCTCATTTAAAGCCTCCACAAAAAATGCACATTTGTTGTTGTTTTTATTAGTAAGATTAATTTTTAATGCCTTTATCTTTCGAAATTTGCTCACCAGCCCCCTGGGCTGAGCAAAAATTGTAATGCGGCCCTCCGCCCGAAAAGGTTGGACAACCCTGTGCGAGACGTATCTGCAGACAGCTGCCTGATTGATTTGGCACATCTTGCTGGTAGTGTCTTGGAAAAATCCAGTGGCATAAAAGTTTAATGCAAATAGGAAGAGTTATTTCCGGCTGCAAAAGATGGCTTGACTCTGTAATAGCTTCTTTGGTGCACTAGAAGTACCAAAGATAAGCCTCTGCCCAGAAAGACTGTCTGGTTCTATACATGTGGGCTCTATTGTAATCATGGTTATGTACATAATACCCGAGGTGTAGTATTACCTCTCTTTCTTGTCCCCTCTTCCTCCTCCAAATCTAGGAGCACCATTCATAACCTCCAAAAAAGTTTGCTTGCTCCAAGTGAGATAGCAGGTGGAAACAAGATTGTTGTAGAAAAATAAATTGCAAATAAGTCGTGCAATGTGAAAAATCATCCCTCAACAGCAGCAAATCACGAAGTGCCAAAGAAAACACAGATAGAAGCTAAATAATAAGCCAAAAGCTAAAGTTCAACCCAACTCTGAACAGTACAACATTCCTTTCAGTCTTGTGTCTGTTTTATGTGGACAAACAGCACTTTAGATGAGCAGACCTCTATCAAACAAAGAGATTTGTATGGATTTTGGAGGTATAATGAGACTTGTTTTACACAGCAGTATAAACTCAGAAAATAGGCAGTAATGTGAATCATGCCAGTGCAGCTTTGTGCCTGAATCAGTAATCCACAGCCTGTACTGTGAGGGTCTGTGCTGTAAGTGGAGCCTTGCAAAATCACCATAACTGAGCTGGTTGCATTCAGAAAAGTGTGGTCTAAATATGGCCTAACAGGCATTCCTTAAAGGCACTGCTGCAGGCTGCAACCAAAAAGGTACGATTTTATAACATACTTACCAGAATGTGAAGTCAGGAGGAGCAGCAGTGTAGTACATTAAAACCACATAGCCCACTGCTGGCCGCCAATACCCCACTGACCCCCACATCGCAACCTCCCCACCGCCTGATCACCGGTGCCATCCTCCCTCCCGATCCCTACCAACGCCCCTTTCCTGATCGCGCCCCCTCCAACCCCCAAGGCCCCTTTAAGAACTTACCTGATGTCTGCAGGTGGAGATGCAGCAGCCCGACCCCTGAACCCCCTTCTCCAGCAAGCTGGCTGTGACACAGGTTTCCGCAGCTCACCAGTCCATGGTAATGAAGTCCAAGGCCCAATATTAGGTGCACTTTGGGCCTATCCATTCAACTGCTTACGGGTGCAAACCAATTTCTAGCCTCTGGTATCAGTAAATGTGATGATGGAGCTGTTGGATTGTCATAAAAACCCAACTGGTTCACTAATACCCTTTAGGAAAGGAAACTTGTTGTCCTTATGTGGTTTGTCCTCTATCTGACTCCAGTTCCTCACCAATGTGATACCTGCCCTCTGGATCAGCCTAGCAAGCCACTTGGTTGTCTCAAACCGCTGCACCACCATCACCTTCTCTGGGTAACTGGGGATAGGCAATAAATGCATCTTGCCACTGCTACTTGCATCTGAGAATTAATTTTAGATTAGATTAGATTAGAGATACAGCAATGAAACAGGCCCTTCGGCCCACCGAGTCTGTGCCGAACATCAACCACCCATTTATACTAATCCTACACTAATCCCATATTCCTACCAAACATCCCCACCTGTCCCTATATTTCCCTACCACCTACCTATACTAGTGACAATTTATAATGGCCAATTTACTTATCAACCTGCAAGTCTTTTTGGCTTGTGGGAGGAAACTGGAGCACCCGGAGAAAACCCACGCAGACACAGGGAGAACTTGCAAACTCCACACAGGCAGTACCTGGAATCGAACCCGGGTCCCTGGAGCTGTGAGGCTGCAGTGCTAACCACTGCGCCACTGTGCCACCCTCTTCCTAATCTTTTATAAAAACTGAAATATTGAATAAAAATAGCTGGCTTGGGGAATACTGTATTCTTTAGGGAATAATGTAGAAAGTCTAATTCTACCTAGCCTTTTTCTTGTTGTTGACTTGGAGTAGATTATTTGCTTGAGCCTGTTTCAGATGCAGAGGGAGCATATGTATTGGTCACAACATAGAGATTTAATATTAGTGGTTGGATTACCCACAAGCATTGAGTGTGTAGGTGATGTTGGAAGTAGAGACTGATTCAGTGAGGAGAAGGTTCTAGGTTGCTGCTACTGATTAAAATGGCATGTACATGTCACAAGACGCTTCTATATATCGTCTGACCAAGATCAACTGTGTTTCATCAGATGTTTTTCATTTATTAAGCCCTCTCTGACACCTTATGGGAATTAGGCATAATCCACTACCTGTAGCATAGCTTGCTAATTGCTTAGTTCCCCACTTCCCCTTTTTTGGTTTTCTTGCACTGTGCCCCATCCTGAGTTGAAAGGTTAGCAAGAAAAGCTACACTAATCGACTGTCAATAGCACTCCATAAGTAGCTGCAAGGAAGTAGCTAAGTGCTACCTAAGGTACTTCATGGTCCAGCTTTCACTTTATAACTGTGAATTAGCTACAATGGTTGAGATAAGTAACTCAGTGGGTGTGGTATCATAGATCAGAAACTGATCTACTGCTTTACAGCAGTCTCCAAGATGTATGGCAGTGCCAAGCCTATAACTGTGTTATATAACTGGTCGTACATAAAAACGAAAGATTTGCATTCATATAGTGCCTTTCACAGTCTCGGGACATCCCAAAGTGCCAATTAAGTACTTTTGAAATGTAATCACTGTTGTAATGTAGGAAACGCAGCAGCCAAATTGCACACAGCAAGCTCCCACAAACAGTAATTAAATAAATAACCAGGTAATCTGTTTTACGTTCACCTAGAATCTGTTTTAGGTGCTGGTTGAGGAATAAATGTTGGTTAGGAAACTGGAAGAAGTACCCTGCTTTTCTTTGAATGAGGCCATGGAATATGTTATCTCCATCTGAGTGGGCAGAAGGGGCCTTTGTTTAATGTATCATCTGAAACACTGAACTGCCAACTTAAATTATGTGATCAAGTCTCTGGAGTGGGGCTTGAATGCACAACCTTCTGACTTAGAGGTGACAGTGCTGCAAAGGCTGACATATGGAACTTTCTTTCAGCAAAGAGACACAGCACACTCGAATCACACAGTCTCAGGATTTATTAAAGCTGATTCAGTGATCCTGGACCACTGCATGAGGTAGGTACTGACAGAATGACAAGCTGGCCTCACCAAATGCAGCAAGATCAGCTCAAAATATACTTCACCTACAGTTTGAGCCTTAGACAGGAACTGTGATGAAAGGGACCTCATAGAATATCACAAGTTTTTCTATGTGAATCTTTAAATGTCCATCTGACCTCATAAACAGTTGGTTCCCAAAATTAAAGGGATACAACAACAACTTGTATTTTTAACAACAACTTGTGCATATAGCACCTTTAACAATAATAAAGCATCCCAAAGCCTTTTACAGAGGCCTTATGGCACAAAATTCGACATCAAGCCATATAAGGAGGTATTAGACCAAATGACAAAAAGTGGTAGGTAGTAAGAAGCATCTTAAAGGAAAGAGGAAAGAGAAGTACAAAGGTGGAAAGATATAAGGAGAGAAATCCAGCGTTTAGGGCCTAGGCAGCAGAAGGCACGGCTGCCAATGGTGGAGTGTTTAAAATCAGGGATGCTCAAGAGGCCAAAACTGAAGGAGCACAGAGATCCAGCAGGGTTGTATGGCTGGAGGAAATTACAGAGATAGGGAGGGACGAGATCATGGAGGTATTTAAAAATAAGGATGAGAATTTTAAAATCGAGGCATTACTTAACCAGGAGCTAATGTAGGTCAGCAAGCACAGGGAAAATGGGTGAATGGGACTTTCTACAAGTTAGGACATAGGCAGCAGAGTTTTGGCTGACCTCAAGTTTACGAAGGTAGAACAAGAGAGGTCGGCCAGGACTGCATTGGAATATTCAAAGTCTATAGGTAACAAAGGCATAGATGCAATCTCTTAAGAAAATGTGGATGTATATTTGGTGATAAAGATCTTGGGGCACTGTCATGCAGGCCCCCATCTGCCAAGAATGAGGCACCCATTATTTCGCCACATGAACATTAAAACTTAAAATTGCTGCTGGGAAGAAAAGGCCTATTACAAGGGGTTGCCAAGCCCCTGACTGGAAAGACATTGGCATAGTAACAGACAGTACTTGGAACGGGACAAAGGGGCCACTCCCTGCTCCAATTTAATCCACAATGGACTTTTGATTACCAGACGTTGAAGGTGAAGAGGCGAGCATTCCAGGTTAATTGCCAAGATGGCCGAATACTCAAACAGACGTGGTCAGACCAGTTTAGTCACATAACTAACTGACTGTTGGAGTTTTTTGAATTGGAACTTACCACAGAGAATTTGAACTCAGAAAGTTGTTTGCTCCTGGACTGAAAAGATCTCGCTCCTGTCTACTCTCATCTCATTCTCACGGAACTGAAGACCCATTGAACCCCAAGAGAGAAAAGTCTCCTACAGTGAACAAGGTCTAAGAAGAATACTGGGCCCCAACGAAAAGCAAGACTACTTACAAAAGGTCTACAGTGAGCTCGAAGCACAGTAAAAACCCCTCTTCAGAGATTGCCTCAAACATTTTTACTTTATTTTTCTTCTCTTTTCTGTCTCCATTTGCATGTGCCTATTGCGTATGCATTCTAGCGTGGGGCCCGGCAATAACCGAATTAGAGTTTAAATATAAGGTTTAATAAATTTAACTTTTCTTCTTTAAACCTAAGAAAGCCTGTTTACGCTCATTTCTTTGCCTTATAATTGGAAATTCGTGAACAAGGATTCACCAAGGGGGAGCTCAAAACACAATGGGTTTAAAATTAAACCCTAAAATAAAAGCAAAATACTGCGGATGCTGGAAATCTGAAATAAAAACAAGAAATGCTGGAGATACTCAGCAGGTCTGGCAGCATCTGTGGAAAGAGAAGCAGAGTTAACGTTTCAGGTCAGTGACCCTTCTTTGGAACCCTGTTTAAAATTAAACCCTGTTACAATAAGACCAGGTGAAGACAGTAAAAGACACCTAAACATCTTTCTCACCTGGTTGTAACAGGCACAAATTTCATCACTGTAGCAGTAGTGCTGTTTTGCTGGGGCACACTGTGCCACCAGCCACTTCCAGCACAGCCTGTGCCTGCGCAGGCATTCGCAACGTGCACTGGAAGCCTCTGAAGGAGTGCTATCCAAGCGTCACACAGTCCAACCGGTTGATGCAATGCCAGGATACCTAATTTGGACAACACAAATTCAGGCAATGAATTTGCATGTCACTCTTCAAACAATAAACACTAAGCTGCAAGATGGCCCTGCACTAATATTTAAAGGGCCAAGCACAAAAATGACTGGTATTTTTAAAGAATGTTTGCAAAGTGTCTGGATGTACTCTGGAATGTTTTTGGAGGCATTGTGGTGAGTTCCTAGATTTGACAGCTACTGTTGCTGCATCCTCACAGGGGGGGCAGAGGAATAGCTGACCTCACCACACAAAGGCTGCAACAGGTATGGAGCTAGCAGTGGAGTACCTCTGGGTCTGCAGCACGACAGCAAGATGAAGCACAGGCTGCGGAGAGAACACACTCTGCTCAATGCCCTCTGTCAATTTTAGGCCGGACTCCTCGATGCTCCTTAACAGTGACAGGAGGCTACTGGCTGGCCAGCCAATGCACCCAGCATCTCGGTGTATATGCCCATTTGCTCTCTCCTGTATGCTGTCCCCTTGAGGTCCTCATCGGAGTCCTTTGCAGCAGAACTCATCTGTGACCTCACCCTCCAGGGAGCAGGCAAATGGACTATCTTTTCTCCCTGGCTGGGCTGCAGCCCACTTGTGCCCAGATGACTCAACATATGCTGATCCCAACTTTATGCTTGCCTCAAAGGTATACGCAGTAACAGTATCTGAGCTGGTGGCTGCGAGTATCTGATCAATTGATAGGGCCTCCTCATCAGTGCTGTGCTGTTGCTCTCTCTCTTCCTCCTTGAGTTGCTGTGGTTGGGCAGGTGGCAGTTCTTGGATGTCTGAAAGAAGGAAATCAGATGAGGAAGGTTAGTGTAAGGAAAAAGGTTGTTGGGAAGAAAGAAGTCCATGATCACACTATCAACACCTTATTCATCATGACAGATAGCAGGAGGAGGGTGAGTTGGGAGTTGAAAAGGGGCATAAGGCAGGAATATACGGTCATCTTCAATGTTCGCAGTGACACCGGATGCCACAGGCCCCATCACAGCCAGCCCCAGGATGCTGAGAGCCATCTCCATAGGGTCAGAGATGCAGATGTCCTTGTCCCCTGCTGGTTCTGCTCTATTTTCTTCTACTGTGAGCTACCTTCTCCTGCAAGTGAGAAGGCAGAATGTCAGTGACTTCATTTGGGTGATGTGCCTGCCATAACTGAATAGGTGCAGGTATGTTGAGGCAGTGGAAGCTGGGTATGTGAGGAGTATCTGGATGTTATGTGCGAATGTCAGAGCAGACAACATTTCTCTTACTTCAACCTAAGCCAGTCTGTCCATCATCTCTGTTTTACAAAGGAGATGCTCGCTGAAATCTGCACCTCTTGCAGTCAGACCTGCAGCCTCACAGCAGGGCAAGGTCATGCTGCCAGTAGCTGTAAAGGTGACCATGACTGTGAATTTCTTCGCATTGGGATCCTTCTAGGCCTGAGCAAGTGACATCTCTAACATTTCAGTTTGCCATCCACTTCTGCATAAGGGAAGTACAAAAACAGGGAGGTTATACTGAACCTTTATCAAGCTCTGGTTCTTGGCATCTCTTCGCGGACGAAGATTTTGGGAAGGTTGTATTCATCGATTGCAGGCCCGCTGGTGGCTAGTCAGGCCTATCCGTGACCGACTGATTCTCCCACAGTGGGTACAAATGAAGGTGCAGTCACTGCTGGGGGCAATTGGATCTATCCTTCTCCTCCTTTTCTCTTTCATGCTGGTTCTTTGCTCAGTCTCAAAGGTGTCTGTAGCACTCTTAATGAAGCATCTCCAGGCATCACGATCTATGGCCTGCTCTTCCCACTGGCAATGGTCGATGTGGCACACAGAGAGGAACTTCTTCAGGGAGTCCTTCAAACATTTGCATGGGGTCCCTCTGTTCCTTTTACCTGTGGTCAGCTCTCCATACAACACGATCTTGGGCAGGCGACTGTCATCCATCTGGGCAACGTGACCCGCCCAACACAGTTGGCTTTGCAGGAGGATGGCCTTGATGCTGGTGATGTTGGCTGTTTCCAGGACTTTAATGTTTGTGATGCGGTCCTGCCAGTGGATCTTGAGGATGCTGTGGAGGCAGAGCTGATAGAAGCGCTCTAGAAGACATACATGACATCAGTATAGGACCCATGACTTGGCGCCATTAAGAAGGGTGGTGAGGACAGTGACTTAGTACACTTTGAGTTTGGTCTGTGCTCTGAGGCTGTGGTTGCTCCACACACATTTGTAGAGTCTGCCGAATGTTCTGTTTGCCTTTGAAAGCCTACTGTCCACTTCCTTGTCTATGGTGGCATCAAACGAGATGACACTCCCCAAATAAGTAAATTGCTTGAAGGCATTCAGCTCAGTTCCCTCGATGACAATGCTTTGTGGTCTATATTCTTCTTGGGGTGCAGGCTGATGCAGGACTTCAGTTTTCTTTAAACTGATTTTTAGTCCGAAGACTTGTGACGCCTCGGAAAAATGTGTTGTTATATGTTGCAGGTCTGATGGACTGTTGGCCAGGAGAGCACAGACATCGGTGAAAATAAATTCATGGATGAGTTTTTCTTGTGTCTTGGTATGAGCCTGAAGTTGCCTGAGGTTGAAAAGGCCTCCATCAGTCCGGAAGCGTACGTAAACTCCCTCCTTAAGGTCTTTCATTGCCTGCTGCAGCGTCATGCTGAAAAAGATGGTGAATAGGGTCGGGGCATCCCTGCTTCATGCCACTGGAGATATGGAAAGGACTCGAGAGGTGGCTGTTTTGCTTGACTTGTCCATACGGATTTTCATGAAACTGCTTCACCATGGCCAGGAACCTTGGTGGGCATCCAAGTTCTCCAGCTTAACACTTACACTGTACTCCAACTTAAAGCACCACTCAGAGTGGAAGGAAATCCATGCACCCCAACTATAACTCAACAAGTAAGTCCTGTAGCGACGGGAAAGGGGCGAAAACCGCAAGTGCAAGATGGCACTGGCAGCTGCAGTTCAATTCCTGCATGCAGGGGGTTCAGGATGTTGTTCGTTTTGATGATGACCGAGAGACAACATCGTCACCTGGTAGCACCCTGAGCGACCAAGCAGCCTTTTTGAAGGACAGCACAGCTTGCTCCGAAATTGGAGAGGGGCCTAGAATAGGTGGCCTAAACAAAAGCCCGTCTCCCTACCACCCAGTTGGCTTACCGCGGTCAACGAGCATCTCTTAATGAGGTCAAACTATGACAGAGTAGGAAATGTGAACTCCTAACCTCGCTTCAAAAGGTGGGAAAAGAAGAAAAATCAAGCTCTGGTTAGGCCACAATTAAAGTATTGTCTCCACTTCTGGTCACCACACTTTAGGAAGGATGTGAGGGTCATTGAGAGGGTGCAGAGGAGATTTACCTGAATGGTTCCAGGAATGAGGGATTTTAGTGATAAGGTTAGGATGGAGAAGCTGGGGTTTTTCTACTTGGAGCAATGGAGATTGAGTGGAGATTTGATAGAGGTGTACAAGATTCAGACAGGTTTGGATAGGGTAGACAAGGAAGAATATTCCCATTAGCTGATGGTACAAGGAATAGGGGATATAGATTTAAGGTTTTGGGGATGTGATGAAGAATTTTTTTTATGCAGTTAGTGGTAATGTCCTGGAACTCGCTACCTACAAAGCAGAGACGATGAATGATTTCAAAAGGAAATTGGATGGGAACTTGAAGGAAATAAATTTACAGGGCTTCGGGGATACAGCCAAGGAATGGGGTTAATTGGATTGCTCTGCAGAGAGCCGGTATGGACTCAATGGGACGAATGACTTCCTTTTGTGCCATTATGACGCTAGGTGACTGATGCTCTTTATGCCAGGAGAGGGAAGAGCATTCTATTCTCTCTGACCAGAGAGAGGCAGGGCGTAGAGTGCATGTGACTTTGTCAGGAAAGCGGGCTTCGCATGGTGCAGGGTGCCATCGACTGCACACAACATCAAAATGTACCACAACTGCAAAGGTTTCCACTCCCTGAATATGAAGTTGGGGTGTGACCACACTCAGCACATTATGCATGGTATCCTGGCAGCAGTCATGATCGATGTTCCCTCTAATTTCCTTTGTTGTGTGCGGATGCGCTTGTGCACATCTTAAAGGGACTGCTTCTTGTGCATGGCCTGCTTATCCCCTGCGCAGTAAGTTCTGGACTGCTGCGCAGCAGTGCACCCACGCAGCTTGGAGGGAATGTTGGTCATGATGCCTTTATCCTGCGGCAGTCTGCTGTTCCCTCAGTATTTGAGCCACCACATCAAACCAGAGTGTGGCTGTGGGGCAACAAGGGCTAACTGTTGACTACCTGGCTCATGGTTCTGGTGCGCAACCCATGTGGCCAACATGCATATAAAAGAGCTACTCTGTCACACTGAACATAATTGAGCAGACCATTGGGGTGCTCAAGAAACAATTCTGCTGCCTGGACCACTCACTGCAGGAGCCCTGCAGTACTTGCCAGAGTTCGTCATGACTCGTCGTAGTATGCTGCATCCTGTAAAATCTCACAATTATGAGGGCACAGCCCTTGGCACCAGGGATACGGCAAGCTATTCAGAGAAAATAGGTGAAAACAATGGCCCTATTGAGTAATGAATCAGTCACCTGTTTGTGTGAGCAGTGGCCATGAGTCACATGCATAATAGTTCAGGACAATGCTGAACTTGCCTAACACTAACAGTGCAGGTTGCAGGTTAGTGGCAGGTGTCTTTGCTGCAGATGGCAAGGCTTTGCCCAGCCGACCATTAGCTGTTGAACAGTTGTCTTCTCTCATTGGTAGGTACATAAGCCTAGGCCTTTTTTAGCTTGCAATTTTTCTTATTTGTTCACAGGATGTGGGCACACTGGCAAGGCCAGTCTTCATTGCCCATTCCTAATTGCCCTTGATAAGGTGCTGGTGCCCTGCCTTCTTGAATTGCTGCAGATACACCCACAGTGCTGTGAGAGAGGGAGTTCTGGGATTTTGACCCAGTGACCATGAAGGAATGATGATATATTTCTAAATCAGGATGGTGGGATGAAAACCTCACATGCAAAATAGAAATATTAAGATCATCATGTGGAACTTTGCCTGAGACTTTTACTGAACATTGTTTCAAATAACTTTTAAAACAGAACAGCTAGCAGCCAAGATGGCCATGCACAATTTGCATAGGAAAAACCCAAAGGATTAGGCTGGAGATAGATGTGATTATGCAGCCTAGTCAGAACAATGGTGTGCCCTCTGATTCACTTATCTGAGATTGCCTTGTCAATGTTGATCGTCAAAAGCCATCGACACCCATTGACTTTGAAAGAGCCAAACCCCCCACCAAGTACATCTGAGCAACTTGAGGGGAGAGCCTTTGAATTTCAGAGACCATTCGGGAAGATTAAGTTTCAAACACAAAGAGGTGGTCCAACTCTGGGAGTTTGTGAATTGTGACTCAAAAGGCAGGCAGTAACAGAGATACAGCAAGGGAACATCTCTCTTGCCTCTCTCCCTCTCTCTCTCCAGCAGAGATCCTGAGAAGCTTCAAGCTGCAGCTGGTGGAAGACAATTCTACAGATCCTTACAGTCAGCAACCAGGGGACAAGGATAAAGCTCCTCATGCCTTCCGGAACCTGAGAAGCAAGCCCAAACCGTGTGTGGCCCAATGAGGACTTCAGGACAACAATTTCAACTAAAGACTCTGGAACTGAGATTCAGTGTTTAAATTCCCTTTATTAAGGACTCTACTCCAACCTCTCAACTCTGTGTTTTTCTCTCTGTAATCTATTTGTGTGTGTGTGTGGCTCTTGTGTGAATGTGGGTGTGGATGCATAGCGTATTTTAGTAATTTTAACGGGTTTAGAGTGATAAGGTTAATAAACTTGCAACTTTCTTGTTTAAACTCAAGAAAACCTATTTAATTGGTTCATTTGAAATTATATTAGAGGAACTTATATTAGAGGAACAGGAGCAAGTGCTCACTTAGGTGGTAAGTTAAATCACTGTGTTTAAAAAAAACCCTGTTGCAGTCAAACCAGAAAAGGGGCGAAAGGGGAGCCCGAGACCCCCTACTCACCTGGTCGTAACAATGGTGTGTGCCTGGGAGGGGATTTGCGCCTGCTGCCCTTGTCCTTCTAGGTGGTATAAGTCTCAGTTTTGGAAGGTGCCTTGGCAAGTAGCTCCAGTGCATCTTGTGGATAGTACACACTGCATCCATGGTGCGCTAGTGGTAGAAGAAATGTACGTTTAAGATGGTGGATGGGATACTGATCAAGTGGGCTGCTTTGTCCTGGATGGTGTCGAGCTTCTTGAGTGTTATTGCAGCTGCACTCATCCAAGCAAGTTGAGAGTATTCAATCACACTCTTCGCTTGTGCCTTATAGATGGTGGACAGGCTTTGAGGAGTCAAGAGATGAGATACCCGCCATAGAATTTCCAGCCTCAGACCTGCTCTTGTAGTCACAGTATGTATGTAGCTGGTCCAGTTCAGTTTCTGGTCAGGATGTTGATAGTGGGAAATCCCGCAATGGTAATGCCGTTGAATGTCAAGGGGAGGTGATTAGAACTCTCTTGTTGGAGATGGTCATTGTGATGTGAATGTTGCTTGCCACTTATCAGCCCAAGCCTGAATGTTGTTCAGGTCTTGCTGCACGCAAGGACGGACTGCTTCATTATCTGAGGAGCTGCGAATGGTACTGAACACCGTACAATCATCAGCAAGCATCTCCACTTATGACCTTATGATGGAAGGAAGGACGTTGATGAAGCAGCTGAAGATGGTTGGGCCTAGGACACTGTCTTTCTTTGTGCTAGGTATGACACTAACCATTGGAGAATTTCCCCCTTGATTCGCATTGACTTTAACTTTACTAGGGCTCCTTGTTGCCACACTCGGTCAAATGTCTTGCCTCATCTCACCTTTGGACTTCGGTTCTTTTACCATGTTTGGACCAAGGCTGTAATGAGGTCATGAGCCAAGTGGTCCTGGCAGAACCCAAGTTGAGCATTGATGAGCAAGTTATTACTGAGTAAGCGCCACTTGATAGCACTGTTGATAACACCTTCCATCATTTTGCTGATGTTTGAGAGAAGACTAGAGGGGAGACAGCAGCGTGGTGGTAATGTCGCTGGACTAGTAATCCAGAGGCCCAAGCAGCTGGTGGAGTTTAAATTTAATTAATTAATTAATAAAAATCTGGAATTGAAAGCTAATCTCGTCTAACAAACTTGATTGAATTTTTCGAGCAGGTGACTAGATGTATAGATAAGGGTAAAGCAGTTGATGTAGTCTACATGGACTTCAGTAAGGCTTTTGATAAAGTCCTGCATGGGAAATTAGTTAAGAAGATAAGCCCATGGGATCCAGGGCAATTTGGTAAATTGGATCCAAAATTGGCTTAGTGGCAGGAGGCAGAGGGTGATGGTCAAGGGTTGTTTTTGCGAGTGGAAGCCTGTGACCAGTGGTGTACTGCAGGGATCAGTACTGGGACCCTTGCTGTTTGTAGTGTACATTAATGAATGTAGGAGGTATGATCAGTAAGTTCGCAGATGACACGAAGATTGGTGGTGTCGTAAATAGTGAGGAGAAAAGCCTTAGATTGCAGGATGATATAGATGGGTTGGTAAGATGGGTGGAGCAGTGGCAAATGGAATTTAATCCTGAGAACTGTGAGGTGATGCACTTTGGGAGGACTAACAAGGCAAGGGAATATGCAATGGATGGTAGGACCCTAGGAAGTACAGAGGGTTAGAGGGACCTTGGTGTACTTGTCCATAGATCACTACAGGCAGCAGCACAGGTAGATAAGGTTAGGAAGGCATATGGGATACTTGCCTTTATTAGCTGAGGCATAGAATATAAGAGCAGGGAGGTTATGATGGAGCTGTATAAAATGCTAGTTAGCCACAGCTAGAGTACTGTGTACAGTTCTGGTTGTCACACTATAGGAAGGATGTGATTGCACTGGAGAGGGTGCAGAGGAGATTCACCAGGATGTTGCCTGGGCTGGAGCATTTCAGCTATGAAGAGAGACTGGATAAGCTAGGATTGTTTTCCTTAGAGCAGAGAAGGCTGAGGGGAGACCTGAATGAGATATAAAAAATTATGAGGGGCATTGCTGGGATAGATAGGAAGAAACTCTTTTCCTTAACAGAGGGGTCAATAACTAGGGGGCATAGACTTAAGGTAAGGGGCAGAAGATTTAGAGCGGATTTGAGGAATTCTTTTTTCACCCAGAGGGTGGTTGGAATATGGAACACACTGCCTGAAGGGCTGGTAGAGGCAGGAACCCTCACAACATTTAAGAAATATTTAGATGAGCACTTGAAACACCATAGCATACAAGGCTACGGGCCAAGTGCTGGAAAATGGAATTAGAATAGATAGGTGCTTGATGACCGGCACAAACACGATGGGCTGAAGGGCCTGTTTCTGTGCTGTATAACTCTATGACTCTATCTCACTAATGAAGCCATGAAACTATCATCGATTGTTGCAAAAACCCACCTGGTTCACTAATGCCCTTTAGGGAAGAAAATCTGCCGTTTTAGTAGTCTGGCCTACATGTGACTCCAGACCCACAGCAATGTGTTTGACTCTTAACTGCCCTCCAAAGTGGCCCAGCAAGCCACTCAGTTGTGAAGGATAATTAAGGATGGGCAACAAATGTTGGACTTGCCAGTGATGCCCACATCTCACGAATGAATAAAATAACTGATGTGATTGTAATTGGCTAGACTGGATTTGTCTTACCTTTTTTGGACAGGATATACCTGGGAAATTTTCCACATTATCGGGTAGATGTTGTAGGTGTATTGGAACAGCTTGGCTAGGGCGCAGCTAGTTCTGGAGCACAAGTCTGGTGGACATTGACAGGATGCAGAGCTGGGCTGAGAAGTGGCAGATGGAATTCAACCTGGAAAAGTGTGAAGTAATTCATTTTGGAAGGTCGAATTTGAATGCAGAATACAGGCTTAAAGACAGGATTCTTGGTAGTGTGGAGGAACAGAGGGATCTTGGGGTCCATGTCCATAGATCGCTCAAAGTTGCCACCCAAGTTGATAGGGTTGTTCAGAAGGCATATGGTGTGTTGGCTTTCATTAACAGGGGGATTGAGATTAAGAGCCGCGAGGTTATGCTGCAGCTCTATACGGTCCTGGTTCGACCACACTTGGAATATTGTGTTCAGTTCTGGTCGCCTCATTATAGGAAGGATGTGGAAGCTTTAGAGAGGGTGCAGAGGAGATTTACCAGGATGCTGCCTGGACTGGAGGGCATGTCTTACGAAGAAAGATTGAGGGAGCTAGGGATTTTCTCATTGGAGCAACGAAGGATGAGAGGTGACTTGATAGGTGACAAGATGATGAGAGGCATAGATAGAGTGGATAGCCAGAGACTTTTTCCCAGGGTGGAAAGGGCTATCACCAGGGGGCATAATTTTAAGGTGATTGGAGGAAGGTTTCGGGGAGATGTCAGAGGTAGGTTCTTTACACAGAGAGTGATGGGTGCGTGGAATGCGCTGCCAGCGGTGGTAGTAGAAGCAGATACATCAGGGACATTTAAGCGACTCTTGGATAGGTACATGGATGATAGTAGAATGAAGGGTATGTAGGTAGTTTGATCTTAGAGTAGGTTAAAGGTTTGGCACAACATCGTGGGCCGAAGGGCCTGTACTGTGCTGTACTGTTCTATGTTCTACTACTGCCCGGATGTTGTCAGGTCCCATAGCCCCTGCTGTGTTCAGTGCCCTCAGCCATTTCTTGATAGCACGTGGAGTGAGTCGAATTGGTTGATGACTGGCAACTTTGATGGTGAGGACCTCAACAGGAGGCCGAGATAGATCATCCATTTGGCACTTCTGGCAGAATATGGTTACAAACACTTTGGCTAACCTTGTCTTTTGAACTCACATCTTGGACTCCACCATCATTGTTTATGACTCTGCCATAGTTGTTTAATTGCCTACCACCATTCACAACTGGATGTGGCAGGACTGCAGAGCTTTGATCAGATCCATTGGTTGTAAGATCACTTGGTTCTGTCTATAGCACGTTGCATCTGCTGTTTAGCATGCAATGAATCCTGTGTTGTAGATTCACCAGATTTGCACTTCATTTTTAGGTGCCAACCTGGCATGATCTCATACACTCCTCATTGAACCTGGGTGGGTCCCCTGGCTCAATGGTAATGGTAGAGTGAGGAATATGCCAAGTGCCAAACCAAGAGGTTATAGATTGTGGTTGAATACAATTCCAACATCATGCTCTTGGCCCACAATGCCTCACAGATGCCAGTTTTGAGTTGCTGGATCTGTTCTGAATCTATCCCATTTAGTATGATGGTAGTGCCACACAACACAATGGAAGCTGCTCTCAGTGTGAAGACAGGACTTAGTCCTCACAAGAACAGTGTTGTGGTCGCTCATACCACTACTGTCCTGGAGAGATGCATCTGCAACAGGTAGATTGGTGAGGACATGGTCAAGTAAGTTTTTCCCTCGTGTTGATTCTCTCATCAACTGCCACAGGCCCAGCCTGGCAGATATGTCCTTCAGACCTCAACCGGTAGTGGTATTACCCAGCACTCTTAGTGATGGGCATTGAAGTCCCCCACCCAGAGTACATTCTGTGTCCTTGCTACCTTCAGTGCTTCTTCCAAATGGTGTTCAACTTGGAGGAGTACTATTCATCAGCTGAGGGTGGGCCATAGATGATAATCAGCAGGAGGTTTCCTTGTCCATGTTTACCCTGAGTCAATGTTGCGTACTCCCAGGGCCATTCCCTCCTGACTGCATATCACTATGCCACCACCTCTGGTGGACCTCCTGTGCTACCGACAGGACAGACCCAGGAATGGTGATGGAGGAGTCAGGGACATTGGCTGAAAGGTATGCTTCTGTGAGTGAGACTACATCAGGCTGTTTTTTGACTAGTCTATAAGACAGCTCTCCCAAATTTGGCACAAGTCCCCAGATATTAGTGAGGTCGACTGAGCAGGGCCTGCTTTGTCGTATCTGGTGCCTAGGTCGATGCCAGGTGGTCCATCTGGTTTTATTATTTGACATTTTATTAGTGGCTTGATACAACTAAGTGGCTTTCTGGGCCATTTCAGAGGGCAGTTAAGAGTCAACCACTTTGCTATGGGTCTGCAGTCACAAGTATGGCAGATAGGTTTTTCATCAATAAGGTTGTTTCATGGTCATCATTACTGAGACTTGCTTTTGAATTCCGGATTTAGTTAATGAATTGAATTTAAATTCCCTGAGCTACCATGGTGGCTAAAATATATTCCAACTAAAATATATTGCAGAGAGGAAGAAAGATTGTAAGAGAGGGGAAAAAACATCCATGGCTAAGCAAGGAAGTTAAGGATAACATAAAGACAAAAACTAAGGCATACCATATTGCAAAGGCCAGTGGCAGGCTGGAAGATTGGGAAACTTTTAAAGATCAACAAAGGGTTACTAAAAAAGTAATAAAAAGAGCAAAGGTAAATTATAAATGAAAACTAGTGCAAAATATAAAAACGGATAGCAAAAGCTTCTATATGTATATACAAGGGAAGAGGGTAAGTAGCTAAAGTGAATGTTGGTCTCTTGGAAGATGTGACTGGGTAGTTAATAGTGGGGAACACAGAAATGACGGAGACACAAAATCAGTATTTTGCCTCAGTTTTCACAGTGGAGGACACTAGTACCATCCCAATAGTAACAGGTAATGCAGAGGTTATAGAAAGGGAGGAACTTCGAACAATCATCATCACTAAGGAAAAAGTACTAAGCAAACTATTGGGATTGGAAACAGAAAAGTCCCCAGGGCCTGATGGCCTACATCCTAGGGTCTTAAAGGAAGTGGCTGCGGAGTTAATGGATCTATTGGTTATAATATTCCAAAATTCCCTGGATGCGGGAAAGGTTCCAGTGGATTGGAAAGAAGCTAATATAACGCCCTTATTCAAAAAGGGAGGGAGGTAGAGTGTAGGAAACTATAGACCAGTTAGTTTAACATCTATCGTTGGGAAATTGTTAGAATCCATTATTAAGGAAGTAATAACAGGACATTTAGAAAGTCAAAACGCAATCCATCAGAGTCAGCAAGGTTTTATGAAGGGTAAATCGTTTTGACTAATTTGCCAGAGTTCTTCAAAGATGTAACAAGTAAAGTGGATAATGGGGATCCTGTAGATGTAGTATATCTGGACTTCCAGAAGGCATTTGATAAGGTGCCGGGCAAAAGGTTAATACACAAGGTAAGATCACATGGGGTTAGGGGCAATTTATTAGCTTGGATAGAGGATTGGCTAACCAACAGAAAACAGAGAGTCGGGATAAATGGGTCCTTTTCTGGTGGTAAGATGTAACTAGTGGGATGCCACAGGGTTCGGTTCTCGGGCCCCAACTATTTACAACCTATATTAATGACTTGGATGCAGGGATAGAAGGTACTATAGCTAAATTTGCAGATGACACTAAAATAGGTGGGATAGTAAGTTGCAATAAAGAAATAAGAAATTTACAAATGGATATGGATAGGTTAGGTGAATGGGCCAAAATTTGGCAGATGGAGTTTAATGTGGATCAGTGTGAGGTTATCCATTTTAGTCAGAATAGAAAGGCAAATTATTATCTAAATAGGGAGAAACTTCAGAGTGCTTCGGTGCAGAGGGATCTGGGTGTCCTCGTGCATGAATCGCAGAAAACTAGTATGCAGGTGCAGCAGGTGATAAGGAAGGCAAATGGAATTTTGGCAGTTATTGCTAAAGGAATAGAGTATAAAAGTAGGGAAGTGTTGCTGCAACTGTACAAGGCATAGAGATTGAACAGTTTAGGCCTTTACTCTCTAGACTTTAGAAGAATGAGAGGAGATCTAATTGAGGTTTATAAGATGATTAAGGGGATTGACAAAGTAGACACAGAGGATGTTTCCTCTGGTGGGGCAACCTAGAACGAGAGGTCATCTTCTTTGGCCTCCTTATCTCGAGAGACAATGGGTAAGCGCCTGGAGGTGGTCAGTGGTGTGTGGAGCAGCGCCTGGAGTGGCTATAAAGGCCAATTCTAGAGTGACAGGCTCTTCCACAGGTGCTGCAGAAAAATTTGTTTGTCGGGGCTGTTACACAGTTGGCTCTCCCCTTGCGCCTCTGTTTTTTTCCTGCCAACTGCTAAGCCTCTTCGACTCGCCACACTTTAGCCCCGCCTTTATGGCTGCCCGCCAGCTCTGGTGAACGCTGGCAACTGGCTCCCACGACTTGTGATCAATGTCACAGGACTTCATGTCGCGTTTGCAGACGTCTTTAAAGTGGAGATATGGACGGCCGGTGGGTCTGATACCAGTGGCGAGCTCGCTGTACAATGTGTCTTTGGGGATCCTGCCATCTTCCATGCGGCTCACATGGCCAAGCCATCTCAAGCGCCGCTGACTCAGTAGTGTGTATAAGCTGGGGATGTTGGCCGCCTCGAGGACTTCTGTGTTGGAGATACGGTCCTGCCACCTGATGCCAAGTATTCTCCGGAGGCAGCGAAGATGGATTGAATTGAGACGTCGCTCTTGGCTGGCATATGTTGTCCAGGCCTCGCTGCCATAGAGCAAGGTACTGAGGACACAGGACTGATGAGGACTTTCCGTACTTTGGACTTCGCTCTTAGACGGGCAAGGTTGAACAACCTGCCCCCTGATCTTGTGTGGAGGAAAATTCCTTCTTCAGAGGACTTGAACGCATGTCATAGTTTTAGGATAAGGGGTAGCAGATTGAAAACAGAGATGAGGAGAAATTACTTCTCTCAAAGGGTCATGAGTCCGTGAAATTCACTACCCCAGAATGCAATGGATGCCGGGACATTGAGTAAATTTAAGGAGGAGATAGACAGATTTTTAATTAGTAATGGGTTGAAGGGTTATGGAGAACGGGCCGGAAAGTGGAGTTGAGGCCGAGATGAGATCAGCCATTATCGTATTGAATAGCGGAGCAGGCTCGAGGGGCTGAATTGCCTACTTCTGCTCCTAGTTCTTATGTTCATATGGTGGGATTTGAACTCATATCTCGAGAGCATTAGTCCAGGCCTCTGGATTACTAGTCCAGTAACATTACCACCATTCTACCATTCCCATGACTTGGGTCAAGAAATGGTATTTTAAGAACAAATTAAACTTAAGGAGAAAATAAAATGGCCCACCAAAAAGGTTTTGAAAGAAATATTGATAAAAATTATAGGAAGATGCAAAAAATGTTTACTAAAAATACTATTTTATGATGGAAGGTGTCATTGACAGTGCTATCAAGCGGCACTTACACAGCAATAACCTACTCACTGAAGCTCAGTTTGGGTTCTGCCAAGGCCACTCAGCTTCTGACCTCATTACAGTCTTGGTCCAAACATGGTCAAAAGTGCTGAATTCAAGAGGTGAGGTGAGAGTGACTACCCTTGATATCAAAGCAGCATTTGACAGTGTGGCATCAAGGAGTCCTAGCAAAATTGAAGTCAATGGGAATCAGGAGGAAAATTCTCCACTGGTTGGAGCCATACCTAGAACAAAGGAAGGTGTTGTGGTAGTTGGAGGCCAAACATCTAAGCCCCAGGTCATCGCTGCAGGAGCTCCTCAGGGTTGCGTCCTCGGCCCAACATCTTCAGCTGCTTCAGCAATGATCTTCCCTCAATTATAAGATCCGAAGTGGGGATGTTCAGAACCATTCGCGACTCCTCAGATATTGAAGCAGTCCGTGTCCTCATGCATCAAGACCTGGACAACATTCAGGTTTGAGCTGATGTGGCAAATAATATTCACACCACACAAGTGGCAGGCAATGGCATTCTCCAATAACAGAGAATCTCACCATCTGCTCTTGACATTCAATGGTATTACCATCGCTGAATCCGCCATCATCAACATCCGGGAAGTTACCATTGAGCAGAAACTTAATTGGACTAGCTATATAAATACTGCGGTTACAAGAGCAGGTCAGAGGCTGGGAATTCTGTGGCGAGTAATTCACTTCCTGATCCCCAAAGCCTGTCCACCATCTACAAGGCACAAGTCAGGAGTGTGATGGAATACTCTGCACTTGCCTGGATGAGTGCAGTTCCAACAACACTCAAGAAGCTTGATACCATCCAGGACGAAGCAGCCCTCTTGATCAGCACCCCACCTACCGCCATCTTAAATATTCACTGCCTCCACCACTGCTGCACTATGGAATCAGTGTGTACCATATTCAAGATGCACTGCAGCAACTCGCTGTGCCTCCTTGAACAGCACCTTCCAAATCCACGACCTCTAGCACCTAGAAGGACAAAGGCAGCAGAAGCGTGGGTACACCACAATCTGAAAGTTCCTCTCCAAGTCACACACCATCCTGATTTGGAACTATATCACCATTCCTTCACTCACTGGGTCAAAATCCTGGAATTCCCTTCCTAACAGCACTGTGGGTGTACCTACACCAGATGGACTGCAGCAGTTCAAGAAGGCAGCTCACCACCACCTTCTCAAGGGCAACTAGGGATGGGCAACAAATGCTGGCCTTGCCAGCAAAGCTCATGTCCCATGAAAGAGTAATGTAAATTAAAATGAAACTGTAAACATTCCCAAATATATACAAAGGAATCTTCCATGGAGCTTTCCTAGCTCTCAATCCAAAGAAAAAAGAGCAAATATGCTATAAATACTGCAAACTTGTGGTGCTTATTTAAATAATCTTGTATCAAATCTGGAACCTTAATGAATTGAAGGCAAGAAATGAGCTATGCACTTTAATTCACTAAATGCACAGGAGTTCTATACGTGCTGTCCTGAAGCAGCCCTATTATTTGCTATTCCACATTGTATCACATACTGGCTTTCCTTCTCCTGCCAGTATCTGTTTTACTCTGTTGGTAGCACTCTCGCCTGTGGGTCAGAGGATTTTGGGAACAATCCCCACTTCAGGATCTAAGCAGGTAATCTCGGCTGACATTCCAGTACAGTACTGATGCAATGCTGCATTATCAGAGATTCCACCTTTGTATTCAATATTAATAGATCTATTCTCGTGGTTAGAGAGGGCATTAGAATCCCAAGAGCAAGGAGGTGTTCTGGCCCAACATTGCATCTCCATTAAAAATAGCTTGGTGTTTAATGAAACCTTCCTACTTGTAAAATTTCTGCCTTTTTTGCACTTCCAAGTAATTCATAGAACAATTACAGCACAGAAGGAGGCATTCAGCCCATCTTGTCTGTGTGACCGGAAAAACTAGCCCCCCGCAATCTAATCCCACCTTCCAGCACCTGGTCCAGCACTTCAGGTACATGTCCAGGTACCTTTTAAAAGAATTGAGGGTTTCTGCCTCCACCACCATTCCTGGCAGCAAATTCCAGACACCCATCACCCTCTAGGTGAAAAAGTTTTCCCTCATGTCCCCTCTAAACCCTCTACCAATCACCTTAAATCTGTGTCCCCTGGTAACTGACCTCCCCGCCAAGGGAACAGGTCATTCCTGTCCACTCTATCTAGACCCCTCATAATTTTGTACACCTCAATTAAGTAACCCTCAGCCTTAGTTCCAGGGAAAACAACCCTAGCCTATCCAATCTTTCCTCATAGCTGCAACTTTCAAACTCTGGCAACACTCTTCTCCACTCTCTCCAGAGCAATTATGTCCTTCCTGTAATGTGACCAGAACTGCATGCAATACTCCAGCTGTGGCCTAACCAGTGTTTTATACAGTTCCAGCATTACATCCCTGCTTCACTTCTATTCTCTGGTTATAAATAGGTTACAGGCCTTCTTGCATTGTACTAACCATAGCTAGGAAAATAAGCAGGAAATGTGTTTCTCGATCTTTATTAATGCAATTCTAGTCCGAACTACTAAGAGGTGTAAAAGTGCTTTTCTTTCTCTCGCTGACGCATCAATCTCTTGCAGCTGGGCTGAAATCAGAAACTCACTGCAGGGACAGTTTGGGCAAACCTGCACAAAAATCATGCCACCTAAGGTTGCCAACACTGTTTGGGCAAATTGCAGGAGGTTTCATCACAAGAATCCCTCCTCCACCTCACCCGCCTTCAAACTCCAGCCATGAGTTGTCTGACATATCAATCGTCACACACGCCACCTTGCCAACTGGAAAGCAAACAGGCTCTTCATTATCTGATTGCATGATTCTTACTTATTTAGCTTTAAGTCAAACAGCCTTTTTCACAATCTCCAATATCTGTGTTCAAAAATGTCTTAATGCCCTTATAATTTTTCTCCTAGGTTGCAAATGTGTCCTGCAGATTAATTCCTGTAGGCCCCACAGTATAATCCTGAAGGGTTAGCAACCCTAATGCCACCCCAGGCTTCACAGTTGTTTCACGCTTACAAACACAGGCATAACCACTTGAGGTTGAAGGGTCCCTCTCCGGTGCCCCACCAATGTATTTTTTGGCATAGGTTAGTCCCATCACTGGGTAAGATGCCAATGTCCCTAATCAATTCTTTCGAGAGTGTTGCTCCTGTTTGAAAGAAAAGGATAATGCATGAAAGTGAAATAAATATTGCCACTTCGCCAGCCTGTTTACCATCAGGTTTTCAATGGTTTATATAGAAGACAAATGGGAAGATTTTCAGCTGCTATTATTGTGCTAATAGTAATAAGGCACCAAGATCCAAGCGCTTCCCAATGCATATTAATCGCAACAAGATCGTAGTTCATCAACAGCACAAAAAAAAAGCTCGCTGCTGCACTTGACAATTAATTTAGGAAACAAATTGCGCTACCAATCTGCAGAGCGCTGTGCATTTCCTACCAAATTTGGGGAGGGGAGGACAGCAGCGCCACAGAACAAACCGTTTCAACCACACTTGACGCAAAACCCACGGCTCAGACGTCCGCGTGATTGACAACCGGGGCAACCAACTGGATCCCGAGAATCTGGCCACGCCTGCCTAGATTCACCAATCAGGACAGAAGGAAATAATAAAGGGGCGGGCTGACCGGCCTATCAAGGTTCGTTTGCACGGCAGAGCAAGGCGAGAGGAGTTGGTGAGGACGCATGCGTGGAGCAGGCCGGTGAACATAAAACTTGAGAGAGAGCGATCGGGGAGCTGGTGCGTGTCAGCGTGGATCGTGAGGGGGAAACTGCCTTTGTGTGCTTCACGGCCCGGTAATATGACAGAGCCGCAGTCGGCACTCTTACTCCGAAGGCAGCTGGCAGGTAAAGGATATTAGTGGCAGTCCCTCTCCGGTGTCCGCCATCAGGATGCCAACCCCCCCCCCCCGGGTTATTTCTGAGCCTTTTGAAGACTATGGCGACGGTTGTTGAACAACACGAACCGGGCGGGCGATTGGCGCCTCACCAACTCCACCCGTCCGTTTCCGTAGACGGTTTACTTAAATCGATTATGTGGCCGTTTTAAGCGTCGAGTAACCCAGATTGTTGGTCCTCACCGCCTGGTGAAGTTAGAGGCCCGGTTCTTTGTCTGGTTACGGTTGCGCTCCCTTTTTTCTCCGTCGCGTGTCTCCCCGCCGCACCCCCCGGTCATTCGCACTTTTTCACCTTCCACCTCCTTCCCCCCCCCCCCCCCGTTAGTCATGGACCGGCTTGGCCTCCCGCGCATGCGTATGGCGCCGAGCGTGTCAGGTAGAGGCAATACGGTACTGAGGTCTGCGCCTCTATTGTTGGCTTGAGTCTTCTTTTCTTCCCCACCCAATTTCTTTCTTCAGCGTCCTTCTATTCTCAATGGAATCTCATGTACAGTGATGCACCAAGTGTTCTTCAGACGTAGAGTACAAAAACAATGAACATTTTGTAGGTAATAAAAACAAGAAATGCTGGAATCACTCAGCAGGTCTGGCAGCATCTGTGGAAAGAGAAGCAGAGTTAACGTTTCGGGTCAGTGACCCTTCTTCGGAACGTTTTGTAGGAATCTCCGTAAAGTGCAAGAGGCGGTTTTAAGAATCCATCCATTATAAGTTCCTACTAACAACCATTTTTCCTAGTATTACATTTATGTAGTAGAGAAGGGTGCCCTCGATATTTTAATGGATCAATAAGATGTCTCTTTAAGTGGGCATTGCAAGTTCTATTGAATATATCCCTCTGCCAAGCAAGATTACTGTTCTTAGTATCTATATTGAAGTAGCAGTGCTAAGAGAAAATGAGGCCTGAATTTCTGTGTCAATTGAACACAACTTTATTCCCAGTATGGAGTAATCCTGCCCTACTAGTTGAATATGTGGGGTCCATCCTGGATTTCTGACACCATGTTGGCAAGGATACAGATCATTCCCCTGCTCTTTAAATAGTGCCTGACTAGGTGGATGGATCTTTCACTTAATATCACATATGATAGATGCCAGTGCAGCATTTCTTCAGTATTGTGTTGAAGATTATGTGCAGAAGACATGGAGTGGGTTTGATATGATCTAGATTAGATTAGATTAGAGATACAGCACTGAAACAGGCCCTTCGGCCCACCGAGTCTGTGCCGACCATCAACCACCCATTTATACTAATCCTACACTAATCCCATATTCCTACCAAACATCCCCACCTGTCCCTATATTTCCCTACCACCTACCTATACTAGTGACAATTTATAATGGCCAATTTACCTACCAACCTGCAAGTCTTTTGGCTTGTGGGAGGAAACCGGAGCACCCGGAGAAAACCCACGCAGACACAGGGAGAACTTGCAAACTCCACACAGGCAGTACCCAGAATCGAACCCGGGTCCCTGGAGCTGTGAGGCTGCAGTGCTAACCACTGCGCCACTGTGCCGCCCTAAATAAATTAGACTAGCTTTTTAATTCCAGATTTAGTAATTAAATTCAAATTCCCCCTTCTGCTGTGGTGGGATTCGAACCCATGTCCCCAGAGAATTACCCTGGGTCTCTGGGTTACTAGTCCAGTGATAATACCACTACGCTACCGCCTATCCATAATAGTAACAAGGAGAGTCAAAGGAAGAATGGAGGCTGATTAGGAACCAAAAAGAATATAATGTGGAGGCAGAGGCACAGCTGAGGTACTAAATGAGTATGTTACGTCCTCAAAATAAGAGGATGTTGCTGGTTCACTAAAGGAGGAGTTACTAGAGAAAGTGAGTGGGATAAAAATTGATAGAGGCTCTGTATGGGGTACATCCTCAGTTGCTGAGGGAAATAAGGGTGCACATAGCAGAAGCCCAAGGATCAAAAGGAATTGCTGTTCCATATCAGTGTGAATCCGCACACTAAAATGCAATTTGTGTTCTCTATGTGGTGGTTTTTATTTTATTTTTTTTTTATTTAGAGATACAGCACTGAAACAGGCCCTTCGGCCCACCGAGTCTGTGCCGACCAACAACCACCCATTTATACTAACCCTACACTAACCCCATATTCTCCATCACATCCCCACTATTCTCCTACCACCTACCTACACTAGGGGCAATTTGAACCATCTGAATGAAGTTGCCTGAAGTCTCCACTTTCTAACTGTCCTGTTGTTGCTAACAGTGCAAATAACTCACTGAAGCTGCTTAAAGATCTGACTTCAAATAGTGGAGCTTTTAAATTGGCAAGTACTGTACAAAATGGTAAGCGTGCTTAATATGTTTTAAGTCTTTGTAATTCTATGAGGGAAGACAATATAAAATAAAGGATACAGTTGTAAAGTGGGTGCAGGAGCAAAGGGACCTCGGGTATACATTCACAAATTGTTGAAGGTGGCAGGACAAGTTGAGAAAGCAGTTAAGGCATACGAGATCCTGGGCTTTATAAATAGAGGCGTAGAATACAAAAAAGAATAGAAGTTATGGTGGACCTTCATAAAACACTGGTTTGGCCTCCATTCTGGACACCACACTTCAGGAAGGATGTGAAGGCATTGGGGACAGCACCGAGAACCTTTAGGAGACTGGCTCTGGGGATGAGAGCCGTCGGTTATGAGGATAGCTTGGAGAAGCTGGGGTTGTTCTCAGAAGAGAAGACTGAGAGGAGATTTGATAGAAGTGTTCAAAATCAAGAAGGGCATGAGCTGAATAGATAGGGAGAAACTTCGCATTAACAGTTGGGTTGCGAACCAGTGGACACTGATTTAAAGTGGCAAAAGAATTAAGAGTGACAGGAGGAAAAACCTTTTTTATGCAGTGAGTGGTTGGGATCTGGAATACGCTGCCTGAGTGTAGTGGAGGGAGATTCAATTGTGGCTTTCAAAAGGGAATTGGATAATTATCTGAAGAGAAGATTTGCAGGGCTACAGGGAAAAGGCAGGGGAGTGGGACTGGTTGAGTACCTCTTGGAGAGCTGGCATGGGCGTGATAGGCAGGATGACCACCTCCTGTGCTGTAACCATTCTTTGATGACACATCGTTTAGCCATTTGCCTGATATGGTGGCTGCCCATGATTGTGTGCAGTGTAAGCTTTGGGGACTGCATCGTTTTGTATAGTAAATTTTCTGTCTTTGGAATGTCCAAGAGGGCCTCCCATCCAATGAATTACTTTCTGAAGTGTAGTTACTGTTCTTTTTTTAAAAAAAAAAGGGACAGCCTATTTACACACAGTAAGATATAACGAATCAAAAATTTAATGAATAACCAGTTTTTGGTTGAGCAAAGTTAGCTTAAGTACCAAGAAAGCCACTTTGTCCCTTTTGAATATTACTTCATCCAGGTGGATGAAGCACAATTTTACTTGTTACCTGTGCCAATACAGCATCGATATTGTACCAAATCAGTCTAGGTTATATCCTAAAGTGCACCTTGAACCCACAGCCTTCTATCTTTTTAAGTGAAGATATTACGAATAAGCCAAGGTAACTAGATCTACACTGTCAGTTTAACAATTAGTTTTATTATTTCCCTCTAGTTTAAGGTTTTTTTTAATCTATTCATCAGTTGTCAGCAAAATTGCACAAAATCTCTTTCTTTCATGGATGCGGGCTCAGAAATTCAAGAATTCACCATCAGTGGGACCCAGAAATGGTACAGATATCATTAATTTTCTGACACTGGGTGATCTTTATCTAGGCTTTAACGATCTGTGTGCCACCAAGCCCCATAAACCTCCGATATATTTTTTTACCTTTTTCTGTACTGGTAAGTAACGGGAGAGATCTCGTGGATTAGAGACATAAAGAGCAATAAGCCGCAAGAGGAATATAAGAAAAAGTTTGAGGAGATCGAGGATAACACTAAAGGGTTTTTACTACTATGTTGGTGGGGGTAAGCCTAATGTGGCCCCCTTAATGACATGCTGGTGATCTAGTAATTGGAAATAAGGAGATGGCAGACTTATTAAATAGCTACTTTCTATCTCTATTCATAAATGATTTGGGGGGAAAAAATGCTCGATTCAAGGGGAGGCACTAACGAGATTCACTTTTTTTTTTTGGAAAGTGATTTTAGACAAATTTTCAGGACCTGATGGTTTCCATCCCATGGTATTAAAAGCAGATGAAGAAATTGATTCTTTGGTCATGATCTTTCAAAAATGCTTCTCTGTTCAGAATTTGACCCTTTGGATTGGAAAACTGTCAGTCACTCCAGTATTTAAGAAGGCTAAGAGAGCGAAATTAATAGGCCTATAATTTCCTAGTTTAACTTGGAGGGAAGTTACTAGAAACATGTTTAGGGACAGTGACCGATTAGTTGGACAAATGAGTTGATCACAGGATTTATAAAGGGCAAGACATGTTTAATGAATGAATCAGTTGAACATTTTGAGGTGATATCTGATATAGTAGATAAGGAAGGTCTATGGATGTTGTTTATATGGATTTCCAGAAGTCAGTCAACAAGGTTCCAGCTAAGAGCTTGTTAACAAAAGTGAGTGTACATGGAATTGGAGGCACTTCTTGGTTTGGATAGGGAATTGGTGAGTAACTTTCGGGTGTGGAGCGGAGTGGACCTGTGTGGAGAACGCCAAGCGAGGAGTGGATAAATAGAGCCCGAGGATTGTGGCCTAGACACTTGCCTTCTGGGAACCGAGAGAAGACCTGCAGGAAGAGCGAGGAGCGGATAAATAGAGCCCGAGGATCGCGGCCTAGACACTTGTCTTCTGGGAGCAGAGAGGAGCCCAAGCTCGCCGGAGTTTTGAAAAAAGAATAAAGGTCAACAGTGACATCGCAGGAAAGCTACAAGGTGATTGGTTGGTGAGTAACTGCTGTTAGAGAATGACTGTAAATAGGTAAGTAACCAAAGTAAAAAGTCTACTTTTTAATATAGTAGGTAGTTTTTTTTTTAAGGGAATCAAGGTCCCTAGCGTAAATTTTTGGGTCATTTAAGGGAGTAAATTAAAGGTAAGTCATGGCAGGGCAGCTTGGCCGCGTGGAGTGCTCCTCCTGTGCAATGTGGGAAGTCGGGGACACTTCCTGTGTCCCAGGCAAGCACTTGCGCAAGAAGTGTCTCCAGCTGCAGTTACTCAAAATCTGCGTTTCAGATCTGGGGCAGCGGTTGGAGACATGTGGAGCATCTGCGAGGCTGAGATCTTTGTGGATAGCATGTACAGGGAGGTGGTCACATCGCAGGTAAAGACTGCTCAGGCAGAAAGGAAATGGGTGACCACCAGGCAGAGAAGTACTAGGCAGGTGGTACATGAGTCCCCTGGGTCCATCTCCCTATCTAACAGATTTTCCGCTTTGGATACTGTTGGGGGAGATAGCTTCTTGGGAATGCAGCGAGACAAGTCTGGCACCACGGGTGGCTCAGCTGCACAGGAGGGAAGGAAAAAGTGGGAGAGCTACAGTGATGGGGGATTCTATCGTAAGGAGTACAGATTACCGATAGGTGTTCCTGTCTGTTTCAAATGTGACTCCAGGATGGTAGTTGCCTCCCTGGTGCTAGGGTCAAGGATGTCACGGAGTGGCTGCAGAACATTCTGAAGGGGGAGGGTGAACAGTCAGCAGTCGTAGTTCACATTGGTACCAATGACATAGATAGAAAGAGGGATGAGGTCCTGCAACAAGAATTTAGGGAGCTAGGTAGCAGATTAAAAAGCAGGACCTCAAAGGTTGTAATCTCTGGATTTAGCAGGCTTAAAAGTGGATAAATCCCCAGGCCTAGATGAGATGTATCCCAGGCTGTTAGTGAGGCTAAGGAGGAGATAGCAGGGGCTCTGATGCACATTTTTCAAATCCTCTCTGGCCACAGGAGAGGTACCAGAGGACTGGAGGACAGCAAATGTGGTACCATTATTCAAGAAGGGTAGCAGGGGTAAATGAGGTAATTACAGGCCAGTGAGATTAACATCAGTGGTAGGGAAACTATTGGAAAAAATTCTGAGACAGGATTAATCAAGTTTGTTAGACATGATCTCCCCCTGACAAAGCCATGCTAACAAACTTGATTAAATTTTTCGAGGAGGTGACTAGATGTGTAAATGAGGGTAAAGCAGTTGATGTAGTCTAAATGGCCTTCAGTAAGGCTTTTGATAAGGTGCTGCATGGGAGATTGGTTAAGAAGGTAAGAGCCCATGGGATCCAGGGCAATTTGGCAGATCGGATCCAAAATTGGCTTTGTGGCAGGAGGCAGAGGGTGATGGTCGAGGGTTGTTTTTGCGAGTGGAAGCCTGTGACCAGTGGTGTACCGCAGGGATCGGTGCTGGGATCCTTGCTGTTTGTCGTGTAGATTAATGATTTAGACATGAGTATAGGAGGTATAATCAGTAAGTTTGCTGATGACACAAAAATTAGTGTCGTAAATAGTGAGGAGGAAAGCCTTCGATTACAGAACGATATAGATGGGCTGGTAAGATGGACAGAGCAATGGCAAATGGAATTTAATCCTGAGAAGTGTGAGGTGATGTGGGGGGGGGAGCTGATTGAGGTATAAAAAAAATTAAGGGGCATTGATGGGATAGATAGGAAGAAACTTTTTCTCTTAGCGGAGGGGTCAATAACCAGGGGGCATAGATTTAGTATAAGGGGCAGGAGGTTTAGAGGGGATTTGAGGAAAAAAATTTCACCTAGAGGGTGGTTGGAATCTGGAACACATTGCCTGAAGGGGTGGTAGAGGCAGGAACCCTCGCCATTTAAAAAATATTCAGATGAGCACTTGAGACGCCATAGCATACAAGGCTACAGGCCAAATGCTGGAAAATGGGATTAGATTAGTTAGGTGTTTGATGGCCAGCACAGACACGATGGGCCGAAAGGCCTGTTTCTGTACTGGGTAAATGTGACTCTAGGAGACAGTTGGAATAGCTGGTATGCTTTTAAATTGCCAGAATGTGACTAAAGATGTTTCCTAGGGATCTATGCTGGGGCCACACCTTTTCACTAGTTCTAAATAACTTCTGTGAAAGAATAGGGAGCCATATATCCAGGTTTTCTGTTGACCCTAAGTTGTGTTGCACAGGAAATTGTGTGGAGGAGAGCAGAAAGTTGCAAAGGGACATTAATACATTAAATGAGTTGGCAAAACTGTAGCAGACGGAGTTCAGTGTGGGCAAAGTGAGGCCATATACTTTGGACCTAAGGTTAAAGTATTTTTTTAAAAAGGTGAGAAGCTAGGAACTGTGGGTGAGCGGAGAGATTTAGCGGTCCAAGTACAGAAATTACTTAATTAGTAGAACCATAAAGTCTATGGAACAGAAAGAGGCCTTTCAGCCCAACGTATATGTGCTGGCTGAAAAAACTAGCTCCCCAGCTTCCAGCACCTGGTCCATGACCTTACAGGTACCTTTTTAAATGAGTTGAGGGTTTCTGCCTCCACCACTGATCCGGACAGCGAATTCCAGAAGTCCACTACCCTCTGGGGAACAAGTTTTTCCTTATGTCCCCCTCTAATCCTTCTACCAATCACCTTAAATCTGTGCCCCGATAATTGACACCTCCGCTCGGAGAAACAGCTCCTTCCTGTCTACTCTATCTAAGCCCCTCATAATTTTGTAAACCTCAATTAAGTCACCCCTCAGCCTCTTCTGTTCTAAGGCAAGCAACCCTAGCCAATCCAATCTTTCCTCATAGCCACAACTTTCAAGCCCTGGCAACATTGTTGTAAATCTCCTCTGTACTCTCTCCAGAGCAATTATGTCCTTTCTGTAATGTGACCAGAACTGTACGCAATACTCCAACTGTGGCCTAACCAGCAGTTTATACAGTTCCAGCATTACATCCCTGCTTTTGTATTCTATACCTCTGCCAATAAAGGAAAGCATTCCATATGCCGCCTTCACCACTTTATCTACCTGACTTGCCACCTTCAGGGACCTGTGGATGTATACTCCAAGGTCTTTCACTTCTTCTACCCTCTCAGTATCCTCCCGTTTGTGTATTCCCTTGCTTTGTTTGCCCTCCCCGAATGCATTACCTCACTGTTCCAGATTGAATTCCATTTGCCACTTTTCCGTCCACTCAACCAAACCATTGATATCATTGTGATGTCTACAGCTATCCTCTTCACTGTCAACCACATGGCTGATTTTTGTGTCATCTGCAAATTTTCCAATCATACCTCCCACATTCAAATCCAAATCATTAGTATATACCAAGGGACCCAACACAGCCCTGTGGAATGCCAGTGGAAACCGCATTCCGTTTGCGAAAACATCCGTCGATGATTACCCTTTGTTTCCTGTCACTGAGCCAGTTTTGGATCCAACTGGCCACAGTCCCCTGTATCCCATGGGCTTTTATTTTTCTGGCCAGTCTGCCATGTGGGACCTTGTCAAATGCCTTACTAAAATCCTTGTAGACTACATCCACTGGACTACCCTCATCAATCCTCCTTGTTACTTCCTCAAAAAAATCAATCAAGTTAATAAGACGCATGCAATCGCAGGAGGTGTAATACCTGCCCATTTTACCTCCTCTCTCCTTACTATCCAAGGCCCCAAATACTCCTTTCAGATGAAGCAGTGATTTACTTGTACTTTCAATTTAGTATACTGTATTGGCTGCTCACAATGTGGTCTCCTCTACATTGGGGAGACCAAACGCAGACTGGGTGACCGCTTTGTGGAACACCTCCACTCAGTCCAAAGGCATGATCCTGAGCTGGCCATTTCAACACTCACCCCCCCCCCCCCCCCCCACCCTCCGCGCTCATGCCCACATCTGTACTGGGATTGCTGCAGTTTCCAGTGAACATCAACGCAAGCTCGAGGGACCGATTAGGCATGCTACAGCCTGCCGGACTGAACATTGAGTTCAATAATTTCAGCATGACGTGGCCCTCATTTTTATTTTGTCTTTTTTTGAATTTTGTTTCTACTGTGCCTACTCACTTTTTTTTCATGTTTGTTCTCGGGGCCAGGCTATTCATTTTTTCTGTCCATTCAAACACTCTCCCGTTTTGTCTTTCAGCACACCATTAACATACTGTTTGCCTTTGCTCCATGACCTTCAGGTCAGTTATTCTCTGTGGCCTTTTCCTATCAACACCTTTTCTCTTGTTATCTCTTGCCCCACCCCCACTTTACTTGCTTAAAACCTTTTGCATTTCTAATATTTGTTCTGATGAAGGATCTCTGACCTGAAACGTTAACTCTGCTTCTCTCTCCACAGATGCTGCCAGACCTGCTGAGTATTTCCAGCATTTCTTGTTTGTATTTCAGATTTCCAGCATCTGCAGTATTTTGCTTTTATTTTAGTAAGACACGACCTTCCCTTAACAAATCCATGCTGACTATCCCTGATTAATCCATGCTTTAAATGGCAGTTTATGCTATCTCTCGGAATTGCTTCTAATAATTTACCCACCACCAAGGTCAGATTGACCAGCCTATAATTATTTGGCTGATCCCTCGCATTCTCTTTATTTAAAAAAAAAAGTACAATGTTTGCAAACCTCCAATCCTCTGGTACCGCGCCTGTATCTAGTGAGGATATGAAGATGATCCTCAGAGCATCCGCCATTTCCTCCCTGACTTCCTTTTAACAACCTGGGATACAATCCGTCCAGCCCAGGTGATATATCCACTTTCAAGGATGTCAGACCCTCTAGTACTTCCTCTCTCATTATGCTTATCGTATCTAATATTTCACTTTTTTAACTACAATGTCTGCATCATCCCTCTCCTTTGTGAAGACAGATGAAAACTCATTAAGAACCCTGCCCACATCTTCTGCATCCACGCATAAGTTCCCTTGTACATCTCTGATCGGCCCTACCCTCGCCTTAGTTATCCTCTTACTCTTAATGTACTGATAAAACATCTTTGTGTTTTCCTTAATTTTACCTGCCAATAATTTTTCATGTCTCATCTCTGCTTTCCTAATCTTATTTTTTAAACTTCACAGCTGCATACTCCTCTATACTTTCTAAAGTATTAATTTTTTTGTGACTGTCATAAGCTTTCTTCTTCTGCTTTATCTTGCTTCTAGATAACCAGGGGGCTCTAGGTTTGGCAGTACCATCCTTTTTCTTTGTGGGGGCATGATTACATTGTGTCGGTAGAATCTTGCTTTTGAATGTTTGCCACTGATTTTCCTTCAAGTAGCTGTATCCAGTCTACTTTCACCAGATCACCTCTCCGCTTGGTAAAATTTGCCTTCCCCAATTTAGAACTTTTACTCCTGTTCTATCTTTGTCCTTTTCCATGATTATGCTAAAACTAACTATTCTGGTCACCCACTGCTACTTCATCCATTTGTCCAGCTTCATTTCTGAAGACTAAATCTAGAATTGTGCCCCCCTCTCATTGGGCTTGTTGCATGCTGGCTAAAAAAAGTTCTCTTGAATGCAGTTCAAGAATTTTGTGCCATCTGTGCCCTTCACACTGTTTGTATACTTGATATTCGGGTAGTTGAAATCCCCAACTATTATTGCTCTATAGTTTTTGCACGCAGAAATTTGCCTACATATTTGTTCTTCTATCTTCCTGTCACTATTTGGGGGTCTATAGCACACACCTAGTAGTGTGGCTGCCCCTTTATTTCTGAGCTCAATCCATATTGCTTCATTTGATGATTCATTTAGCATATCCCCCTTCACAGCTGTTATTGATTGTTTAACCAATAATGCTACACCCCCTCTTTTTTTTTTTTTAAATCCCCCCCCATTCTGCCTGAAAACTCTATATCCAGGGATGTTGAGCTGCCATTTTTGTCCCTTTTTAAGCAAAGTTTCCATTATAGCAATGATGTTGCCATGTCTATCTGTGCCCTCAGCTCATTGGCTTTATTTAAATAACCTTGCATTTAAATAACAGTGACTCCTGACAACACAGTGGCCCGCTGATGTCATCAGAGTGCTCCAAGTTGCGTACATGCATAAACGGTCTCCTGCGCTTTTGAGATGCTGCACAGGTGCAGCCTACGTCTTGCCTTGCCAAGACTTATTGGCACATGTGCGGGAAAACATTTTTTTTTCTCATACTACTTCCCCCCCCCCCCCCCCCCCCCTCAGACATTAGCTCTAGGCCGCACTGCCTGCCTCCTCTCAGCCACTTGCTCCCGCATTTGATCGCTCCTTACTGCGCCGCCCGAAGAAGCAAGGGATGATGTAGGAACGAGTGGCCAAGAGGAGGGAAGCGCCACGGCCTACAGCTAGGGTCTGGAGGGATTTGGGGGGGGGGTGGGGTGGGTGGTGCAGTGAAGCGGAGAGTGAGTGGCCAGAAAACCTCACTGAATTACGGAGCGTGTGCAGCACTTTCAGAGGTGCTGTCCTTCTGATGAGACTTTAAACAGTGCACCCTTCTCTGGGTATCAAACATGTCCATTGTGTGCTGCCATGGATTGAAGTTTTTCTGTGATTAATTGAGCAGCGTCATCTTTAATCCTGGCAGCTGCCTGAACATTGCAGACAGTGACGTTTCAGTGGAACAGGCTGCATTTGCACATGTGCTAGTACAGCGCCACCTAGTGATTGTGTTGTCAGCAAAGACAGCCTTTAAATAAATACCTTTTTGACACTTCCAAATTCCTGTACTGCATGCTTTTTAACTTTTGCTGCTTTCTTTCAGAGGCAGTCGCTAATTTTCTGCCTCCTGTTCCCTGCCCTGAAGTTGTCCTCTCTGAAACTGCCCTAAGGTTCCCATCCCCCTACCAATCTAGTTTAAACTATCCCCAACGTCACTAGCAAACCTTTCTGCAAGGATACTCGTCCCTGTCCTGTTCAGGTGTAGACCATCCCACCTTCCCCAGAACCGGTCCCAATGTCACAGAAATCTGAAGCCTACCTCCTGCACCATCTCTTCAGCCACGTATTCATCTGATGCATTTTCCTATTTCTATACTCAATAGCATGTGGCCTTGGGAGTAATCCAGAGATTGCTACCTTTTGAGGTCCTGCTTGCTAACTTCTTAAACTCAGCCTGCAGGACCTCATCCCTTTTTCTACCTATATAGTTGGTACCAATGTGGACCACGACCTCTGGCTGTGCATCTTGCCCTCCAGAATGCTGTGTAGCAGCTCGGTGATATCCATGACCCTTGCACCAGGTAGGCAACATACCATCCTGGAATTGTGTCTACGACCACAAATGCTTGTCTGTTCCCCTAACTATAGAATCCCCTACCACTATTGCTCTCTTGTCTTTTTTCCTCCCTCCCTTGCATAGCTGAGCTACAAATGGTGCTCTGGTCATGACTTTCGCTGCATTCTCCAGAGGAACCATCTCAGAACTGAATATCGTTTAGAAAGTAGGATGCCTGCCGGGGAGTCCTGCACTACCTACCTTGTCCTCCTTGTCTGTCTGGCAGCCACCCAGTCCCTTTCTGCCTGTGTGCTCTTAAGCTGTGGGGTGACCACCTCCTGAAATGTGCTATCCATGTGTATCTCATCCTTGTGAATGCACCTCAGTGACACCGGCTGCTCCTCGAGTTCCAAGATTCGGCGTTCAAGTTTTTGTATTTTGTGGCACTTTATGCACATGGGTAGGGTCCTGAAGTCCTCACATGGCACAGGATGTGCATTCGACGGGTGTGAGCAGCCCTGCCATGCCTCGAATTATTTATTGCACTAAAAATTCGAAGTTAAATAAACACAATAAATGGTTATAAATAGAACGAACAAATGGGTAACCACCAATCGACTGCAAGTATTTTAGCTTCTACTTAGTAGATGGACTTAAATGTTGGGGAAAAAATTTTAAAAAGTACCCACCAGATACTCACCGACTAGCTCTCTGTGCCTTGCTACTTTTTCTCCCCGCTCATGCTGTTTGGTTGGTGAGCCTTGAGCTGAAGTCACCTACCTTCTTCCCTGTGATGTCTGCTTACCAAACCTAATCTACCTTACCACTATGAATATACCCTAGCAGTACTAAAATGTTACCAATAGTAGCAATAAACCTTACTGCTTTAAAACAGAACAGTAGACTCACCAGTTGTTCCCTTCTGCTTGTGTGTCTTAAAATTTATGTAACTAACTTATTTTTTTTCTAATTTGTAACTATTTACACACGCCGTAACAGTCGTGTATTAACCTAGCTATTTAAATACTCGCAACCAGCAGTTACTCACCAACCAATCACCTTACACCTTTCCTGTGATGTCACTGTTCACTAGTGGGCAGGTACAACAAAAAAAAATTAAAAAGGATAATCGAATGTTGATCTTTATCCGAAGGACCAGAATACAAAGGGGTGGAAATTGTGTTACAGCTGTACAGAGCTCTGGTTAGACTCCTTCTGGAGTACTGCACTCTGTTTTGAACACTGCAAAACTGCACTTTAAGGATAGATTGACGTTGCACGGGTACAGCACAGCTCTGCCAGGCTAAAAGGGTGAAATTGAGGATATATTGCATAAATAGGTTTGTGTTTCCTTGAATATTGAAAATTTAAGGGGTGATCTAATTGAGGAGTTTAGGTAATTTAAAGGATTTGATGAGAGAAACTATTTCCTCTGGTGGCAGTCTCCAGAACAAGGGAGCATAACCTTTTAAAATTAGAGCTGGGCCATTCAAGGGTGATGTCAGAAAGCACGTTTCCGCATAAAGTATAGTGGAAATCTCTCAAAGTGGTGGAGGCTAGGTATGTTGTAAGTTGCAAAACTTTTTTTTTGTTGGGCAAGGGTTAAGGGTCACAGGACTAAGGTGGGTAGGTGAATTTAAGATGTCGATCAGCCATGATCTAATTGAATGGTGAACAGGCTCAAGCTTCTGCCTGGCTGACTCCTGTTTCTTCTCCTGCCTACTATGTAACCCATAAGTTCGGTGAATTTGAAGAATTGAGATGGTCTATGCTGAGTTAACTGATCTTTATCAGGGCAGTTAGAGGGTACTACATTTATATTTGGGGTAGCAGAGGATGATTTCACCAGAAATCTCACTCCTGCTTATTGACTTGTAACCCTGCTGTGTGTGTGGCTGTCAGCTATGACCAGTCAAACTTTACTGATTTAGCTCAATGCTGAATAGTCTGCCAATGCAGTCCACAGTTGTGTAAATAGCCATTTGGATGAGATATTGAGGGTGCAAATTAGTAAAGAGAAGAAAAATGTTGGAAGTAAATACTGACTTCTAGGCTATTCATACAAGCACAAAACCTTTTTAAAAACTTTTTTCTTTTACATGATTTGAGCCTTAATTTTAAAATGTGATCCAATGCAAGCTGCAGTTATGTGATTCTAATGTTTCATAATGTATTTTTGCAATTAACTGTGCAGTGAGTAAATCTAACTCTGACCCAAGTAGAACAAGAATGTCTCTGAAAACTGACTTTTAGTTTACTTTGAATTGGTTAAACTAGGGTAGGGTAGCAAACTACAATTGACCCCTGAAAATGCCAGGCTTGGGTGGGGATAACTTTGACCAACATTTCTGTTCAATTGCTATGCTAGCTATGTAATGTTACACGGTTGATGACTAGTGGGTTATTCGAGGGCAGTTGGCACTAGTTCAGCAATATCTGCAGATGCTGCCTGTTGTAAAGAAACAAAGCTGCCTAGAATTTTAATGCTATTACATTTATCATGGTTATGGTTAGCATCTGCATGCACATCTAATATAGCAAAAATAAATATGCTGGTCTTGAATTGGAAAATGCATTCTGTCTTTACAAAAAATAACATTTGGTTCACTATGTAACTTGGTACCAGTAATTCACTGCATTGAGAAGTGTCTAGAATTTACAATTGTTTGTTTTAAATTGCAGTGATTGCAGTCTGCTTTTTGAAACTATGCATAATAAACATTTTCCAAAGTGGACTGGAGGAATTTTTAAATCTTGGTTTTACCTCTTTACAAATTATGACAATATTCCAACCCCCAGAGTTATATTCATTTCATTCTTTAGCAATGCCAATCACACCACAGGCTAAGCGTCCTCCAGCATTTCCACCTTTGCCCAAGTTGTCATCCATCTCGGAACCACAAGTTATGTTGTGAAGAATGGATGAGCAGGTGAAACTGACTATGTAGTAGTTGCAGTCTATGGGTGAACTAAGACCATTTGCAGTCTTTGTGCTTACTGAACTATTAATTGTCTTTTTAGATTGCCCTCTGAAGAGGTTGCCAAAAATTCTCTGGATTATCCTTGATCCATCTAATGCCTCACCAGCTGGGATGATCTCTGATTGGGCAGACAGAAACTTCACTGCTTGACAATAGGATTATTTATTTGAGCTAATATTGGTGGCATTCTGTCTTACTGTACTAATTATACAGTGCTGCAGTGAAGTGTCGCTAAATTGATCTCAATTGCAAAGGAGTCTTAGTAAGGTTTGGTGCCTCCTTGCAGGTAAATTTGAACAAGTAGTGCACTTTCCAGAAGCTGGCCAGAATTCTTTGACAGAAGTAAGAGCTGGCTGCAGTTGATATGTAGCCAGGTGAGGCCTTGTCAAATGTGACCATAAAAGTGAAATTTTAAATTCCTAGAATGAGCTTCTCTATGCTTTTGAAAGTTTAATCCACTGAATTAAACATGGAAGATCAACTTTTATTTGATGCTGAAAGGATGCCTTTAGTCTTTATTGGGCAGTTTCTTGGTAACCATCTGATTTTTGCTCTTTCGCTAATCTGTACACAATCTTGCACAGAGTGTTGTGCAAGCAGCAAAAATGGTCATACTAAATTTATACAAAGTTAAATCTCATTCCTGAATGTTATCTGAAACTACCATCATAGAATCCTGCCTAAAAATCACCACATTTCAAAAGGTGGGGGATTTAATTTGCAAATGTATATCTGGTTCCCCTTTTGAAAGCTGCTAGAGTCTGCTTCCACCACCCTTTTAAGGCTGTGTGTTCCAGGACATCATTCGCTGTGTTTTTTTTTAAAAAAGAGCCTCCACTTTTTTGCTTTGCCGGTTACCTTGCATCTCCTGGTTATTGACCCACCTTCCAGTGGAAACTGTTTTGCCTTTTACTCAATCCAAACTCAGAATTTTGTAAACCTCTGTTAAATTCCCCTTTAATCTTTGTTCCAAGGAGAACTATCTCAGCTTTTCTAGTCTGTCCACACAAGTGACGTCCCTCATCCTTGTAATTAGTTTCAGATTGATTATATGTCTTGGAACTCTACTGGCTGAGTAATAAAAATTTGTTCATCCAACTTCATATTACTATTTACTTGTGTACCCATGAAGAATGGCAGATGGCTATCATTTTAAGCCTAGGCCATTTGAGTATGGCACTGTTTGGTGGGGGGGGGGGGGGGCGGGATAAGTGTGGCCATTATTTTCCAGCTAGTTGGTACTGAGTTACTAAAGGATGATGCACTGCTTTCATTCCTCATCACTTCTGCCATAGTTCCTGTTTTGAATTTTATGCCCTGATGAGAAAGATGTCTAGGGTTCCCTCTCAGCTTTCACCTGGTCTTACAAGGTTTAATTTTTAAACACACTTTCTTTTTAGCTCCCTCTTAGTGAATCCTTGCTTACTGCCTTACAATTGGAAAGCAAAGAAACTAGCCAAACAGGTTTTCTTAGGTTTAAAGAAAAAAGGTTGAACTTTAATAAACTTAAACTCTAACTTGGTTAACGCCTACGGATAAGCGATGCGCCCACGCTAGCATGCATATGTGATGCACCTATGCAGATAGAGATAGAAAAGAGCAGAAGAAATAAAGTGAAAAAGTTTGAGGCAATATCTGAAGATAGTTTTGGTTACTGTTCTTCGAGCTCACTGTAGAGTCCTTTGATTGTAGGTAGGTCTTGTTTTTCATTGGGGTCCAGTATTTTTCTTTAAACCTTGTTTGATGTAGGAGACTTTTCTCTCTTGTGGTTCACATCTTCACTGGATTTGGAGTTCTGTGAGAAAGAGATGGGAGCAGACAGGAAAGGTCCTCTCAGTCCAGGAGCAAAGTCTGAGTTCAAAAACTCTGGCTAGTTCAAACAAACCCTGGACCAACCAGCTGGTTTAACCAGTCCTGGCTTTTGTGGATTGTATCACCTTAGCAGTCTCTGGAATGCTCTCCCTTACACCTTCAATGTCTGGTGATCAAAATCCATTGTGGGTTAAGTCTCCACAAGCACTGTCTGTTAGTATGCAAATGTTTTTCAGCTAAGTGTCTGGCTGCCCTTGTAATAGGCCTTCTCTTCCCAGCAACAATTTAAAATCAATGTTCATGTGACAAAATTAATATGCCTCATTCTTGGTAGGTGGGGACCTGCATGACCATTTGTTCACAATATCTGCTTCCACTGAAGTGCTACAAGTGACCAGAGAGATGAGGGGAGCTGAACAGATTCATACTTTACACAGTAAACAATGCATCAATTCTGTTTAAACTTGTGCTCTGTTCACTTCCTTTTGAGCTGGAGTTGTTCTTGTGAATTTATTTGGATTTTTTCTATACTTCTTTGCAGTCTTGTAGTGATTTCATTGAGTTATCCAAAAGTACCTCCAAAATTCTGTCTTGTATTGTTCTGCAGACTAATACTATTTAGCTTATTTTCAAAGGTTTGTTCCCATTTCCAATACTTGATGTTAAATGACATCTTGTCATTTCCCCCATACACTGAATAGATTTCAGAATTTGTGATTAAAACACTCTGCCACAGCAACAAGAAAAAAACAACAGTTTGATCTTGCCAGCATGTAATGTATCAATGTCACAAGTTCATGTAATGTATCGCACTGTATATTTAGACTGTTACAATGTATTCTCCCTGTTTAATAAATCTGAATTAACGTTTATTGTATCAGCTACTTCTGAAGATGCTGGTAATAATAATTACAAGCTGCAGCATCTTAGTTTTTAAAGTTGGATTTTCTTGACTAGGCGTCGGTGTTTAAATGTACCCCCAGGCCTTCAGTTGATTACAGTGCCACAGGGTCTTTTTAGTTACCACTCTCCAGAAGTAGGGTTTTTACATAGAATTTACAGCACAGAAACAGGCCATTCACCCCAATAGATCTAATCCAGTGTTTTTGCTCCCATAAACCTTGCTTAATCTCACTATCAGCATATCCTCTATCCCTTTCTTGCTCATATACTTATCTAGCTTCCCTGAAATGCATCAATGCTGCTGACCTCAACCACTCAATGATGTAACAGGTTCCACATTCTAACCAATAAATCAAGAAGCTTTAACAAAGGAGAAGGTGTAGATTGGACAAGGCCACATAGCTGACCAAAAGGTCATGGAGCAAAGGCAAACAATATGTTAATGGTGTGTTGAAAGACAAAGCATTAGTACAGATTAGGTGTTAACGGACTGAATCGCTGCTCACAGTGTGGTCTCCTCTACATTGGGGAGACCAAGCGCAGAGTGGGTGACCGCAAGCAGGACCCTGAGCTTCCGGTTGCTTGCCATTTCAACACTCCCCCCTGTTCTCATGCTCACATCTCTGTCCTGGGATTGGTGCAATGTTCCAGTGAACATCAAAGCAAGCTCGAGGAACAGCATCTCATCTACCGATTAGGCACACTACAGCCTGCCGGACTGAACATTGAGTTCAATAATTTCAGAGCAGGACAGCCCCCCACTTTCATTTTTAGTTATTTTTTCTTTTTTACCTTTTTTTTTTGCATTTATTTCATTTCATCTTAGTTTGTTCAGTTTGCTTACCCACTTTTTTTTTTCAGGTTTGCACTTGCTGCTGTTCAATATTCAGTCCGTTAACACCTAATCTGTACTAATGCTTTGTCTTTCAACACACCATTAACATATTGTTTGCCTTTGCTCCATGACCTTTTGGTCAGCTATGTGGCCTTGTCCAATCTACACCTTCTCCTTTGTTATCTCTTGTCCCACTCCCACCTCACTTGCTTATAACCTGTGACATTTTTAATATTTGTCAGTTCCGAAGAAGGGTCACTGACCCGAAACGTTAACTCTGCTTCTCTTTTCACAGATGCTGCCAGACCTGCTGAGTGGTTTCAGCATTTCTTGTTTTTGTTTCAGATTTCCAGCATCTGCAGTATTTTGCTTTTATTTTAGTCAAGAAGCTTTTCCTGGATTTGTTGGTGACTATCTTATATTTATGGCCTCTAACTTTGGACTCTTCCCAAAGAGGCAACAACTTCTCTAATCTAAGTTATTTAAACCCTTCATAATCTTAAAGACCTCTATCGGGTTACTTCTCGACCTTCTGTTTTCTACAGGAAAGAGCCCAGCTTGTTCAATCTTTCCTGATAAGTTATTTTTCAGTTCTGGTACCAGATATGATTACCTGACAACTTCAATTATACCCCAACATATCTCAAAAGGTTCTTGCCCATAATGGCAGGGACTGGATGTTCCACTTTATAAACAGCTTTTACCCCCTTTCTCCATTTTTTTGAAGAAGAAAAGTTGGCCTCTCCCAAAGCTGTTCTTTCTTTAATGTATAAAAGACTCTGGTTAACTAACCATCTTGTTTCTGGTCTGTGTGGTGCTGCATGGTTTCTGCTGGAAACCACTGTTATGGCTGACATTGGGAACATTTATTTATGAACCTGCTGTTCATGATTCTGGTAGGGCACTTTGATGCTTAAACAAACTACTTTGCCAATATATTTATAAATTCAGTTTCTGGATTTTTGCAAGGAACTTGGTTTTCATTGTCAGTTTTAGGAATGCTGTGGGGAAAGTGGCTGTACAGTAGTCTGTTGCCACAATACCACAGCTGCAGGATGGCCTTGGGCCAGATAAAATCAATCTGCTTGAATAAGCAGCTGTTAGGGGAACAATTGTACAATAGGAAACTACTTCATAGCCAGACCAGAATCTAGTGGAATGGGACATTTTAAAAATCCTGCAGTAAAACTGCAACAATGTTCTTTACATTTGAAACTGCTAAACACAATTTTAATAGCTAATGGCGTGGTGGAAGAAACATGCAGTGGTTACTGTCAAATTCGTACAGAATTGAGCATGTCCTTATGCCAGCATAATAATGCTATTCTAGTGTTCTCCATTAAACAAGCTACTGCAGAGCAACTTGTTTCTCCTTTTGTATTGTTTAGTGAGCAACAGGAGCATTGGAGAAGAAATGATTGCTTATTGATCTTGCATTATAGGTTGCAGTTAATTATGGGGAGGGAAGAATATATAGTTTGAGACAGAACCCCTCTAGCACTGTTTTTGCTAGAATACCTGTTTATATTGAATTCATAAATTTTATATACATGAGTACATTGGTTTTGTTTGTAAACAAATATTTCCCAATGTGAACTTCTAAAATGCAGCACTGAAGATTTCAGGAGTAATTGTAATGTAGGCATGATATCTTTGACAAACTTTCACCATCCTTCTGAGAATTTTTTTCCCCTCTAGTAGTCTACACAACATGGCAGCATTCTGCTGTACAATTCAAATGGTGTTTATTCACTATCCCTGAGTTTGAGGTGGTGGTGATGGGCCTTCTCCTTGAACCACTGAAGTCCTTGTAGCAGTAGTGTCCTCACAGTGGTATTGGGTGGGGAAGTTGGAGGTAATGTTATAACACTGCTCTTGTTTTGCACAGAATCTTGTTGATTGGCCTTTTCACATCCCACTTACTTTGAATCTTCCATTGGAAGTCATTTATATAACTTGACTGTTCAGTCCACCCTGTTTGTATTGTGTAGCAGATGAAGCAATAAAATAGCTAATCTTGCTGTTGCTATCTAGGATGTGAAGAACTAAATGAAGCCATATTGGCCTGTAGGGATGGGCTGAGAGGTCTGAGAGACTCTGAGGTGGTAGATCTGATACAAGACCCACTGTGAGCAAGCTCTTCCCAAAGAAGATTGTCTCTCCAGTTGCTAAGTTACTAATCTTAGTAGTGTTTCTCTTGCTCTTGGCAGAAGGATAAGGGTTTTTTAAACTTGCTGCCTGGGGTTCTAGGGAATGAGATGCATCAAATGTCAGTTGGGGAGCATTTTGGGAGTGATGGTCATTGCACGAAAAGGTTTAGGTTAGTTATGGAAAAAGACGAGGATCAATCTAGAGTTTTAAAAAAAAACACTTAATTGGACAGCCAATTTCAGTGGGGGTGAAAACAGATCTGGCCCAGCGAAATTGGAATCAGATTGGCAGGCAAAACTGTAAATGAACAATGAGTTGTCTTTCGAGAGGAGATGGTTTGGGTACAGTCGAGGTATATTACATAAGTGGGAAAGATAGGGTAAGCAAAGCCAGAGCTTCCTGGATGACTAACAAGAGTAAGATGCGTACCCTTTTTCTGCTTTATGACTGATGTCAGGTTGACAATACAAGTGAGAACCAGACTGAATTTAGAATGTTCAGAGGGGAAGTAAAAAAGGAAATGAGGCAGAGTATGCGAAGACACTGGCAGCTAACATTAAATGGAATCCAAAAGTCTTCTGTAGGTATATAAATAGTATAAAGGTAGTAAGAGGAGGGATGGGGCTGATGGACCCAAAAAAGAGCTATGCATTGCAGCAGAGGATCTGGCTGAAATAGTAAATGAGTACTTTGCATTCATCTTTACTAAAGATGATGCTGCCGACATCCTAGTGAAAGAGGAAGTAGTTGAGGCACTGGATGGGCTAAAAACTGATAACTACAAGTACAGCCAGCCTTAATATTTAAGTCACCAGGACCGGATCAGATGCATCTGAGGATACTGAGTGAAGTAAAGGTGGAAATTGCGGAGGCACTGGTCATAATCAACCAATCCTCCTTGGATGTAGGGGTGATGCCAGAGGATAGGAGAATTGCAAATGTCACACCCTTGTTCAAAAAAAGGTAACGATAAGCCCAGCAATTACAAGCCAGTCAGTTTAATCTGGTGGAAAGCTTTTAAAAACTATGATCTGGGACAAAATTAATAGTCACTTGGGCAAATATGATCATTAAGGAAAGCTAGCACAGATTTGTTAAAGGTAAATCATGTTTAACTAGATTTTTTGATAGAGGATTGATGTGGTTTATGTACATGGACTTCCAAAAGATGTTTGACAAAGTGCCACATAACAGGCTTGCCAGCAAGGTTGAAGGTCATTCAATAAAAGGGACAATGGCAGCATGAACACTAAATTGGCTGAGTGACAGGAAACCGTAGCAGTGAACAGTTGTTTTTCAGACCAGAGGAAGGTATCCAGTGGGACTCCCCAGGGATTGGTATTAGCACTGCTTTTCTGAATCTATGTTGATGACCTAGACTTGGGTGTGGAGAGCATGACTTCAAAATTTGCAGTTAACAAAACTTGGAAGTATTGTGAACTGTGAGGAGGACAATGATGGAATTCATGACGACATAGGTTGGTTGGGTGGAAACGTGGCAGATGACATTTAATGTGGAGAAATATGAAGTGATGCATTTTGTAGAAAGAATGAGGAGCGGCAAGATAAAATAAAGGATACAGTTCTAAAGGAGGTGCAGGAACAGAAAACTGGGGGTATATGTGCACAAATCGTTTAACGTGGCCAGGCAGGTTGAGAAAGTGGTTTAAAAAGGCATGTGGGATTCTGGGCTTCATAAATCAAGGCATAGAGAATAAAAGCAAGGACATTTATAAACATTTTATAAGATACTAGTTCGGCTTCAACTGGAATATTGTCCAATTCTGAGCACCACACTTCAGGAAGACTTGAGAGGATGCAAAAAAGATTTGAGTGGTTCCAGGGCTAAAGGATTTCAAATACATGGGTAGATTTAGATGAAATTTGATAGAGATATTCAAAATCCTCAGTGGGTCTGGACAGAGTAGATAGGGAGAAACTGTTCTTGATGGAAGGGTTGAGAACCAGTAGACACTGATTTAAGGAGATTGGCAAAAGAGCCAACAGCGACGTGAGGGAAAAACCTTTTTTACGCAGAGTAGTTAAGATCTGGAATGTACTACCTGAAAGTGTGGTGGAGGCAGATTCAGTTATGACTTTCAAAAGGGAATTGGCTAAGCACCTGAAGAGAATTTGCAGGGCTACAGGGAAAAGTCTGGGCACTGGGACTACATGAGTTGCTCTTGCAGCGAACTGATTGATGCAGTGGGCTGAATGGCCTCCTTTTGTGCTGGAACCATTCTATGATTCTAGGTGGTATGATAATCTGCAAAATGGTGATTTGAGTAAACCTGCAGTGAAGCGTAATCCCAATGTTAGGTTGCTTGAGCTACTACAGTAATGGTGACTGTAACGGGCACAGGTCCAGGTGAATGCTCAGCACCTGAAAACCTATGACTCATCTGGGAGGCACCAAAATGTGTTATGGGCTATACTGCAGTCGTATTAGTCCTGAATTTGGGGACTAAAACTAGACTGGACCTGTTCGTAGATTTTCTTGTATAAACGCTATAAGATTGGCACTCTTAATTGGTGCCATAAGACTTATTTGTCTTTTGGGAATGATAATTTTCCCTTTAATCCAGTGTGAGATTTTTCCAGAATGCATGTCTTCATATGGTCTGTCTTGGTGCAAGTGGTACAAGTATATGTTTATCATTTTTGTAACTAAATCTTATCAGGTGATTAACCAAGATCTTGATCACTGGGCTGTAGAGTTGAAACCTGCTTGGCGTGTTTCTCCGTCATGTCTGGAGATGTAGTTTTGGTTGTTGAATCCAATTCATTGAACTAACCACAGCGTTTTGCTTATAATAACTTACCTGTCAAGTTACTAATATCTAATTGAAAGCTGCAGAAATCAAAAATAATGAATTGGTGTTTAGCAATCAAATTTATCCTTTTCACCAGTCCCACCCATAGAAGTACCACAGTCATATAATCATATCACTGACTATTTTTACACTGTTCTTTTGAATACCATTCCTCTGTACCAGGTATAGAAACACAAGAACATGAAGTAGGAGCAGGAGTAGACCATATGGCCCATCGAGCCTGCTCCCACCAAATTCAGCAAGCATACAAAGCACAAAGTGTCAGAACAAAACGGACAGAATTGGACCTGAAGATAATTCTAAGAGAACTCCATAGGTTTGCGTAGTGTATGGATATTGGAAATAAGTTTGATTTATTGCATAATTTGTCAACATTATTAGCATTATGTAACTTGTGGTGAGCACTTCCACAGCTAGACTGCTGGTAGTTCTGGGGGAAAAAATGAAATTGGCAAACGCTAATGTCAAACTGTTGCATATGTAAGTTATCTTTCCTATTTCCTGCATCCCAAATTTTTGACCATGGAAATTTTTCCACAATGACCCCTATGATTCTTGCTCCAGCGTCTTCCCCAGCGTCTGCTGCTATGTCACTTAAGTACTCTTTCCTATTTTTAACATTCTTTTTGACCCAGTCACGTTCTAACCTGGATTCCTGTGACTTTGAATTCCATTTGGCTCTGATGAAACGTTAGAGGCTATTGGCCCGGCTCCTAAAATTGTGGCTCAATTGTGAATATGATGGAACTTTTTTGGCACTATTTTGCAATGCACATGTACCTTAATCATTAGTGAACTTCAGATGTTTATGTAGGTGGTGGATTTTGATCTTGAAGGCTGGTGGAATCCGAATTGCTATGCCAATACCTCAAACTAGTAAAACTCTGATATCTATTACAAAAATTTCCATTTATTAAACATTTTATGCTATTATGGTAGAGAACCTAATAATTCAGGTGCGAGATGAACTTTCATTTATATAACATTGTAGCTTTATAGCATTGTGTTGCATTTTTATGTGACACCTTTCACTACCTCAGGATGTCCCAAAGCACTTGACTTCAAAAGTACTTAGTTGTACAGTCACTATTGTAATGTAGAAAACGTGGCAGTAAATTTACATACAGCAAGCTCCCACAAGCAGCAATAAAAAGAATTAGTAGATTTTTTTTTTTTAATGATAGTTGAATAAAATTCTGCTGGGGAGAATGTCCTGAAGGAGAGGCTGAAGCAGTTTACCCCAGGTATGACTTAAAATGTTCAACTAAACATTCTCCTTGCGTTTAGATTAACACTGATAAAACTTGCATTGACTTGCTGTATAAAATAGATTTAGGGTAAGTAGTGACTTAATGTGCACACTTTAGTGTTAAGTAGCTTTTAATCGTTTATTTCATGTTTACCATGCTGCTTCAAATAGTCGCTAGCAAGATAGGGGAGGTGGTGGCATAGTGATGTCACTGGGCTAGTAATTCAGAGGCCCAGACTAATGCCCTGGAGAGACAGGTTCAAATCTCACCACCATAGCTGGTGGAATTTAAATTCAATTAATAAATCTGGAATTGAAAGCTAATCTCAATAATGGTGCCATGAAGCTATCCTTGTTGCAAAAACCCATCTGGTTCACTAATGTCCTTTTTTTTAGGGAAGGAAATTTGCTGTCCTTACCTGGTCTGGCCTACATGTGACTCCAGACCCACAGCAATGTGGTTAACTTTTAAGAAAAGCAAAAGACTGCGGATGCTGGAAATCTGAAATAAAAACAAGAAAAGCTCCATGACCTTCTTGTCAGCTATTCTGTGACCTTGTCCTAACTACACCTCCTTTTTGTTATCTCTTGCCCCACCCCTGCTTTACTTGCTTATAACCTTTCATATTTCTAATATTTGCCAGTTCTGAAGAAGGGTCACTGACCTGAAACGTTAACTCTGCTTCTCTCTCCACAGATGCTGCCAGACCTGCTGAGTATTTCCAGCATTTCTTGTGGTTAAATTTTAAACTGCCCTCTGAAATGGCCTAGCAAGCCACTCGATTGTCATAGTCATTTGTCAAGGGCAATTAGGGATGGGCAACAAATGCTGGCCTTGCCAGCGACACCCACATTCTGTAAGTATAAAAATACTTGGTTCTACGTTGAGACACTACCTGTATAGAGTAGCTATTTTTCCTCAAACTGTGTACCTCTATCTGTTGAAATGAAATTCAAATGCAATATTTTTCATTGCTGTTAAAATCCTTTGTTCAATGTGAAGGAATACACCACGGTAACTGCTTTGAGAATTTCTTTTGCTAATCAAGTTTGAATCTAATACGGAGCACAACAAAATGCCATCAGTGACATTTGCAAGTTACTTAACTAACTGCACATTCTTCTGTTCATGCTGAGCCATTGTTTTTTTTTCTTGGTTCATTTAGCCTGAACTGCTGCTCATGAAGATGCCCAAGGCCTCTCAACCTTGACAGGAGGGGGAAAAATATTGGTAGCTAGCTACCTGCTAGCTAGATTGGTATCTTTTTAGTTGCTTGTATTGAGTTGGGCGATGATACTGTTGTAAAAGACATGTGTTGAACCTTGTAACGTAAATTAATCAGTTGTTGAGGTGGAACTGTCTGTATTTTTTATTTAGCATTTGTTTTGAAGGAAGTTTCCAGACAAATGTAGTTAAATATTTCCAAGTTTTGATAGAAAGGAAATGATAGGAGGAAAGGTATTAAATTAATAGGCATATTGCAGTCTGGAGATGGAAAAGCAGCTTAACGTAATTGATGTGCTGTGTTATACTGCACTTATATAGCAACCTGCACTTTTCATTGTTCAAAAGCTTAAGTGGGAATCTTGAACTTTTGGGTTAAGAATGGTTGCAGTTTAACCGACCTTAATGTCCTCTGCCAGAATATGTGCTGCAAGTCTAAAGTTGCGTCCTGCTGCCAAAAGCTGAAACTGCAGTTTCTATTATGATGCAGAGTTGGAGGAAACTGACTGTGCTTGACCTAATTATCCTACTGCATCATGGGGAAGTTGAGAATTTTTTACATACAACTTTTAAAATAAGTTACTACCAAAGTTGCTTTCCTGCTTATCTTAAATGTTTTTTAGCGTGGGTCAATTCAAAAATAAAACTTTAAAAAAATATGAACTGACTGGTACATAATTGAATTTTTGATGGAACTTTAAGTTCCCTGTATTCTTGGCCACCTAACTATTTTATACTTGCAAAGTTTTCCTCACTTTTTTTTACCTCTTTCTTTCCCAACCACCTTGAGTACTGACTCATGCTGAAAGATTCATTGTACCTTGTTGAGGATGTGGTCGCTTGGGCATGTAAACCAAGAGAATGAAGATTCCACACTATTGGGAAGTATTGCAGTGGAGTCTTGTAAAGTCATATTTGTGCCTTGCACCATATGTCATTGGCGTTCCTTTCTCTAGGCCCTGCACCTTTAATTCCAAGATATCGAAGGCAATTAAACCCCCGTCTACTATCCTAGAGGTGTTCAGCTAACTCGAGGCCTTAACTCTTCCTGGGTCCATGTGACTCTTGTGACCAATCATGGAGCTGAGTTCTTCACTTGTAGAGATGCTGTACGTCAATGCTAAATCGACAACTGCTTTTTAAGAAATAAATCTGCAGCTTTAACATTGAGGAGTAAAGCTATCTTATAATCTAAGATTCAGGTGATTTAATGATTCAAACCAGCTGTCCTTGAATTGTCACCCCTTTAGCAATTTAGAGTGTGTAAATTGCTAAGTACTTTTCAAGAGACAAGGTACGTAGCTGAGTGAAAGTTGGGGAATTCATGTTGAGCTTTTTTTTTTAGGAGATTGAAGAGTTGAGTCCAAACTCTGTAATAACCGTTTGCAGGCAAGGAAATAATTTTACATCAAATTACAATGGAACAATTTTAAACATCATAATATTTTGCTTGGTCCTTGGAATATGTGCAGATGCAACAGTTACACTCCAAACTGTAACTGCTAGGTGTTTTCATATGATATTACTTCCTCACTGGGTGGAGATGTGATCTTCAATATAAATTTAGACAGTTTGTAAGATCTCTGACATGGAGTTTTTGACCAACCCATGGAATAGTTTCTCTTGCCACTAAATCACATGTAATAAGCAGGACACAACTCTGTACTGTCCACAATTTTAGCATCATAGCTTTTTACAAGTGAAGGTTGTTATGTGTGCTTCCATTTTCTTAAAATGAGAATTTGTGTTTTAAATCTGAAAAGGAATCCATGGATTTTTTTTTTTCCCAAGTGTCAGAAGTTTGAATTGTAAAGTTGCTGGAAGGCACCTGTCTTCAAATAGTGTGACTTCAAAGCGGTGGTCTTGACTCCAGTGGAAGTTCTGGTGGGCAAAGATCTGACTCCAGCCCAGGACCCAGTGGAAAGCGCTTTAAATTTGTGCAAGCCCTCCTTTAGTTTGAGGGAAGGCACACAGAGGCATTTTTCATTTCTTTTGAGAAGATCGCCAAACAGATGAAGTGGCCAAAGGACACTTATGCAAAGCCGGTTGATGGCAGAACTCATGAAGTCTATGCCATGCTTTCTGAGGAGGCTTCTGCAGATTGAGGTGGCAAAAAAGGCTATTCTCGCTGCTTATGAGTTGGTCCCTGTAGCTTACCGGCAGAAATTTCAGAACCTCTGGAGACGGTCTGGGCAGACGTATAGAATTTGAGAGGGTAAAGCAAATTAATTTTGATTGTTGGATGCGGGCACTAATGATAGAGACCAAGTATGAGAACCTTGGGGAACTAATTCTCCTGGAAGAATTTGAAAATTCACTCCCTCTGTTAGTAAGAATCCATCTAGAGCACCAGATGGTTTCAACAGCCAGACAGGCAGTGGAAATAGCTGATTACGAACTTGTTTACAAGCCCAAACCCTTTCTCCGTCACCCCCACAAACCAGAGAAGGATAGAAGGTGCGAGGGTGAAAGGAAGGCTTGTAGCCAGGGACAAGAACGGATAGCTGGGAGTGCCCTGGGATGATTTCAGACCAGAAAGGAAGATGCTGAGGGTGGAAGTGAGGTCCGCAAGCCTATGTGTTACCATTGCCACAAGGTGGGACACCTTCGTGCAAAATGTTGCAAGTTGTGGGATAAACCCATGGGGTACACGAGGCCAATGCAGAGAAAGGGGCCCTGACCGAAGGAACGACAGATCAGGCTGTAGCTCTGACTAAAAACCACTGAGTGCAGGGGTTTGTGAATAAGATACCCGAGTTATAGGGAATTCTTTTCAAAAGGAAAAGTAACTCCTTTGCCCTTGAGTGAGGCAGGTAAATCTATAGTTATACTTGGAGATACAGGAGAAACCCAAACTCTCTTGCTGGGAAAAAGCATAACTTTTCCACCAGAGAGAACACTGCATATATGTTGTGACGCGTGGAGAAGTGGAATTAGAATAAATCGTGCACTCCTCCCGCCTCAGTTGTGACAAGGTAAAGACATATAGAGAATTTAACACTGTGCACTGCTGTAAGAGTCTTAAGCATTTGGCTTAAAGAACTCTACATCAGAATTTTTATTCACGGCCCCCCTGTAATCTTTCTCGCCTTTATTTTCTGGTTGAGTTTTTTTTTGCTGTAAATCTAAAATGGTAAAGCAGTGAGATATGAAAATACTGACACTTGTTCGAGTAATTTCTCATAACTAGTTTTTCACTCCGTGTCCTTAATTGTTGGCTTGGAGTGTAGTTATAGGAGATCAGCTGGAATATACTATGCCAAGGCAAAATCCGGCAGATGCTGGAAATCTGAAATAAAAACAAACTGCTGGAACAACAGCATAAAAACAACAGCAGGTCTGGCAACACCTGTGGAGAGAGAAACAGTTAATGTTTCAGGTCCATGACCTTTCATCAGAACTGGGAGAGGGTGGGGGGGGGGGGGGAAAGGCAAGGTCTTTGATAGGGTGGAAGGCAGGAGCGATTTTAAATGACAAATGTTACAAGGCCAAAGGGCCTTGTAATGGGACAGTGAAGAAGCACAAGCTATGTCCCGAGAAGGTGTGTATGGCAGATTCATGGAACAGCTACCATCAAGAAACAAAATAAAAAGGAAATAATGAGGGCAGCAGTTACGATCTGAAATTGTTGACTCTCAGGAAGACTGTAAAGTGCATAATCAAAAAGATGAGGTTCTGTTCTTTGAGCTTGCGTTGAGTTTCATTGGAACACTGCTGGAGGCTGAGGATGGATCGGAGTAGGAGCAAGGTGAGGAATTAAAATGACATGCAACTGGAGGTTCAGGGTTGCGCTTGTGAACTGAACTGAGGTCTTCAGTTAAGTGGTTGCCCAATCTGCATTTGGCCTTCCAAATGTAGGAGATTGCATCGTGAGCAGTGAATACAGTATACGAAATGAAAAGTGCAAGTAAACTGCTGTTTCATTTAGAAGGAATGTTTGGAACCTTGGACAGGGAGGAGGTAAAGGACAGGTGTTCTATTTCCTGTGCTTGCATGGAAAGGCAGGGAGTCTTGGTGATTGAGGAATGGACCATGGTGTTGTGGAGTGAACTGTCCCTTCATAATGCTAGGAGGGGAAATTGTTTGGCATCATACTGGACGTGGCAGAAATGAAGATGAACCCTATTTTGGTTTTGGGAGGGATGGGAAGGGGGCTAGAGCAGAAATGTGAAACTACAGATGGTACAGTATATACTATACTTGTTTTCAAAATCCAAAGATTTCATGCTTCGTGTTTGTTTTTGTACAAAACAAAGCTAAATTCTGGCAGGTGTCTAGAAGGTAACATTTGAATTCAAATTTTTTTTTTTTTTTGAAATTGTTGCTGGTATTTGGGACAATTGGTGGAACTGAAGAGAGGGAAAGAGGAGCGAGAATGTTTATCATAGTCATACAGCACAGAAACAGGCCCTTAGGCCCATTGTGTCTGTACCGGTCATCAAGCACCTACCTATTCTAATCCCATTTTCCAGCACTTGGCCCGTAGCCTTGTATGCTATGGTGTTTCACGTGCTCATCTAAATACTACTAAAATGTTGTGATGGTTCCTGCCTCTACCACTCATTCAGGTAGTGTGCTCCAGATTCCAACCACCCTCTGGGTGAAATTGTTTTTCTTCAAATCCCTTCTAAGCCTCCTGCCCCTTACCTTAAATCTATGCCCCCTGGTTATTGACCCCTCCACTAAGGGAAAAAGTTTCTTCCTATCTAATCTATCAGTGCCCCTCATAATTCTGTATACCTCAATCATGTACCCCCTTGGCCTTCTCTGCTCTAAGGAAAACAGCCCTCGGCTTTTCAGTCTCTCCACAGCTGATTTGTTTTTAGGCGGTGCAGGGGTTTGCGAGCACTTTTGCATGTATTGTGGAAAGGATGGCTGGGTGTTTGGGGGGTGGGAAGCAAGTTTTTTATTTTTTTTTTTATTTCATGTGTTCTGAGTAATGCTGGCAAGGCCAGCATTTGCTGCCCATCCCTAACTGCCCATGAGAGTGATGATGAGCCACTGCCTTGAATCACTGCAGTCCATCTGGTTTAGGTACACCCACAGTACTGTTGGAGAGGGAGTTCCAAGTTTTTGATCCAGTGACGACGATATAGTTCCAAGTCAGGATAGTGTATAGCTTGGACGGGAACTTGCAGGTGGTGTTTACATGCATCTGCAGCTTTGGCCCTTCCAGGTGGTGGAAGGTGCTGTCAAAGGAGGCTTAGCAAGTTGCTGCAGTGAATCTTGTATATGGTACACACTGCTGCCACTGTGTGCCAATGGTGGAGGGAGCAACGACCTGCTATCCGACCCGAACGCGACGGCATGTGTCTGGGTCGGGTTGGGTTGCACTTCCGGTCCGGCATTCAGGCTCTGGTCGGGTCAGACACGCTGTATGCACGGGTAAGTTTCTCCACCGTTGTTGGAATTTTTTGACTAGAAAGGTGGTTTTGTTATTTTAAGCTTGTGCAGATCAGCAATAAAATGAAAAATGGAAGGTAGGTTAACTGGTCGGGTGCGGGAAAATATGGAAGAATGGAAAGACTCGGGCTGGGTCGGGCTCTGGTCGGGTATGGTTCTATTGGGCTCGGGTCGGGTTTTTTTTTTTGCAGGCCTTTAGGATGCTGTTGAGCTGTTTGAGTGTTATTGGAGGTGCACTCATCCAGGCAAGTGGAGAGAATTCCATCACACTCCTTACTTGTGCCTTGTGGATGGATAGGCTTTGGGGGATAAAGAGATGAGTTACTCATTGCAGAATTCCCAGCCTCTGACCTGCTCTTGTAGCCACAGTATTTGTGACTAGTCCAATTAAGTCTTTGGCCAATGGTAACCCCCAGGATGTTGATGGTGGGTGGTTCAGCAATGATAATACCATTGAATGTCAAGGGGAGATGGTTAGGTTCTCGCTTGTTGGAGAGCACCATTGCCTGGCATTTGTGTGGCATGAACGTTTATTGCCACTTATCAGCCCAAGCCAGAATCATAGTTTACGGCAAAGAAGGAGGCCACTTGGCCCATCGTGTCTGTGCTGGTTGCAAAACGAACCACCCAGTCCAATCCCACCTTCCAGCATTTGGTCCGTAGCCCTGCAGGTTACGGCACTTGAAGTGCATATTCAATGCCTTTTAAATAAAATGAGGTTTTTTGCCTCTACCACCCTTTCAGGTAGTGAATTCCAGACCCCCACCAGCCTTTGGGTGAAAAAAGTTTTCCTCATCTCCCCTCTAATCTTTCTACCAATCACTTTAAATCTATACCGACTAATCACTGACCCCTCTAAGGTAAACAGGCCCTTCACATCCACTCTATCCAGGCCCCTCTCAATTTTGCACATTTCAATCCGATCTCCCTTCAGCCTTCTGTGTTCCAAGGAGAACAACTCCAGCCTATCCAATTTTTCTAGTCCCAGCAACATCCTCGTAAATCTCCTCTGTACCCTCTCTAGTGCAATTGCATCCTTTCTGTAATGCGGTGACCAGAACTGCACACAGTACTCAAGTTATGGCCTAACCAATGATTTATACAGTTCCAGCATAACCTCCCTGCTCTTTTATTCTATACATCTGGCTAATAAAGGAAAGGATTCCATATGCTTCCTTAACCATCTGACCTGCTACGTTCAGGGATCTGTGGACATTCACTCCAAGGTCCCTCACTTCCTCTACACCTCTCAGTATTCTCCCATTAATCGTGTATTCCTTTGCCCTATTTGACCTCCCCAGATACATTGCCTCACACTTCTCCAGGTTGAATTCCATTTGCCACTCTTCTGCCCACCTTACCAATCCATTGATATCTTCCTGCAGCCTACAGCTATCCTCCTCGCTATCTACCACATAGCCAATCTTTGTGTCGTCTGCAAACTTTTGATCATGCCCCCTATCTTCATGTCTAAATCATTAATATATTACCACAAAAAGCAGGGAACCTAGTACTGAGCCCTGCAGAACGCCACTGGATTGTTGTCCAGGTGTTGCTGCATGCAGGCTCAGACTGCTTCAGTATCTGAGGAGTTGAGTGGTACTGCACACTACAATCGTCAGTGAACATCCCCCCCCACTTCAAACCTTATGATGGGAAGGTCATTGAAGCAGCTGAAAATGATTGGGCCTAGGACACTACCCTGATGAAGTCCCGCAGCAATGTCCTGGGACTGAGATGTTTGGCCTCCAACAACCACAACCATCTTTCGTGCTAGGTATGACTCCAACCAGTGGAGAGTTTCTCCTGATTCCCATTGATTTTCAATTTTGCTAGGGCTCCTTGATGTCAAGGGCAGTCACACTCACCAAGTGGTGGAAGTACAGCACTGGCTATAATTTGGTGTATAGAAGCATTGTGAAAGAGTGGATTTTGGTAGTACTGTGGGCTGGAAATAATCCTGGACAATGCTCAGTCCCTGAGGACTGCCATGTTTGGGTGCTAATAGAACTGAATGGAATGTAGCAAAATACTTACTATTTTTTATCATTGCATGCTGAAGTAACATGTTCATCCTTGGTACTTTTTGGATATTTATTATCTAATTTAGGGATTTTTGGGATCTGTTTCATCTCAATCTCTCCATCAGTTTGCCTTCTCTTAATTAAGAATACTGCTACTGATGCAAAAACTTTCCTGCTGAGTTGGTGGGTGGAATCAAAATGAAGGATGGAGTATAGGTGGCAGAAATGAAGACTTTTCCACAAATATAATTTGGTAGTGAGGGTCAAGGAAGTAATTTAAGCTTGGGCCATGTACTCTCAATTAAATCCCAGTGTCCTTGCATAGGACTAGGCCTCTGTCTTGCAGAGACTTCTATCCCATATAAAGTAGCTTTTGATTTAACTAGCATTTTATTCAAACGTTTCTTTTTAATAGACTATTAAATGTTACTTCCACCAGATCTGGGTGATAAATTCAATGAATCCAACTTTTTTTTTAAACAAGCAATTTTATTTGTAATTCCTGATGCTTCAGATCCAAATGATTTTGGATTCAAAGTTATGTAGTTTCTACATGTAGATAGGCAAAGGCAGCTGAGAATAGATCTGGAGGAGAAGCCATTGCTGGAGTTTTTCATTCATTCTCTGAATGTGAACATCACTGAGAAGCAATTGGTTCTGTTCTTGCCTTACCCAAACAAGGGTAGTTCCACTGAGCTGAACAGTGGAAGAGGGCTGATGTAACACAGGAGGATTGACATTGATGGACTGTCAAGGGTACTGACAGGTGAAGGAGGGATTATGAATCAGTCAATGTTTGAATTTGCTTAGGGCTGTTTCAGTGCTTTGAGAGGGGCAGAGACCTGATTGGAAGGATTCAGATGGTGTTGTGGATACAGGTGCTCTTGGTTTAGTCCAATGATCAAATGGACTTTATCCAGCCATAAATCTTCAAAAGATCAAGAGCATGAGCTGCATCTTATTGACAGTAAATCTGCAGCTAATTCAGAAAAAAAAGTAAGGGGAAACCCTTACTCCTTGAGGCAGTCAACTAAGCTCCAGGAGATGCTGATTGCTGCCAGCCACTTAATCTCAACTCTGTAGGAGAAACTTGTACCCTACAAATAGAAATCTTTCTCTCGGGAAATGTTAGTTCTTTCAGAAGATGACTTGAGTGCATACTTAACATGCTCCAGTTTGTTCCAGATGAGTGGGGGAAAAAAGTACTTCCTGACATTGAGCCTAACTCTGCCCTGTATATCTTATAGGCCTGATTTCTAGTTCTGCCATCCCTGTCTACATACAAACACATGAAGCAGGAGCAGGCTATTGGGCCCCTCAAGCCTCTTCCGCCATTCTATAATATCATGGCTGATATGTTTGTGGACTCAACTCCACTTTCCTGCCTACCCCCAATACCCTTTGCCTTGTTTGTCAAGCATCTGTCTACCTCTGCCTTAAAAACATTCAGTGACCCTGCCTGCACTACTCTCTGGGGAAGAAAGTTCCACATTCTCATGACCCTCTGAGAATAATTCTCCATCTGTCTTAAATGGGAGACCCCTTATTTTTAAACTCTGCCCCCTATTTTAGTCTCTTCCACAAGGGGAAACCTCCTTTTTTAACATCCACCCTGTCAAGTCCCCTCAGGATCTTGCATGTTTCAATAAGATCACCGCTCATCCTTCTGAACTCCAATGAATACAGACTCAACCTGTCCAACCTTTCCTCATTAGATAACCCTCTCATCCCAGGAATCAGTCAAGTGAACCTTCTCTGAACTGCTTGCAATGTAATTATATCCTTTCAAGGAGATCAAAACTGCACACATTACTCTAGATCTGGTCTCACCAATGCCCTGTACAACTGTAACAAAGCATCTCTACTTTTATGTTCCATTCCCCTTGCGATAAACAACAGCATTGCATTTGCCGCCTTAATCACTTGCAGTATCTGCATGCCAACGTTTTGTGTACTAGGACACCCAGATCTCTCTGCATCTGAGTTCTGCAAATAACTTATACTAGAACTGTAACCAGTTGTACAAGCGCCAAATCATATCCAAGTTTGTTACTAAATAAACTAAATTCTTGGAGCCAAAGTAGCTGGAGAACTAACTATAAATTATCCAGTTTTTTCAAGTCTAGAATTGGTCTTGGGCAAAATAGGAGCTGAAACATTTGAGACTAAAGGCTCTTTTATTTCATGAAAAAACTTCAAGACAAACCCCAAGTCTGTTTCACTTCATGAAAATTTGATTGTATATTTTACAATGAAGTCTGCCCGAAAGGCCTTATCCACTTGTCACCAAATAGCTGGCTGGAAATATTCAATCTCTGACTGGAAAGTAATCCAGTAGCATTGGTAAAGGAGGCAGTGGCCAAATTGTTAGTACAGTGAGATTCTGACAACAGGAAACATCTTTTTCTTCTCCCTGCCCCTTGTATAGCTGGTGCTATTGTGGTCCATTCTGGATTTCTTGAAACTTGAAAGTTTCTTCAACTTTCTCTACAAAATGTAATTTTCCTTGTAAAGCAAACTCCAGTTTTGTCTACATTCATGGAAACCTGAATTTCTAAAGTAACCTTTTGGCTGCAACCCCCTATGTTTACCTTTGAGATCCATTTTGGAATTTCATAAGAATAACCAGGCTGTATAATGTGGCCTGACCATAACATTAAGATGGATCAACTTCATTTGATAGTTTTGACAACAGAAATCCTTGTGGTGCATGAATACTTTGGTAAAGCCAAACATGACTGGATGTGCCCAGATCCATGTGGGATAACTTTGTTTATGGCATGATTTTTAGGATACACCAGTGACCACTCGCAGCCCGGATGCTTTTGTAAGCCAGAAGCAAATCCAGTGCTCACTTCTTGACCAGGGAGTTGATCTAGAAGAAGCCTGAATCTGGATAAGAGTTACCATCAGTTTGCAGGCTGCTTATTTTTACCTGGGGATGCTTTGATTCAAAATTAAACTGAACTTGGATCAGTGATTTTAGACATGGCCTGAAAAGTGTGCCCTTTTTGTTCCAGGGCCACCTTGTAATGCTGATAATGGAATATAGGTTAATGCTGTTAAGTATTAGTGATTACTAACTTGGACATTTTGCTATAGGTGTTGAGGTTGTTGAGCAGCTACTATTGCTATCAATCCCATTGGATGGGTTATTAGTATGAATCTTTCTGTATCAAAATTATCTAGTTGAAGCTGAGGGCAACGGTACTCCTATATAATTGTATTGGCACACATTACATTTATTGTCAGTATGCCAAAACTTAAACAGTAAGGATCAGATCTGTAAGATGAATCTTTATCTTCAGCTCCTTTATAATACTAGTTACAATTATTTTATATGTTCATGGGGGATGTGGGTATCACTGACAAGGCCAGAATTTATTGCCTGTCCTTAATTGTCCTTGAGAAGGTGGTGGTGGTGAGCCATCCTGTTGAACCACTGCATTCCATGTGGTGTAGGTACAACCACAATGCTGTTGGGGAAAGAGTTCGGAATTTTGACCCAGCAACAGTGAAGGAACTGCAATACATTTCCGAATCAGGATGGTGTGTGACTTGGAAGGGGTGGTGGCAGTCCCATATGCTCGCTGCCCTTGTTTATGTAGCTGCCTCTTCCTGTTTGTTTAATTGTCCACCACCACTCACGACTGGATGAGGCAGGACTGCTGCTACCATAATCTGATTATAGTTTCTAGCCCAACCTTGAGTTCCACAATATGGAGGAGATGGAATTTGGACTTAAGGGGGCCAAAAAAGATCACTTGACCTGCTGTGCTCGTTGTCAATTGGAATTGATCCTGTTTCTTTGTATCCTACGTTCTTGTCACTCGTCTCTGCTTGAATGCATACTTGTAGTGAAGCATCATACTTCGCTACATTTGCCAACTGTGCTAATAGGTCTTGCGTCCTCACCTTAACATGGTAATGGGTAAACTTCTATATTCTGAAATAGAAGCAAAATACTGCGGATGCTGGAAATCTGAAATAAAAACAAAGTGCTGGAAATACGCAACAGGTTTGGCAGCATCTGTGGACTGATTCCTGGGATGAGAGGGTTATCTTCTGAGGAAAGGTTGGGTCTGTATTCATTGACGTTTAGAAGGATGAGAAGTGATCTTATTGAAATAGATAGGATCCTGAGGGGACTTGACAGGTTGGATGTTGAGGGGATGTTTCCCCTTGTGGAAGAGACTAAAACTAGGGGGCACAGTTTAAAAATAAATGAGAATTTTTTTGAGTCATAAGTCTGTGGAGCTCTCTCTCTTCCCTGGAGAGCAGTGGAAGCAGAGTCATTGTTTTTAAGGCAGAGGTAGACAGATTCTTGACAAACAAGGGAGTCCAAGGGTATCTGGGTAGGGAGGAAAGTGGTGTTAAGTCCACAAACTGATCAGCCATGACCTTATAGAATGGAGGAACTACTCCTGCTCCTAGTTCATATGTATGTTTGTATGTGGAGGGAAATGGTTAACATTTAAAGTCTGATAAGACAGTTCTTCAGAACTGGGTACTCCATAGTCCCTTCATTTTACAATGTAAAAACTAAGATGAAATACTTGTGGGATTCCCTCATTTGAGTCAAAGATTGTCCCTGACTTTTACTAATGGAAGGGCCCCTTGCTATTTCCTAACTTTTTCTTTGCTTTGCTATCACCATGTTTGTCCATGGAACCCTTTTAATCCAGGCCAGAATGCATGTGACCTGTACTCGATACAATTGGTTTCTAAGCATGTCTAAGCTCTTATCTGCCTTTTTTTTTTTTGCAACCAATTAATTTGGGCTGGCTCTCCTTTCATTCTGCTAATATTAGCCAGCATAGTTTTTTTTTCTTTACAACATGAGATGCTGGGGGCCAACATCTGCAAGCTGATGTAGTGTAGATCTCCTATCCTGCCAACACCTCAGCCCTCATTGCAAAAGAGCACCCTCTGCTGCACCAGCCATTTTGTTCTTTTGGGATTACCACTTAATGAATTAAGTTAGAGTTGCAGATGTTTGGTATAGGAATATGCAAATTGTCTAATTGCAGACAAGAAACTTTTGTCCCATCATTTTTGCCTTGATTTGAATCGGGATGGAGGCCAGAGAATAACTCACTTTGCTACCTAGTTCCCATGACTCTTTAATGATGTGATCTGAAGTTGTAGTGTTTTTGTCCATCATTGACCATGTAAAACTTTATATTGGAGTCAACATTGACTCTAGTACGCTCTGAAGTGCCTGATCAGCCCCACAATTACTGGAGCAGCAGGCCCACAACACCTAGGGATGAGTAATGAATGCTGGCTAATGTGTCTGTCCAGAGAATGGATAAAAATGTTAAGTTTATTTCTCTTCCATTCTGTGCACATGCACAGAATTGCAGCAAAAGAATACTGTAGCTAGGTGCATTCAATGGACTGAAGGTCGTCATTGGCTTGAAACACTTGCTGTTTTTCCTGGGTGAGGGAGCAGGCAGTTGAAGAGTGGCTCTTGTTTTTTTTAAGGGGTGGCCTCTGCTGTACATTGTAGGAAAGCACCAGAGGTTTTGAGGCAACTTCTTTTATTCTTTCATGGGAAGTGGGCATCGTTGGCAAGACCAGCATTTCTTGCCCATCCCTAATTTTCCTTCAGAAGGTTGTGGTGAGCTGCTGTCTTGAACCTCTACAGTCCATCTGGTGAGAGTACTGCCACTGTGCTGTTAGGAAGGGAGTTCCAGGATTTTGATCCAGCGCCAGTGAAGGAACAGCGATTTTATAGTTCCAAGTCAGAATGGTGTGCGGCTTGGAGGGGAACTTGCAGGTGGTGGTCCCATGCATCTGCTGCCCTTGTCCTTCTAGGTGTTGGAGATCGTGGGTTTGGTAGGTGCTGTCGAAGGAGCCTTGGTGAGAGACCAGATTTCCCAAGAAAAAATAATAGCCACTCTTCACCTGCCTGCCCCCTCATGTGGAGTTGCAAGTGGATAGATTTATTTGTCATTCGTTGGAGAGGCACGTCTCAAGTGTATTGAAGCTTCAGTGCATTACTACCTTGACTCAATTCTTTTTTTCTAATTCCTAATTTTGTCTACATCAGAGGTCAGCATCCCATGGCTCCGGAGCCACATGCAGCTCTTTAACATATCATTTGTGGCTCCAACCTTTTCCCCAATTGGATTGCATAATCGTGAAACGTTTTTTATGTTTTTTTAAAAAAAAAAATCAACGAACTAGATGGCAACACAATCTTGTTATTCATTTGCTTAATCAAAAATTTAGCTTCTATGCTGTCAGGCTTCAAAATAGCATTTTTAGGGATTATTTCCGGAACAATATGGTAATTGTTCAAATCACTCGTAACCGTGTGGTCTCCTAGCTTTTGACATGATTTAATTCATAGATGTTAAATTGTTTCATGCTAGAATTTACTAAATGATAGAAATATCGCATGCGCACACACTGGATTTGTTAGCAAAGCTGAAAACCTTGCCGAAAAATATCTAACTGGCAGTGAAAGAAACATGCCATTATGATTCTCCAGGAAAAGGTTGATCAAGCTGAAGGCAAATTTACGATTTGGGTAGCATCCAGATTCAACTTCGAAAACATTTTTTAACCTATTCCTTGGGTGTAGAGACTGGATTTTTGCCTGACCTATATATAAGATTAACATTTAGTAGTAACTGCAGTCAAAGGAACATAGCAGGAGTAAGCCATTAAGCCCATCGAGCATGCACTGCCATTCAATACAATCATGACTGATCATCCACTTCAGTCAATACCTTTTTCATATTCTTTATCAGCAGCAGACGTTAAAGCAAATGACTTTTTACAGCATCAAGTAAGTGCCTAATGTTGCTTAGATTCTTTAAACAATGTTTTCCTCTCAAAGTATGCGAATGCCTTTACCCCATTCTTTAATTTTTTTGTCTTGCAGCTGCCAATAGTTTTTACTTTAGGCAATATTTTTTTTAAAAGGGTCTTCCTGTAAAACAGGTTGCTGACCCCCCGGTCTACATGGTCACTAGTCTTGATATTTCACTATTACAATCAGTATTTATGAAATACAATTCAAATATGGCAGGTTCGCGTTGCAAAGACTTTCCAACTTCGAAAGCTGTAAATTGATTTTGTTGCATTTTGAATGTTCCTGATTTGCCCTCAACTCCAGAATCCTGCATCTAGTTCAGTCTATTGGCAGTCTGATTGAACGCAAGTAAAATTCTGGAGCAAGTCCACACTTATACCATAGGCTCAATACTCCAGTACAGGAAAGATGAGTGCTGAAAGCTACACCAGCCATTTTTGTCTTTTTAAGAGCTTTCTTCCTCTATCCTGCACCCTATTTCCCACGCCGCCCCCCCCCCCCCCCCCCCCCCCAGAAAAAACACTCGTCGTAACTGCAATGGAAGTTCAGATATCCAAATTTAGACCCTACCTTATTGGCAGAGCTTGAATGTAGCATCTAAAATCTGTTTATTGAGGGGTATCTGAATAGACCTATTTATTAAATTGAACTCTGACTGATCTTTTGATTTCTAACTCCAACGCTAACATATGTATATTTGGTCCAGTAAACTACCATGGTCACTAATGCTGCTCATATTATTTAGTGGTGTATTTAAGTAAACCTTTTATAGATTCCTTAACAGAAGACCCTTCCTATCCCATATGTAATGTGGAGACATGAACCATGATAAACTCGTTAAAATTTAAGATGGGATAGTTCTGAATTAAAAAAAAATCAAATGTCCTTGGTGTTGGCCTGTATTATATTGGTCAGTTTTAATGACTATAACAATCATCCAACAAGAGAATCCAACCATCTCCCCTTAATATTTAGTGGCATTGCCATTGCTGAATCCCCCACTATCAACATCCTGAGGGGTTACCATTGACCAGAAACTGAACTGTACCAGTCATGTAAGTACTGTGGCTAAAAGAGCAGGTCAGAGACTGGGAATTCTGCAGTGAGTAATTCATCTCCTTGCTCCCCAAAGCCTATCCATCTACAAGGCACAAGTCAGGAGTGTGATGGAATACTCTCCACTTGCCTGGATGGGTGCAGCTGCAACAACATTCAAACAGCTCAACAGCATCCAGGACGAAGCAGCCCGCTTGATTGGCGCACCCCCCCCTCAATCAACATTCACTCCCTGCACCACTGACACAGTGGCAGCAGCGTGTACCATCTTCAACATGCACTGCAGCAACGCACCAAGGCTCCTTTGACAGCACCATCCAAACCTGCAACCTCTACCACCTAGAAGGACAAGGGCAGTAGATGCATGGGGCCACCACCACCTGCAAGTTCCCCTCCAAGCCCCATACCATCTTGACTTGGAGCTATATTGCCGTTCCTTCACTGGTGGGTCAAAATCCGGGAACTCCCTTCCTAACAGCACTGTGGGTGTACCTACACCACATGAACTACAGCAGTTCAAGAAGACGGCTCACCACCACTTTTTCGAGGGCAATTAGCGATGGGCAATAAATGCCGCCCTAGCCAGCGACTCCCACATCCTGTGGGAAAAAAAGTTTAAAACCCACTCAGACCGTGCAGAGATTTGTATTGGTGTTACAATCTTGCACTGTCCTCCCAGCTGTTGTGTAGTTTACACCTGAACGATTGGGTATTGAACCTTGCAAGTGAGTGCCTGAATTGATGTGTGAAATAGGGCGATTACATTTAACAAGCTGGTATTGACCCTGTTTCACTGGCTTACCTAGGAGCTTATTGCAAGCATGGTGCTTTTCTGCTTTCTCCAAAAGTCAAGTTTCCCACCTTCAGCCTTTTGTGCAATTTGAGGGTTTCCTGTCCAGTAGTGTTCACTCTTTGGCAGAACATATCCTAAGGAAGTATAAACTCATTTTGGCCAGTTTAAAATATTCCAACATTTTATAGCTGTACCCTTTGCAACCTTGACCACTATAGTTTTCTGGAGGAGGATTTTTTTTTTTAAGGGATGGAAAACAAATTGGTACTGCAGTTTTCAAATGCCCTCCTTTCCAGCTCACTTCCCATTGTGCTGCTTTTATTTCCTGTTGTAAGTATTTAGTCATTACTACTATAAAATGAATGTTTTGACTGTGTAATTGGCTGTGGAGCTGCTCCAGAATTTCTGGCTGGGTTTTAATCCCTTTCTGAGTTTACTTGTGCTATTTCTTGCAAATGCAAACTTAACTAGTGCAATTTTTATACAGGAAATGTGGGCCTTTGCCTGTATTTTGCTGCTTATACTGCATGCCAAAATTTAACCCATGGGGAATGGTGCAGAGACTGGGCTGTAGTTTTCTGTTCTATTTAGGGATACGGGAGCCACCCAAACTCTTTTGCTGGGGCAAGGCATGACATTTCCCCCAGAGAGCGCACTGAATGCCAGAGTTTTAGTGAATGGTATTGGTGGGATGTATATACCCGTACCTTTTGTATCAAGTGCACGTAGAGTGTGCCCTAATGCTTGGAACGGTATCTGTAGGAGTTGTTCATAGTTTGCTTGTAGATGGAGTTGACCTACTCCTGGGGAATGATTTGGCTGGAGCAAAGGTAGTAGCTTCTCCAGTGGTCACAAAAACCAAGTGAAGTTAGAGACCGAACAGTTGCAGGAAAAGGTTCCAGGAATTTTTCCTTCATGTGTGGTAACCCGAGCAATGGCTAAACGAGTTCCATTGTCTGAGGGAAAAATTGGAACCACAATCAGATCGTCGAATCTCTGAAACTTTCTTTTGGGGATTTGGATAGTCTGAAGGAAATGTTTAAGTCTTCTCTGATCAAGGCTTAGCAATCTGATGCAGAGTTAAATAAAGTGGCACAATCAGCTGCAACAGAAGCAGAGGCAAAAGGAGTTCCAGAAGGCTAATTAAAAATGGGATTATGATGAAGTGCAGACCTCCTCACAGATCTGTGGATGAAGAATGGACAGTATTTCATCAGTTAATGCTGCTGGGAAATATTAAGGATAACCCATGAAATTCCTATTGCGGGACATGTGGGGATCCAGAAGACCCAATCACACATGTTGACATTTTTGCTGGCCAGATCTTTCCGAGGCTGTGGTGCAATTTTGTAAAACGTGCCAGATTGTGGGAAAATCTCAACCTGCCATAAAAACAGCACCTCTAATTCCAATACCAGTTTTTGGGGAACCATTTAGTAGGGTGTTGATGGACTGTGTAGGATTCTTAGTGAAAACAAAAGCGGGACACCAATATATACTTCATATCATGGATATGGCTACTTGGTTCCCAGAGGCCATTCCCTTGAGCAGTTTCTGTTAAGGCAGTCATAGAGAAGTTAACCCGGTTCTTCACTAGATATGGATTACTGATTGAGATTCAGTTGGATCAAGGTTCGAATTTTATGTCACAATTTTTCAGGAAGTTGTAGGTAATTTGGGTACAACACAGTTAAAGTCTTCACCAAACCACCCACAGACACAAGGAGCTTTAGAAAGGTACCATTAGACCCTCAAAACAATCAGCATACTGTCATGAATATCCCCATGGTCGTGATAAAGGACTAGAATTTATTTTGTTTGCCACTAGGGATTCACTTAATGAATCTACTAGTTTAGTCCTTTTGAATTAGTTTATGGACATAAGAGGGCCTCTAAAATTAATTAAAACGTTTTTAGAACAGAGGGACAAATCTTCTGTGCTAGATTATGTATTCATATTCCTTCCATGTTTGGCTCATGAGAGCTTACAAAGTGTCTCAAACGCCTTAACGCTTCCCAAACAGTTTGAAGAAATGGGCAGACAAGCATGCCAAGACTGAACATTTCAACCAGGGATGAGGTTTTAGTATTGCTGCCTTTACAGGGTGAACCGTTGAAAGCACTGTTCAGTGATCCATATGAAGTGGTAAAGTAAATTATTTGACACCCCAGATCACTGGAAAAAGAATTGACACTGTCATTTCAACACATTGAAACAATATTGCTGGGAGGAGGATAAGCAAGCACACGTACATCAGGTAGTTGGGACAGTGAAGGACAGAAGGGATAGGGAGGATGAGGCAGAAGGAGGCCTAGACCATTCTCAAATTGAACCTCCTACTATCCGGTTAGCTAATACTGAATTGTTGGGGAGATTGGACACTCTGTTTTTCATATTTAGATGTAGAACGACGAAAAGACCTGACTAGGTTACTCTTGGCATTTAAGAGTCTGTAGGGATAAGCCAGGATGTACAACCTTAGCCACACATGATGTGGATGTAGGGGAGTCCGTTCCTATAAAACAGCATCCTTACTGCTTAAGTCTAGAGAAACCGGCCCAGGTAAAAGCAGAAATCCAATACGTACTAGAAAACCACCTAATTGAAACCAGTCAAAGCAGCTAGAGTTCCCCAGTTGTATTAGTGGCTAAAGCTGACTGTTCAACTAGACTTTGCATAGACTACCCAAAAATTAATGCAGTAACAAAGGCAGACTGCTACCCAGCTCCTCACTTGGAAGACTGCATTCATTTTTTTTTACAATAAAATAAATTTGTTAAAGGGATACTGGCAAGTTCCTTTAACGCCCCGAGCTAAAGAAATATCTGGCTTTGTAACACCAGACGGTCTCTTCCAATGCCGAGTGATGCCATTCGGGCTAAAAAAAATTCCCCAGCTACCTTTGAGACTAATGAACCAAGTGGTAGCCAGTGTTCCTAACTGTGTAGTTTTCCTTGATGTGCTGATATATAGTGATGCTTGGAGGGACCACTTGGAACAACTGGAAGCTCTGTTTAGAAAATTACAGTTGGCTGATTTGATAAACTTTGCCAAAAATTCATAAATCAGAATACTAGACTATTCCAATGGAGTTTGCTGTTAAAGCCCTTTAAACCCTATCACCTTGAAGATTATCCACATTGTGGGCAAAAATAATGTAATTGCAGATGCTTTATCTGGAATCTAACTTTGCTTTGAGTTATGAGAGTAAAAATGGTACAAAGCAGAACTGTATTAGCTACAGGTAAACAGTGAGTATGAGTGTGAAAATGTTTTCATTTATTTCCCACACTTTGTAATGAAACGCATTAAAAATGTTGTTTCATTCCTCCAACGGTGGATGTGTTACAAGTGCTTCCATTTTTGTTAAATTTTGAAGGTTTGCATTTTAAAACTGAAAAGGAGTCCTTTTTTTTTTAAGGGCCACTGAGGTCTGGACTGTAAACAGTTACTGGTAGGCACCTGTCTTCAAATAATTACCCAGCAGGGGTTGTTTTTGACTTTGGAAAGATGTTTGCAGAGAAGTGACAGGTCAGGATTTGTGGGGGTTAGGAGGCTTGATTCTTGTGACATTGATTTTGATTGTGATCTGGACAGTGGTTTGAAAAGACAGTTGGAGAAAACTTGCCAAGAGTGCAACACCCAGCTCTTTGAAAAAGCCTGCCAGTTTTCCATCTCTTGAAAAGCTGAGAAGCAAATGTAAGAAACTGCCTGAAACTCCTGTTGCTGCAATTTTCCTTGGAAAGCCTGCCCAAACTGATCTTTAACGTCACCTGTGAAGAACTGTTCTGGGAAGGTCTTGGTGACAGCTGTTGGTACATATTTGGGATGCCAAACCTAAAAAGGACTTTTGACATCTTCTCTTTTTGTTTTATTAAAGAATTAACAAATATTTTGGCCAATATATACTTTTTTTTTTGTACAAGAGCTCTAAAGAGTAAATCTCTTTTTTTTTTTTGGTTAACCTGTGTGTGTGTGTGCGCCTAAAGTTAAAAATAGCATTTTTAAATATTTCTATCCCTGTGTTTATGCTTTGTTTCATTACTGGTTAAGATTTGTTTTATAATCTGAATTTTGTTGTGTTAAGAAACCTGTTTGTTTTATTCTGGGATAAAAATGAAGTCTATGATTGACCGTATCAGTAAGTGGGGGAAAATAAATTAATATATGTTGTGACCTGTGGAGAAGTGGAACTAGAATAAACCGTGCACTCCTCCCGCCTCAGTCCTGTATCAGAACTATCTGAGCTTATCTTTTGATAAGGTCCCGCATGGGAGATTGGTTAAGAAGTTTCGGGACTAGAATCCAGGGCAGTTTGGCAAATTGGATCCAAAATTGGATTAGTGGCAGGAGGCAGAGGGTGATGGCCGGGGGTTGTTTTTGCGAGTGGAAGCCTGTGACCAGTGGTGTATCGCAGGAATCTGTGCTGGGACCCTTGCTATTTGGAGTGTACATTAATGATTTTAGGTGTGAATATAGGAGGTATGATCAGTAAGTTTACAGATGACATGATAATTGGTGTTGTAAATAGTGAGGAGGAAAGCCTTAGGTTACAGGATGATATCGATGGGCAGAGCAGTGGCAAATGGAATTTAATCCTGAGAAGTGTGAGGTGATGCCAGTTGGGAAGGACTAACAAGGCAAGGGAATATTCAATGAATGGTAGGACCCTAGGAAGTACAGAGGGGCAGAGGGACCTTGGTGTACTTGTCCATAGATTACTGAAGGCAGCAGCACAGGTAGATAAGGTGGTTAGGAAGGCATATGGGATACTTGCCTTTATTAGCCGAGGCATAGAATAGAAGAGCAGGGAGGTTATGATTGAGCTGTATAAAATGCTAGTTAGGCCACAACTGGAGTACTAAAAGAGACTGGATAGGATAGGGTTGTTTTCCTTGAAGCAGAGAAGGCTGAGGGGGGATATGATTGAGGTATACAAAATTGAGGGGCATTGACAGGATAGATAGGAAGAAACTTTTTCCCTTAGCGGAGGGGTCAGTAACCAGGGGGCATAGATCTGAGGTAAGGGGCAGGAGGTTTAGAGAGGATTTGAAGAAAAACAATTTCATCTAGAGGGTGGTTGGAATCTGGAACACGCTGCCTGAAGGGGTGATAGAGGCAGGAACCCTCACAATTTGTAAGAAGTATTTAGATGAGCACTTGAAATGCCATAGCATACATAGCTATGGGCCAAGTGCTGGAAAATGGGACGAGAATAGATAGGTGCTTGATGGTCGGCACAAGCAGGATGGGCCTAAGGGCCTTTTTCTGTGCTGTACAACTCTATGACTCTAAAGGGCAATTGCCCCGAGTAGGTACTAAAGTAATATATTCCTGAGGGGTCTAATGGATGGAGGGATGCAACAATTATGGGATGTACAGGAAAATCTATAGACCAATATCTATATATTGGTTAAATGTTCAAGATGACTGGCAGAATGGGGTGAAAGAGTGGAGGGTAGTAAAACACAGTGCAAGTTTTGATAGTGGGTCTGGAAGTGACTCTTGCGTAAGGAAGCAATCACGTACTGTACGAGAGAGATCTTCTAGCAGTAGTCCTGAAAGACATAGTGCTAATAGAGGCTGTAGTTTGAGCAGATTCCACAATGAAACGAAGGCTAGAGAGCAGTTCCAGAATAGAACTCTAAGCAGAAGTCCTCATGACCATGAAGTTTTAGTGGCCGCCAATAAACTTTAAGAATAAACTTTAACAATAAGCTTTGCCTGTGCTGGGACGAGGGAGCAGTACCATAGGACATGCGCTATGCCAATATCATCACCCTCTATAAGAACAAGGGTGACCGCGGTGACTGCAACAACTACCGTGGAATCTCCCTGCTCAGCATAGTGGGGAAAGTCTTCGTTCGAGTCGCTTTAATCAGATTCCAGAAGCTGGCTGAGTGTGTCTACCCTGAGGCACAGTGTGGCTTTCGAGCAGAGAGATCCACCATTGATATGCTGTTCTCCCTTCCCCAGCTACAGGAGAAATGCCGTGAACAACAGCTGCCCCTCTACGTTGCTTTCATTGATCTCACCAAAGCCTTTGACCTCGTCAGCAGACGTGGTCTCTTCAGACTACTAGAAAAGATCAGATGTCCATCAAAACTACTAAGTATCATCACCTTATTCCATGACAATATGAAAGGCACAATTCAGCATAGCGGCGCCTCATCAGACCTCTTTCCTATCCTGAGTGGCGTGAAACAGGGCTGTATTCTCGCACCTACACTGTTTGGGATCTTCTCCCTGCTGCTGCGCTCATGCGTTCAAGTCTTCAGAAGAAGGAATTTTCCTCCACACAAGATGAGGTGGCAGGTTTGGGGCAGCACAGTGGCGCAGTGGTTAGCACTGCAGCCTCACAGCTCCAGCGACCCGGGTTCAATTCTGGGTACTGCCTGTGTGGAGTTTGCAAGTTCTCCGTGTCTGCGTGGGTTTTCTCCGGGTGCTCCGGTTTCCTCCCACAAGCCAAAAGACTTGCAGGTTGATAGGTTAATTGGCCATTATAAATTGCCCCTAGTATAGGTAGGTGGTAGGGAAATATAGGGACAGGTGGGGATGTGGTAGGGATATGGGATTAGTGTAGGATTAGTATAAGTGGGTGGTTGATGGTCGGCACAGACTCAGTGGGCCGAAGGGCCTGTTTCAGTGCCGTATCTCTAAACTAGGTTGTTCAACCTTGCCCGTCTAAGAGCGAAGAGCAAAGTACGGAAAGTCCTCATCAGGGAACTCCTCTTTGCTGACGATGGTGCATTAACATCCCACACGTAAGAGTGTCTGCAGCAACTCATTGACAGGATTGCGGCTGCCTGCAAGGTATTTGGCCGAACCATCAGCCTCAAGAAAACGAACATCATGGGACAGGACATCAGAAATGCTCCATCCATCAATATCGGCGACCACACTCTGGAAGTGGTTCGAGTTCACCTACCTAGGCTCAAATATCACCAGTAACCTGTCTCGATGCAGAAATCAACAAGTGCATGGGGAAAGGCTTCCACTGCTATGTCCAGACTGGCTAAGAGAGTGTGGGAAAATGGCGCACTGGTACGGAACACAAAGGTCCGAGTGTATCAAACCTGTGTCCTCAGTGCCTTGCTCTACGGCAGCAAGGCCTGGACAACGTATGTCAGCCAAGAGCGACGTCTCAATTCATTCCATCTGCGCTGCCTCCGGAGAATCCTTGGCATCAGGTGGCAGGACCGTATCTCCAACACAGGAGTCCTCGAGGCGGCCAACATCCCCAGCATATGCACCTTACTGAGCCAGCAGCGCTTGAGATAGCTTGGCCATGTGAGCCACATGGAAGATGGCATGACCCCGAAGGACACATTGTACAGCGAGCTCGTCACTGGTATCAGACCCACTGGCTGTCCATGTCTCCGCTTTAAAGACATCTGCAAACGCGACATGAAGTCCTGTGACATTGATCACAAGTCGTGGGAGTCAGTTGCCAGCGATCGCCAGAGCTGGCGGGCAACCATAAAGGCAGGGCTAAAGTGTGGCGAGTCGAAGAGACTTAGCAGTTGGCAGGAAAAAAGACAGAAGCGCAAGGGGAGAGCCAACTGTGCAACAGCCCCGACAACCAATTTTATCTGTTGCACCTGTGGAAGAGTCTGTCGCTCTCTAGAATTGGCCTTTATAGCCACTCCAGGTGCTGCTTCACAAACCACTGACCACCTCCAGGCGCTTACCCATTGTCTCTCGAGACAAGGAGGCCAAAGAAGAAGAATAAGAAGCAAAAGAAGGTATTGGAGAGTTTGTAGTTTATTCTGAGCGACAAGGATAGGGGATGGCCAGCCTGTCAAATAAATGGATTTGTACTGAAAAAGTCCTTCCCGATGGAACTTGAGGATAAAGCGAGGCTAGTTGTGAAGGGTTTTGAAGAGCGACTGGGTGATACTGATGTTAGAGTGGACTCTCCTACAGCTGGAAAAGTAATTTTGAAATCCTTTTAGCTCTTTCGGTCGCATATTTGTGGGAGTGTAGATCCATTGCAGAAGCCACATTTCTGGAAGGTGTTACACTTCTCTCTCAAAAGTATCTGAAACCACCCAAAGAGGCAGCAGTTGCAGAAGGAAGACTATGGAAACTTAATGTGTCTGACATTGAAGCTTCCAGGCTGTGGTATTTCTCGGTGAGATCTGTTTTGTTGAAAATTGGTTGGTTGTGTTCAACCAAAAGCAGATCCTGCGATGTTTTCTTGGTATCCTAAAAAGAAACTTTCAGGCATCTTCAAGATTTCTTATGGGTGGTACTGCAGATTTTGAGAAATATTAAAATTAGGGCAGAATTTAAAATTGGGAGTCAGGCTTGTGGGGCCTTTTAAATATATTGGTTTAGATATTAAGCAGACCAAGTCTGGAATAACTTTAAATCCACAATCTTTCTTAGTGTTACTCCCATCCTAGATAATTGTGTTGGGTCATTTCAGAAAGATAACCTATCTAAAGCAGAGACTGAACAATTGCAAAGCTTGATTGGTCAATTAAACTGGTTGTGCTCTCTGACTAGGCCTGATGCTGTTTTTGATGTGCTGGAGTTAAGCATGATGATGAAACATCCAAAAGTTGAAAATGTTTGACGGGCAAATAAAACCTTATACATTTCTCCAGTTTAGTTTTTTTTGCTGAAGTTCCCATCCTTGGGTGACCCAAAGAACATGAAGCTAATTTGTAGTGATGCTTCACATACTAATTTTGCTGATGGGTATTTGAGTGCAGCTGGTTTCATATTTCTGATGGGTGAAAATGGGAAATATTGTCCTTTAGCTTGGGAGGCTAAGAAAATTAAAATGAGTCATTAAAAGCACTTTAGCTACAGAAACACTGGTTCTTGTGGAGGCAGTGGATGTAGTTATATTTCCCAAATATTTGGGAGAAATTCTGAACAAGGGACATACTGAAGATAGGCTACCCATTGAATGTTAGGAGGATAATTGTACTTTGTAGGACAATGTACACCTCTACAAAAGGTAAGTGAGAAAAGACTATGTATTGACCTTGCTGGATTGAAACCAATCCTGGAGAGCAAGGAAATCTCCCGACTTAAATGGGTAGATGCAAGTCATCAGCTACCTGATTGATTGTTTCACCAAAAGAAATACCAGTACAAATAAATTATGGGTGCTAGTGGAGGGCTGTCTCGATGTCATACTTTGTACCCGATGTGGAATTTATTTTGAAATGTTCTGAGCATGTTAATTTGTACATAAAATGGAATTTGTTTTGAAATATTGTTTGAGCAGGTTAATCCACTTTTTATTATAAAAGAAAGAAGGGAATCTGTTTGTGCATCAATTGTTTGTATGCAGGTGGAGGGTGTTAATTGGGGTCTGTCTTGAGCACTTCTCAGCAGACACTTAAGAGACTGGAGGGTTTGAGTGAGGAGCTACAGGTTTATGATCCTTTTACTCAGTACAATAAATGTGAAACTGAGTAAAGATGGGCTCCAGCATTATCCTTCCATAACCAGCTTTCTGGAGTTTAACAGGTTCTGGAGAACGTGCAGAGAAGGACAAGAATGATGACCAAAAAACCCTACCAACAGTAAGGCTTAGTTGGTGATTACATTTAGAGCACTGCATGTTTGGATGGGACATGCTTGAAGTTTGCAAAGTGAAGGGATTTGCTACAGTATGGTTGAAAGGGGTTGTGTATAATTGTGGGGATGATGGGACATTCATTTCCTAACTGTAAACCGTGTTAGTTTCATCTAACCTAACTTATTTTTTGGTGGATTTTGCATGCATTCTGTCCAGTCTTAACATCCAGCTGGAACTGAATCCAGTCTCTTTTTTTTTTTGCTGAAATACAGTGGGTGTAGATTTGCTGCAGAGAACTTCGTTTCCAAGAGAAGAGGACTGTTTCTAGTTAGAGGATAAATTGCTATTCAGTTGGGATTGAGGAATTTGAGCTCTTTGGTCTTCTAGAGCTGATTTTCTGCTTTGGAGTCAGCATTTGGCTAAACATGTTGCCTGGCCCGATGAGTTAATGGTGTAAATGGGTGCAGAATGTCTGAAGGTTGGGTGGTGGAGAAGAGAGAGGGGGAGCTAATGGTTTGTTTCCCACACTTTTTTTGGGTGCTGCATTTTGGGGTGCAGTTTTAGTTCATCTATACCCTTTGGGTAAGGGTATAGGAAAAAACACATTCATGTTTCTTGGTTTCTAAAATGCAAATTCATAATCTATTCTTTCCAATGTCACAATTGTTCTGTTCTGCTCTTAAATTGCAATGAAACAAAATTGTACATGTTTTCATGAACAGCCTTTGACTTTTGTATTAATGGTGCCTGTAAGCTTTACCCAGTAATTAATGGTGTGGTTCTGTTTGATCAATGCTCTGTCACAATTTTGTGTGAAGTATTAGAACATGCTAGAAATGTAACCTTTATTAATATTTGTCATTCTAGAGCTGAACAAGAATCCTGTTGATGGTTTTTCAGCGGGGTTGATCGATGACAATGATCTATACAGATGGGAAGTACTTATCATAGGCCCTCCTGACACACTGTAGTAAGTATTACACTTATGGCCCACTTTTAGGGTGGGTTATTTTGTTTAGCTTCATCTTTCAAGGTCCTGCTACACAGTGAGTAAATTTGGTTTGCCGTACTTGGCTATGCTGATAACCTGTTCCAATTCTTGCCAGGTTGGTGGAAGAAAGCTATATTGCTTAAAACTTTATATACTATTGTGGGCTGTTGAATGTATAATGGAATAACAAATAGGTGACTTTGAGATGCTATTTCCTGGTTTTACGAACATCTTCCTAATTAAAATTGTCCCTTTTTGGTTGTAACCAAACCAGTGATTTCATTAGCTCCTGCACAATCCTTTAACCTCACCAGTCCAGCCAAGACTGAAGGGATGAAACTCTGCACTGAGCTGCAAGTACTTAGTTAAAACCATTCATTTAAGCCCATCAGCTAGTGGATCTGGACCACCTACAAAATAACTTGTCAAATGTTCCTTGTGGTTTATGAGTTATGAAGAGAGAAAAAACATTGGAACTTGCTTTTTCTGGCTTATGCTGTTCCTAAATGTATACAAACAGATCTAATGATGCAGGAAAAAAGAGCAAGTGCTGACTCCTTCAGGAGGTGGACAAATGACTTTCATATTTTAATTAGTGCTATGCACTAAACTGAACTTTTCAAGGTTTAGATTGCTAAATGATCCTGAGGCTGGGCTGTGGGAAGGTGATAGAGTTGTGATTCCTCCATCCCTGGGAGGGGAAGTTGGGTCTAATAAAGTAATGTTCTATGGATGGAAAAGGCAAAGTGCAATTGTACAAATACAGGATGTTCATTGGTGAACAGGATGTGTCTAACAAAATTGTGGTGCTGGATGCGAGTCTTCTCACCACTACTTTTAGTTAGATGAATCTTGCATATAAGATGTAGCAACATTGTTTTCAGAATCTTATTCTTCATTTCCATTTAGTGCTATAACACCAAAGGAAATGCGGTTTTGTGGCTTTAGCTAATTTTTTGGGAGGGGGGGGTGTTTTTTTTGCTTTTGCTTTTGCTTTTTTAGTTCCCCCTCAAAGACGTCGCTCTTTTAAAGCCCTGCCCCGATACTTGTGCAGGCATTGAAGTTGAGGGAAATGGAATATTTAACTGTTCCCACCTCTAGTTCCAGCAAACTCGTCTTGTACGTTATGTATTCTAATAGAGTTCCTGAAAATTTACTTTTCCTGCAACCTGAATCCAATGTGATGTAAATAGCACCACTGTGTTGCTGCGATGCATGGTTTTATCATTGACGAGCGCTACCTTGTTTTATACTGCTGGCCGGTTTCACCAACAAGCGAGAGGTTTGGAGGTGAAGGGGAAGGAGATCTGTAGTGTCTCAGCCCTAGGTCTCCACGAAGCAACTCTTGGAAACTAGAGAATCTAAGGATTATAACCAGCGCCCATAGAATTCTGCCGCACCTTGAGACCAGTTTCTATGACTAGTCCAACCAAATTCTGAATTAAGAATATGATTCTGTGACAAGTCTATAAAATTTCTGTATTACATTACTTCACATTTTTTACTATCTTGTAGTGTATTTATACTGCAGACTGGCCTGTGACTGCTTTTTAGATTCTGACTAAGAAAACCTCAATATTGTAGCTGTTGGGTCCCATCAATTACAAAGAGACGAAGTGTGACTGTAACTTTTTAGAAACTTTATTGCAGTATATGGTTGTTACATTGCAAGGTTACAAAAAGAACAAAACAAAAGAACGTGCTCATTACAGCAAGCCTTTCTTACAGTTATTCAAACAAAACTAGTAACCCCCCCCCCCCCCCCCCCCCTTGTTTGAGTGGTTTGCAGACTTCTGTTATCAGTGCATGATTGGTTCATTCGTCTCAGCATTTTATTCTTGCATTTTATTTCACTAATTTCACATCCCCCCCCCCCCTTTGAACTGTTAGGCTGATTATTAAACAATAGGCTACAATTAAGCTACCTGCAGCTGTCCTGTTAGCTTCTGCTTGTTGTTTTTTATAAATTGGTTCCACAGCTTCACAGTTAGTCTGTTAGCTGATTAGCTGTCCCCAAAGTCCCCCCTTTGATTCTTCAAACTTTAAGAATCATTCCATCAATCCCGCCTTGGTGCCTTTAATGGTCTCTACTGGTCTAGAAACAGCCTTCAACACCTGGAAGGGTTGCGCTTAATATATCGCCCGCTTGTGCCACAAGAGGGGGCGGTGGGAGCTCTGTACAGGCATAAGCTTGGCAGGGGCTTCAGTTACTTGTTTACAACAGCACTTAGTAAGCAAAAACATAAAATACAAAGTTATGATTCCAACAAAAAAGATCAAACCCTGTACCATTGAGGTCCCTATAGAGCCCAACCACCCGGTCGCCCAACTCCATAAGGTGGGAGTTGGGGGTTGTTTGAGTTTTTCTATCTCCTTTTGGATGTGCTCTGCCGGATTAGAGATCTCTTCGGAGCTGTCTGGAATGTAGGTGCAGCATTCAGGCCCTATCAAGGCGCAAGTACCCCCCTTTTCTGCAAGGATAAAATCTAGGGCCATTTGGTTCTGAAGGGCCACTGTCCGGACAGCCGCCATTTCTGTATTTATTTTAACCAGGGTTTCGGCGGTGTCATTGGCCACCTTTTCTAGAACAGAGGCTATGTTAATAGATTCCCTGGCCAGCTTAGCTGTCCCATACCAGGGAAACAAGATCGCAAAGAATCTCTCCGTCTCTGTGATAGCTCGCCTCATCTTTTGCCAGTGAGGTGGCACAGGCAGGGAGGTCAAGTGACGGATATAAGGTGTAACATAACCCAAATAACATGATCCCGTCCAAAGTTTTGGTAACCCGGGATAGGCCTTATGGCCGCAAATGAAGTAAGTGCTATTATAGGAAGTGAATTTGGATGCATTTAGTGCCTTGGGCAGAAAGGTGAGATTCCAATGACTTTGACCTGTGTCAAAAAGGGAAATGGAGACGTTGCCGCCTGGGGGGTCTATAGTTGCAAATGCTATTAACGATGGGGTAGCCATTGGTTAAATTACGGGACATGCACACTATTCCCATTGGCCGTCCCACTCCTGAGGTATTGATCAATGCAAGATAAGGAGCTGTACTCTAGCCTTTAAAGGAAGGTGGATACGAGCCCCACATGCTATCGTTGTACCCAGATGACATCAGGTTTTGGCGAATCCCGAACCTATACGAAGGGGGATCGCAAACCCGTTGTCCCAACGTACGAATTGTCAGCCACCATCCCATCTGGGATGTATTAAGAGGTATGGGCCGTAACGGAATGCCTCCTCTGGAATGGATGGGCACGTGTGCACATACCCAACAGCTAGAGATGTTAGCTGCCTTGGCATAGGTATAAAACATGTAAAGGAAAGTGTTAACGTGCAATTCCCTGGACACTCGATTAGTTCCCCAAAGTGGAAAGGTTTGGTTAGCCAAAAGTAGCAGATACTTAAAATGCATGCAAAGAGGATAATAAAAATTCTGAACATATTGGCAAATGGTAATTGTCCTGCTAGCAGGTCAGTGTTTAGTCACAGGTCGCTCGCTTGACGTGAGAGGCGTGTATCCAGGCTTTCTTCCCTTTGACTTTAACTGCTGCCTGGGTGGTCAGTAGCACCTGGAAAGGTCCCTCACACTTGGCGCCCAATGGTTCTTTATGTATTTTCTTCACGTAGACCCAGACTCCCTGGACGATGTCGTGCCCTCCTTCTGGTGGGACAGCCCAAGCTGCCGATACCTGCGAAGAAGCAGAACTGATAGCATTTGTTAGGTTCTGACAATATTCTAGTAGAGCGTCACTCATCAGGTGACAATCAGCTTTTCGCAAATCAATTGTTCCCGGCAGAGACATGGGTCTCCCTGTTATTATTTCAAATGGACTCAGGCCCGTAGTTCTGTTCGGAGTCGCCCTAATGCTGCACAGAAGTAGCGGCAACGCCTGGGGCCATGGTATTCCTTCTTGGTGATACTTGGATAGTCGTTGCTTTAGGGTCTGGTTCATTCGCTCCACTTGGCCTGAGGACTGTAGGTGGTGAGGACAGTGTAAATCCCACGTCATGTTCAGTAGCCGACAGACTTCCTGACAGACCGTGCCTGTAAAATGAGTCCCTTGGTCAGAATCAGTGCTGACCGGTACTCCCATCTGGGGATGTAGTCCTTACACAAGACCTTAGTGGTGTGATTGGCCATGGCTCTTCTGGCTGGGACGGCCTCTACCCATCTGGGAAATCTGTCGACAATAACGAGAATGCTGGTGTATCCCTGGCAAGGTAGGAGAGTGATATAGTCGACTTGCAAGCACTGGAATGGGCCGGCTGGAGCTCTTAGTTGAGGCATTATTGTGGTGGGTCCTGGATTGTTGTTCTGACAGACCACACAGCGGTCAGCCACCAACTGGGCGTGTTTTCTGAACCCCTGACCCCACCAGCTTTTCTGGAACCGAGCCATCATCTGTTACGGGGCCAGGTGCCCCCAATAGTGAATCTATTAGGCTAAAAAGGGCATCAGCGCCTGTGGCGCGCCACTCCTATCGGTGTCCCTTTGTCTCCAGATGCCGTCTTCACATAGCTTGATCCCTGCCTCTATCCATGTCCATTTTTCGTCTCTGGAGCACTCGCCCTGCATTATTTGTAGATCTAGTGCCAAATGGTGCATCCAGTTTACATATTTGCGTCCCTACGTCCGAAGAATCACCCTGCGAGGCAGCTCCCTTGGCTGCCTGATTGGCTAGGGCGTTCCCCTGCGCCTCTATGGTATTGTCCTTCGTATGGGCTTTACGTTTCAGAATGGACACCTCTTGTGATAATTGCATGGCCTCTAGCAAGTCTCGAACCTCTTTCCTGTTTCGGATAGGTGTACCAGCGGCAGTGAGAAATCCTCTCGCCACAACTGGCCAAAGTAGTGAGCAACTCCAAAGGCGTATCGTGAGTCTGTTTAGATATTAGCCGTCCTTCCCTCCGCTATCCGACATGCCTCCGACAGAGCCTGTAATTTGGCCTGTTGGGCTGACGTCCCCGAGGGCAGACATCCCGTCGCCACGACTTCGTGTAGGGTTGTAACTGCCCATCCTGCTTTCCGGGTACTGTTGTCAACAAAGGAGGAGACGTCTGTAAAAAGGATTAAATCTGGATTGTGCAATGCTTCCTCTGCCACCAGGGTCAATTCCTCTGTATCTCTCAAAGCCTCCACGCAATCATGCTCTTCCCCCTCTTGCTCCCCAGGCAACGGGAGCATATTTGCTGGGTTTACCAAGCTAGCTCGGACTGTATGGAGGTTGGGGGCCTCTAGGACCGTTGTCCATCGGGTCCATCTGGCTGCTGTCACTTGGGATACTCTATTCATGGATAGCAATGTGTGGACAATGTGCAGACACTTGACTGTTAGCTTTTGATCCAATTCCAGACCTGCAGTAGCCATCACAGTTTGGCATGTGGCTTCAGTGGCCCTTGGGCAACTGCCCTATCCTAGGGCTACGGTGTCCAGTTTTCTTGAATAATATCCAATAGGTCTCTGTTGGTCCCCATGCTCCTGTGTCAATATGGCAGTCATATATCCCTCTTTTTCATGTACAAACAGGGTAAATGGTTTCCCATTGTCGGGGACTGCCAGGGCTGGCACTGTGCAAAGGGCCCTCTTTTTAAGCTTTCAAAGGCCTCTTGTTGTTCTTTGGTTAGAGTTACTGATTCTTTAGAGGCCCACTTTCCCTTCAAGAGATCAATTAATGGTTAGGCCAGCTGTGTGTAGGAGTCGATCCAATTTCTGTTGAAGTTACACAAACCCAAAAAGATCCTAAGCTCCTGGATAGTGGTGGGCTGTTTGGCAGTCCAAATGGCTGTGGTCCTGTCCTGGGTGAGTTCCCTCTTTCCTCTCAATCTTTTGTCCCAAGTACACGACCTCTCCTTGGACTATTTGCGCTTTGTCGATACTGGCCTTGTGTCCTCTCTGATGAAGGTTGTCCAGCAGGGTACGCAGATCTTGTCCGTGTTGTCCTTCCACTTCAGAGGCTAACAGGATGTCGTCAACATACTGTATGACCTTGGAGTGCATGGAAGGTAACTCCCTCAAATGGTTTTGTAGGGCCATATGAAATATCGTAGGGCTGTTGTGGAAACCCTGTGGCAGCCGGGTCCAGGTGTACTGTTGTGGAACGGTAAAGGCGAACCACGGTTGGACCTCGGGTGCCAGTGGCACCGACCAAAATCCATTGGCCACGTCGATAACCGAGAACCATTCATGTTCCGGCCTCAGGGCATTGAATACCGTAGAGGGGTCAGCTACCAGAGGAGCCTTTTGATCAATACACTGGTTAGCCTTTCCATAGTCAACAGTAAGCCGCCAGGTCCCGTTTGGTTTCCGTACTGGCCACACAGGCCTGTTTGAGGTACTGTGTGTCTTAACCAGCACACCTCGCTCCTCTAGCTGTCTAATTACGGGTCAGATTCCTGCAATAGATGTTGGACTAATGGGGTATTGTTTAGCACAGGGCGGAGTGGATCCCATAAACGTTGCCGGTTCCATTTGAAGTAGCCCACAATCGTTCTTATCCCGAGCCCATATTGGGTGCTCCCTCAGCTCCTCTTTCTTTAGACATCGGATGGACCAGATTACCTGGCCGCCTTCAAAATGCAATGAGGAGTTCAGCTGAGTAAGAACGTTCATACCCAGAAGGGTCTGGTCCACCGGACCTATCCAGACTGATATCAGTTCATGTGGGCCAAGACCAATGCGTATGGGCTGGGTTTTCCTGAGTACCAACCCATGGCCACCAATTCCATGGGCAGTCTTAACTTTACCATCCAACGGTATGGAGTTCCCGTATCGTTGAGGTAGGCACGTCAATTCGGCTCTAGTATCCAATAGGCAGTCTATGTCTTGGTCGCCCACCCTCGCAGTTATATACAATCCATCTCTTCGTCGTTCTGTTAGTGCCAGGAGGGGTGAGGGGGGGCTCCCCTAGTTTTTTGTCACATCAAGTAACTCCTTCTGTTGCTGGGGCGTCAACTGTTTGAAGTTCTCTAGGAGGTCATTACCATCAGGGGATGGACCTGGTCTTAGTGCCGAATTGTATCCTTGCCGTCCTCTGCCCCATCCCTTTTGCTCTACACGTCTTAGCCCAATGGCCTTCCTTTCCGCAGTAGTGGCATGCCCCGGGTCAGCTATCTTGCGCCTTATCAAGGCCTTTGGAATTCCAACCCGCCTGCGGAGCTCAGAGCTTTGCTCCCATGTCCCTGTCCAGCTGACTGCATCGGTCAACCACTGTTGCGAAGGATATATCTCTGCTGTCCCAATTCGGTAGGGTTGCCTTCAACATCTTTGATAGTTCTGGTTTTAATCCCGTGACAAAAGCCGACTTCAGAGGTGGCAAGCAGGTGTCGTCTAGTGCCTCTGGGGCAAGGTCCGTTATCCCCGAGTATTCCGACCAAACTGATCTAAACCTCTCTTCATACTCCCGCACCTCTTTGGTACCGTGTGGTGACAAGCTATAATTTTATTCCAATCCATCTTTGCGGGACAGTATGCTCGCAGCCACTGTCTAATCGCTGCTCGTCCTCGCCAAAGCAGTTTGGACCTCTCTGTTCAGTCTTCGCCCCACTCGCCCGGGCACCATGACGGTCAAAATCTGTACCCAATCCCTTGGGTGGAGGTGGTAAATTCCTTTCAGACGTCCCAATTTTTCCCATGTTTTCTGGCCCCCCTGTTTCGGGTCAGGCAATTTTTTGGACCATTTATCAATTTTCTCAGGATCCGCCGGAACATGCATCCAATAAGTGTTGTGCTCGGACGTAATCACCTCGTCACCGTCTGTAGTCGTCTTTTCCTGCTTGACCTTAACACGTTTCGGTTTAAGGGGGGCGAGCCGTGCAAAAGGCAACTCATCATCCAAATCACTTTGATCACTGGAGGACTCTGATTCCTCTATACCAGCTTCGCGCCGTTGTGTTTTCTGTAATTTTGTTTTGAAACGAGTCCAGGTTTGGATACAAGTGGGGTGGTGGAGGTCCGCAGGGTGGTCCCGGTCCCTTCGGTTGAGTCGCCTGTTCTTCCCGTAATTTAGTTTAGTTTAGAGATACAGCACTGAAACAGGCCCTTCGGCCCACCGAGTCTGTGCCGACCATCAACCACCCATTTATACTAATCCTACACTAATCCCATATTCCTACCACACCCCCACCTGTCCCTATATTTCCCTATCACCTACCTATACTAGGGGCAATTTATAATGGCCAATTTACCTACCAACCTGCAAGTCTTTTGGCTGTGGGAGGAAACCGGAGCACCCGGAGAAAACCCACGCAGACACAGGGAGAACTTGCAAACTCCACACAGGCAGTGCCCAGAATTGAACCCGGGTCGCTGGAGCTGTGAGGCTGCGGTGCTAACCACTGCACCACTGTGCCGCCGTTAAGTTTTAAATCGGTTTCTAACTTTTCCGATTTTAAGTTTCTCCTTCCTCGGTTCGCAAGCTGCCTTTAATTGGTCCTTCGCACTGGTCAGATCGCGGTCGCGTTGAGTTTGATGAATAATTTCATTACGCTGTCGGATCTGTCCCATTACAGCTAAGGACCATTGGGTTCATTCTTTATCCTTTAAACGAGTCGTTTTTCCCCATGCCCTCTTTATATCTTCCAGGAACCACTGTCCCTTGGAGGCACTGTATTTCTGTTCAATTTCAGTACAGGTTTTAGCCAAATTAAACTGTTGCTCTATATATCCTTTTAACTGCTGAAAATTTCATCTTCGGAAACGTCTGGCGGGGCCCGCCTGCCTTTGACAGTAGATGGTAACTGTCGGTTGCCTTCGTCGATCGTTGTATCAATTCGTTCAGGGAGGGAAGGGGGTCTCGAGCCGTGAGGCTTTTCAGCCGATCCGGTGTGAGGACAAACACTGCCGAGTCAGACGTCTATGAAAGGGGCCTCGAGCCTAAGAAAAGTTCGGGGTCGCGTGGTGGTGAGCCGAAACCAGACAACGGCCGAGGACTTTTTAACGTAAAGAGCAGTCCTTACCTCCGGGGAGCTGATATAGGTCTGATGTCTAGGGCTTCGGTTTTAATCCTCCAGCGATCCTGCCGCCTACGCCAAGTTGTTGGTTCCCATCAATTACAAAGAGACGAAGTCCGACCGTAACTTTTAGAAACTTTATTGCAGTATATGGTTGTTACATTGCAAGGTTACAAAGAAAGAACGTGCTCACTACAGCAAGCCTTTCTTAGTTATTCAAACAAAACTAGTAACGCCCCCCCCCCTTGTTTGAGTGGTTTGCAGACTTCTATTATCAGTGCATGATTGGTTCATTGGACTCAACATTTTATTCTTGCATTTTATTTCACTAGTTTCACATCTCCCCCCCCCCCCCCCCCCACCCCCCTCCCCCCCCCCCAACCCCTTGAACTGTTAGGCTGATTATTAAACAATAGGCTACTATTAAGCTATCTGCAGCTATCCTGTTAGCTTCTGCTTGTTTTTTTATAAATTGGCTCTACAGCTTCACAGTTAGTCTGTCAGCTGATTAGCTTACTTTTGATCTGTCCCCACTGTAGCCTAGCTGGAACTGCAACTATCTTTTTGGCATGTGCAGAGCTGTTGCCCAGAAGACAGAAACCTAAATGTTCAGAGTGGCAAGGGAGAATCTATGCTGTCTATACTTAAATGGGCTCGTGTCCAACAGAATTGGATTACTTCATAAACTAATCTGGGTTTAACACAGCACTGGATTTACTCTCTACTGAATGACCAGTTTAATTGGTGAGAATGCCTTCTCCCTCGGGAGTTTTCTCTGGTTGATTTGGTTCCAGGAATTACATCAGATGTTTGCAGTCTAGATGTATCCTTAATTAGCAACCAAATTGGTAACTCAAATGCACATGGTCTGGCAGAATTATAAATGGAAGGTTCAGGGATCAAAACACAGGCTGATCGTTCAAGAGTTCACTTGCTGAGCCTTGTGTTACTCGGGAATAGATCAGAAAATGGGGTTGATTTATCCAATTCACTTAGCTGTGGATTTTTTAAACACTGGGTGATCTCCTTGCCAGATTCTCATCAGAAAAAGAAAATACTGCAGATGCTGTAAATCAAAGACAGAAAATGCTGCAAATACTTAGCAGGTGAGGCAGCATCTGGAGAGGGAAAGTTAACTTGTCAGGTTGATGACTTTTGGTCTGAACATTGGATGAAAGGTCATCAATCTCTCAATGTTGCCTGACCTGATTAGAAAGCAGAAAATAGTGGAAATAATCAGTGGTTCTGTAATGCGATCTGCCTGAGCTTAAAATAAAATTTTAAATCATTTTACCACATCTAACCATACAAAATCAGTGAGTCCACCAAAGCAGTGCAGTTGTGCTTTGCCTACAGAATGCATTCTTGTGGTTTTCCTGCTGCTGTTTATCAAATTGGACAATTCTGTATTACACATCCTGTATTGACTCCAAGGAAAACCCAGAATGGTGGTCATTTTTGACTTTTTAACTTTAACTTTAAAATGGGAATATTGGGGAGGGCCAATTAATTGTGATAATGGATAAATTTTATAGTTGTGGAATTATAGAAAATGGGGAGCCTTGATTTTAATGACTTGTAAACTGCTTTAACAAACCTAGCTGCAGTTAAAAACAAACTGTGTCTTGAGTTAATTAATGGTTGTTGCTGTTTAAGGTGTTTGAAGGCCCCACCTGAAGTGCTGAATATGCTCCTCCGGTCACAAATCAGTAAAAGGATGCTGCTTGAGAGCATAGAAATTAACTACCAAGATTTCAGGGATTGAAGTTTTAAAGAAAAGTTAAGGCAGTTGTTTAAGATACCATTAAGTTTCACAGTTACTAACAGCTCCTATGGAGCTCATGAGCTGGTGGTCACACTATTGTGATGGGGATAGGGAAGAAAGGCATTGTCTCAAACTGCAAAACCTTTTATGACTGGGAAGTGGGGAAGACAATTTATATAATAGCAATGCAAAAGCACCAAACGTAACTGCTTGTCACACAAGTGGAGATAACATCTTTCAGTGAAGAGGTGGTAGATATGTACACATTGGCTGGCTAAAAGGAATGAAAACATAGCTAAGTATTATAAAAGGTGCCGTCTTCCTTCAAAAGTGAGTTTCATTACTTTTTTATATTTCCTGTCTTTGAAGTACCACCGAGTAGATGAGGGTAGTCCAGTAGCTGTAATATACTTGGACTTTGTTACAGCCAAACACGGTTTATTCCTTTTTCAACAGTGTTTACTACCTCCTGAGTGTTTTACCTTTTTTTTAACTTGTGATTGCGAAATAACCAATCGGACAGGTTTTCTTGTTTAAACAAGTAAGTTTATTATACTTAACACTCTAACCCAATTTTAAGAATACTAAAAATATGCCACACAATCACACGAGAATCGCACACACATATGCACACAGAGATTACTTTAGGGAAGGAAATCTGTCCTTACCTGGTCTGGCCTACATGTGACTCCAGACCCACAGCAATGTGGTTGACTCTTAAAATGCCCTCTGAAATGGCCTAGCAAGCCACTCAATTGTATCAAACCATTACAAACTCGATAAGCAATGAAACAGGACAGACCACCTGGCATCGACCGAGGCACCGGAAAGGACAATGGCAAAACCAGTCCTGTCGGCTCTGCAAGTCCTCCTTACTAACATCTGATGGAGCTTGTGCCAAAGTTGGGAGAGCTGTGCCACAGACTAGTCAAGCAGCAGCCTGGTATCGTCATACTCACAGAATCAGAGCTTGCAGACCATGTCCTTTCCTAAGGGACAGGAGCAAGGATGTCTTACTGCAGTTATACGGGGCCTTGGGAGACCACATCTGGAGTATTGTGTGCAGTTTTGGTCTCCTTATCTGAGGAAGGATGTTCTTGGCATGGAGCGAGTGCAAAGAAGATTTACTAGGCTGATTCCTGGGATGGTAGGATTGACGTATGAGGAGAGATTGGGTCGACTAGGCTTAACTGGAGTTTAGAAGAATGAGAGGGTTTCTCAGAAACCTATAAAATTCTAACAGGACTCGACAGGCTAGATGCAGGGAGGATGTTCCCGATGGCTGGGGAGTCCAGAATTGGGTCACAGTCTCAGGATATGGGCATGCCATTTAGAACAGAGATGAGAAATGTCTTCACTTAGGGTGGTGAACCTGTGGAATTCTCTACCGCAGAAGGCAGTGAAGGCCAAGTCATTAAATATATTCAAGAAGGTGATAGATATATTAATGCCCAAGGGATATGGGGAGACAGTGGGCACAGGGTACTGAATTAGACGATCAGTCATGATGTTTTTTGAATGGTAGAGCAGGGTCAAATGGCCTCCTACTGCTCCTATTTTCTATGTTTCTTTGACGTAGCTGCTAGACTGGGTCTGCAGCAGATGGTGAGGGAAAACCATACTTGACCTCTTCCTCGCCAATCTGCCTGTCAGATGCATCTGTCCATGACTGTATTGGTAGGTAAAGCCTGACTCTGATATAAAATTAAAACCCGACCCGGGCCCGAGTTCTGTCTCACTAGCTACTTCTTTTAAGACCCTAAGATGAGGTCCATCAGGACCTAGGGACTTGTCAGCCCGCAGCTCCAACAATTTGCTCGGTACTACTTCCCCTGGTGATTCATTTCTTCCCTCCCTTCCTTTTCCTGATTTACAGCTATTTCTGAGATGTTACTTGTATCTTCTATGGTGAAAACAGATGCAAAATACCTGTTCAATTCATCTGCCATCTCATTTTGCCTTATTAATTCCCCAGACTCACTTTCTGTAGGATCAATACTCTAACTTTTTAAAATACCTATAGGAACTTTTATTATCTGCCTTTATTCTTCTCGCCAGCTTTCTCTTGTACTCTAAGTTTTCCCTCCTTTTATTAGTCTTTCGTCCAATCTGCTGACCTGCCACCCATCTTGGCGCAATTATATGGCTTTTTCTTTAACTTTAATACTATCTTTTAACTTTTTTAGCTAACCATGGACGGTGGGTCCTCCCCTTGGAATTTTTCTTTCTTGTTGGAATGCATCTATTCTGTGTATTCTGAAATATCCCCTTAAATGTCTGCGACTGCATCTCTATTGACCTATTCCTTAACCTACTTTGCCATTTCACATTTGCTAGCTCTGCTTTCATGCCCTCATAATTACTCTTATTTAATTTTAAAATACTAGTCTTAGACCCACTCTTCTCTCCCTCAAACTGAATATAAAATTCATAGTATGATTGCTGCTGCTTAGGGATGCCTGCACTGAGGTCATTAATTGCACAATACCAGGTCTAGTATAGCCTGCTCTCTGGCTCCAGAGCATGCTGTTTTAAGAAACTATCCCGAAAACGTTCTATGAACTCATCTAGGCTATCTTTGCCCATCTGATCCCACAAGTGACTTCTTGCCTTTATCATTTCTTATCTCGACCCAAACTGCTTCTATGTCCTGGTTTCCTGAACTTGGGTCATCCCTCCCTATTGTGCTAATACCAACATTAATTAACAGAGCCACCCCTCCATTGCTTCCTGCCCTTCTTAATCTTGGCTGCTAGTTTTTTTTAAAAGTTACTTGTAAGATTTTTCCATTAAAGTCCAAGGTAAGTTTCCAACCTTTTGAAATTAATATTTCCCATTTGGCATATAGGGTTTTTTCCTGACAACTTTCAAAGGATCTTTAAGGTACCACATAAGACTCATGTTTAAAGTTAGCATATGGAGTGAGGACAAGTTCCAAAATAAGAGCTGGGGTATGTATAGTACTTGGACTAGTGGGAGGTGGTGTTCCACTGGGATCAGCGCTCGGGCCGTTGTTCACCATTTACGTAAACTATTTGGAGTCCGGAATTGGAAATAAAATTTTAAAATCAGCCCGTGATGCTAATTTGGATACATAATACTGCGGGAGAATGTGACAAAATAAAAGATGCGAAGGTTGTACAATGGGCATGTAAATGGAAAGTTTCCATATAGAGAAGTGCAGACTTGTGCATTTTGGTAGGAGAAATATGGAGGCTACATCGTCCTTGAAAAATAGTCTAAATGGGTCAGGGGAGCAAATGAATCTAGGGTTAAACATTCACAAATCATTTCAAAGTAGTGATGCCAGTTAAAACCATAATACACTGGGGTTTATTTCTAGAGGAATAGAATTGAACACACTTGGTGTACTGTGAACAGTTCTGGCCTCCAACAATCAAGATGGAGACACTGGAGAAGGTGCAAAAAGATTTACAAGGACGACACCAGGACTGAAGTTATAACTATTGGGAAGTCTGAATAGGCTGGGAGCTCTTCTCTCTCGAACTGAAGGTTAAGGAGTGATCTAATAAAGTTCTTCAAAAATTATTGGGTTTGTATGGTAGATATAAAGATGATTCCATTTGTGGGGTAGTCCAAAACTAGGGAGCTACTTCTTTACCCAAAGTGGTTAGAATGTGGCCCTCTGTTGCATGGGGTAATTGAGGCAAATAGCATAGATGCCTTAAATGGATAAGCTAGATAAGTAGAAGTCTCGAATAGCACAGAACAGGAGGAGGCCATTCAGCCCATTGAGTTAACACTGTCTAAGAGCAATTGAGTTAGTCCACTCCCCTATAATTTCTTCTCCTTCAAGTACTTATTCTCTTTTTTGAAGGCTACTATTGAATTGGTATCCACCACCCTATCAGAGCATTCCAAATCCTAACCACTCATGTTTTTGTTTTCCTCCTGTCACCTCTGATTCATTCACTACTCACCTTTTTTTAAAATCTGTGTCCTCTATCAATCCTTCAGCCATTGAAACTGGTTTTCTTTATTCACTCTAACTTAAACCCTTCATGATTTTAAACACCTCTAGCAAATCTCTTCTTGACTTTCTCTGCTCTAAGGAGAACAACCACAACTTCTGCAGTCTACCAAGTAACTGTAATCCCTTATCCCTGAAACCATTCTTCTGTGTTCCCTCTCCAAAGCCTTCACATCCTTCCTAAAGTGTGGTGCCCAGAAATGGACGCAATACTGCAGTGGGGGCCGAACTCTTGTTCTACGTAGGGTTAGCATAACTTTCTGGATTTTGTATGCCCTGCCTCTATGAAGTCTAGGACCCCATGTGCTTTATTAACTGCTTTGTTAACCTGTCCTGTCACCTTCAAAGACTTGTGTACAAACACCCCCAGGTGTCTCTGTTCTCGCACCCCCTTTAAAATTGCACTATTTTGGCATATAATGTCTCCAAATTCTCCCTACCAAAATGCATCACCTCACACTTTGCTATGCTGAATTTCATCTGCCCATTCCACTAGTCTATGTCCTCGAAGTCTATTACTATCTTTCTCACTACTACACTTCCAAGTGTCATGTCATCTGCAAATTTTGAAATTGTTCCCAAAATCCCCAAGTCAAAGACCTAAACATCAAAAGCAGCAGTGGTCCTCGTACTGAGCACTGGAACACTACTACAATCTGAAAACAGCCAGCCACCACAACTGTTTTCTATTCTTAGCCAATTTTGTACTCTTGCTGCTACTGCCCTTTTTTTTAATTCCATGGGCTTCAATTTTGCTAACAAGCTTAATATAGTAGATTATCAAAATGAAAGTCTTTATACACTGGGCGGCACAGTGGCGCAGTGGTCAGCACCGCAGCCTCGCAGCTCCAGCGACCCGGGTTCGATTCTGGGTACTGCCTGTGTGGAGTTTGCAAGTTCTCCCTGTGTCTGCGTGGGTTTCCTCCGGGTGCTTCGATTTCCTCCCACATGCCAAAGACTTGCAGGTTGATAGGTAAATTGGCCATTATAAAATTACCCGTAGTATAGGTAGGTGGTAGGGAAATATAGGGACAGGTAGGGATGTGGTAGGGATATGGGATTATTGTAGGATTAGTATAAAATGGGTGGTTGATGGTCGGTACAGACTCGGTGGGGCCGAAGGGCCTGTTTCAGTGCTGCATCTCTAAACTAAACTAAACAACAACTGCACTGCTCTCATCCAGCCCCTGTTATTTCATCAAAAAAAAACTCATTCGTCGAGCATTATTTACCGGTAACAAATCTCTGCTGGTTCTCCTTTATTGGACTGTACTTGTCCAAGTGCCTGTTTTTGTTTTTTTTTGTCTTGACTTTTTGTTTCTAAAAGCCTCCCCACTATTGACATTAAACTAACAAGCCTGTATCCTCCAGTCCTCTGGCACCATCCTGTATCGAAGGCGGATTGGAAGATTTGTGGCCACCATCTCTGCAATTTCTACCCAGACCTCCCTCAGTGCCTTTCCAGTCACTCCCTCTAGTTTTAGCTTGCCCAGTATCTGGCAATGTCCTCATTTACTGTAGCTTTGATGTCCTCTTCCTTGGTAAATATTGATGCAAAGTACTCATTTAGTACCTCAGCCATGCCTTCTGCTTCCATAATAGATCTCAATTCTTCTCCTTGGCCAATCCCACTGCTCCTCTGGCAGCTCTTTTATTAATATGCCTGCAGAAGACGTTTTTTGGATTCCCTTTTGTTATCTGCCAATCTATTCTTAGTGGCCCCTCATTTCCTTTTTTAATTTCGGTATTCAGCCTGATTCCCCCTTGTATTATGAAACTGACATCTGTCAGACATTGCCTTTTTTTTCTTACTGTTTAACTCCTTTTTGGTCATCCAGGGAGCTCTGGCTTTGGTTACCCTCCCTTCTCCCCTCATCCACTACCTTGTGGGAATGTACTTGGACTATATACAAACGATTTCTACTTTAGACTGCCCATTGCTCCATTACATTTTCTGTCTGCCAGTCTTGGACTGTAATTTACCCATCTCTCTTCACTTCACTGAAATTAGCCCTCCTGCAGTCAATACTTTTATTCTAGATTTTTACTTGTCCTTCTCCATAACAAGCTAATCTAAAATTTATGATGATCACAATTCCCAAAATGCTTCCCAACTGTGATGTTTTCCACTTGACCTTCATTCCACAGGACTAAATCCAGCAATGACTCCTTATTTAATATAAAATAAAAACAAGAAATGCTGGAATCACTCAGCAGGTCTGGCAGCATCTGTGGAAAGAGAAGCAGAGTTAACGTTTCGGGTCAGTGACCCTTCATCGGAACTGACAAATATTAGAAAAGTCACAGGTTATAAGCAAGTGAGGTGGGGGTGGGGCAAGAGATAACAAAGGAGGTCTAGATTGGACCAGGCCACATAGCTAACCAAAAGGTCACGGAGCAAAGGCAAACAATATGTTAATGGTGTGTTGAAAGACAAAGCATTAGTACAGATTAGGTGTAAATACACTGAATATTGAACAGCAGCAAGTGCAAACCTGAAAAAAAACAGTGGGTAAGCAAACTGAACAAACAAAGATGAAATTAAATAAATGCAAAAAAAAGATTGTAAAAAATGTAAAAAAGAATGTTTAGAAAAAATGACTGAAAAAGAAAGTAAAATGGGGGGCTGTCATGCTCTGAAATTATTGAACTCAAATGTTCAGTCCGGCAGGCTGTAGTGTGCCTAATCGGTAAATGAGGTGCTGTTCCTCGAGCTTGCGTTGATGTTCACTGGAACACTGCAGCAATCCCAGGACAGAGATGTGAGCATGAGAGCAGGGGGGTGTGTTGAAATGGCAAGCAATCGGAAGCTCAGGGTCCTGCTTGCGGACTGAGCGGAGATGTTCCGCAAAGCGGTCACCCAGTCTGCGCTTGGTCTCCCCAATGTAGAGGAGACCACACTGTGAGCAGCGAATACAGTATACTACATTGAAAGAAGTACAAGTAAATCGCTGCTTCACCTGAGAGGAGTGTTTGGGGCCTGGGATAGTGAGGAGAGAGGAGGTAAATGGGCAGGTATTACACCTCCTGCGATTGCAGGGGAAGGTGCCCTGGGACGGGGACGAGGTGGTGGGGGTAATGGAGGAGTGGACCAGGGTGTCGCGGAGGGAACGATCCCTTCGGAATGCTGACAGGGGAAGGGAGGGGAAGATGCGACTGGTAGTGGCATCACGCTGGAGGTGGCGGAAATGGTGGAGGATGATCCTTTGGATATGGAGATAATGACTCCTTATTTGTTGGGCAGGAAATATACCAATTTTAAATAATGCTGTTTTTGTCTGGTTGGTCCACTGAAATTTTGTACTTTTTTTTTAATGGGATGTGGGTGTTGCTGCCAAGGCCAGCATTTGTTGGCCATTCATCCCTAATTGCCCTCAAGGGTGGTGGTGAGCTGCCTTCTTGAACTGCTGCAGTCCATTTGGTGCAGTTTACTCGGTGTCTTTTAGGGAGGGGGCTCCGGTATTTTGATCCAGCGACAGTGAAGGAATGGCAATATATTTCCAAGTCAGGATGGTGTGTGGCTTGGAGGGGAACTTGTGGATGGCATTCCCACGCTTCTGCTGCCCTTGTCCTCCTAGGTGGAAGAGGTCATGGATTTAAAAGGTGCTGTCAGAGTAGGAGTGTTGAGTTGCTGCAGTGCAACTTGCAGTGACAGCAGTGTGCACCATATACGTGTTGGTGGATGGGGTGCTGATCAAGTGGGCTGCTTTGTCCTGGATGGTAACAAGCTTTCTGAGTGGTGGTGGAGCTGCACTCGTTCAGGCAAGTGGAGAGTATTCCAAAACATTCCTGACCTTGTGTCTTTTAGATGGAGGACAGGCTTTGGGGAGTCGTGAGGTGGGTCACTCACTGCAGAATTCCCAGGCTCTGACCTGCTCTTGTGGCTACAGTATTTATATGGCTGCTCCAGTTCAGTTTCTAGTCAGTGATAACCTCCAGGATGATGGTGCGGGAATTAGTGATTGCAATGCCGTTGAATGTCAAGGGCAGTGGTTAGATTCTCTTAGAGAACGTCGTTGCCTGCCACGTATGAGCCCAAGTCTGAACATTGTCCAGGTCTTGCTGGATATGAACATGGACTGCTTCAGTATCTGAGGAGTTGTGAATGGTACTGAACATCATACAATCAATGAACATCCCCATTCTGGGCTGATGATAGAGGGAAGGTCATTGATGAAGCAGCTGAAGATGGTTGGGCCTAGGACACTACCCTGAGGAACTCCTGCAGTGACATCCTGGAGTGGAGATGATTGGCCTTCAAGAATTACAACCATCTTCCTTTTTGCTAAGTATGACTTCAAATGGTGGAGACTTTCCCCCTGATTCCCATTGACTTCAATTTGCTAAGGTTCCTTGATGCTACATTTGGTCAGATGCTGCCTTAATATTGAGGGCAGTCAATCTCCCCTTGACTGTTCAGTTCTGTTGCCCATGTTTGGACCAAGGCTGTAATGAGGTCATGAGCCAAGTGGCCCTAGCAGAACCCAACTGAACCTCAGTGAGCAGGTTATTGCTGTTTAAGTCCTGCTGGATAGCACTGTTGACACCTTCTGTCACTTTGCTGAACAAGAGTAGACTGATGGGACGGTAATTGGCTGGATTGGATTTGTCCTGCTTTTTGTGGACAGGACATACCTGGGCAATTTTTCACATTGTCGGTAGATACAGCATTGTAACTGTACATTGTAACTACAGCTTGGCTCGGAGCGCAGCTAGTTCTGCAACACAAGTCTTCAGTACTATTGCTGGAATGTTGTCAGGGCCCATAGCCTTTGCAGTATCCAGTGCCTTCAGCTGTTTCTTTATCACATAGTGAATCGAATTGGCTGAAGACTGCCATCTGTGATGCTGAGGACTCCGGGAGGAGGCAGAGATGAATCATCCACTCGGCACTTCTGGCCTAAGATGGTGGGATGACAGTTGGCTAAATGTATGTTATTACTGCAACACTAAAGTACAGTGTGTACTGAGCATAACAAACACTCCCATCTGATTTTCTCCACGCCCCCCCCTACAAATGGGAGACATTTCAACTTCTGATGAATGTAGGCCAAGTTCAGAGTGTGAGGAGCAAGGCTCGAAGCTGTATCTGTCCACGTGCCCTTTGACGCCCCCCCCACTCCCAAAAAGCCTTACTGTTCTGTGAACTTTATTTAGTGGTTGCTGCTTTGAGGCCTAGTTGCTCTGATGTGGTATTGATTGGAGTACGTGTGGCTGCTAACTGTTGCTGGCAGTGGTAGTGGAGAAACAACACTGGAAGGTAAGGGTAACGCAACAGCAAAGTTATCCTGGCGATAGGGATTTTTTTTTTTGGTGGGTGATTACATAGCATAGGAAGAAGGTGGGGTGGGGATAAGAGAAGAACGGGTATGGTATGAGAGGGATGGGGATTTAAAATAGTGTTGCAATATAGAAACTAATTTCACTGGATGTTTTGTGGGTCTCTGCCAAAAAATATTCTTCTGAACTCTTCAGAAATGTTTCTGCTTTTCTACCTTTAACACAATCACTGCAGGCTCCTATTATCACTACTGTCAAGTCTTGCACCTCACAATAATGCCTTCATAAATCTGTTTTTCCCCACCCCCCCCCCCCCCCCCAACCTCCACTATCTGGCGTACAAAATACACCAAGTAGTGTAATGTCTCCTTTTATTGTTTCTCAACTCCAACTAAATAGTCTGCTTTTGTTCTCCTCAGAACATTCCTTTTTCTAGCACTAATTTTCCTTAATCAATACCACTACTCCTGTTTTCCTTTTCTCTTTCCTGAATACCTTGTACCCAGGAAGATGGGAGGCCACTCAGAAGATTGTTGGAATAGTCAAGTCTCGAGATAAAGACATAGCGGAGTGCTTTCGCAGCAGATGAGTGGAGGCTGGGGCAGAGAATGGGCATTGTTGGAGGTGGAAGTAGGCAGTCTTGGTGATGGATCAGATATGTGGTCAGGAGCTCATTTCTGTTAAATGACAACAATGTTACGAATGATCTGGTTCAGCATCAGATAGTTACCAGTGAGAGGGATGGATTCAGGGGCTAGGAAACAAACTGAAGACACTGGCTTTGGTCTTTCCTGTATTTAATTGGAGGAAATTTCTGCTCATCCAGTACTGGCTGTTGGACAAGCAGTATTACAAATTTAACATTGGAGAGATCAAGACAGATGGTGAAGTAGAGCTCCAAGTCATCTGTACATGTGGAACCTAACATGTTTGTGGTTAATGACTCTGAGGTGCAGCCATACAGAGGAGAAATGTGGGGTGTGAGGGTTCCAAGGATTGATAACTCACTGGAGATGGATGCCTCAGTTGGAAAATTTTGCTGTAATACCTCTACTGGATGGGGTGGTGGCTGTTCCAGACTTGACATTTAATCAACTTTTTCTGAAATAAAATCCCCAGTTCAAATAGTTGCCCATCAATCAGAAGGGAGCCAGTCTTGATGGCTCTTATATTTGAGGAAGCTGGGTAAGAGTTCTGGATGAAAAACCTGAAAGTGCAGGTTTCCAGATGTCCTGAAATTACCAGCATTTTTAACTTTTTAAACGAGATTCCTGCCTGGCAGGAAAGCCTGTGACAAGGATGCAGTAGAAGAGCAGATGAGAGCAGGAAGTTTGGAGATGGGGCTTGTGTATTATCAAGGGAGGGACTGTGGTGGCAGAGTCAACCAATCGCAGGGAGGAAAGTGGGTAAGCATATTGGGTCCAGAGGAAATGCTGTTGCTCTTGGCCTACAGGCAGTGCTTTACAGGCACTTATCCATCTGGCCCTTTCCTTTACCTGTCTAGTTTCCCAATCTGGGAAACCCTGGCCAAAATGAGATTTAAGAAAAAAAAATAGCCTATAAAAATGAGGCAGACAACCTCTTTTTGGCTTTTACTAACTGACCAACCTTCTGAGTGTAGATTTATTGCCTGAACCACCTCTGTTTTAAACCAGAAATGGCAGGTCAAGTTTTGATTTTTTTTATTTTAGTTTTCTCACCTGACTTCAGTCTACCTGTTAGAGTAAAAGCAAAATACTGCTGGAAATGCTCAAGGTCTGGCAGCATCTGTGGAGAGAGAAGCAGAGTTAACATTTCAGTTCAGTGACCCTTCGTCAGTTCAGTCCATCTGTTCTTGGGGATTAAAATTATCACCCATGTGTACTAGGAGCTGTTTGGTGTGTTACTTTAGTGTTTGTGCTGTGCTATGATTCTTAAAGGCACAGGTCTTTAACAGAAAATGTTGTACACCTTGAAGCAGAGGAAATATTATCAAGGATTGACTTTTTTGGCTCTGTCACAAAGCTAATTGCCAAATCAAGCTTTAGCTTAGTGGAAAAACCAAGATGGCAGCCAAATTTATTTTTGGAAAATACTTGATTTAATTGCTTGACGCATCTTATACCCTTAATTCATGCAATTGCTATAGTACGTAATAAAGGACAATGCTGAAATTCTTGACCAACTACTTCTGTGGAAGTTCATTCCTCAAATGCTGTGCAATTTGACTGTATTCCAGAGGTCCCTGGATAATGTGCACAGCTGTATTAACAGCATAACCTCCGTGAGCAGTATCACAGGTGATCTAGTTCATATTGAAAACTACGTCTGAGCATTTCTTCTCTCCCTTTCACTTGATTGGAATTCCATATTTATAAGACATTGTCACATCTAGAGCTTGTTCTCCAAAGTGGATAAAACAAAGCAGAGGGGGTTGGTTAAGCACTTCTATCACTGATCAGCAGGAGTCAAGTAGTCATTCATGATGTCCCTGCCATTAATCTTCCCTCTATCAACTCCACCAAAGAACAGCAGTGAGGACTGATTAAATTTAACTATCACTCTTCGTTGCTGTTTTTGCATACAGAATAGGCATGGCTACAGTTACTGCTTCACAGATAATGACTTATCCCAGAGTGAATGAGTGACTGGCCATATGTACAGCATGCTCTCATTAGTTCAACTTTTCCAACCACAAGGAGTGGTTATACAAGCAAAAGGGGTGTGTTCGAGGAGCCAAAGTTTAGAGGGTAAAAGATGAGAGGCCACCCAAGCCTATTCAAGTAGTGGAGGTTAGAACGGTATGAATGAGACAGGGGCAGAGACTGGCAATGCTATGCACTGTTACTCTGGCGAACCTTAACACATTGTGGTAGCGTGATGGAGTATGGTCCCCTGTGATGCAAAGTCAACCGTAGTGTAATTCTGTGGTGGTGCTGTGCGATTTTGCTGTGCTTCAACATTGAGGAAAGTCAGTTCTATATAGATCTTAATATTTTGAATCGTTTTGTGCAAGTAACACTGACTGGGATGGTCCCTTGGTATTTCAATATGAACTGCAAATGGCATATTGAAACTTATTACATTTTGTTCAGCTTTTATGTATTTGTACTTTTTTTAAAATTTGAGGCAGTAATGAATGCAATGAGTGAGTGCCCACTTCCTTCTGGGTAGCATTAGCAACTAATGTAGCATCCTGCTATGGTAAAATACTAGTTTCCATCACTTAATAGGTTGTTGATCATCTAATTAAGCTGGAATTTTATTCAAGAGTTGCGACCTACCCACTTCCCAATTTGGAGAGCCAGCAGGTAGCAGTGACTGTCACTGACTTTTTCGTGCAGATGCTTGATTACGAAGCAAAGCCTGTGTGAGGTTTGGCTAGTTGCTTGCTTCCTACCTTTTATATTAGGTATTTGTCAAATGTGGAACTGGAGGTGTGATTGTTCCACTGATGACCCAGTAATATATTTAGTGATCCTTTCTATGGTGACACCTGTTGACATCTCTCTTACAATGTTAACTTTAGAATGTGATAACTTTAAAAAAAAAAAGTTTTCTATATGGTACTGTACGAATTTTAGCTTTTGAGCCAGTATGTTGTATTGCAAGGCCATATTAGATTTATTAATGAGCTAGATTTTATTAACAGCCGAACCATCCATGAACACTAATAGTGATCATATGATTGAGTTCAAAGTGTTTGAAAAGGAGAAACAAAACGGCTACTACGATTCTAGATTTAGGCAAGGTTGACCTCAATGGGGTGAGACAGTAATCTGGCCAAATCTGTTAATGGGTTAAAAAGACAGATCAGTGGGAGGTGTTCAAAAAAGAATTTAACATACATAACCAGTTTATCCCCTGAAGGGCAAGAGTTCTACTTTCCAAAAAAGACTGCCATGGGCAGCTAAAGAGGTAAGAAATAACATAAAATTAAAAAGTAAAGGATTGCAAAACATAACACCAATACTGGCGAATGGGAAAGATGCAAAGGGTGACAAAGCAAATAGTAGGAGCTACAAAAGAGTACGAAAAAAAGCTTGCAAGGGATATCAACAGCATCACTTTTACAGTTACATTCGTAAAAAGGTCAAAAGCAATGTGGGCCACTTAAATTTATGAGCATCAATGATAAGGAACTGGTGGACATGCTGAGTATTTACTTTACGAACATACGAATTAGGAGCGGGAGTAGGCCACTCGGCCCTTTTGAGCCTGCTCCGCCATTCAGTAAGTTCATGGCTGAACTGATTACTCCACATTTCCACCTATTCCAGATAACCTTCCACCCCCTTGCTTATCAAGAATCTATCCACCTCTGCCTTAAAAAAAAAATATTCAAAGACTCTGCTTCCACTGCCTTTTGAGGAAGAGACTTCCAAAGACTCACAACCCTCTGAGAAAAATATTTCTCCTCATCTGTGTCTTAAATAGGTGACCCCTAGTTCTAAATTTTCCCACAAGGGGAAACATCCTTTCCACATCCACCCTGTCAAGACCCCTCAGGATCTTGTATGTTTCAGTCCAGTCGCCTCTTACTCTGCTAAATTCCAGTGGATACAAGCCTAGCCTGTCCAATCTTTCCTCATAAGATAGCCTGCCCATTCCAGGTATTAATCTAATAAACCTTCACTGTACTTCCTCCAATGCATTTACATCCTTCCTTAAATAAGGAGACAGTACTGTACACAGTACTCCAAATCTGGTCTCACCAATACCCTGTACAGCTGAAGCATAACCTCCTGACTTTTGTATTCAATTCCCCTCGTGATAAACGATAACATTCGATTAACTTTCCTAATTACGTGCTGTACCTGCATACTAACCTTTTGTGATTCATGCACTAGGACACCCATATCCCCCTGCATCTCAGCTCTGCAATCTCTCACCATTTAGATAATATATTTTTTTTATTCTTCCTGCCAAAGTGGACACTTTCCCACATTATGCATTTGCCACGTCTTTGCTCACTCACTTAACCTATCTATATCACTTTTGTAGGCCCCTTATGCCCTCTTCACAAGTTACTTTCCTACCTGTCTTTGTGTCATCAGCAAATTTAGCAGCCATACCTTCGGTCCCTTCATCTAAGTCATAACTATATGAATTGTAAAAAGTACTTTGCATCATTATTTACAGTAGAGGACGTCAACATGCCAGACATCCCAAGGAAACCATTATTGGACAGGGACTCAACAATTAATATATGCAAGATAACAGTAATGGAGAAATTAATGGCACTAAAGAGTGACAATTCCCCAGACCAGATGGTTTCTATCCCAGGCTTTTAAAAGAAGTAGGTGAGAACATTGTAGATGCCCTAACTATAATCTTCCAAAGTTCTTTCTTTAGAAACTATTCCTTTAGATTGAAAAATTGTACATGCCACTCCACTATTTAAGAATGGTTGAGTGGGGAATTGTAGTCCAGTTAGCCTATCACCTGTTGAGAAATTACTAGTCAATTAGTTTAGAGTAACAAAACACTTTAAATTTTCAGCTGATCATAGAGCCAGCATGGATTTGTAAAGGGTAGGCCATGGCCTCCTTCTTTGCTGTAACCATTTGGCCTGTCGTGTCTGTGCCAGCTCCCTGCAAGAGCTACTCCGCTAGTCCCTCTCACCTGCCTTTTACCCCGTAGCCTGCAAAATTTTTTTCTCTGCAGGTAATTATCTACTTCTCTTAAGTCATGATTGAGTCTGCCTCCACCGCACTGTGCATTCCAGATCCTAACCACTCACTGCATCTTTTTTTAATTTCCTCATGTTGCCATTGCTGCTTCTGCCACCTGCCTTAAATTAATTAAATTGAATCTTTTTGAAGAGGTGACTAAAGTAGTGGACAGGGGAAAGTCTGTGGATGTTATATGGACTTCCCAAAGAGACTATTAGCTAAATTTTGAAACTTGTATGATTGAAGGCAAATTGAGCTGGTTAGGAAGTTGGCAGTGTGGAAGGAGAGTAGTGATAATGGGCAATACTCTAATTGGCAGAATGTGACTAGCGTGTCCTGTAAGGATCTGTGTTGGGGCCACATCTATTCACTATATTCGTTAATAACTTAGATGATGGGATAGAAAGCCACATATCCATATTTGCCAATGAGACAAAAAGATGGCAGTGTAGGTTGAAGTGTAAAAAGCTATTAACAGGTTAACTGAAATCCATTTGGCACAATTTTGTCCAATGTAGACAAATGTGAGGTCATTCACCTTTGGACCTAAAAAGGTTAGAACCGGGTACTTTCTAAGTGGTGGAATGCAAGGAACAGTGGAGGTCCAAACTGACTTTGGGGTCCAGGTACACAGGTCATTAAAATGTCATGAACATGTGCAGAAAATCATCAAAAAGACTAATGGAGTGTTGGTCTTTAGGGGACTAGTATACAAGTGGGTAGAAGTCATGCTTCAACTATACAAAGCCCTGATTAGACCACACCTGGAGTATTTTGAGTCGTTCTAGGTACCAGATCTTAGGAAGGATATATTGGTCTTGGAGGGAGTGCAACATAAAGATTTACTAGAATAATACCTGGACTCGAAGAGTTAAGCTACGCGAAGAGATTAAACAAACTAAGGTTGTTTTGCCTAGAATTTAGAAGATTAAGGGGTGATTTGATCGAAGTTTAATGTGTTAAAGGGAACAGATAGGAAAGATTGGAGAAACTATTTCTGGTAGTTCGGTAGTCTTGGACTTGGGTGACATAGTCTAAAAAATAAATCCAGGCCTCTAGGAAATTTACCTTCATGTAAAGGCTGGTAGACGTTTGGTACGCTCTTCCATAATCAGTGATTTAATAATTTTAAGTGATTTTTGTTAGTCGAGGTATTGAGGGAAATGGAGCAATGGCAAATGTATGGAGTTGGTTCACAGATCAGCCTTTGAATGGTGAAACAGGTTTGAGGGGCTATATGACCTACTCTTATGCAAGATCTATAAAGTGATGGAGGTGCATTCAGGCAATCGGTATGTGAACTAAAATAGATCAATTTTGGGTCTTTAGAAATCCCACTTGCAGTTTGTACTCCAGATGCTTTGCTTCCATTTAACATCTCCATAATCACATTGGAAAATGATAAATTGATTATGTGCAATTTTGATTGAGGAGGAAGAGGCAATTTACCAAAATTGAGATCTGAGGGAGGACTAACCAGGCAAGGGAGTACACAATGGATGGTAGGACCCTAGGAAGTACAGAGGGTCAGAGGGACTTGTCCATAGATCACTGAAAGCAGCAACACAGGTAGATAAGGTGGTTAGGAAGGCATATGGGATACTTGCCTTTATTAGCCGAGGCATAGAATATAAGAGCAGGGAAGTTATGATGGAGCTGTATAAAACGCTAGTTAGGCCACAGCTGGAGTACTGTGTACAGTTCTGGTCGCCACGCTATAGGAAGGATGTGATTGCATTGGAGCGGGTGCAGAGGAGGTTCACCAGGATGCTGCCTGAGCTGGAGCATTTCAGCTGTGAAGAGAGACTGGATAGGCTAGGGTTGTTTTCCTTGGAGCAGCGAAGGCTGAGGGGGGGGACCTAATTGAGGTATACAGAATAATGAGGGGCATAGATAGGAAGAAGCTTTTTTTCTCTTAGCGGAGATGTTAATAACCAGGGGGCATAGATTTAAGGTAAGGGGCAGGAGGTTTAGAGGGGATTTGAAGAAAAAGTTTTTCACCCAGAGGGTGGTCGAAATCTGGAACGCACTGCTTGAAGGGGTGGTAGAGGCAGGAGCCCTCACAACATTTAAGAAATATTCAGATGAGCACTTAACGTCATAGCATTCAAGGCTACGGGCCAAGTGCTGAAAAATGGGATTAGAATAGATAGGTGTTTGATGACTGTCATGAACATGATGGGCTGAAGGGCCTGTTTCTGTGCTGTATAACACTATGACTCTCTGACTGGAAAATGGTATTGCTTATGACTGAAGATCTCAGACACTTCTCCCATAGGTGTGTGATTTTAGTTACTGCCGCTGCCAACTTCCTCTTGCTTTGTTTTCCTTTCACATTTTCCATCTCCTAGAATCTTGCAATGTTAAAGCGAGGCCATTTGGCCAACTTTTCCTGCACCAACACTCCAAACTATCAACTTAATGCCATCCGTATCCCTTTTTTTGTTTACCAACTGCATTTTTTAAAGTTCTTCTGAGCCCTTTTTTTTTGTCCTAAATTTAAGAACTTTTATTTGGCACCTTCACACCATCTTAAACAGCTTCGCAGCCAGTGGAGTACTTTTAAAGTTTAGCTACTATTGTAATGTAAGAAATGCAGCTGCCAACTTGTGTATAGCAATGAGGTAATGACAATATAATCTGATGGTTGAGAGGATACAATGTTGACCAAGATACTGAGGGCAGATCAGTTCAACATCTCATGCAAAAGACAGCACCTTCAACAATGCAAGCGCTCCCTGAGTACTGCATTAGTGTCATCTTTAGATTATGTGCTCAATTAACTGGAGTGACAGTTGCACAACGTAGGAGCTCATGGTGTTAGGGGGTAACACATTAGCATGGATAGAAGATTGGCTGGCAGAAAGCCAGGGTGGCGCAGTGGTTAGCACTGCAGCCTCACAGCTCCAACGACCCGGGTTCAATTCTGGGTACTGCTTGTGTGGAGTTTGCAAGTTCTCCCTGTGTCTGCGTGGGTTTCCTCCGGATGCTCCGGTTTCCTCCCACATGCCAAAGACTTGCAGATTGATAGGTAAATTGGCCATTAGCAATTGCCCCTAGAATAGTTAGGTGGTAGGGAAATATAGGGACAGATGGGGATGTGGTAGGAATATGGAATTAGTGTAGGGTTAGTATAAATGGATGGTTGATGGTCGGCACAGACTCAGTGGGCCGAAGGGCCTGTTTCAGTGCTGTATCTCTGAACTAAACTAAAAGCAGTGAGTATGCATAAATGGGTCCTTTTCTGATTGGCAGGATGTGATGAGTAGAGTCCCACAGAGTCTGTGCTGGGACCTCAACCTTTTACAATTTATATCCATGACTTAGGTGAGGGGAGCGATGGTATGGTAGCTAAATTTGCAGATGACAAAGATAGGTAGGAAAGTATGTTGTGAAGAGGACATGAGGTTGCAGACTGATAGGTTGAGTGAGTGGGCAAAAATCTGGCAGATGGAGTATAATGTGGGGAAAACGTGAAGTTCACTTTGGCAGGCCAAAAAAAAGTAGAGTATTGCTTAAACGGCGAAGGACTGCAGAATTCCAAGGTGCAGAGGGGTCACAAAAAGCTAGTATGCAGGTACAGCAGGTAATAAAGAAGGCTAATGGAATGCTATCCTTTATTACGAGAGGAATTGAAAAAAGAAATAAGGATGTTGTGCTTCAGTTATACAGGGCATTGGTGAGACCACAGCTCAAATGCTGTGTGCAGTTTTGGTCTCCTTATTTAAGGAAGGACGTAAATGCGTTGGAGGCGGTTCAGAGAAGGTTTACTAGATTGATACCTGGAATGAGCGGGTTCTCTTGAGGAAAGGTTAGACAGACTGGGCTTGGTTTCACTGGAGTTTAGAAGAGGGAGGGGAGACTTGATTGAAATATGTAAGATCCTGAACGGTCTTGACAATGTGGATGTGGAGAGGATATTCCCTCTTGTGGGTGAGCCCAGAACTAGGGGGCTCTGTTTTAAAATTAGGGGTCACCCTTTTAGGACAGAGATGAGAAATGTTTTCTGAGGGTTATGCAACTTTGGAACTCTCTGCTTCAGAAGGTGGTGGAGGTGGGATCATTGAATATTTTTAAGGCGGAAGTGGATAGATTCTTGGGCAAGGGAATCAAGGGTTATTGGGGTTACATGGGTTTAATTTGAGACACAAACCGATCAGCCATGATCTTAATGGCCGGTCAGGATCGAGGGGCCGAATGGCCTACTTCTCGTTCGTGTGTTGAACTCGCAGCATTGAGGCAAAAGTGCCACTAAGCTACTGTTGACACTCAAATTAATGCCCTCTGGTTGTTGTGAAAGTTGTTTTTTCCCTATGTTACCTTCTCAAAACAGCTCTATTTTGAGCTCCTGTGACTCTCCAGTACAAAAGAGAAGGTACCATCTTTCATTCGTCTTGCCTCATAAACTAAAGTCTCTCTTCCATACACTCTTTCCATGGGCTTGACCTGCTTTAGGACACTCGCAACTGGGCACTAGATTCTAAACGCAGCCTAGCCAACAATGTCTCCATATTTTGCTGATGATTTTGCTGTTCATATATTTTGCTCATTGATCTTTTCATTTGTTTCTTCCACCTTTTCCTAAATGGAGAAAAATTGTGTGCAACACCTCCAAACCCTCTGCAAGCATTCAGTGCTGCACAGTGGGATTCGGCCGTATGGTGGTTGTCAACGTCTTGTCTCCTGAGCCCATCATTTCAAACATCCAGTTTTTGAGGGTACAAGCCTTGTGGGGTGCGAGTTAATATTGTTTCCAGGAAAGCAAAGTAGCCTGGTTTGGCTGCAACAGATCAGTAATGAGGAATTTGACTACTTTTTCCTCAGCACTGCTTAATTTCATATTTGTCCAGCTTGATATATTTTCTGTGAAGTAAATGTCACTTGTTGTATTGCTGTGGAAAGTAACTTTTATATCTTTATTCACAGTGAAGGCGGTGTGTTCAAAGCTCATCTCACCTTCCCCAAAGACTATCCCCTCAGGCCACCAAAGATGAAATTCATCACAGAAATCTGGCATCCAAATGGTGAGGATAAAATCATCAATGTTGGCAATTCATGGCCATAGATTAGCACATTGGCGGGTGATGGGAAAGCAAAAGGAGAGTAATAAGGGGAAGCACAATCTTGCATTCACAATTTTGCTAAAATGCAAAGCTCCAGTAATTTGCTAGATTTGCTAATGCAAAGCTCCAATAATTTTGGTGTGGTGAGGTTGGCACAGTCAGAGGGTATGCTGAATATGCCAGGTGAGTTTTTACCCTGCAACACACACTACTGTTTAATGAAGGAAAATCACTCCCAATCTACACACTAAATTCTTGAAAACCAGTAAAATTAATGAACACAGATGGAAGTAAAACATACAATCCCTTGTCCCTTTTTTATACAAAAGTAAAATGCTGCAGATGCTGAAATTCTGAAATAGAAACAGAAAATGTTGGAAATACTCAGCTGGTCGGGCCATATCTGAAGAAAAAGTTAACTTTTCAAGTCTGACCTCACATTTACTCCTCTTCCAGTTCTGATGAAAGTGGGGATGAGGAAAGACAAAAGGGAAGATGTGTGATAGGGTGGAAGGCAGGAGAGATTAAATGGCAAATCCCTTTAGTGACCAGTATACTTGTTCCCTGCAATGGCTGCATCTCCTTTTATATGTGGTGGTTTTGGTTCCCTTTAAGACTGTATTGTGCTTCACTTTGTTTTATAGAATCATTGAACACTTGGTCTAGCTGGAAATGAAGTTCAACATCACGGTCTTCTGCAGCTGATTACTGGCTGGAGATTTTGTGCTCATGGCAGTCAAACTAGTTTTGTACTCCAAGGGGATATAATGAAGCGCCACTGTCTGTTTGTTGTGCCTGTCCTTCATTCCAGAAACCACAGATAGTCTGGGCAGATAAACACAAATCAGGCCTAGGTGCAGCTACAATCCCACACTGAGCCATCTGATCTTGATGTCAGTGCTAGTGAGACTCTCCCTTTTTAACACTGCCATTTTCTACCTCCTATAAGGAGGTGGGGGTAATGACAAGATATTAATTATCTTAATCATGGAAGGTTTGCCCTTATCAAATATATAAAACTAAACAAAAACTCATGGCTAATTGAATTTAATGGGTTCATTTGAGGAACAATTAAATCAAATGGTAGGAGTGGAGCTATGCCACTAAAGTTGGTTGTGATGAGCTAAGTGCCCCTGACAGTCAGCATGTAACTATTGACACATACAGCTGGTCAGCTTTACTCTATTTGTATTGGAGTGGTATTGTTGGAGACTTGAAGTAGATTGTCTGCACAACTGTTGAGCTATGTTGCAAACTATGGAGGGACCTTGAGGAATGGAATTTTAAACGTTGAAAGATTAAATCCCCATTAATCTTTAATCTGCAGGTGAGTATTTTTGTTACCAAGGATTAGTTCCCATATTAGAGGAGGGAAGGAGTCGGGTTCACATTTCATTCTGCACCACAGACCTTTTCTTATGGCTCTTGGATATTTTTGTTGTGCATGTGCTTGCACTTGAGAGCCAGCTACTGCTTTCAGACATGCAGGATAACCGACTTGTAATTGCTGGTGCCTTGAGTTCTTTTTTTTTGCCTCTTTTATTTGATCTTTGGGCAAGGCTGGCATTACCCATCCCAAATTGCCCAGAGAAGGTGGCAGTGGGCCACCTTGTACAATTGTGTGGGTGTTCTCGAGTGGGGATTTCCAGGATTTTGACCTGGTGATGAAGATTGAAGCTGTTGCCATCCTAAATACAGAAGAGCTTGGTATAGCGAGTTATTTGTGCAAAGTTTATGCTGGTCCAATTGGTTATTTACTAGAAACATATAACCTATTAAAAGTTGTGACAATGGGTCATTAGTGCATGTACTAGCTTTCTGGTAGTAGAGGCACCTGATCAAAATACCAGCACAGTAGTGTGAATTTCTTCAGTGAAGTGAGAGCAATTCCAATTTCCACATTTTAGGGGGAATATAAAGGGTTAATCTTGTCCTTTTGAAGTCCTTCATTTAAATGTTTGTCTTTGTGGAGTTCGAGAAACACAAAATCCTAAAATGTTAAAGGCTTGTTTGTATTGAGTATATTTAGTAGCTTATGAGTTGGGAGGTGGACATTTTGCTACCATTGAAGCAAAGTTGCCAGCTTTCCACTTGGCCCACTGGAAGACACTTCCATTGTTACCAAGGAGTAGGGCTATATGTTTCTACTTTAAACAAAGAAAGCGGTCAGGTCAATCAGACAACAGGTGAATGTGCAAGAGGAAATAAAATGACCTGTAAAATGTTTAAATGGAAAATTTAGATGGTTAAAGGGTTAACTAGATTTGGCATGAGGCAATAGGAGGTAAAATAATCAAAACTCCAAGCCATCTAAAAGCACAAGATGTGAATATAGCTGAGTTGGTAAAGCAGGTAGAAATGGAAGCAAGAAAGCTGGCTGAGTAAACATTGGTGTTCTGATAGCAGGACCCCACCCCAAGCACCAACAATGTCCCCTTCCCCCCCCCCCCCCCCCCCCCCCCCTTTTCACTCCTTTCTCGCCACCCACCCTGCCCCTAATGATGGGGAGTAGTGGCACATCTACTCCATTACTGATTCCCACCAAACATTGTTCGAAGCAAGATGCTGTGCCTGTATGTTTTTAGAGAAATTCACCTTTGATAACTGAGGCTTTATTTGCCTTTTTGTATTTGTTTGTTAGCTATCCATATCAAAAATTCAAGTTGGTGTTCTGAAATTTTTGGGTCAGTTTCACATTCCACAGTTATTTACATAGACTTCTCCCCTATCGTGGTCACTTTTGTCCCAATCTCTTTTTCCTAAACCTATGGCTGTTGATTCTACATTCAAAATTTGACTCCATTCTTTACAGTAACAAGTTCAATGTGAGTCGACTGTCCTCTAATATTATGCTTCGTATTCGACGCAACATTTCAGGGTGACTGGCTTATTGTAACTGTGTTTCATCCATACAGAAATACTCCTCTATTCCCTGGTTAATTAAGGGCTATTGTGACTATTTCCAGGGGTGCCCTTGTAGAGATATGCTGTTTAAGGAAGAAAGGACTGATAAAGTAGCCGCAAACTCCAGTGTTGGTTTGCATAACTATTACTTTTGGCTGGCTGCCTCTTGAACCTGGGTCAGGAATATAGTGTAGCTGAAGACTGATGCATAGTTCGTGTGTCTTCATGAGCCTTACTTTTTTTTGGTAGCCATGTTGAAATTGAGCACTATGACAGAAGAAACAAGGGGATTTGCATCACAGGATGCTAGCATGCCTAATTCAATTGACCATGTTGAATACTGCCATTTGTATGTAGCAAAGGCATTTGTGCTACTTTATGGAGCACAATGCTTGTGCCTCAGTGGTCTTCTGGTTCTGTGTGCCTGCCTGTCTACTTGCTCGTCTCTCTTTTGTTGTTTCTTGGTTTTTGCAATAGAGAAACTGGTTGGATGATGCGACTGGCTACTTGATTGGTCTTTAGAGCAGTTCTTCTTGGCAAAGGCCTATAGTGGTAGTTTGCAGCTGTTCATGATGGAAAGCTTTTGAGTACTATACTGTAATCTGACTTGGCTGCAAGGATTTATATTTTCATGCTGGTGTTAGTCTCTACCTTTTGTTCCTCAATATTCAGTGCTTTACTCCAAAAGTTTGTTGCATGGAAAATGCATTGTTGAGGTTTTAATGGTTTATTGAGTAACTTTGACTCTGTAAAGTGCTGAATAAGAACTGATCTGAACATTTTGAGAAGAATTTGGCACAGTGGCGCAGTGGTTAGCACCGCAGCCTCACAGCTCCAGCAACCCGGGTTCAATTCTGGGTACTGCCTGTGTGGAGTTTGCAAGTTCTCCCTGTGTCTGCGTGGGTTTTCTCCGGGTGCTCCGGTTTCCTCCCACAAGCCAAAAGACTTGCAGGTTGATAGGTAAATTGGCCATTATAAATTATCCCTAGTATAGGTAGGTGGTAGGGAAATATAGGGACAGGTGGGGATGAGGTAGAAATATGGAATTAGTGTAGGATTAGTATAAATGGGTGGTTGATGGTCGGCACAGACTCAGTGGGCCGAAGGGCCTGTTTCAGTGCTGTATCTCTAAACTAAACTAAATTTTCTGTGTGCTAATTTAATTGGCAATAGTGAAATAAGACTTGAATGATGAAACTGTCTTTGTTTTGTTACAGTTGATAAGAATGGTGAGGTGTGCATCTCTATCCTTCACGAGCCTGGTGAGGATAAATACGGATATGAAAAGCCTGAAGAGCGCTGGCTGCCAATCCACACTGTAGAGACTATTCTTATTAGTGTGATTTCAATGTTGGCAGATCCAAATGGAGACTCACCAGCCAATGTAGATGCAGCGGTAAGAGCTTTTTGTTTGGAGTCTGAACTTTGGCTCCACCTTCATAACATTAGGGGAACTTGGTCATGAGAAGGAAGTAAATTTGTTTAATAAAACATTTGTTTTAAATCTTTTCAGACGGAAGAATAAATCTGCGACTAATGTTGCATGTAGTAACATTGGTCTCCTCCATAAGCAGCAGCAAAACCAAGGTTGCTGTTTGGAGAACCTGTTCGGATGCTGGATTAAACCCAATGGTTAGAGTTAATAGAGTTATGCAGAACAGAAACAGGTCCATCGTGTCCATGCTGGCCTTCACGCACCTATCTATTCTAACCCCATTTTCTCAAGTTGTTCAATACTCAAATACCAAAGCAAATTAACCAAGAACAGTTTAAAAATCTGAAATCAAAAATAATTTGGCAGGGGGATGGAATACAGAGTGGAGGTACAATAGGGGGTGATGCACAGTCAAATATAAAAGAGAAACAGTCAGTCTGGAAGGCACAGCAAATATAGACCTGTTAAGGCATAAGTGAATAATGTAAGGCTGGATTGCATCTATTTTCACTCGAAACCTTAATAGTAAGGCCGATGAATTGAGGGCATTGATTAACACATGGGAATATGATATTGCTATCACAGAGACATGGTTGAGGGAAGGGCAGGACTGGCAGCTGAATATTCCAGGATATAGAATCTTCAGATATGGCAGAGGAGTGGGTAAAACGGGAAGTGACATTGCACTATTGATCAAAGAGTTCATTACTGCAGTAAGGAGGAATGATATCGTAGAAGATTCCTCAAAGGAGGCCATTTGGGTGGAACTTAAAAACAGAAAGAGGGCAATCACTTGGCTGGGAGTGTACTACAGGCCTCTGAACAGTCAGGGTGCGATAGAGGAACAGATATGTAGGCAGATCTCAGAGGTGTAACAATAATAAGGGATTTCAACTTCCCCAATATCAATTGGGATAGCCTTAGTGCAAAAGGCTTAAACGGGACAGAATTCTTAAAATGCATACAGGAAAGCTTTTTGAGCCAGCATGTAAAAAGTCCGGCAAGAGAAGGGGAGGTACTGGACCTAATCCTAGGGAATGCAGCTGGACAAGTGGTAGAAGTGTCAGTGGGGCAGCATTTCGGGGATAGTGACCAGAACTCTGTAGATTTAAGGTAGTTATGGAAAAGGACAAAGACAGACCGGAAATAAAGGTACTGAATTGGGGGAAGGCCAATTTCAATATGATAAAACAGGATCTGGCCAAAGTGGACTGGGAGCAGCTACTTGTAGGAAACTCTACATCTGACCGGTAGGAGTCATTCAAAAAGGAAATAGAGTTCAGGGCAAACATGTTGGTCCTACCCTTCAGCTTTACTGTAACAAGTCCAGGGAACCCTGGATGTCAAAGGATATATAGAGGATTGGATAAGGGGGGAAAAAAGAGGCTTATGGCAGATTGAGAATGCTGAAAACAGGGGAGACTCCAGAGGAGTATAGAATGTGTAGGGGGTACTTAAAGTAATTAGGACAGCGAAGAGGGGACATGAAAAAACACTGGCAGGCAAGATAAAGGAAAGTCCCAAGGCGTTGTATAAGTATATTAAGGGCAAGAGAATAACCAGGGAAAGAGTAGGGCCCATTAGGGACCCAAGTGGCAATCAGTGTGTGGAGCCGGAGGATGTAGATGAGGTTTTCAATGATTACTTTTCATCTGTGTTCACTATGGAGAAGGACAATGTAGATGTAGAGATCAGGGAGGGGGATTGTGATATACTTGAACAAATTAGCATTGAAAGGGAGGAAGTTTTAGCTGGCTTAAAAGTGGATAAATCCCCAGGCCCAGATGAGGTGTATCCAAGGCTGTTATGTGAGGCAAGGGAAGAGATAGCAAGGGCTCTGACACAAATTTTCAAATCCTCTCTGGCCACAGGAGAGGTACCAGAGGATTGGAGGATAGCGAATGTGGTACCAATATTAAGGGTAGCAGGGATAAACCAGGTAATTGCAGGCCGGTGAGTCTAACATCCGTGGTAGGGAAACTATTGGAAAAAAATTCTGAGGGACAGGATTAATCTCCACTTGGAGAGGCAGAGATTAATCAAGGATAGTCAGCATGGCTTTGTCAGGGGGAGATCATGTCAGCTAACGATTGAATTTTTCGAGGAAGTGACCAGATGTGTAAATGAGGGTAAAGCAGTTGATGTAGTCTGCATGGACTTCATTAAGGCTTTTGATGAGGTCCTGCATGGGAGATTGGTTAAGAAGGTAAGAGCCTATGGGATCCAGGGCAATCTGGCAAATTGGATCCAAAATTGGCTTAGTGGCAGGAGGCAGAGGGTTGTTCTTGCGAGTGGAAGCCTGTGACCAGTGGTGTATCACAGGGATCGGTGCTGGGACCCTTGCTGTTTGTAGTGTAATGATTTAGATGTGAATATAGGAGGTATGATCAGTAAGTTCGCAGGTGACACGAAAATTGGTGTCGTAAATAGTGAGGAGGAAAGCCTTCGATTACAGGACGATATAGATGGGCTGGTAAGATGGGCGGAACAGTGGCAAATGGAATTTAATTCTGAGAAGTGTGAGGTGATGCATTTTGGGAGGACTAACAAGGCAATGGAATATACAATGGATGGCAGGACCCTAGGAAGTACAAAGGGGCAGAGGGACTTTGGTGTACTTGTCCATAGTTCACTGAAGGCAACAGCACAGGTAGATAAGGTGGTTAGGAAGGCATACGGGATACTTGCCTTTATTAGCCGAGGCATAGAATATAAGAGCAGGGAGGTTATGATGGAGCTGTATAAAATGCTAGTTAGGCCACAGCTGGAGTACTGTGTACAGTTCTAGTCACCACACTATAGGAAGAATGTGAGTGCACTGGAGAGGGTGCAGAGGAGATTCACCAGGATGTTGCCTGGGCTGGAGCATTTCAGCTATGGAGAGAGACTGGATGGGCTAGGGTTGTTTTCCTAACAGCAGAGAAGGCTGAGGGGGGACCTCATTGCGATAGAAAAAATTATGAGGGGCATTGATGGGTTAGATGGGAAGAAACTTTTTCCCTTAGCGGAGGGGTCAATAACCAGGGGCATAGATTTAAGGAAAGGGGCAAGAGGTTTAGAGGGGATCTGAGGAAAAAAGTTTTCACCCAGAGGGTGATTGGAATCTGGAACACACTGCCTGAAGAGGTGGTAGAGGCAGGAACCCTCACAACATTTAAGAAGTATTTAGATGAGCACTTGCAATGCCATAGTATTCAAGGCTACGGGTCAAGTGCTGGAAAATGGGATTAGAATAGATAGGTGCTTGATGGCCAACATGGACACGAAGGGCCTGTTCCTATGCTGTATAGCTCTATGACCTCTGACTAAGGGAACTGCTCAAATGGTAACTGCTTTGCATATGTTAGTGTAATTAGATGAAATGCTGTCTATTTTTGACTATATAATTTAGCAGCATTACTAATGAAGTTATATTATATTTTTCGATCGTGGGTATTTCAAAGGTTATTTAGGAGTTTTTAAAAGTGGCATCTTTCAAATGAGCTCCCGGGTGGCTGTTGATTACATGACTATTCAAAGGGCAGGGAGTTCTAAGTCATCGACATCTTCAATAGATAGTTTTTTTTTTCTAACAAAAAGTTAACTGGTCATTTCACCTACTGTTGTAGGATCTTGCTGTATGAAAACTAGCTGCCACATAACAGGAACAGGAGTATGCTGTCCTAACAATCAAATAGGTCAAGACTGATTTGTTACTCAACTCTCCATTTATCTGTCTGCTCCATATCTGTGGTTTGTGACTTTTCCATGTTTTCACCACTGATTTTATAACAAACAGCATTACTGCACTTAACTGGCTATCTGTCAACCCCTGATTTTTGCATATTCTAACAATTCCATTGTACCTAGAATTGTCCCCCTGAATGATCCAGTTACCCTCCCAACAGTTTCTAAATTACAGTTGGAGAATTCTTGAGAGATGTTGCAGCACGTTTCCTGTTTTCCCCACACACACTTCTGTATGACTTGCCAAGGTCGGCGCAGTGGTTAGCACCGCAGCCTCACAGCTCCAGGGACCCGGGTTCAATTCTGGGTACTGCCTGTGCAGAGTTTGCAAGTTCTCCGGGTGCTCTGGTTTCCTCCCACTGCCAAAGACTTGTAGGTGATAGGTCAATTGGCTGTTGTAAATTGCCCCTAGTGTAGGTAGGTGGTAGGAAATATGGGATTACTGTAGTATAAATGGGTGGTTGTTGGTCAGCACAGACTCGGTGGGCCGAAGGGCCTGTTTCAGTGCTGTATCTCTAAATAAAATAAAAGTAAAATAAAGTTCATGAATGGTGCCTGGGAAGCCCAACATGATTAGACTATGCCAACATTGGAGTTTGTGCTTAAACTTGTCTTTGGACTTTACGCCAATGGTTTCTTCTTTTGTTCATTCATGGTATGGTGGACATTGCTGGCAAGGCCAGCATTTATTACCCATTCCTAACTGCCCTTGAAGGTGGTGGTGAGCTGCCTTCTTGAAGTGCTGCAAGCAGTGGTTTGGTACAACTGAGTGGCTTGCTAGGCCATTTCAGAAGGTGATTAAGAGCCAGCCACATTGCTGTGGGTCTGGAGTTACAGACTGGGCAAGGACAGCAGATTTCCTTCCCTAAAGAACATTAGTGAATAAGCTAGGTTTTTATGAAAATCTGGTAGTTTCATGGTCATGACTGATAACTTTAACAGCATTTAAATTTCCTAGCTGCCATGGTGGGATTTGAACTCCCCTCTGGATTGTTGAGGCAGGCCTCTGGATTACTAATCCAGTAACATAACCTCTATGTTGCTGTACCCCATCTTGAATGAAGCTGTTTCTCCACTTGTCATTTTAATAGTTAATTGGCTTCATATTTTGTGGGCTTCTTTAAATTTAGCATTTGGATAAGTAATTGATAAATGACATACAGTTCACACTAAGTTGTACTTTTATCTATTTTTGTCCCCTTTGCTTGCCCTCAAGTATTGATGAGAGTCTGTTGTATGTAAATGAAACTCTTTTCTAATATAGACCAACCTTTTTTTCCAAAAATATACTTTATAAATTACAAAAGAATTCATAGTGGACATTTTAGAAAGTGCAAAAAAGTCAGTTTTCTATACTGAATGTGAGGTGTCTCACAACTCTTGCCATTACATTTGTATCACACAGCAAAAACATTTTCTGGTGCACATAGCCCGAAGAGTTTTACACGGGTTCCAGCCCCTCAGTATACGATGGCAGGGGGACCTTACACAGTGGCCTTTCCCCATTGAGCCTTTGCGACAGCTGACCCAAGCATTAGTGTGTCCCTCAGCATGTAGTCCTGCACCTTGGAATGTGCCAGTCTGAAATACTTTGTTGTGGATAGCTCTTTGCACCGGAAGACCAAGTTTCAGGCAGACCAAAGAGCATCTTTCACAGAGTTTTAGTTTGAGTAGATAGATGGGAAATGCACTTCATAATTCCTAATGCACTGAGGAGCACCCAGGCAAAAGTTGGAGCTCATTCAGTTTGTTGTGGCCCATTGTGGTAATTTGTGTAATTTCCTCTAATGGTTGTGTATTGGTATCAAAGCCTTGGGGCAGGGGGAGGAAATTGCACCAGATTAATTCAAGTACTCTGATTGCTGATACAGTTGGGAGCAACCATGATGGATATGTAGTTATCATTTCTCTCCCTGGCCACCCTGCCCCCATTTCACACTTGTAGTTCATCATACTTTTGAGGAACAAGACATTCTTAATTTGATTGGGGTATTTTCAGACTAATGTTGAAATTTGACATACCAGCTGTCATGGTTTTATTGAATTTCTAGTGTTTACGCCCCCCACCATCTTGCCTTCCAAATATCTCCTGATAAAAGAATGCTAACATTTACACATTCTGGTTCCTCCTCTCACTTGTAAATAGCCAGTCTATCACTGTCCAATTCTTTTACCTGTTCTTGTGTAGTGAAATTGCCTCCCAGCTGGCCTTCAGCCTTACCTCCAATTAAGCTGGTGTTCTAAAGTCAGTTTGTGACTTAAATTCCTTATTTAAAATTAATGTTTAAAGTTCTTCATGCCCTGCTCCTCCAACCTAACAATTTGTTATAGTCTCATTGAATCAAAAGAATTATGAAAAATTGGTATTTTTGTAAAATGAAACTTGACAATGTAGCCTTTACAGTTTTGCTTTTTAAAATTTTATAAATCTAAATGTCCTTTTTTGTTCAGTTTAGGGGTGCAGGAACAAAGACCTCTAACGTCAGTTAGATTAGGCTGCTGTGTAGTATTGCAACCCAGTTTTGTATAAACTATCAGCTTTGATTCTGGTAGCATCACCACTTGACTCAAGTTCAAGCCTCATTCAGTGACTTGAGCACATAATCTAAACTGGTACAGCATACTGCAGTGCAGTACTGGGAGGAGTGCTGCATTCAAAAATGCTGACTTTTTTTGGTGAGATGGTAAATGGGTTCCTTCTGCCTCAGTGCCATGAAATCCTTTAGTATCCACCTATTTGAATTGTTAGAGTTCTCATAGCCTTTATCTCTAACATTTTTATCTGATCTTTACTATCACTGCAGTTTGTGGGGCTTTGCTGTGTACTAATTGCTTTCTTACCTTGGCTGTAGCCACTGCTAAAATGAGATTTTTTTTTTTTTATTGTCCTAAGTGTTTTGGGACATCCTGAGTCCATGAAATATGCTGTATAAATGGTGTAAGAGATTCCAGGGTTAAAGAATAAAACATGGGGCCATCTTGGTACTTTGAGATTTGCATTCATTCGCCATACTCCAGCTCACTGGCTTCAAGTTTTGGGGACAGATGAGCATTTGCTGAATTATTCACTAGTTGTTCTGACTTGCAACTTATAGAAAGAATGGAGGGAAGACCGTAACGGTGAATTCAAAAGGAAAGTTGCACGCTGTGTAAGAAAAAGTCAAGAAACTGCATTTGAGTGATACTTCATTCGCCAGGAAGCTTCACTTTTCAGGGTAAGCAAAATAGAGAACTTATCAATATTGGTATAATATTGGCTAATTTGGGATCTTCCTACCATCAGCAGGCTGGTTTGTGTCATGTTAAGTGACTGGAGTGAGTTAAACAATACTGGCGCAGTTAGAGTTCTGACATCCTAAATTGCTTTAGTTTGTTCTGGTGATTGAACAGAAAAATGCAGAGATAGGATTACTGCTCTACCTCACTGGTCTCTTATGGCCTCTAGATACGATCCTTCTAGCCATATTCAGCTACCTGCTAAAGGGTAATGAAGCAGATACTGAGAACCTTTTAAATTGAATAGCATTACATGATGCTTTGTATTATGACAAAAGTACTGTTGTCTACTGTGAATGTACATGTGCATCATTATTTTTAACCACATCAATGTATTTAATTCGTATTCAGTGTTGATTTTTCATGATTGGACCATAGCCAGGTTTGTCATGGATTGAAACATATTTCAGTGTCTGATGCTTGTGCTATAGTTGGAAAGCTATACTTATAGCTGTAAGTGTTTTTTTGCAGACTACAGGCCAACTAAAGTGCTGTTTAGATACTTGGTGCTTGATGGCAATAGGTTTGCTTTACCATGTCCTACTCTTCATAGCATACTGGCTGGCATCAATACACTAAGAAAAATGGCACAAGTCATAACACTATATACATTTGTGTATTACTCCCAATGCTTGCATTTATCAATATTAGGTACAACTTAAATGTTCTTTTAGTCACAGCCCAAATTTGGGAGAACCGTCTATATATAGTTGCACTGCTGGGTATTTCTTGCAGTTGACGTGGACGTTGCATGGAAATATGAAATTTTCATTCTTGACTGAAATCCTGGTGACAACATTGTGTAATGTATGTAAAACTCTTAACACATTAAAGTGTACACTTTTGAGACTTTGTTTTGGGAAGTGGCGGGGATGAGGTTGAAGGACAGAGAAGGAACTTTGGCCTTGCTCCCCAAGGCAGCAAATTCAGTCCAAAATGTACTCTGGGCTCTTTGTTGGATGAACTAAATTTTTGAAAAATTCCTGTTGACTGAATTTACCAAGGTTTGGTGCATTCCAAAGTAAAAATCTTTGGAACCTGAATAGTAGAGCATTAATCAATAATTGCTAATTTAAGGCAAGAACAATTTAAGTTTTAAAAAAAAAAGCCAATGTGAGTCTCCTAACACATGTAATGCCTGGGTATTGAGAGCAAGCAGACCAAAGGACCTTTTGCAGTCCTGTGGATTAATCCAAGTAATTTGCACATGTTCTGAGACTGCAACATCACTTAAAGGTTCCACCAACAATTACTAACTTTTTATATTCTTTCATAAGATGTGAATGTTGCTGTTGCGGCCAGCATTTATTGCCCATTCTAACTGCCCTTGAAAGTAGGGGGTAAGCTGTCTTTCTTGAATTCAACTGAGTGGCTTTCTAAGCTATTTCAGAGGCCAATTAAAAGTCAACTATATTGTTATGGGTATGGAGTCATAAGCCAGACTGGGTAAGAATGGCAGATTTCCTTCCCTAAAGGACACTAGTGAATCAGCTGGGGTTTTTACACCAATCCAGTAGTTTCATGGTCACAATTACTGATACTAGCTTTTTATTCCAGATTTCTTTAAATGAATTTAAATTCTGCAGCTGGCACAGTGGGATTTGAACTTGTGTTACTGGTCTTGTAATACAAAGACATAACCTCTATGCTACTGTACTCCAGATGCCAGCTCTTTTTGTACTGCATTAGAGAAAATATAAAAAAATTCTGTTAAACACTTTTTTTTCTGCACTGACTTCATAATTGTTCTACATAATGCCTCCAGCACACCTTTTTGATATATGCATGCATGTTATTGAAAAGCCTTAAATCCTATTACTGGCTAGTGAATTTTTTCTTCCCAGTAGCAGCCCCCGCCCCCAACTTAGATACTAAATTTTCATCTGTAAAATCTTTTCCAAAGCATGCATTTTCTTCAAAGGGTTACAGTATTTTTCTATTAAGTTCCACCAACCAGCATATTCACATTTCTCCCTTGCCAATTTTTTGTAAGTACTAGGAAAACAAAACCAAAATATAATTTGTTGCTTCGAAGGATCTGTGTGCATAAAGCTAATAAAATTGAAGGCTGCTTAGATGATCAGCTGAGGGGAGGGGTGGAAGAGTAATTGTTGGGCTTGGTGAGGGAATCAACTGTTGATCTCCCATTGTACAAAGTGGAATAAAACATGTAAATGAAAGCTGGATATCTTGTGTTAGAGAGAGATTAGTAAGTACAACATTTGTTTTTTTTTTGGGGGGGGGGGCGGGTGGGGGGAAGTGTGGAAGTTAGAAGTTGCCCCACTGAAGTTTCCAACTGTAAATGCTGTACCCTTTTATTTGTCTTGCAGTCAATATGAAATGCAGGAAAGTTGGAGCCAGTTGGATTCTTTGCAATTGTAAATAAAATACTTTGAGGGAGTTAAAAATTGTGCACTGTTGGATCACATTACAATACATCATTTATAATGTTTCAAATCCAGCTAATTGGCTTTTTGTTTTTGTGCTGGGAGAATAGATTTTCCACTGCTTCCATTCCTCGACCACATGGGTCCTCACCTAACAAGTCAAAAGTATCTGAATAAGGAGAGCCACAATGGAGGTACTTCAGAAGACCTCTTAATGAGGGGTGTGGTTCATGTATTAGGTTGAGAAATGATCTGTCTATGCATACTAGTCTTCAGGCACTAATCTTTTTATGGAGACTGTTTCAGGGCTGCCAGCAACTCCAGTATCTCATTCCTGGCCAGTCATTGTGTGCCTGATATGGATAGGAGGGGCCTCTGTGTACTATATGTAATAACACAAAGGGGTGTTAGAATAAGTATTTGGACTAAACTGCAGCAATAACTAATAGGAACTTTCTGAGTTGCAGGTCTCCAATTAGAACCAACATGGCACTGTTGACTTTCTGCACTCAACCCACCAATTGTTGGACCTCTTCAAACTGGTATCAAGTTGGTAATCCTGGATTGGCATTATGGAGCTGAGTGAATTATGCCATCCTCATTGTGGAGTAAAGCCTATCGTGCCAACTTGGGGAAGGGGGGAACAAAATGATGCATCAGGATTCCTGTGAACTGCTTTGATCTTCAGGAGGAATTGTAAAGACCTGTACATAGCACAACATTATCTGGATATTCTATATACCGTACTTAGACACCCACAATATGCATTGTACCAAATTATAGCTTGCTTGTAGTTAGAGAATCGTGTAAATTCTGAGATTTTAGCAAGGGGGCTTTGTGCATTCAATTTTCTAAGTTTACTATTAAAAAGTCTTGTAAAAGGTGGCTTGCACTGTAAAACTAAAAGTTGAATTCAGTTTTTAAGATGGATTCCATAGTGGGAATGTTTTACCAGATATTCTGACGCTGCATTAGCACTTGGTGCCCTAAAATTTTGGGCATAAATACTTGTACTTTGCAGGTGTTCAAATTTAATATGCAGATACTTTTGGTTCTACAGCAAGGGGTTGAAGTTTATACCTGAATTTGAAATTAGCCAAGGTGACCTCATTAATCTTCACTGCCCAACTGATTGAGCAAATGTTTTCCAAGCTTGTTTTTGTGGAGAGTGTCTGAAGTAGGTTTCACATGTTTAGGTGTAGGCTTTCACCCTTCTAAGTGGGAGTTTGAGAACTTTTGGAATTAAAATGCTGTTTGTGTGTGTTTTTTTTTTTTCCTTTCTAGCTATACTGCAGATTTTCTGCCTGATGTACAAAGACAAATGGTGATGTATATTTTCATGTAATTTGATTTTTGGAATTCTGTCACCTGTAGTGAAAGTTCTTCCAAAATATAATTGTTTTCCAGTATGAGTTGTCAGTTTCAATTGTGTAAAGCCTCTCAATTGCATGTAACTTTTTCATGAAAATTGTTGAAATTTAATCTCATGCACAAAATAGGGATGCAGACAAATTGAACTCTATGCAAACAACTATACTTTAGTACAAGAACTTCAATAGTTTTTTTTATAGGTTCTGCTTAAAGTGCACTTGAAAACAATCTTTAGCATTGGTAGCTCTCATGAATACTAGTTGCACTTTTAAATGTGTATTAGCATGTTTTTGATTTTTTTTTTTAAATCTGACTTTGGGCTTTGTGCAATGGTTAAACTAAATTTGAGGCTGGGGAAGGAAATGGGAGAGGTTAACTCTTGCAATCCACTCGTGAGTCCTGCATATCTTTAGTGCATTGCTGAATACTAATGTTCGTGGTGAGCCTTTTTTTTTTTGGATCTAGTGCAGTTTTGAATTGAGGTGCACTGGGTTATGAGATCTGCATGCAACATAATTTTGAAACTAGTATCCTTTTAAACTGCACATGTGTGGTTTTGACCTGAAGCCTCCTGAAACTATTAGAAAAATGTATAAGATTTATTGGACTTTTAAACTGATTTTTATTCTGCCTTTTGAGGCATGGATAGAAAACTGGGAAGTGGGAGGCAGCGTTGGGTTAAGAGATTCTTGAATTGATGGCCAGTGACCAAGTGCCCTGCCTGCCCCCACTCTCCCCACAAAGGGTGGATGCTGGAGCTGCAGCTTTTCAGTCTGCATAAAAATGACAAAAGTAAAGTTCTGCAAAAAATTGAACATTCCATTCTGAATAGGCAGAATTATGCCAGATGTAACTCTAAAGAAGAGGCAATAGAGGAAGGGCAGATGAGTATAATCTAAATGAAATGTAAGGTTGGAGGAAAGAAAAAGGATTTAGGGTTGTAGGTACACAACTCATTTAAAGTGCAAAATATTGTCAAAACAAAGATCAAACTTTTAAGTTATAGAATGTTACCTTTTTTAAAATTGGCAACCTTCAGTTTCATCCTTTTGTACATTTGAGATGATCTGATTTTAAACTTCTCTTTGGGGAATGCAGAATAGAGGTTGTGGGATTGGGGTGGGAAGAAATCCAGAATAAGGGGAATAACTTACACTTTGAGCTAAACTGATTTAAAAGTGAATCCAAGAAAACTTCATGCTGAGAACGTGGAATTAAAAGCCATAGATACAACTGAGGTGTTTAGTAAGAATATTGAGGGATATGGAGAAGGAACCATGAATTGGGTGGTAAGATAGATGTCCTTGCTAATGAATTAATGGTGCAAGCTCAATGCACTGAATGGCCTGATCTTTCTGGGTTCTGCATCTGTGCAAATCATTTGGCTGTTAAAGATTCAGATTTGCTGATTCCAGATGAGTTTAGCTCAGTGCTGGCTAGAGAGATTAATCGGGTCTGCAATTTCTGATGCTAAAGAGTCACTTTTATGAAGTAGTCTTGAGAGTCAGTGAAGAATATGATATCTAGTGAAATAAAAGTGCATGTGTCAAGTGACCTGAGACATCAAGACCTCTCATCAGAGCCAGGAATATGCCATTCCAATGTTGTCATTATGTGTTAAATACAACTATGCCTGTGGAAGGTGTATATTAAAAGCTTGTGGTGCAAAATTTACTGCTGATATTTACTTTTCTTTAAGATGTTCACTAAGATAGTAAGTTTGTTCAAACAATTCTAGAAACAACATTTTTAAGTCTTAATATTGCTAGACAACTTTGTACATGTTAATGCAGCACATACAGCAATGCCAGGCAACTTGATGATCAGCCACCCCAAACCGTCAATAAGTATTCTGCTAGGTGCAGCAGTATAAAACTTTTTTTTTTTCTCAGCACATTAACTTGCATTTATACAGTGCTTTTAATGTCAAAACATCCCAAGACACTTTACAAGCATTGTCAAACAAAATTTGATACTGAGACATATTAAAGAGGAGGGCCTGAAAGGCTGGAGGATATCTGATGGGGAGGGGTAAGGGCATGGAGGGATTTGAAAACTAGAATGAGAATCTTAAAGTTGAGGTGTTGCTTAAGAGAGCCACTGTAGATCAGCGAGCACAGAGGAGATGGGTGAACAGGACTTGGTGTGAGTTAGGCCATAGACAGCAGAGTTTTGAATGACTTCAAGTTTGTGGAGGGTAAAACTTAGGAAACCAGCCAGAAGTGTATTGGAATAGTGGATAGCAAAAGCATGGATGAGTGTTTCAGCAACAGATAAGCTGCAGCAAGGGTGAAGTTGGGCAATTTTATGAAGGTGAGAATAGGTAGTCTTAGTAATGCAGATGTAGTAGGAAGTAAATCTTGTTCAAATATGTTCTGAACAATCTGGTTCAGCCTCGATTGCCAGGGAGAGGGATGGATTGGTGGCAGAGGAGTCAAGCTTGTGATGGGGACTGAAGATAAAATGGCTTCTGTCTTCCTAGTATTTAGTTGGAGCTAATTTCTGCTCATCCAGTGTTTGGTGTTGGACAAGCAGTCTGACCGTTTAGTGATAGTGGAGGGCACAAGAGGTGGGGGTGAGGTAGAGCTGGGTGTTAGTGTACATACGGAAAATGACAGTTTTCAGATGATGATGTTGAGGTGCAGCATGTAGATGACAAATAGGGGAACAAAGATAGATCCTTGGAACACCAGAGGTAAGAGTACAAAAGTGGGAAGAGTAGCCTTTGCAGGTTATTCATCAGTTTGTTGTCTGATCCGAGCTGTTTAGTAAACCATTGACCGGACTTACTGAATTTTAAATAAAACGCATCAATTTTTTGAACTCTTCCTTTTGAGAGTCTACAGTCTAGGTCTAGCAGCAGTTATCTTTTGTGGGGGGATGCCTCCCAAAGTGCTTTAGGGGAAGAAGAAATAGCAGTCATATAGTATTTGGGATGTGCTCCAGCTTAATCATTGGGGACACCAATGCTAAACCTTGGACATTTAGCTCAAAAAGTTTGATTTATTTCCTCTGGGGAGTTACTGACAAGGGATTGTCAAGTTAAAATCCTCAGATAGGAGAAATGTCTTCATGCAGAATTGCAAAATGGAATACTTTTCTGAAGGAAGTGGTTAAGGCAGAGACTAACTTTTTAAAGGAAGGGTTGATAAACATTTGAAGCAGAGGGCAGAGCACTGGCATCAATTTTGCTTTACTCTGGGTAGAACAGGGTATTGGGATAATTTTTTGTTTTTGTTTACTGTAGCAGACATTGGGCTTTTGTTTTCTGTTTCATAAATCCAGGATGTATTTCAAGGATAAAGGTGCCCTGAAGGTTCTGGTTCCTTGCTGGATACTGTTCAGAGCTGGCTGTTCTCTGGTATACAACAATTGGTAATTCAACATGTGCTAGCCTGGATAAGGACTTGACAGGCCAGTCACTCATGAAGACCTCACTGTAGAGCTCAATCTTATTGTCAGCTGATCCAAGTAATCCCATTGCTGCAGTGTTGCCATGGCTTTTTATCCTTTCTCTTTACCCTCACCCCAACCCAACCAACAATTGGTAAAGTCAAAAGTCTCACTGGTTAGCGTTATCTGAATGGTTTATGGCTCCGTCATCAACTAGCTTTTCCAATTGAGCCACTGGTGTAGGGAGAGGCAGGATGGTGCGGGAGGAGACGGGGAACAAAATTGTAGGATTTGCACTCTAGTAGGACTATTTTTTGAGTAGTAATAAGTGGCCCCAGATGGTGTGTAGGGTACTAAATTGTTAACACTGTAAATATAAAGCTTGCGTTCCCATGAGTGTAGATTGTGGAGCAGGAGTGCACCATGATCTTGCTGCTGTAGCAGTTATTTCTAAGATTCACTTTTTTTAAATGGTTACAGAAGTCTTTACCCTCAAACGCTTCAGAATGTGAAATTGTATCCATGGTGAAGTGAAATGATTTCCCCTTCCAACACACATTGTCGATTCGGTTAATTTAATGTTGTGACCAGTTAAAGTTGCCACTTGTGTAATCTGAGCTGCAGAGCTTTTATTTTTTTTTAATGCAGTCCCATTCATTTTGTATGAAATGAAGAAGTGGTTTGTTGTAAGTAAATTTTCAGTTGACACAATTAAAATGTGTTTTATACTGAACATCTGTCTGAATTTTCCACTGGCCTCACTCCTCCCTATCTCTGTAAACTTCAAGTCCTGCAGATCTCCAGGAATGCTGAATTCTTCCAAATTTTGTGCCTTCCAAAATCTTTGTCCTGTTAGTAGCAGCAGTATGGCCTTAAAGCCATATAGTCCCTAGTGTCTAGAATTCCCTCCATTATAAAACCCTCCTTCGGCTTGGTATCTGTATTTCTGGGAAGGATCTTGATGTTTATTTACCTTTTTTTTTAAAGGTGCTATATAAATGCAACTTCTAATGAAAGAGCAAACTCCAACTTGGAGAAATAAACCTCTACCCTGTAAGGATACAAAAAGGTACAGGTTAAATCAAGAACGAGTGAAATTCAAAGCAAAAAATTCTGAGCCCTGCGAGAACTGTTAACTGATACAATGTGTTTCTAGAGGTAAAAAAGAAGGGATTGTTGAAACAACTGAGCCAAATATAGTAAAGTGACAAAATATAATCATTGTGGTTTAAAATCTATACTTGTTTTGTCAGTGAAGTTGGAAATGTCAGTTGGAAAAAAAATTCTCCGTCCTACCTGTCCAAAATCACTTAGTTTTGGGGGACTTGATATTCATAGTAAATTTTTCCTCAATAATACAAAGTACCTGTAACATTCTGTGTAAATGGCTAGAGAGAGGAACAATGAAGTGCTAGTGATAGAACTGGAAAGTCTACGTATTGAGTTATGTAATCAGATATTATTGTAATGGACCAACCCATTTTCCAGGAAGCTATGACCTGAAATCCTTTTGCTGCTGTGTTCCAACTCCAGTCTTTATAAATCATAAATTCTGCCGCATCTAGTTACGAATGACCAGAGTTGACTGGGAATGGTGACTCTGCTGAGGAATCTTATCATTACTGTCCCCCTCTACATGGAAAGTCAGATGCCAGTTTCAGAATGGCATAAAACTGCCACTTCGAGCAATGTCACGGGGGTGGGGGCAGGATACAGTACTTGGCCAGAGGGAAGGGAGGAAAGGGAATGGTGGAATTTCATCCTGCAGTCTCTTACATGCTTGGGAGGATATAGAAAGGATAGCGAGCTCTGCAATACTCTATGGTTACAAAGATTTAAGGAGACTGAAGCATTGATGAAAATGGTGACTTCTGTAGCCATTCCTACCAGAGTTTGAGATTGTAGTACGGTAACTACCACCATAGCAACAGTCTATTGTTCCTTGCTTTATTTTGGAACAAAGAAACAAAGCTGAGGTGACAGAATTTGTTCTTGGGAAAATCTGTGTGCTACTCTTCAGTTTCACAGTTTTGACATGGCTGTTGACTGCATTATCTCCTGCTGTGATCTTTTATGACAAGTTATCGGGGTCAACATTCACCAGGTAGCAATGAAAGTATGGGGAAAGGAATAAAATGTTTTTGGATGAGAGAGCGTTTAGACAAAATGAGACGCTTTGTTCAGCTTCGTGAATGACTAACCACATTTTTAGTTAACAGTGGTTCACAAGCTATGGGGTTTCCGTAAGCGGTTAGGTTTAGTGCGACAGTGCGTCCAAAATGGTGGTGAAGGGTTTTGAAGTGATTGTCTTCAGCGCACAAAATGTAGTCATGTTTATTGGTTTTATACACCCCATGCACCACTAAATTGTCCAAGATTACTCTCTGCAGATTAGTTTAAAAGTTCATACTTTTGCACACGATCTAATGGCAAAGCAATGAATTAAAAGTCATGGTGATGGGATATCTCACTGGTTCTGATGATTGCATATATCAGGTACAAACTCTGTCGGGTGAGGAGGTGTTGACTTTCTATTTGGAAAATATCATGTCTGAAGTAAAAGAGTTCTGATATTGAAAATGGCCAAAAGGAAGAAAACAATCACTATGGAAACAACTTCAGCTGTTCTACAGACATGGATGTCTCATTTGTGAGAATGAATACTTTTTACCCTCTTATACACCAGTTGCTCTATAGAAGACACCTCGGCTCTATAGTTATTAACAGCAACAAGCTACAATCTCACTGGATAATTAAAGATTTTCTTCAAAAAGTTGAATGTTTCTCCATTTATTTTGCAAATAGAATTTATTTAAGTAAACCCTTGTAAGTTTTCTTTTCCAGTGTGCTAAATATTTTTTTTCTTTTTAGTTCTGACCTATAACTGTTCTCCAAGTAAGAGGAAAGGTGACAAATCTTGCTTCTTGGCCTCTGGTGTCATTCTAGTCACTCACTTGGTCTCGCCCTCCAATTTTGCTTCCCGGGTGGGGGGGAGAACCTGACCTCTACTTGACCCTCTTCCACAGGATGCATCCTGTGGAAATGGAGGACAGGCTGGGTGAGGGACGGTAGTCACAACTTTCATCCCGCCATCCCTCAGATTGTTGAACCTCCACTGAGCTGCTGATAAATTATTTTCCTCAGTATTTTGTTTTTGAAGGAGGAAATGGTGTCCACAAAGAACTCCTTGAACCTCAAAAGTATCCGGAGTTGATTTTCATTTGGCATCCAAAATGAATACAAGCCATCTTTTGTGATATCTGTTTTTATAGTGCAAAATTTCAACACTTAACCAGTTATTATAAACTGACTATATTTTCTGAATATCACATAACAAATTTACACTAGAACTGTTAATCCTTCAGCCTGAATTTTGGTTTGACTGCATCAGTGGCACTGAGTGCTCTGTCTTCACTTGCTATCATAGGTAATGGCAAAAACGAAATGAACTTAAAGCTAAACATGATCACTTCTCAAAGCTCCAGGTGTATTTTATAACCTCAAGTTGTTTTACTCAGAGTTGAATGAGGGAGTCCGTGCCCTGTTTTGTTTATTGATAATCAGAAAATAAGAACTTTTCTTGAATCAGGTGCTGCTGTTTGTACCACGATTAGTGAGATACTTTCCCTGCAGAAAAGCTTTATATTTTCAACCCTTATATGCCAAAAATGCCTTAGATTTATAATAATCTAGCTCATATTTAAAGTTTCACTCCAATTTGGACTACATTCAGTTTTAGATGCTGCACATTTACCAGAATGATTGCAGGGCTTAAAAGTTAAATTATGAAGAGAGGTTGCTTAAATGTGGTTTGAATTCCCCAGAGTATAGAAAGCTTGGAGAATGTATATAAAATCTACTAGAAGAATAAGGGTACAAGGCAAGTCTTATGGTACAGGTCAGAGAATCTTATGCTCGTGATTCTCTGCTTTGTGTGCATGTTGATTGTGGCTGTATGCCAATTGCCCTATCACACTAGATATAGTTTATTTCTGGTGTATTTCTTGTACATTCCCAGCACCATCCAAGACAAAGCAGTCTATTTGATTAATATTTTATCCACTAGCTTAAACAGCCATCTGTAGCCTCCCATAGCTGCAGTGTGTACCATCAACTCTCCAAGGTTCCTTTGTCAGTAACTCCCAAACTCTCAGCCTCCACCATTTAGAAGACCTGGGCAGCAGATCCATGGCAACATCGTTACATCCAAGTTCTCCTTCAAGTCATTAATCATCTTGACTTGGACATATATTGCTATTCTTTCATCATTGCTGGATCAAGATCCTACTTAACACACTGCGGGTGTACCTATACTACATGGACTGAAGCAGTTCAAGAGGCCACTGCTACTTTCTCAAGGGTAACTGGAGATGGGAAACAAATGCTGGATTTGCCAGCGATGCCCACATTCTTAGAATGAATAATGAAGACATTATTCCTGATGCATTCTTGGTGCAATTCTCTTACATTTCAGGTATATTGATAGTACATTTGGAGCTTAAAGGATTAATTTATGACAGTGCAAACCTGGCTCCTGTTTCCTTGATTGTAGGCGATTATCAAAGCCACAAATGACATCCCACATCAATGTCAACGGTAAGATATTCCTCTTAAATTTTTTCTACCTCCCTCCGCGCACCCCCCCCCCCACCCCCCAAACAACGCATCAAGACATGAAAAATCTGCATTTTCAAATGTGATGATCCTGAAAAACCAAAGAAATTTAATTTCATATGAAAATGCATTATGTCAACTCAATTGCATACAACCATTGGTTGGTATATCATTTTGGTTTTAGTTTCTATTTGATACAGATACCATAAGGGTGAAAATACAATTCTGTACAAATTAGGTAGCTTCCCTTTTGAAGAGCTAATGAAGAAAGCCTCCGTTTCCCCTCTCCAGATTGTCTAAGGACTAAATGGTGTATTTAACCCTTGAGATGCCAATGGAGCTGGAAATAAAATTATAAAACTGGTTTATATTGTTGCTGTTAGCTGTGGCTCAGTGGATATGCTGTTATGCCTGAGTTAGAAGGTTGTTGGTTCAAGTCCCACTCCAGATACTTGAGCACAAATCTAAGCTGACGTTACAGTACAGTACCCAAGGGAGTGCTGTTTTTTGGTTGACAGGGATGAGTCCTGTCAGGTGGACATAAAAGATCTCATGGAACTATTTTGAAATAGAGCTGGAAAGTTTATTCCAGTGTCCTGGCCAATATTTATCTATCAGCCAACTTCACTAAAACACATTAACTGGTCATGTATCTCTTCTAGGACTGAGGTGAGGGAAAATTTCTTCACATGGAGTTATGGATCATTAGAATTCTCCAGAAGGCTGTAGATGCTTAGTCATTGAGTATATTCAAGAGAGAAATTGATAGAAAATTCAGGAAATTAAAGGATATGGGGATAGTGCAGCAAGGTGGAACTGAGGTAGAAGATCAGCCACGATTGTGTTGAATGGCAGAGCTAGTTCAAAGAGCCGAATGGCCCACTCCTCCTATTTCTTATATCCTTTTGTACTGTTTGTGGGATCTTGCTGTTGGCAAATTGGCTGCCCCATTTCACTACATTACAACAGTGACTGCACTTCAAAAGTATTTCATTAGCTTAAACGGCATTGGGAAGTCCTGAGGTTGCAAATGGTACTATATAAATGCAAGTTCTTTTTTTTCTTCCCCAGAGTGGCATCTGATACTAGCTTGTTGTGATTTCTGAATAGAGGAATGAAGATTCCTAACCAGCAATAAAAGTATTGCATGCAACTGAAGCCCTGTAACTCAAAGCAGTGGTGAGCAACACATTGGAATTCATGACCTGGCATCGCATGATATCGACAGCATGTAGCAGCAGGTGTGTCTTTGGACCAGCACTTTATTGCTGAAGAGGACCGTCGTGGAAATGATTGACAGGCCCTCCTGGTGGCAGTGCAGGAGGGAGCACAGAGTCGTGTTTGGTTAAAAATAACTTGTTTCAAATGCCAGAATTGGTAGCAGTGTACAGGTCACACACAACCTGGTCAAAGTAACATACACTCAAGGGAGCTCTGGTAGATTTTAGGCATTTTTCTGCCAGTTCCTCCAAGATACATCCCTTGCCCTTCACCAGTGTGGCCAGAGCTATCGCCATTGCTACTAAATTGAATAAAAGGCCAGATAATCTTTCACCCTTTATAAGCTTGACCTTATCCAAAACTCTGTTGCCCATAGGGCAGCACAGTGGTGCGGTGGTTAGCACTGCAGCCTCACAGCTCCAGGGACCCGGGTTCGATTCTGGGTACTGCCTGTGCGGAGTTTGCAAGTCCTTTCTGTGACTGTGGGTTTTGCCGGGTGCTCCGGTTTCCTCCCACAGCCAAAGACTTGCAGGTAATAGGTAAATTGGCCATTGTAAATTGTCCCTAGTGTAGGTAGGTGGTAGGGAATATGGGATTACTGCAGGGTTAGTATAAATGGGTGGTTGGTCGGCACAGACTCGGTGGGCCGAAGGGCCTGTTTCAGTGCTGTATCTCTAAATAAATATCCAAGCTTGCACCAAGTCAGGTTTACCCATTACCCCTGTACTCGCTGACCTAAATAGGTTCCTGATCCAGCAACACTTCGATATTTTAAAACTCTTATCCTTGTGTTCAAATCCCTCCGTGGTCTCTCCCCTCTGCATCTGTGTAACATGCGGCCTTCTGGGAATTCCGCATTCCTCCAACTCTGGTTTCTTGTGCATCAAACACATCCTTCACCCCACCATTGGTGGCCATGCCTTCAGCTGTCTTGTGCCTAATCTCTGGAATTTCCTTCCCAGATTTCTCTGCTTCTCCACCACTTGCTGCTCCTTTAAGCCACTGCTTAAAACCTACCTCTTTGATGAAGTGTTTGGTCACCTGTTCTAATGCCTCTTGCTTTGGCTCTGTTTAAGGCTCTTAAGGTTCTATATAAATACAAGTTGTTTCTATTGTGGAATCTCACAGGGTACTACACGCTGATCAACCACTTTGGCCCAGTAATGAGGGGCAGAATAGCAAATTTTCTTTGCCAACTTGAGAGAAGGTGATAAATGAAGACCAAGGGCACCCAATAGGCCTGGTTGTCAATAGACTACCGTCTCGTTTCTCTCATCAGGGGATTGACTACATATCTCTCACTTCCTTGTGGTGAGCTGCTGAAAAGTAATAATAGAGGCCTGGGAATGTGTCGCCTCTCACCACAGTGGGTGGGTCTCCAAGAAGACAGCACAAGGAAACCGGACGAAACTTTTGCAGAAGTGGACCTGCCAGAAAGCTCCATCCATTTCACAAGGCTGAGTCTCATATTGTGCATTCACTTACCCAACTCAAAAACCAAATCATCTACCTTGTAGGTTCTTTTCTGATTGCACAGTTCACCTCAAATGTACATTACATTAAAGAAAGAATTTACTTTTATATACACATTTTATGACCTTAGGACGTCCCAAAATGATTTAGAGACAGTGAAATGTAGTCACTGTTGTAATGTCGGGAAATAGCCAATTTGCACACAGCAAGGTCCCACAGACAGCAATGTGTTAATGACCAGATATCTGTTTTAGTGATGTTAACTGAGGGATAAATATTGGCCACAACACTGCGGACAACTCCCCTGCTCTATTTCAAAATAGCACTATGACGCCTTTTATATCCACCTGAGACTGCAGATAGGGCCTCAGTTTAACATCATATCCAAAAGGTGGTTTCTCTGCAGTGCAGTACTGCATTGAAGTTTTAGCCTAAACTTTGGACTTCAGTCTGTAGTGGACCGTGAACCCACTACCTCCTGACTTAGAGTTGAGAATGCTACCCGCTGAGCCACAGTTGATACCTAATGTTAGTACTTGTACTGTTATTGTCAAATACACATTTTATCGCAATAGAAGTCACTAATGCAACAAACCATTTGCATTTAGAATGAGACATGACGATCCTAACAGTGGACCTTACTAAAATGTGCTTATGGTTGCTTTCGAACTAATATGAGATGGAAGTTCTGGTATCTTTCTTCATGATCAGTGATGATGTCGGCGACCATATATTTTCCAACAATTACAGCAATATCATGGTCAGTAACTACTCAAAGTTAGGAGATTGTCTTACATTGTATGGCAGCAGATCAAAACATTCAAGTGTCCTATTGTTTTAATAATTTGTCTATGCTATTAAAAACTTTCCAGCTGGAAGACTGTAGAGACGTATAATTGTAGGTGATTGGTTCATGCTGACCATTTGATTCATCAGTCACATGCATAGCACAGACCAGTTGCTTCCGGAGAGTTTCAATTGCAGAAAAATCCACACTGCAGACATGTTAGTGCCTATCCTCCCATACACCTGACTGCACTCTCTCAACCTGTACTCTAGTGTATCACATACGTCCCATATTGTCTTTAGCTCCCCATCCTCCTCTTTCCTGAGCCTCTGCTCCTCGGTCTATGAGCAACACCATTGGAGATTTACATTCAAGTCAAGTGGGTATGATTTTTTATTGAAAATTTTCAAGGCCCTTGGAGTATTTGTTTGAGACAAGAGCTTGAAGAAGTTATCTTCCTTTTTATAAATAAATGCATTGAAATTACAACATGAAAACAAGCCATTTTGCCCAACCATTCTGTGTTGATGCTATTCTTCCACATGAACACTAGTCATAATCCCTCGTGACCGCACTGTTCCCATGTTCCTTTATCGCCTTTTATTCTACCACCTTTCTAACCTACTCTCACATGTTGACCTAGTGTCTGCTTTGATCACGAACTTTACTAGTGTATTCTACAGCCTTACTAATCTCTGTGTAAAAAGAGTTTCTCCTGCTGTCTCCCCTACATTTAATCTTTTATCTACATTCCCCTGTTTTAGACCCCCCCTCAATGACTAAAAATCAGTATGTTTCCATCTATCCTGTCCCATCCCTTCGTAACTATAAACACCAGTAAATCACCTGTACCCTCCTCTGCTCGAATGAAAACAGACCCAACCCCTTAAATTGTTAATTGAGTATTTCAACGATCTGCCAATTAAAAATACATAATCTATTCTGATTTATTATTTCCTGTTAATTGACAGTCAATAAATTTGCACAGGTTATGTCGTAAATGGTGAGCATGTGTTTTTGTTATATATTGACAATTCCTCACCTTATGTTCCTAGAATAAGATGACTATCTTAAGAATCTCGTGTGAGGCTTGATTTAGGACAGAGGGACATTTATAACCAACAGCACTCAGGACAGATGACAGCTGCAATCCATCCAGTCAGCAAAAGAAAATGATCAGAAAGAGAATTAACCCACTCTTACATCCTCTGGATTTGTTTTGTGGCCTCTGAACCTTTCAACTCCAAAGATTAAAAATGGATAAGTAGGAAGATTTTCAAAGCTGTCTGTAATCTTATCAAAAATTTAGATTAAGCTATTAACTGGGCAGACTTTGTTCTCACCCCTTTAATGGGATTTGTAATCATTACCAATTATATGCTAGTCTCTATCTTAAATGTTACTTTTTTATATTAATGGAAAGTAGCAACTCATTACCCTGCTGAGACTGCTACTTCAAACATGGGTGTGCTGAGCAGACAAAGTACTTCACTGAGCATGTTCGAACCATGGAGATGTTGCCTGTTGGACCGATCTGGGGAGGGATCAACAATATAGCTTATGGGGTTGGATTGATACCCGGGGGTTTGCACACTTGCATTTGGGAGAACAGGGATAAATGTCAGCTTTTATCATCTTGGGAGTTTCACCTGTAGTTATTTGCCTCCCTCAGGACACTGAAAGGGTTGGATAGAGTCCATAATAACTGATGTACATCACCAGAATAAAGAATGTGTGTGATGAGCAGAATGGCTCTTTCACATTGCTTCCTCATCGTCTCATTCTATTTGTTTACATTGTTTGATATATGTCCATAAACTCTTTTAAAAGGGAATTAGATTGTTTCTTGAAATTGAGGAATATTGAAACGGTTTGGGAGCAAGCAGGATAGTCAGATTAGATTAGATCAGTCATGTGGAGAAAAACACTTAATGGGCTAATTTCTGCACTATAACATTCAGTGATTCTATACTGGTGTGTCTACAGTGCATAAATCACAGAATCACAGAATAATACAGTGCAGAAGAGGCCCATTGGCCCATCAAGTCTGCACCGATGCATTAAAGACACCTGACCTGTCTACCTAATCCCATTTGCCAGCACTTGGCCCATAGCCTTGAATGTTATGACGTGCCAAGTGCTCTTCCAGGTACTTTTTAAAGGATGTGAGGCAACCCGCCTCTACCACCCTCCCATCCAGTGCATTCCAGACTGTCACCATCCTCTGGGTAAAAACGTTCTTCCTCAAATCCCCCTTAAACCTCCTGCCCCTCACCTTAAACTTGTGACACCTTGTAACTGACCCTTCAACTAAGGGGAACAGCTGCTCCCTATCCACCCTGTCCAAGCCCCTCATAATCTTGTAGACCTCGATCAGGTCACCCCTCAGTCTTCTCTTCTCCAGTGAAAACAACCCAAGCCTATCCAACCTCTCTTCATAGCTTAAATGTTCCATCCCAGGCAACATCCTGGTGAATCGTCTCTGCACCCCTTCCAGTGCAATCACATCCTTCCTATAATGTGGCGACCAGAATTGCACACAGTACTCCAGCTGTGGCCTTACCAAAGTTATGTACAACTCCAACATGACCTCCCTGCTTTTGTAATCTATGCCTCGATTGATAAAGGCAAGTGTCCCATATGCCTTTTTCACCACCCTATTAATCTGCCCTTCTGCCTTCAGAGATCTATGGACAAACACGCCAAGGTCCCTTTGTTCCTCGGAACTTCCCAGTGCCAGGCCATTCATTGAATACTTCCCTGTCACATTACTCCTTCCAAAGTGTATCACCTCACACTCTTCAGCGTTAAATTCCATCTGCCACTTTTCTGCCTATTTGACCATCCCATCTATATCTTCCTGTAACCTAAGACACTCCACCTCACTGTTAACCACTCGGCCAATCTTTGTGTCATCCGCGAACTTACTGATCCTACCCCCCACATAGTCATCTATGTCGTTTATATAAATGACAAACAATAGGGGACCCAGCACAGATCCCTGTGGTATGTCGCTGGATACTGGCTTCCAGTCACTAAAACAGCCGTCTGTCATCACTCTCTGTCTCCTACAGCTAAGCCAATTTTGAATCCACCTTATCAAGTTACCCTGTATCCCATGTGCATTTGCTTTCTTGATAAGTCTCCCATGTGGAACCTTGTCAAAGGCTTTGCTGAAATCCATGTAAACTACATCAACTGCACTACCCTCATCTACACATCTGGTTACATGCTCAAAAAATTCAATCACATTTGTTAGGCATGACCTCAGCATCAAAAGACTTTTGTCCTGCACACATCTGTTCACACCTGTGTTAACATTCTTAGCTCTACTATGACCAATGTTTTCATGCATTAATTTATTAATTCATAAACCATAATAGCAGTTCTGAATGAAAAAACAAATATACTTGTAAAGTTATAGTTTAAGTCAGACAGAGGGAGACTTCTTCTGACCAAGAATGATGCAGCAAGGGAACCATGTTATTAAGGCAAGACACTAAAAGCCTTCAAATTTTCCATGTTCAATCATCCCCTCATGTGACAGCACTTGATATAGGTGGCAGCTATAGCTCAGTAATAGAACTCCTGTATCCAAGAAGGTTCTAAGTTCAAGCCCCGTTCCAGAGACGTCAGCACAACATTAATACTAATATTACAATGCTATCTTGAGGGAGTTCTGTGCTGTTGTAGGTGCTGCCTTTCAAGAGAGATCTGAACCCATCTTTCCTCTCATGAGAAGATGAAAGATTCCCATGGCATTATTTTGAAAGAGGGGAGTTCTCCCAGTGCCCTGGCCAATATTTATCCCTCAATCAGCATCACTGAAACAGATTATCTGGTCATTATCACATTGCTGTTTTATGGGAGCTTGCTGTGTGTAAATTGGCTGTTGTGTTTTGTACATTGCAACAGTGACTACACTTCAAAACAAAAGTACATAGTTGGCTGTAAAGTGCTTTGGGCCGTTTTGAGATCACGAAAGGCACTACATAAATGCAAGTTTTTTTTATCCTTGACAACTTCCTCTGACAGCCAAGTAGATATCCCAACTCAATGCATGGGACATCGAGGCATGAACCTGACTTAGTGTTAGTATTTCTAACACCAAAAGGCTGCAGAAATATCAACTTAATATTTAAATTTGTATTCCTGCCATGGAAGTGACCGAAGACAATGTAAGCTCACCACCAGCTTCTCGAGGGCAATGAGGGAATACTGGCATTACCAGCCACGCTCACAACTGTGAACGAATACAAAACACTTATTTTGTGGTCTGGTCTCTGCTTTGCTGCAAAACCACTCGTTTAATGTTTTATGTCACTGATGAGACCATCAAGGCGACGCTGTAAAACGGGTGATCTGAAAGCCCAACAGCACGTCAGTTCTTTGGTACTCGGGAAACATCGGGAGTGAGATTTGCGATCACAAACTGCATGCAAGTGGAGTGTGGTGCGACGTTAATTTCAGCTTCATTTCAACATGAAACTGGCAGCGTAACTCTGGAGTCAGAGTCCGAACCCATTCTGGAACGAAATGGATTGAGACTTCCTGGAAGGCGCAGTTCAGTTTGTCACCGTACGGAGTGTAAATTTAATGTGATATTTATTAAACTTGCTTTGCAAAGTGCTTGAACCTTCTGGACACTTTGTAAACCTACCCACATCTTAACTGTTCCCTGCCTGCTCTCGAAGCATTTAACATTCTAACCTTGGGGAAGACATTTCTAAACAAGCCAAGTCCAGCCAAACACCACAAACAACGTCCTCTCTCGCTGCCACAGTAAATTCACCGAGTGAGACCGATTGACAACACTTGTGTAAAAGTGATTTGTATCAGATGGGTTGCATTTAGATCAAAATGAGTACCTATTCCGCTGAGTGAGATCTAACAAGTCTATGATTATAAACTAACTTTATATGCCACCATAAGAATATATGGCAGGGAAGCATCAAAAGTTGACTTTCAAGGTTTTGTAACCTCCTGTGATGCAGAGCATATGGTTCGCTTTCTAGTTTTGAACAGCCTCATTTTATACATTAGTAATACATGGAATAAAGTGGCATTCTGAGAATTACAATTTTATGCTGTTTAACTCTAAATCCTCATACTTTACAGATGCACGTCCACCCCCCCCCTAAAAAATGTTAGTAACATCTGTAACGTTACAAATGAAACAATCTTAATCAAAAGAGTCAGTGAGTGAGTGGCGGTGCTAGAGGCAGTCCCGCTTTAAGGGGTGGTTCCCCCCGCTCCACCGCCTCCATTTCTTCGGGGAGGGGGAATATCGCGAGATCAGTTGGAACCAACATGGCGGAAGGTAGGAGCTGTCAGCGCCGCGGGGACCGGGGTGGGGGAGAGAGGGAAAGAAGGAGAGGGGGTACACACGCTGCTTTTCCTGTTGGGTGGCCGGTTGGCAGTGAGTGCCAACTGGGAGAGAGCGACGCGCTCTGGGTTAATGGGCCGGGCCTCAGACTCCCCGAGCCGGGGCCGATAGCGCCTTCTCCCCTTCCCCCTCCCTGGGGGCGTCAGTGCAAAATCTCTACCCTCCCTGGGGGGGCTGGTACTGCTGAATTTCCCTGCTTGTGGGGGGTGGTCAATTCTGAATTCCCACTCCCTCCCCTCCTCCCCACCCCCGTCCCCCCGCTTCCACCCAATCTTCCCTGGAGTGGGGTCAGTGCTGAATCTCCCACCTCCCTTTTCTCCCTGGCCGTCAGTCCTGAATCCCCTTGCCTTGGGATGGGGGCGGTGGTCAGTGCTGAATTGCACCCCCACCCCAACACTCCCTGAGGGTCAGCACTGGCTCCCCTACCTTCCTGTGAATCATTTGATTTATTTTGAAATGATGACCATGTAATAAGTGATAATAAAAGCAAAATACTGCAGATGCTGGAAATCTGAAATAAAAACAAGAAATGCTGGAAATACTCAGCAGGTCAGGCAGCATCTGTGAAGAGAGAAGCAGAGTTAACGTTTCAGGTCAGTGACCCTTCTTCAGAACTGACATATACTAGAAATGGAAAAGGTTTTAAGCAAGTAAAGTGAGGGTGGGGCAAGAGTTAACAAAAGTGAAGGTGTTGATGGGACAAGCTCACAGAGAATAACTGACCAGAAGGCCATGAAGGATCTCTGACCTGAAACGTTAACTCTGCTTCTCTCTGCACAAATGCTGCCAGACCTGCTGAGTATTTCCAGCATTTCTTGTTTTTATACAATGTAATAAGTGCACTGACTTTAGTCACTGTCCTTTCAGTAAAGCTTTCAACTCAGTTTTGTATGTTCTATTTAAAATAAATTGGATGTTAGGCAGGAAATATAATCTATAGTTGCAACAAACCAGTGTTCAATTACGTAAAGAAGCCGTGCTTCACTCTTTAGGCTTCTGTCTGCTGAATCCATTTAAATCATCATGTACTGGTTACCTTGGTATATAAAATAAACAGGCTGGAAATACAGAGCCATGTCAATGAACAAATGAATAAATTTAATATAGCAAAGTGTGAGATGGTTCATTTTGGTTGGAGGAATAAGGAGGCCCCTTTTTTTATTCCTTCGAAGGTAGGAAACTGGAGGAGCTGAGAGATCTGGAAATAAAGATAAACGTGTTGCAACTTATAAAAGTTTGTGTATGAAGTCATAGAGAATACAAACCAAGTACTGAGGTTTAATCCTGGAAGAATAAAATGCAAATGCAGGGAGGTAATGTTAAGTTTGGCCACTGTTCTGGTCTCATTACTACAAAAAAAATATTGAAGCACTGGAGAAAGTACAGAAAAGGTTTATAAGGATGTTCCCGGAATTTAAATTGAGCAGGCCAGGGCTGTTTTCTCTGGAGAGGAGACCTGATCAGTTTTGTTTTAAAAATCATGAAGATGCTCAATAGATTAGATAGATGTGGAGAAATTATTGCTTGAAGGGGAGCCCAGAACAAGGGGCATGAATACAAGATAGTTACGAACAAATCAAATAAAAAATTCTAGGAATATCTTTACAGAGAGTAATGAGAATGTGAAACTCTGACGTGGAGTGGTTGAAGCAGATTGCATTAACACGGTTAAGGGGTGGCTTGGTGCATACATGAGGGAATAAAGAAATATAGACAGAGTGGATGAGGCTCATGTGGAGAGTAAACATCGGTATGGACCAGTTTGGCGGAATAGCCTGTTTCTGTGTTGTAAATGTAATTCTATAATATATTCTGTGTATCCTAAAAGAGAAAGATGGGTTAACCAATTTAGGTAATTCTGTGTAGGTTTACCTCTTCAAATTAAATTTTTCTCCACCTTGTGTTCAATAGATTTTTAAAAAGTACATAACTCCTATTTTTAAAAAGAATTTGTGTAATTACCAGTTATAATACAGGATGAAGAGACTATATTTTGGCTGTTTGGATTTTTAAAAACTTTTTAGTTACCTGTTCCTACACATTGCGGGATAGGTAGGCATTCTGCTCATTCTTCTGTTCCTCTTTACCCATTTCCCACCTATTTTTAGATATGCCCCACACTTGTGTGAAGTTGCTTGGCAAGTGAGGAGTGTGCACATCTCAGCCTGTACTTTTCCAACCTGTGGCACATAGGTGCTGCACTGAGGTGCTATGATGGGGATAAACTACTTGACGTGTAGTGTGTGTGTCATGGGGGTTATAGCAGTAGGCGTGCGCGTGTGTCGTGGGGGTTATAGCAGTAGGCGTGCGCGTGTGTCGTGGGGGTTATAGCAGTAGGCGTGCGCGTGCGTGTCGGGGTGCGGTTATAGCAGTAGGCGTGCGTGTCGGGGTGCGGTTATAGCAGTAGGCGTGCGTGTCGGGGTGCGGTTATAGCAGTAGGCGTGCGCGTGTGGGGGTGCGGTTATAGCAGTAGGCGTGCGCGTGTGTGTCGGGGTGCGGTTATAGCAGTAGGCGTGCGCGTGCGTGTCGGGGTGCGGTTATAGCAGTAGGCGTGCGTGTCGGGGTGCGGTTATAGCAGTAGGCGTGCGCGTGTGGGGGTGCGGTTATAGCAGTAGGCGTGCGCGTGTGTGTCGGGGTGCGGTTATAGCAGTAGGCGTGCGCGTGTGTGTCGGGGTGCGGTTATAGCAGTAGGCGTGCGCGTGTGTGTCAGGGTGCGGTTATAGCAGTAGGCGTGCGCGTGTGTCGGGGGGGTGCGGTTATAGCAGTAGGCGTGCGCGTGTCGGGGGGTGCGGTTATAGCAGTAGGCGTGCGCGTGTCGGGGGTGCGGTTATAGCAGTAGGCGTGCGCGTGTCGGGGGGTGCGGTTATAGCAGTAGGCGTGCGCGTGTCGGGGGGGTGCGGTTATAGCAGTAGGCGTGCGCGTGTCGGGGGGGTGCGGTTATAGCAGTAGGCGTGTGCGTGTGTCGGGGGGTTGCGGTTATAGCAGTAGGCGTGCGCGTGTGTCGGGGGGGGTGCGGTTATAGCAGTAGGCGTGCGCGTGTGTCGGGGGGGGTGCGGTTATAGCAGTAGGCGTGCGCGTGTGTCGGGGGGGTGCGGTTATAGCAGTAGGCGTGCGCGTGTGTCGGGGGGTGCGGTTATAGCAGTAGGCGTGCGCGTGTGTCGGGGGTGCGGTTATAGCAGTAGGCGTGTGTCGGGGGGGGGTGCGGTTATAGCAGTAGACGTGCGTATGTGTGTCTGTCGGGGGTTATAGCAGTAGGCGTGTGTGTGTAAGGGGTGGGTAATAGCAGTAGGCGAGTGTGTGTGTGTCTGTCGGGGGTTATAGCAGTAGGCGTGTGTGTGATGGGGTGGGTAATAGCAGTAGGCGAGTGTGTCTGTTGGGAGGGGTTATAGCTGTAGACGTGTGTGTCTGGGGGTGGGTATAGCAGTAGGCGTGTGTGTCTGTTGGGGGGTTAGTGTAGCAGTGGGGGGGCGGTGTATAGCAGTAGATGTGCGTGTGTGCGCGCAAGGGGTGGGTATAGCAGCAGGGGGGTATGTAGCAGTAGGGGTGTGTGCACAAGGGAGGTGGGTATAGGTGTGGTGGTGGGTATAGCTATGGAGATGGACTGCAGTGAAAGGAGCAGTCACTACATTGAAGAGACACAGGCCCAGGAGGGGCAAACCAAATGCACAAGCTGGTGTTGTTGACTTTGACTTTGCAAGTCAGGGCATTGTAGTCAGATTGGAATCCAAATTGGCAAGATTTAAATAGGGAGAGGTTAGACTTGAACTTGTGGCTGGGCCACAGGACTGATCTAAAGACCTTCTGAGGAGGAGGGAAATAGTTAATGCCATTTTTGTGAAAATGGCTTTAAAAAGGGTGGCTCATTGCTGGAAGCTGGGGAGAGGTTGTGATGGTAAGCATAGAGCAAAACATAAAACTGGGCAGTCAGGAACTACTTTAGGGAGCAGGTAGTAACTTTTTAGAGGACCTTTTGAGGAGATGCTTCAGGTACAAGCTAGGTACATTCCAACAAGAGCAAAAAATAGGGGAACCAAAACCAAGGCTTCTTAGAAGAGGGAGATAGAGAATATGATGAAACAAAAAAGAAGGATGTATGCTGCATGTCAGGTGAATTCTTCACGTGAGAACTGGGTCAAATGCAATAAATTGGGAAGGCAAAGAGAGAGTATGAGTATAGAATGGCAGTCAACATAAAAGTGAACCCAAAAATCATCTATTGGCATGTCAATAGTAAGTGGGTAGTAAGAGGTGGGGTAGATCCTATTGGGGACAAACAGGGTGATATATGCTTAGAGGCGCAGGGCAAGGCCAGAATACTCAATGAGGGCTTTATATCAGTGTTTACTAAGGAAGAGTATGCTGACAAAATATTGGTCGAAGTGGAGATGGTAGTGGTAATGGATGGGGTGAAAATTGAGACAGGAGCGACTGGAAAGGCTAGCTATCTTTGGAGTGAATAAATCACCTAGTCCAGATGGATTGCACCCCAGGTTGCTAAAGGAAGTCGGGGTTCAGATAGTGTAAGGGCTTGCCTTAATCTTTCAATCTTCCATAGATATGGGGGAGGTGTCAGAGGATTAGAGAATGGCAAATGTGACATCCTGATTCAAGAAAGGGTGTGAGGACAGTCGTAGTAACTGCAGGCCAGTCAGTTTAACATCAGTAGTGGGTAAGGTTTTAGAAACAATAATTGGAAAAAAATCAATAGGCATTTGAAGAGGTTGAGTTAATTGATGCTAATTTGCTAATTGAGTTAATTTGCTGATGTGCTAAACTTGAGGAGTGGCAAACAGTGAGGAAGATACTAATCAACTGCAACAGGACATAGGCTAGCAGAATGGGCAGACAAGTGGCAAATGGAATTTTAATAGAGAAGTGTGAGGTGATGCATTTTGGCAGAAGGGATAGGATGAGGCAATAGAGACTTAATGGCACATTTCTAAAGTGTGCAGGGATCTGGGATGCATGTGCATAGGTCTTTGAAGGTAGCAGGCTATACTGAGAGTGATTAACAAAGCATATGGGATCTTGGGCTACATAATAAGGGCATTGGCTACAAAAGCAGGGAAGTTATGCTGAACATAAAGCTCTGGTTAGGTCCCAACTAGAGTATTCAGTCCAGTTCTGGTCACCACACATTTTAGGAAAGATATGAGGGTCCTTGAGAGGGTGCAGAGGAGATTTACTGGAATAGTTCTGGGGAAGAGAGATTTTAGCTACAAGGTTAGGTTGGAGAAGCTGGGGTTGTTTACCTTGGAGCAAAGGAGATTGAGGGGAGATTTGATCGAGGTGTACAAAATTGTCAGGTTCAGATAAGGTAGACAAGGAAGAACTGTTCCCATTAGCTGATGGTACAAGGACTAGGGGACACAGATTTAATGTTTTGGGCAAGAGATACAAGGGTGGGTTGTGAGGAGGAACTTTTTAACATAACGGTAATGACCTGGAACTCATTCCCTACAAGGGTGGTGGAAGCAGGGACGATCAATGATTTCAAAAGGAAATTGGATGGGCACTTGAAGGAAATAAACTTGCAGGGCTGCAGGTAGAGTGAGTGAATGGGACTGACTGGATTGCTCTAGGGAGAGCTGGCATAGACTTGATGGGCCAAATGGCCTCCTGTGCCATAAATGACTGACTCTGAGGTGCACAGGAAGATTGAGGAGATGGGAAGGACCTTCATTGCCTGTAGGGACCAGTTTTAAAAACGCTGTCCACTTTTTTAAAAAGAAAAGTCCATTTTTTTAATAACTCTTCAAGTTGAGTTCTTGTTTCAAGCGCTGCACTTTATGAGTGCCAGATATAGATGTATTTAAGGGGAACCTGGATAAACAATGGGGAAGAAAGGAATAGAAGGGTATGCTCACAGCATGTGAGAAAGCAAGATGGGAGGAGGCTTATGCAGAACATAAATGCTGCCACGCATCAGTTGAGCAAATGGTCTGTTTGTGTTCTATGCAATTAAAATGCCTGATGATGGTATAAAATTCCATTCCCTGTTGTCATAGCTAAACCACCTACTGTTGGTACAAGACAATAGGATAGCCACAGTGATTGGTGCTGATGGAAAATTAGCCAGGACCCTTTTTTAATTCATTCTTGGGATTTGGCAACACTGACAAGTATTGTCCATCCCTAATTGCCTTTGAGAAGGTGCTGGTGATCCATCTTCTTGAACTGCTGCCGTCCATGTGGTGTAGATACAACCACAATGCTACTGGGGAGGGAACTCTAATACTTTGACCTAGCGACTGTGAAGGAATGATATAATTCCAAGTCAGGATGGTGTGTGGCTTGGGGAAGTTGCAGGTGGTAGTGTTCCCATGCATCTGCTGCCCTTGTCCTTCTAGGTAGTAGAGGTTCGGGTTTGGAAGTGCTGTTGAAGGAGCCTTGGCAAGTTGCTGCAGTGCATGTTGTAGATTGTACACAGTGCTGCCACTGCACGGTGGTGGAGGGAGTGAATGTTAAAGGTGATGAATGGGGTTGCCAATCAAGTGGGCTGCTTTGTCTTGCATCATGTTGTGCTTCTTGTGTTGTTGGAGCTGCACCCATCCAGGCAAGTGGAGAGTATTCCATTACACTCCTGCCTTGTAGATGGTGGATAGGCTTTGAGGAGTCGGGATGTGAGTTACTTGCTGCAGAATACCCAGCCTCTGACCAGCTCTTGCAGCCACAGTATTTCTATGGCTGTTCCAGTTGAGTTTCTGGCCAATGGTAACCTCCAAGATGTTGGTGGGGGATTCAGGATGCTAATTCTAATGAATGTCCAGGGGAGATGGTTCGATTCTCTCTATTTGGCAATGGTCATTGCTTGGCATGAGGGTGGCTTGAATGTTACTTGCCACTTATCAGCCCTAGCCTGAATGCTGTCCAGGGCTTTCTGCATGTGGGCACTGGCTGCTTCAGTATCTGAGGGGGTCGCAAGTGGTACTGAACACTGTGCAATCATCAGCAAACATCCCTACTTCTGACCTTATGATGGAGAGAGGATCATTGATGAAGCAGCTGAAGATGGTTGGACCTAGGACACTACCCTGAGAAATGTCTGCAGCGATGTCCTGGGGCCGAGATCATTGGCCTCCAAAAAACATCTTCCTTTGTGCTTGGTATGACGCCAACTGGTGGAGAGTTTCCCCTGATTCCCATTGACTGACTTCAGTCTTACTAGGGCTCCTTGATGCCACACTTGGTCAAATGCTGCCTTGATATCCAGGGCAGTCAGTCTTGCCTCACTTCTGGAATTCAGCTCTTTTTATCCGGGTTTGGACAAAGTCTGTAATGCAGTCAGGGGCTGAGTGGCCTTGGTGGAACAAAACTGAGTGTCGGTGGGCAGGTGGTTGGTAAGTGCCGCTTGATGGCACTATGATCCATTCCATCAATTTGCTGATTGAGATTAGACTGAAAAACATAACATAAATAAAAGCAGGAGTAGGCAATTCAGCCCTTTGAGCCTGAGATGATGGCTAATCTATTTCAATACTATTTTCCTGCGCTATTCCCGTATCCCTCAATATGTAGAAATCTATCAATCTCTGTCTTGAACACACTCAATGACTGAGCCTCGACAGTCCTCTGGGGCAGAGAATTCCAAAGATTCACCAGCCTCTCGAAGTGAAGAAATTCCTCCTCGTCTCAGTAGTAAATGGCCTGCCCTTATTCTGAGACTGTGTACCCTGGTTCTAGACTCCCCAGCCAGGGGAAACATCCTTCCTGCATCAACGCTGTAAGAATTCTATATGTTTGAATGAGATCACCCCCCATTCTTCTAAATTCCAGAGAATAAAGGCCCAGTCTATTTAATCTTTCCTCATAGGACAATCCCTTCATCCCAGGAATTAGTTTGGCGAATCTTTGTTGCACTCCCTTTATGGCAAGTATATCTTTCCTTGGGTAAAGAGACCAAAACTGCACACAATACTTCAGGTGTGGTCTCACCAAGGCTCTATATAATTGCAGTTAAACATCTTTGCTCCTGTACTCAAATCCTGTTGTAATGAAGGCCAACATACCATTTGCCTTCTTAATTTCTTGTACCTGCATGTTAGCTTTCAGTGACGTATTAACAAGGATACCCAAGTCCCTTTGACGTTCAACACTTCCCAGCCTCTACCATTTAAGAAATACTCAGTATTTCAGTTTTTCCTACTAAAGTGGATAACCTCACATTTCTCCACATTGTATTCCATCTGCCAAATTTTTGCCCACTTGCTGAGCCTCTCCCAAACCTCTTGAAGTGTCATTGTATCCTCCTCATACTTCCACCTAGTTTGGTAAATTTGAAAATATTACATTTAATCCCCACATCCAAATCATTGATACGGATTGTGAATAACTTAGGCTCAAGCATTGATCCCCACTAGTCGCAGCCAGCCAACCTGAAAATGACCTATTTATTCCTAGTCTGTTTTCTGTCCGTTAACCAGTTCTCAATCCATGCCAGCATATTTCCACAATCCCTTGTGCTCTGGGGCAATAATTGGCTGGATTGGATTTTTCTTTTGTGGACAGGTCATACCTGGACAATTCTCCACATTGTTGGGTAGATGCCAGTGTTGTAAATGGACTGGAACAACTTGCCTGGGGGCATGGTGCACAAGTCTTCACTGCAGCAGTTATCGGGGCACAGGACCTTTGCTGTATGTAGTACTTTCAGCTGTTTCTTTTATCATGTGGCGAGATATCACATGGATGTTTCTGACTGTTGTATGGTGGCCTCCACCACAAAGCATGTGTAATTGTCGGGATGGGGACAGAATCCAGCAGGGCTATGATGCCCCGCCTTGGCCAAATAGTCTGTCTTCTAGGCTCACTTGTGATTGCTCAGGTGAGTGCGGGGTGGGATAGTTGACAGTGTATAGTGTCCATGTTCTGATGGATTTAATATTGTTAATTCTGAGTTGCCTAACTGGACAGGGCAGATGTGCAGTGTCCCATAACCTGGTCTGCAGGTAGTACAATGCCAGTCTGGGCATCAAATGGGAATGCTGGCAAGCAGTTAACTTTATGGTAATCAGTCCTGTTCAGCGGCAGCGGAAGAAGATGTGGGTCAGACCACTTACTTTCATCGCTTGCAAACTGCCCCAATGCAGATACTTGCAAATCACTGGGCCTCTAATGCAGCTAGTTGGCAGGTCTGCATCTCCAATGTGTATGTAGGGGGGGTGGAGGTGGCACACTTGCTTCTGTGGTGGGCTGCATGCCGAATTTCTGATTTGGGATTTGCTCTCAAGGCTTGTGGTGGAGGTCAGAGGCAGAGTGGGGTTAGAGGAAGCAAAATGTTGCTTCTGCTGGAAGAAAGGCCAGTTCATGGTGGAATGCTTCCATACTCCTTAGCTCACCCGAGCAAGCATGCACCTTGTTCAGGGAGTGGTGCGGGTGAAAATAAGAATGAAGCAGAAAAAAAAGTAAAGACTGAATGTCCTAAAACTTCTGTCTCCAATCTATCTAAATTAAAAATCTTGCGTCCTCTTTTCAGTTTCTCAAGTTATAAATTCCCATGTCCACTCTTGGTTAGGACTGAACAGTTCTGTTCTCCATATTTATGAAAAGGGTATAGGTTCACAAAGGATGTAGGTGCATAATAAAATTTGCTAGAATGATCTCAGAACTGAGAGGTTGTACTGCTATCACTGTGCACACTTGGCTGTGCTGATCTGTACCTGCGCTGTCTGGATATTGTAAAGTGGGGTATGCTTCAAGGAGGACAGAGTATGGATTCCATGGTAGCCAAACAAATTCATTCTGTGAATTTCTCATACCATGGTGTGGAGAGTTAACATGGTGATTGGTTTCCATTTGTGTCAGGTGTCAAGTTGAGAAAATGTCCAGACAGATTAAGGGGGTTCACTGGGCTGTATTTGGATCATGTATGAGTGCTCTCAGATTTTGTGGAGACTATTGTGATTGACCGAAGTCTTTTTGGTGCAGTTTAGCTGTAATGAGCTGTTCAGTAGTTAAAAGCACTGTAACCTGCAGCCAGCAGTACTCATTCGTTATACTCTAGTTTCTCGGGCTTGTGAGTGGGATTCTTGCTGTGACTCCTGCTTTTACTTTACTCATGGGGCTACACATGACTGTTAGAACCCATCAGATACTGGTGGTGCATTATTACTGATAAAAGCTGCCTGTATGCCAATGATAAAATATCTTCACTGTCCTATTAGTTACTCTGTTGAAAACCGCGTGACAATTTGGCTACTTTTCATTTTACAAAATAAACTTTTTGGAAAAAATTAAACCATGGAAATTCGCATGAAATTCATATCAAAACAATTTAGAAAAGGACTTTAAGTTGTTTGTCTTGGGATGGGCAATAAATGCTGGCCTAGCCAGCAACGCCCACATCCCAGGAATGAATAAAAAAAAGTGCCTGTTAATTCGCTAACCGTTTAGTCACTTGTCATGTACGTTTTTGAGTTTAGTTCATCATCTGACCGTTTCTTGTGCCATTCTATCTCCAGCAGAGGAGGTCACCAAGCTGCAGAAACATCTGGCACTCCTCCGCCAGGAGTACGTGAAGATGCAGCAGAAGCTGGCAGAGACGGAAAAGAGATGTGCCTTGCTCGCAGCCGCATCCAACAAGGAGAACTCTGGTGACTCCTTTGTTTCCAGACTACTGTCTATTGTGTCTGAGCTTTATCAGCAAGAGCAGTACAGGTAAATCTTTTACAGAAAATGCTAATGTGTTGACTTACTCTGTAATAAGAGATTGTATCTTGGGTGTAACCAGGTCATTAGAACTGAGAAAAGTCAGTAAATCTTTTGATAAGTTTAGTTTGGTCAGCTGCATTTCCTTTTTTTTTTGTTTAAATTACAGGCATCAAAATCACAAATTGGCCATCGTCCTCAGAATATCTAAATTCAAACAATTCTGCTGTAATCAATTGATATAATTATAACTTGAGTGCCATTACGGCTTGGCTGCTGCATTGCAAAGTAGCCTGGATGGGACTTTCTTTCCTCCTGGAAAACTGTACTTATTAATGAGATGCATCTGCATGAGTCTTGCAGGTTAGGTGTGTGATCCCACAAAATGAGCTGGCAGATCGACTGTAATTAATCCCAGATGGTGTAATGATAAATATTTTAGATTTGAATGCTTGAATAATGAAGTAATTGGTCACAAGTACTGAAAAAACAAAACCGTGTTTGAATATCTACTGTATTACATTCAATCATCATGTCAGGTTGGTGGACTACAGTCTCTTGTTTTTATAAATGGAAGTTAGGATTGTCCATTTGTAGGTGGGGTCAGGCTGGGGGGGATGCCGAAGGAAACGAATACTTTTGATTATTTTACAGGAAACGTGACTATCTGTTGATGCTTGATTTGTGCACTTTACTGATATGCACTCTGTCCTGTCAGGCATTCAGCGTCTTGTCCAGTGGCTAATTTTCATGTATCGGCTTAAGTAACAATGATCAGTGGCTCTTTCACCATCCTCCTCCATGCACTCTGAAAGGCATCATCAGAAAGCATTGGGTGTATCTGCTATATGTTTTTTTTAATAAAAGATTGGGGGTAAATTAGTGATTCCTATCAGCTTCTCTAAGTAGTTTTGTTTAGATCTGTGTCCACGCAGTTAATAATTGGGCACAAATTGTGATCTTCACATTGGAAGATCACTCCCTGGCTTGTGAAATGGAAATGATGGCAGGGAAGTGTAAAGGGAATTTTCTTCTGGATATGTAAATTTATCAGGCCTGGCAGAATGAAGTTGTATTCTTCCTGAAACCTGCTTTCATTAGCTGAAGTGAATGTGCTGTATCATGGTGATTCTATGAACTTGAACATTCTGCCATCTGGTGCTGCAGCCTGGGCACATCAAAGACTGCAGCAGTTGGATTTAGTGGCAATAGTTCATTTTTAAATTTGGAGGGCAGTTTCACTAAAAATTGTATTATCTGTATATTTAAAAGAAAAATAAACACTATATATAAAAATTTGGCAAGTGGTGCTGGGAAGATGTACTGTGGGGGGTGGTTTGAAGTAAGGATGAAAAGAATAATTCTGTGACCAGTATGTAGGGTAGGAAGTCTGGCCCATGAGCCTGCTGTTAATTTATAGTGACAGACATCCATGTGCAGTTGAAGCATCGAAGGTGAAGGTTGGAGAAAAGCACCTAAGTGTTCACAAGTTTGTGTTGGCAGCACGCAGTGATACTTGGAGCCTGGCAAATCTTGCCTCCACCAATGATAACCATTCTGATTCCAAAACATTCCACTTGGCATGCAGTAAGTAACCAGGGGACATTTGAATTCATGGCGGTATCAGTCTGGAAGCTAGGAAATGATGAGACAAAATGTAATCAAGTGGAATATGTATAAATATGAAGTACTGTACATTAAAAAAACACTAGTCAGCAGTATCCAAGTATTAAGAGTGAAGTTGGAAGATTTGAGGATTTTATTAGACTCTGCACTCGACTACAATGGAGCACCACTCAACAAAGGAAATAAAATGCTGAGCAGTAGAGCCTAATCAGTAGCTTGCAGTTAACGCTTAAATTGTTCAGTGCTCGGATCAGACTGCATGTTTAATACTGTGTTCAGGTCATTGAGAAACCAGTGAAATATTCAAGCACTGGAGGCAGTGCAGATGAGTGCTGAACGGCCAATCCTAGTATTGGGTATGAGTATCAGGAAAAGTGTGGTAGATGTGCAGTTAGTTAAAGCTCTGAAAGGTAAATCCAGAACATTGGCAAACTAATCCTTTGTCAGTAGGGCAAATGGGTATATATTGAACTAGTGAAAGTTAAATTTAGGACTGATGTCTGTCTGAATGTTCAGTGATCAACATGTCATATTACCTTCTGGGCAGCGTGATATTTGCATAAACCTGGAATCACTTAAGATATAGTTGGTTGCTGTGACTGGGTGGGATAGGCTGGGCAAACAGAAGATGGATTTTTATCTTGCGATCTTTAGTTGTGGGTAATTTTTTTGTGGCGAATCAAAATTTAATTTGTTTTCTGATTTGATACCAACTTGGTCAGTTGCATTAATCAGGGTACAGTTAGTAGTGGACATCTGAGCAGTGGGCATAAGTGCACCCCTTTTGAGAGTCTCAGTTTTGTGCCAGTGGTATATCCGGCTGGAGAGCCGGCCATGATGACAATCTGAATGAATGATGCCAAATAGGCTTCACAGTCAAATCAGCTTCCAAAATGGCCCATCTGGAATATTTGATTAATTTATTCCCCATTTTATTTTTGTTTTTACACCCACCTCTCTTTCCATTTTTGCAATGTCACCTAATTTTTTTGAGCGCTTGTATCATTACTTGTCTTTCCTAAACTGCTTGGATTCGGTCCAATCTCTGGATTGTGACATTCCTCTCGCTCAATATTTCCCAATGTCTTATCTCCGTAGGCGATTTTCAAAAGTGGGTTTGCCCTGCAAAGTAAACAGATTAGCATCATGGAGCTCCCTAGTTGTGTAAGGAGTAATGTCTGCAGTGCCTTCAATTGCTTATCTCTTTCTAGACTGGTTTCGGTAATAACATAAATGACAAGAAAAATCATCTGTTTTTTTTTCTTGCAGTGACCTGAAAGTGAAGGTTGGAGAAAAGCACCTAAGTGTTCATAAGTTTGTGTTGGCAGCACGCAGTGATACTTGGAGCCTGGCAAATCTTGCCTCCACCCATGAACTAGACCTATCAGGTTTGTGCGCAAGTCTTGTTACCAAATTTAGTCTAAATCACTCTTTGAATTTGTGTATTCTAAACTGAATTGCTGCCTGAATTTGGTACCAGGGGTGGGGGTAGTTTGATGGTTCTTTGGTTCAGTGGACCGATAGGAAGTTAATTTTCAGTCTTGACATTGTTACTAAGCCACTCATCCATGTCATCATAGCCAGTTCTAAAACAGTGTTGGCAGGCCCGTCAAACTGGGTTGACTCCTTGACCTACCGGCTAAGACAGAAGTGAAATGATTTGAAGATTTTGGAAAGTGGATGAGATGGAAAGAGGAGACAGGAAGTTGGATGAAAAGGGGAGGAGGAGAAAGGAAGTGTGTTTTTACTGAGATGACAGAGGAATGTAATTGTAGTGACTAGCTGAAATTACAAAATAGTCCAAGTGTATTGAAACTTTCAGAAAAGCCTATAACGTTTAACCTTGGAAAGTCTGTACTCTACAGTGCCACCTTTTGCTAAAGGGGATATGCTTAGGAATTTTCCCAGTGTAGATGCTAAGGAAGCAATTTTCCAAGTTCGAGCCTCTGGTGGGGTAGCTTCATCGTGGATTATGTCTGTGTGTGTCTTGTGGATGAGTCTCCTATTAAAAATACAGTCATGCCAAATTTTCCTTTGAATGTGATATGTCAATATCTAGGAAGTCATTTTGGAATATCATCAGATGCTATAGAGTTGACTTGGTTGCCTTTTGAAATTGGGGTAGTCAAAGTTTAGATTTGAAAATCTTTTGAATAGTATTTATACTCTAGTGTGACTTTTCCTTCTGAGTAGTGTGAACATCATTTATATCTGATTTTTGAAGATGTGTAGCCAGCGAAGCCTGCAACTTACTATCTTGAGGTTTTGTGGGAATTTTCAGCAGGATATTGCTTTATGATCCCATTAAGGACCATTAACTTTTAAAAAGAGAAAGCCGAAGTCCCAGAATTAAATCTCAATCTCATTTTAAACAAACTTTACTGTACAAGAGTTAAATAAAGCAAAACACTAACTTAACATGACAATTTGAAATCACATATACTTAAAAGTACTTTTATACTTAAAAACTTAACAAAACATGATGTATACTTTTAAACTCTAAATCTCAACAGAATACCCTGTTTGACTTTTACTTCCACCCCAAGAGTTCCCTATACTTTACAGGATCTTGGTGGTTAGTTCACTTCTCCTGGGACCATTCCAAAGCATACCACAGCTCTTAGGAATTCACTTCAAATTTCTTTAATTTCTTAGCTGGCTTCCGAGGTAAGGGATCTCCTGGGGATTCTCCCACTAGTATCCGGCTAGGCAATTCTCCAACTCTCTCAACACCTCACAAATCTGGATTTCCAGCTTAAGCTTACTCTAAACAGAAACACCTCTGGTTCCTGATGGCCATTTGTTCTTGAGCTCACCAATGTCTAAAAGCCAACTGCCTGTCTGTGTCACCAAGCATCGAAATATCTTTTTTAAATCTGACCAACAGGCACCCCCTGCATAGCAATTTAAATTAATCACTTCCAACTCCAAAAACATCTTTGATTTTTTTTTGATACCCATTGTTAACAATATTATTCACATGACAGAGCAATCCCTTCCAGACTTTCTGGCTTCAACTCCCAAGCAAGTAAATTCCACCTGCTCTTTTATGGCTCTCACCTCCCTAACTCTGTGTCTGTAAACACTTGGAGAGATCTTTGAACTTTAAATCTTGGAGTTGTCTGCAACCTTTTGAAATTCCTGCAGCTACACATTTAATTCCCCAAAACCAAAAGTGACTTCTAAAATATTAATACAAACCATGAATTAGATGATTTGTAACAGCTTTACAATGAGAGAGTATGGACATCTTCTCTGTCTGACTTTGACACTTTGCTTGGTTTAAACAGCTGGAATCTTTCCCCTCAATGCAGTTAAATGTTTTGATTGGCCTACTCCAAAGCCAATCTTACCAGTCCTAGTTGGTTTCTAAAATTATCAGTCATAACTAATTAACTTGTTTACTTTTAATATTATCATGACTTCCTCATTCTGCTGAAGTTAAGTAAAATGCCTGTAAGCTATTTCTACACAAAGTATCTCTAGGCCTGTTACTGCATTCAAAGGCTACGCTGAGGATTACTTTAAGTATCAGCAGCAAGTCACTGGGATTGAGAAATATTTAGTGGACAAGTAGCTGAGATGTAGGTAACACTGGTGAAGTGGTATTAATGCTTTTGGGGCAATTAGAGATGGACAATAGACAACCATGTAATGTGGGACTGGAGTCGCTGGTCAGCCAGATCCGGTCGGGGTTAGTGATCCAGGTGGGTTTTTACAACAATCTAGCAGCTTTGATCATTTTTCAGGTGCTGGTGACAAATGACAAGATCGATTGTATTCACTGTTGCAACTTACCATGGTGGGTCACTAGTCAAGTACCATAACCACTGGGTTACTGTACCCATGTTTGGTATTTACCCTTTTGAGAATGCAGTGACATCCCTATAACACAACAGAATGGGGAGAAAATGTCTGCCTTGGTAGTGAAATGGACATGGAGTACAGAGTTGAAAAGCAGTTTTTTGTTCCCTTTAATTACTGTGCAGTATGATCCAGTTGCTTACAAAACCCTCTATCTTCAATTCTGGAACATTAGAAACAAGACATAGGAGCAGGGGTAGTCATTGTAGCCCTTCGAACCTGCTCTGCCATTTACTTAGATCATAGCTGATCTTCTATATCAACTCTACCTTCCTGCCCAATCTCCATAACTCTTGATTCCGTTCGTGCTCAAAGATCTATTGATCTCAATCTTGAATATATCCATTGAGCATCCGCAGCCTTCTGGAGTAAAGAATTACAAAGATTTACAGCCCTGAGTGAAGTAATGTCTCCTCGTCTCAGCCCCAACTAGCCAGCCGAACCCATATCCTGAGATGGTGACCCCTAGTTCTAAACCCTTCAGCTAGGGGAAACAGCCTCTCTGTATCTAATTTGTCAAGCCCTCTCTGAATTTTACACATTTTTAATGAGACCACCTGAGAGCCTGTTTCCCCTGTCTAGACAGTTGTCAGGCAAACCCCCCCTGCCAAGAATGAGGAAAATTAATTTCGCCACGCAGTCGCAGAAACCCGGAGCTGGCCGCTTGGCCCTTTGAGTCTGCTTTGCCATTCAATAAGTTCATGGCTGAACTGATTACTCCACATTTCCACCTACCCCTGATAACCTTCCACCCCCTTGCTTATCAAGAATCTATCTACCTCTGCCTTAAAAATATTCTACCTCTGCTTCCACTGCCTTTTGAGGAAGAGAATTCCAAAGACCCACGACCCTCTGAGAGAAAATATTTCTCTCATCTGTGTCTTAAATGGGCGACCGCTTATTTTTAAACAGTGACCCCTAGTTCTAGATTCTCCCACAAGGGGAAACATCCTTTCCACATCCACCCTGTCAAGACCCCTCAGGATCTTGTGTTTTAAATCAAGTTGCCTCTTACTCTTCTAAATTCCAGCAGATGCAAGCCTAGCCTGTCCATTCCAGGTATTAGTCTAGTAAACCTTCTCTGTACTGCCTCCAATGCATTTACATCCTTCCTTAAATAAGGAGACCAGTACTGTACACAGCACTCCAGATGTGGTCTCACCAATGCTCTGTATAGCTGAAGCATAACCGCTGTACTTTTGTATTGATTTTTAAACTGCTGATGAAGAAAGAACTTGCTTTAAAAAACAATTGGAGACTTTGACTGGAGAGAGACATTAGCATATCAACAGACAAGTACTTCAAAGGACAAAGGAGCTATTCCTTGCTCCAATTTAATCCACAATGGACTTTTGATTACCAGTCATTGAAGCATTGCAGGTTAACTACTAAGATGGCCGAATACACGCACACATATGGTTGGGCCAGTTTGGTCATATGACTGACGATTGGAGTTTTTGAATTTGAGCTTCCAACAGGGAATTTGAAATCAGAAGGCTGTTTTCTCCAAGACTGAGAACACCTCTCTCCTGTCTGCTCTCATCTCTCTCTCACCAGCCTCTGAAACCATTAAAGACATATGAACCCCAAGAGAGAAAAGTCTCCTACAGTGAACAAGGTTTAAGAAGAATACTGGGCCCCAACAAAAAGTAAGAGCTGTCTACAATCAGGAACTCTGCGGCGAGCTGGAAAAACAAACCGCAACAAGAAATCCCCTTTTTAGAGACTGCCTCAAACTGCCATTTTATCTTTCTCCTCTTTTTCTGTCCCTATTTGCATGTGTTGCGTGTGCATGCTAGCGTGGGCGCGGTGTATATCCGTAGGCGTTAACCGTATTAGAGTTTAAGTTTAAGGTTTAATAAATTTCACTTTTTTAAACCTAAAGAAAACCTGGTGTGCTCATTTATTTGCCTTTTAATTGGAAAGCTGTGAACAAGGATTCACAAAGGGGGTGCTCAAAACACTGTTTAAAATTAAACCCTGTTACAATAAGACCAGGTGAAGACCATAAAAGACACCTAGACACCTTTCTTACCAGGTCGTAACAACAGTTTAGCGCTGGGAGTCATAGTCCAAGGATAAGAGGTGGGCCATTTATGACTGAGGTGAGAATTTCTTCACTCTGTTTTGAATCTTTGGAATTCTCTATCCCAGTGGGCTGTGGATGCTCATTTTGAGTATGTTCAAGATTGAGATCGGTAGATTTTTGGGTACTAAGGGAATTGACGGATGTGAGGATAGGACAGCAAAGTATTGTAAAGTTCAGCTGTGATCTTGTTGAATGGCAGAGCAGGCTTGAAGGGCTGCATGACGCCTCCTACTCCTATTTCTTATGTTTTCTCATTGTAAATGATTCCTTTTTCTGTACCAGATGCTGAGCCAGAAGTAACCATGGCGATGCTCCGATGGGTTTACACAGATGACCTTGATCTGAAGGAAGATGATGTATTCCTCACCGAACTAATGAAACTAGCCAATCGATTTCAGTTATATCTCCTCCGAGAAAGGTAGATAGTTGGCACAAATTCTCCACAAATAATGCGGTCTTAACTTTTTTGTCCAGCCCGATGAATGTTTATGGATGAACTTCACAGAATTTAAATCAATGGAATGAATTCTGTTTGGACTGCAGTGGGGATTTCCGCTTGCTATTTATTTCACTGCCAAATGTGTTATCTGGAAATTTAACCCTAAATTTAAGGAAACAAATGTCTGTCAGTTTGAGGGTGGATGGGGAGAACAAAAGTTTGAGGAGAAAAGACCTGGGAAAAATAAATGTGGATCTTAAGCAATCATTGAAGCGTAGATTTTGTAGCATTGGTGGTGACTGCTGTTTCGCAACATCATATTGACTTTTAAATTTATTTGTTAATTTAATGAAGTCCATTTGTCAATCTTTCATCCAGCCGGAAAGAGCTAATTTTCGCCATTGGGGTATTTAATTGTAGGCCATTCTGTTCCTTTAGCCTGTTCCGTCATTCAATTCCTTGGCTGATTTTTGTACCTCAGTCCCAATTACCCGCATTTAATCGATATCCCTGAAGCCGTTGTTCAACAGCAATTTCTCCATCTCAGTTGGCGCCCCCCACCCCCCCGCAGTAAGCTACCACAATCTGTTGGGTGAAGAGTTCCAGATTTTCTCTACCCTTTTGTGTATTGGGGGGAAAAATGCACTTCCTGATTTCACTCCTAAATGCCTTAGCTCTGATTAAGATAATGCCCTCTTGTTCTGTATTCTCTGTTTGTTTGTTTATTCTATGATTAGTTTTTAATTCCACTGCTTTAGTTGGAAGCCCCTTCCATCTGTTGATCACTCTGAAGAATTTTTTTGAGCCCTTTTAACCTGTATGGGCTTTCCATTTTGCTTGCATTGAAATTATTAATTTTTTATTTGTTAACTCTGCTTGGAGAGCGAATGTTGTGAATAGTTGGAAGTATCTTCAGTTTCAAACTAATTCACATCTTTAATTTGCACCTCATCTGTGACTGTCCTCTTAATCTTCTAGTACTGAAATAATTTTTTTACTGTTTTATCTCAGCAGCTATATGCTTTGCCTCACCGCCCCCCCCCCCCCCCCCCCCCACCCCATCTATGTGTGTCTGACCACTACTTGTTTTTGAATGTTTATTTTTGAATGTTCTTGTATTCTTCCCAGTGAACTACCCACCTTTTTTGAACTGTAGGGTTTGTAGATTGCATTATTCATCTCTTAATTTGTTAACCCATTTAGGGTCAAGTTTATTTAGATTAAGCTTGATGATTCTAGATATTTAGTCCACATTCTCAGCTTTATTCTTGAAGGTTTTCCACTTATCCTCTACTGAAGGATTGTTCAACTTCCTCTTCTATTTGCTTTACTTGTTCCCTCATTTAAAGGCTTACTTCATATACTGGGCTCCTATTTGAATCTCAGATCATGTTAAACTTGACACCGTGGTCACTGTCCCAAGGGCTTTCATTGCCTGTACATTGTCAGGATCACAAAGTGAAACTAGGTGAAGATGAGCAATGCCTTTTGTAACGTCCTTGATGCACTGGGTCATGAAGCGATTATGCATTATGTTTATGAACTCTGACAGACTTGATTGTCACCAAAATGATATGGGTTATATCTCCGTTCTTTAGACTTGGAGTTTGCTTTGACTTGTTTAAACATGTCTCTCCATAATTGGTTTCATGACTCCATTATAGCAACAGGAAATCTTTTGTCAAATTTAATGTTTATGAATTGTGTACTGTAAATCTCTTTAATATAGTATCATCACTAGATATTTTGCAATCACAGGCTTTGGAGTCCAGTGAAAAAAACTTTTGTTTGAAAATCTGGTGGATCTGAAATCTGGATATGGTCATATCAATGAGTTATCTCTTGTGTATATTTTGATGAATGAATGTTTTCCTTTTGGAAGTTGGGGAGGGAGTCCCGCTGTGCCCCTCTATTTTTTTGGCCATTACGTGCACAAGTTTATATAGGAACAAGCCATTCGGCCCGAAAGGTCTACGCTATGTGCTCCACACGGGTCCTTCCACCTTGCTTCATCTGGCCCTATTTTCATATCCTTGTATTCCTTTCTCCCTTGTGTATGTATCTAGTTTTCACTTAAATGTGTCTATGCTCTTCACTTTAACCACTGCATCTAGTAACAAGTTCCACATTCTAAACATTGAGTTCCTTATTGGATTTATTAGTGACTTATTTGTCTTCTTTTGGGCTCCCTTGTCCACATGTGTCCTCCCCCATTCTCATCCTCCTCGCCTTTGTCTACGTTGAAGTATTGTTGCAGTCTTCCTCAGTATTAACTACAGCCCCAATGTGGTGACTGCAAATTTTGATCTAACACTTCTAATTCTGGAGTTAAATAATTTATGTAAATTGTGAACAACAATGGTCTTAGTGCTGGTCCCTGTGGAATACTGCTACCTAACTTCTGCCAGTCTGAGTATCATTAACCCCTACTGTGTTCTGTTTTGTAACCAGTTTGCTATCTGTTCTGTTAATTGTCCCATGACTCCACATGTGCTGACCTTTGTCAAGAGTCTACATGTAGTACCTTAGCAAAAGCCTCTAGTCTATGTATATTACATTCACTTCATTCCCATTGCCTACTCTTTGTTACTTCAAAGAATTCAATAAGGTTGGTCACTTTTGGAAACCTTGACTATAGAATGTAAATACAAATCAAGTGTTTGTGAGTTGCATATACTTTCTGACATTGGGATCTTTGTTCAGTTGCAAAGAAAAATGATGTTTTAGCTTGGCTAAGATGCTGCTATTGAGGGGACTCGGGTGTTTTAACTATGCACTCCTGTTTCCCTAAGCATGTTTGTTAAACGCTGTGACCAGCGGTCATAATACATCTGAATATTAACCTCTTATTTCTGCTGGCAAAAATTTGAACAAAATGCATAATGTGGAATAATTTTTGAATATGCAGTCTCTGCATGTAGATTGTCTAGTGATGTCTGTACATTTTCCTGCTGACAGGTGTGAAAAAGGAGTAATGTCACTGGTTAATGTTAGAAACTGTATTCGATTCTATCAGACTGCAGAGGAGCTGAATGCCATTACATTGTTGAACTACTGTTCTGAGATTATAGCCAGCCATTGGGTGAGTTACAAGACAACTGCTTGCATTTATATAGCACCTTTTAACATAGTAAAATGTCCCAAGACCCTTCACAGGAGAATTGCATGCAAGGCATGCTGCCAAATATCAGAGCCTAAACTAAGTTTTATATCCGCTCTAGATTATTTTTCAAATTTGCCTTGAACATTCCTGAGAAATTCTGTGGTTTAACCTTCCACAACTTTTTACAGTGCTGCTCTGTGTGGTTAATGAAAACAATATTATGTTGGACCCACAAACTGGGTGACTTTTTGAAATGCTGTGCATCATTTCCAAATTGAGTGAGTAGATGAGCTGTTCACAAATCTATTTGCCTCACTTGATTTTAGCTGTAGGGATCTGCGTGAAGAATATCCAATGATGGCAGTTTATTTCCAACTCTCCTCTCTCCTTCAAACTAAAGAACTGGATGGGACACTTTCTGCCTTCAAAATTCTGGATTTGACTCCAGTTCAGACAAAGGAACAAGTCTCTTGGCCAAGCTACAAACGATTGGTTGCAGCACAGGGTCTTTGCCAACCAGAGTGTGCTTGGTGCTGACACCGAACGCCAAAGTGAAATATACTTTTCCTCAGCAACATCACTTTTGATTTGCTGACACAAATTAATCCAAAACTTTGAAATAAGGTTTATGCTTTAAGTTCAACGTAGTATGAAAGAATAAACACAATGTTTATCTTTGCTAATTGGTGGCGGATGGATTGTTAATTTTCTTTCTCCAGAGTTGGTAACTACAGAATCCAAGTTACAGACTAATGGTTAGAAATGTCATTGTGCTCTGTCTCTGCTGGTTTGTTTGGTGAATAACTGAGCCATATAGTCCCAGGAGGTGCTAGGTTTGATCTCCAGTCTGCTGTATTACTTGATCTCAGCCACAGTAGAGGTTGATAGTTTTGTTCTCCACACTCCTTAAGGAAAAGATCCTTTTTGAGATGTAGAATTGAGGTCCCCTTCAGCTCTTCAGTTGGATGTAAAAGAACCCTTGGTGCTATTTGAAGATGCTCCCATTCTCTTTGCCAATGTTGCTCCCTCAGCCGACATCACCAAGTACAATAGTACTGAAGACTTGTGCTCCAGAACTAGCTGCGCCCCTAACCAAGCTGTTCCAGTACCAATACAACACTGGCATCTACCTGGCAATGTGGAAAGTGGCCTAGGTATGTCCTGTCCACAAAAAGCAGGACAAATCCAATCTGGCCGATTACTGCCTTATCAGTCTACTCTCTATCATCAGCGAAGTGATTGTAGACAGTGCTATCAAGCGGCACTTGCTCAGCAATAACCTGCTCATTGACACTCAGTTTGTGTTGCCCCAGGGCCACTCAGTTCTTGATCTGATTACAGCCTTTGTCCAAACATGGACAAAAGAGCTGAACAGCAGAGGTGGTGATAGAGTGACTGTTCTTGACATCAAGGCAGCATTTGACTTGAGTGTGGCATCCAAGAGCCCTGGCAAAACTTGTCAATGGAAATTGGGGAGGAAAATCCCCCACCATTGGTGTCATACCTAGCACAAAGGAAGATGGTTGTGGTAGATGGAGGTCAATCATCTCGATCCCAGGACTTCACCGCAGGAGTTCCTCAGGGTAGTGTCCTAGGTCCAACCATCTTCAGCTGCTACCTCAATGACCTCCCCTCTATCAGATGGTCAGAAGTGAGGTATTTGCTGATGATTGCACAATGTTCACCATTTGTGACTCCTCAGATACCGAAGCAGCCCGTGCCCAGATGCAGCAAGACCTGGACAACATGCAGGCTTGGGCTGATGAGTAGGTGGCAAGTAACGTTCATGCCACACAAGTCAGGCAATGACCATCTCTAACAGGAGAGAATCTAACCATCTCCCCATGATGTTCAATGGCAGTAACATCAATCAGTTCCCCATTATCAACATCCTTTTGCGAGGAGCAGCCTTGATAGAACGGGGTGCGGAGCGGACTTTCAGCTGAGCGGTCAATTTCAGTAAGTTACAAGTTAATCCCTTTTTTGTTTCGGAGGACCGGGGACTGCTGGGTAGGGGAAAACTATTTATTTGGGCAGTTTTAAAATCTTTGTCTTTTGCGAGGAGCAGCCTTGATAGAACGGGGTGCGGAGCGGACTTTCAGCTGAGCGGTCAATTTCAGTAAGTTACAAGTTAATCCCTTTTTTGTTTCGGAGGACCGGGGACTGCTGGGTAGGGGAAAACTATTTATTTGGGCAGTTTTAAAATCTTTGTCTTTTGCGAGGAGCAGCCTTGATAGAACGGGGTGCGGAGCGGACTTTCAGCTGAGCTGTCAATTTCAGTAAGTTACAAGTTAATCCCTTTTTTGTTTCGGAGGACCGGGGACTGCTGGGTAGGGGAAAACTATTTATTTGGGCAGTTTTAAAATCTTTGTCTTTTGCGAGGAGCAGCCTTGATAGAACGGGGTGCGGAGCGGACTTTCAGCTGAGCGGTCAATTTCAGTAAGTTGCAAGTTAATCCCTTTTTTGTTTCGGAGGACCGGGGACTGCTGGGTAGGGGAAAACTATTTATTTGGGCAGTGGCAGTACCCGAGACACTACACGTGTACTGTCTCCCACCCACCCTCCTCCTCTAACCAAAAAAAAAAGGACTCTAGGGTGTTGATAAGGTAAGCTTTTTATTTAAAACTTCAGTCCGTCGGATTGCTAAGCGAACAAGTTTTGACTTTTTTTTCGTTTGGTTTTTCAGTAGATTTATTGGGAATCCAGAATAGTGGGAATGGAGGTAAAGGCGGTTGTATGTTCCTCCTGCAGAATGTGGGAGGTAGGGGTCGCCAAGAGTGTCCCTGCTGACTGCATCTGCGGGAAGTGCACCCAACTCCAGCTCCTCGCAGACCGCGTTAGGGAACTGGAGCTGGAGCTGGATGAACTTCGGATCATTCGGGAGGCGGAGGGGATTATTGACAGGAGTTATAGGGAGGCAGTCACACCTCAGGTAAAAGAAGTAGGTAGATGGGTTACCGTCAGGGGAAGGAAAGGGAACCAGCAGGCAGTGCAGGGATCCCCTGTGGCCGTTTCCCTCAACAACAGGTATACCGTTTTGGATACTGTTGGGGGGGGGGGACTTACCAGGGGTAAGCAATGGGGTGCAGGTCTCTGGCACAGAGTCTGTCCCTGTTGCTCAGAAGGGAAAAGGGAAGAGGAGCAGAGCATTAGTCATTGGGGACTCCATAGTTAGGGGAACAGATAGGAGGTTCTGTGGGAACGAGAGAGACTCACGGTTGGTGTGTTGCCTCCCAGGTGCCAGGGTACGTGATGTCTCCGATCGTGTTTTTGGGATCCTTAAGGGGGAGGGGGAGCACCCCCAAGTCGTGGTCCACATAGGCACCAACGACATAGGTAGGAAGAGAGATGGGGATTTAAGGCAGAAATTCAGGGAGCTAGGGTGGAAGCTTAGAGCGAGAACAACCAGAGTTGTTATCTCTGGGTTGTTGCCTGTGCCACGTGCTAGCGAAGAGAGGAATAGGGAGAGAGAGGAGTTGAACACGTGGCTGCAGGGATGGTGTAGGAGGGAGGGTTTTGGTTTCCTGGATAATTGGGGCTCTTTCTGGGGTAGGTGGGACCTCTACAAACAGGATGGTCTTCACCTGAACCAGAGGGGTACCAATATCCTGGGGGGGAGATTTGTTAGTGCTCTTCGGGGGGGTTTAAACTAAATCAGCAGGGGAATGGGAACCTAAATTGCAGTGCCAGTGTACAGGCTGTTGAGAGTAGTGAGGTAGGGGATAAGGTTACAGGGACGCAAGAGGGCACTGGCAAGCAAGAACTTGGTTTAAAGTGTGTCTACTTCAACGCCAGTAACATCCGGAATAAGGTGGGTGAGCTTGCAGCATGGGTTGGTACCTGGGATCCTGATGTTGTGGCCATTTCGGAGACATGGGTAGAGCAGGGGCAGGAATGGATGTTGCAGGTTCCGGGATTTAGATGTTTCAGAAAGAACAGAGAAGAGGGTAAAAGAGGGGGGGGTGTGGCATTGTTAATCAAGGAAAGTATTACAGCGGCAGAAAGGACGTTTGAGGACTCGTCTACTGAGGTAGTATGGGCCGAGGTTAGAAACAGGAGAGGAGAGGTCACCCTGTTGGGAGTTTTCTATAGACCTCCGAATAGTTCCAGAGATGTAGAGGAAAGGATAGCGAAGATGATTCTCGACAGGAGCGAGAGTAACAGGGTAGTGGTTATGGGGGACTTTAACTTTCCAAATATTGACTGGAAATACTATAGTTCGAGTACTTTAGATGGGTCTGTTTTTGTCCAGTGTGTGCAGGAGGGTTTTCTGACACAGTATGTGGACAGGCCAACCAGGGGCGATGCCACATTGGATTTGGTACTGGGTAATGAACCCGGCCAGGTGTTCGATTTAGATGTAGGTGAGCACTTTGGCGATAGTGATCACAATTCGGTTAGGTTTACCTTAGCGATGGGCAGGGACAGGTATATACCGCAGGGCAAGAATTATAGCTGGGGGAAAGGAAATTATGACGCGATTAGGCAAGATTTAGGATGTGTAGGATGGGGAAGGAAACTGCAGGGGATGGGCACAAACGAAATGTGGAGCTTATTCAAGGAGCAGCTAATGCGTGTCCTTGATAAGTATGTACCTGTCAGGCAGGGAGGAAGTTGTCGAGCAAGGGAGCCGTGGTTTACTAAAGAAGTTGAAGCGCTTGTCAAGAGGAAGAGGGCGGCTTATGTTAGGATGAGACGTGAAGGCTCAGTTAGGGCGCTTGGGAGTTACAAGCTAGCCAGGAAGGATCTAAAGGGAGGGCTAAGAAGAGCAAGGAGAGGACACGAGAAGTCATTGGCGGATAGGATCAAAGAAAACCCTAAGGCTTTCTATAGGTATATCAGGAATAAACGAATGATAAGAGTTAGAACAGGGCCAATCAAGGATAGTAGTGGGAAGTTGTGTGCGGAATCAGAGGAGATAGGGGAAGCGTTAAATGAATATTTTTCGTCAGTATTTACAGTAGAGAAAGAAAATGTTGCCGAGGAGATTACTGAGATACAGCCTACTAGGCTAGATGGGATTGAGATTCACAAGGAGGAGGTGTTAGCAATTTTGGAAAGAGTGAAAATAGATAAGTCCCCTGGGCCAGATGGGATTTATCCTAGGATTCTCTGGGAAGCCAGGGAGGAGATTGCAGAGCCGTTGTTGTTGATCTTTAAGTCGTCATTGTCGACAGGAGTAGTGCCGGAGGACTGGAGGATAGCAAATGTTGTCCCCTTGTTCAAGAAGGGGAGTAGAGACAGCCCTGGTAATTATAGACCTGTGAGCCTTACTTCGGTTGTGGGTAAAATGTTGGAAAAGGTTATAAGAGACAGGATTTATAATCATCTTGAAAAGAATAAGTTCATTTGCGATAGTCAGCACGGTTTTGTGAAAGGTAGGTCGTGCCTCACAAACCTTATTGAGTTTTTCGAGAAGGTGACCAAACAGGTGGATGAGGGTAAAGCCGTGGATGTGGTGTATATGGATTTCAGTAAGGCGTTTGATAAGGTTCCCCACGGTAGGCTATTGCAGAAAATACGCAAGTATGGGGTTGAAGGTGATTTAGAGCTTTGGATCAGAAATTGGCTAGCTGAAAGAAGACAGAGGGTGGTGGTTGATGGCAAATGTTCATCCTGGAGTTTAGTTACTAGTGGTGTACCGCAAGGTTCTGTTTTGGGGCCACTGCTGTTTGTCATTTTTATAAACGACCTGGATGAGGGTGTAGAAGGGTGGGTTAGTAAATTTGCGGATGACACGAAGGTCGGTGGAGTTGTGGATAGTGTCGCAGGGTGTTGTAGGGTACAGAGGGACATAGATAGGCTGCAGAGCTGGGCTGAGAGATGGCAAATGGAGTTTAATGCGGAGAAGTGTGAGGTGATTCACTTTGGAAGGAGTAACAGCAATGCAGAGTACTGGGCTAATGGGAAGATTCTTGGTAGTGTAGATGAGCAGAGAGATCTTGGTATCCAGGTACATAAATCCCTGAAAGTTGCTACCCAGGTTAATAGGGCTGTTAAGAAGGCATATGGTGTGTTAGCCTTTATTAGTAGGGGGATCGAGTTTCAGAGCCACGGGGTCATGATGCAGCTGTACAAAACTCTGGTGAGGCCGCACCTGGAGTATTGCGTGCAGTTCTGGTCACCGCATTATAGGAAGGATGTCGAAGCTTTGGAAAGGGTGCAGAGGAGATTTACTAGGATGTTGCCTGGTATGGAAGGAAGGTCTTACGAGGAAAGGCTGAGGGACTTGGGGTTGTTTTCGTTAGAGAGAAGGAGGAGGAGAGGTGACTTAATAGAGACATACAAGATAATCAGAGGGTTAGATAGGGTGGATAGTGAGAGTCTTTTTCCTCGGATGAGGATGGCAAACACGAGGGGACATAGCTTTAAGTTGAGGGGTGAAAGATATAGGACAGATGTCAGAGGTACTTTCTTTACGCAGAGAGTAGTAGGGGCGTGGAACGCCCTGCCTGCAACAGTAGTAGACTCGCCAACTTTAAGGGCATTTAAGTGGTCATTGGATAGACATATGGATGTAAATGGAATAGTGTAGGTCAGATGATCGGCGCAACATCGAGGGCCGAAGGGCCTGTACTGCGCTGTAATATTCTAATTCTAATTCTAATTCTAATCAGAAACTGAACTGGACCAGCCTGCTGTGGCTACAAGAGCAGGTTAGAGGTTAGGAGTTCCACGGCGAGTAACACTCCTCCTGTCTCCCCAATTCCTGTTCACCATCTGCAAAGCACAAGTCGGGAATGTGATGGAATACTCTCCACTTGCCTGGATGGGTGCAGCTCCAACATCACTCGAGCTCAACACCATCCAGGATAACGCAGCCGGCTTGATTGGCACCTCATACACCACCTTCAACATTTACCTCTTCCACCACTGATGCACTGTGGCAGCAGTGTGTACCATCTACAAGATGCACTGCAGCAACTCCCCAAGCCTCCTTCGGCAGCACCTTCCAAACCCACGATCTCTCCCACCTAGAAGGATAAGCGCAGCAGATGCATGGGAACATCACCACCTGCAAGTTCCCTTTCAAGCCACACATCACACTGACTTGGAACTGTATTGTCGTTCCTTCACTGCTGGGTCAAAATCCTGGAACTCCCTTCCTAACAGCACTGTGGGTATACCTACACCTCAAGGACTGCAGTGGTTCGAGAAGGCAGCTCCCCACCACTTACTCGAATGCAATTAGGGATGGACAATAAACGCAGGCCTAGCCAGCGATGCCCACATCCCACGAACAAATAATACAGTTACTGGGCTGGCAATCAGGAAACCTGGATAAATGATGCAGAGGCATGCATTTAAATCCCACTGTGGCAGCTAGGTGGTAATTAAATCTGGAAATAGAAAAGCAATATCAGTAATGGTGACCATGAAGCTACTGGATTGTCATTTAAATACCCATCTGGTTGACTAATGTCCTTACGGAAGGAAATCTGTCATCCTTACTCCGTCTGGCCTTTGTGACTCCAGTCCCACAGCACTGTAGTTGACTCTTAACAGCTCTGAAATGGTCTAGAAAGGCACTCAGTTGCATTCAGAAAGGTAGCTCATCACCAGCTCTGTTGGGAAATTTGGGATAGGCAATAAATACTGACCTTACCAGTGATGCCCACATCCCATAAAAGAATTAAAAAGTGCATCATTATCTCACAGCTATGCTCACCACACTCCGTTCAAGGCCTTAATCAGACTTCTGCCCCCTAACAGCACTGAGATCAGTCATTGAGACTGCAGCTCACTGTCCCTCTTCAAGTTCCTCCCTGCTCTTTTTCCCCCCCAAATTCTTTGATACCAACCATTACATTGTCCTTGAATGTCTCCCTTATAGCCTATCTCTGTATGGCACTGCCTTTCTACAGTTACCCTCCGCACCCACCCCTTTGTAAAGTATTGAGATGTGTTTCTGATGTGTGGAGTTCTGTAGAAACTTAATTGTATAAATAGCTTTTACATATTGTAAGCTGAATGGAAAGATATTGGCAAATATGCAACGAAGACCCCTTTGGGAGTGATTAGCTGCTGATCTACTTTACCTACAAAAGCGGTTTCTGTGTTTCTTTAACTAGGATGACCTGCGGAAGGATGATTTCAGCAGCATGACTGCTCCTTTATTGTACAAGATGATTAAATCGAAGACTGAATACCCTTTGCATAAAGCTATCAAAGTGGAAAGAGAAGATGTTGTATTTCTCTACCTCATTGCAATGGATTCCCAGGTAGGAGCACCTTCTATTAACTGAAGCAATGTGCTAATGACCTATGTTATGGTTCCCTAACCTCTGTGACCAGGTAAATCCTCAAAGTTTACACTTGTAACTGTGTGGAATCGTGTGTCTAATTTGTCAGGTGCTCATTCTGAGCTCAACTGAAAGTACATTTGAGTCAGATTTTCAAGATAAACCTGCAACTGCACTGAATGCTGCTGCTGGTAAATGGATCACTTGAGCTTTTAAACATCCTACTGCAAATGGAAACCATTGAAACAAAAACTGCCTTGAAAGTAATTTTATCATGGGTCCATACCAAGAGTGTAGCAGGTTTTCTTTTTCTTCATGAGCTGCTTAGTTGTGTCCAGTGGAACCTCGTGGGTCAAATATGAAGCTTAAGTCCACAAATTCCCAGTATTTTTGCATGTATACATCAAATTCCTGATAACTCTCCATCTTGCTCAGAACATCCCTTTCTGAAACTCTAAGCTCATAACATTCTAACAGGACAAACCAGGCAGGGAGATGCATGAGCAAGTAAAATGGAGCTGCCTGATGGGCCAGATCGTCTGAGCTTGAGCCCCTGAGCTGTAGTTTGGGTGCCCTAACCTATTTAATTGGATTCTGCACTATTTTAACTGAGGTATAACTCATTTTAAAAACAGATTATTGCCTCCATTAAAGGGATTTGTTGAGTGCATTAAGCTTATGTATGGCAACATCACCAGCAGTAAATTCTAGCCTGTTAGGTTTAGTTTAATGATGATGGTTTTTTTTTGGCCTGCTGGTGTCATTAGCTTCTCTCTTTTTTTTTCCTCTCATTATTTGTTCACCAATATATTTACAGTTGCCTGGTAAGCTAAATGAACTTGATGGTAATGGCGACCTGGCCTTGGATCTGGCGCTGTCTCGACAGCTGGAGAGTATTGCAACAACGTTGGTTAATAACAAAGCAGATGTTGACATGGTGGATAAGAATGGCTGGAGTTTGCTTCACAAGGCTATCCAAAGAGGTAAAGTGATGGCAAGGGAATGAAGGTCAATATATTGGTGGCTGGATTAACTTGGACAAATGTGCATTTCTTGCAGTTCAGCACAGTCTGGAAGTGTGTCACTGGCTTGTCAATATTGCATGATTGGCTTAATGTTAAAATATTACATAACTTACTGATGGATATGGACTTCACCGACCTAATATTTACCTACCAATTTGCAAAGCTTGCTTATCAAAGTACAAAAGCAAAACACTGCGGATACTGGAAATCTGAAATAAAAACAAAGTTGGAAACATTTCGCAGATCAGGCAGTATGTGTGGAGAATGAAACAAATTTAATGTTTCAGATCAACGACCTTGCATCAGAACTGGAAAAAGTTAGAGATGCCAGAGATTTTAATCAAGTACAAAGACCGGGAAAGTGGGGAGGGTAAGGAGGAGCAAAAGGGAATGTCTGTGACAGGGTGGAAGGTAGGAGAGATTAAATGACAAAAAAGATGTGCTGATGAGACAATAAAAAAACAAGGTGGTTTGAGAGCAGGTGTAAATGACAACAGCGGAATCATTACCAACAGCTGCAGTTATAAAAAGTGGAAGCAATGTTTATGATCTGAAATTGTTGAACTGAGTCAGAAGGCTGTGTCTGATCAAAAGATGCGGTGCTGCACTTTGAGCTTCATACAAGTAGTTTTGTTCCGTCCTCCCTCCCGAGAACTTCCCTCTGTTTTCTCTATTTATATAGGTTTCCCTTTGTGAGGCTATCCTATGTGTAGCACTGTGCAGGAAGGTTTTCTCGTTAAACAAGTGGTTAATTTACAACAGTCTGGACTTGGTTGCCTCAAGTTGCAGTATTTAAGGTCAGCAAGAAAGTGCCTCTGGCACTGCTCGATAACACTCAGTAATGTAAAAAAAATCATCCCTTAAGGCACAGCTCACTATCGTTTTAATGGCTTAAATCTGCTGATAGCTTGGTTATGTTACTAGACTGTAAAGACTAATTCATTTTAAATTCCAGCCACACCTCGCCTCAATGAAATTAAATTTAATAAATCTGGCAATTAGGCTTTCACCAGGAAAATAACCATGAAAGTTGCTAGATTGTTAAAAATCCAGCTGGTTCATTTGTGTCCTTAAGCTTCCATCCTTACTCAATTGGGCCTACATGAGGCTCAGGACTTGCACCATGGTTGACTCTTAATGTCCTCGGGGTAACTAGGAATAAATACAGTTACATCAGGTTCACACTGGCAAGTGGCACATCTCCAGAACAAAGAACACCATAAAATGTTTTCTTTCACTTAGTGTCTCAGTTTGTAAATTTTCTGGCTGGCTATTGCTATGGGACCAGAACATTAAAAGGAGCAAGAATAGGCCATTTGGCCCCTCTAGTCTGTTCTACCATTTGATAAGAGCATAGCTGATCTACCTCAGCTACACCTTCCCACACTATCCTCATATTCCTCAATTCCCTTAGTATCCAAAAATCTATCAATCTCTGTCTTGAAATACTCAATGAGCATCCGCAGCTCTCTGGGGTAGAGAATTCCAAATGTTCATAACCCTTTGAGTGAAGAAATTTTTCCTCATCTCAGTCCTAAATAGCTGACTACTTATTCTGAGTCTGTGACCCCCAATTCTAGACTCTGCAGTCAGAAACGTCCTCCCAGCATCTTCCCTGTCAAGCACCTTAAGAATTTTACATGTTTCTGTGAGATGACCCCTCATTCTTATAAAATGCTAGGGAATATAGACCTTTTTTTTTAGAGATACAGCACTGAAACAGGCCCTTTGGCCCACCGAGTCTGTGCCAACCATCAACCACCCATTTATACTAATCCTACACTAATTCCATATTCCTACCACATCCCCACCTGTCCCTATATTTCCCTACCACCACTAGGGGCAATTGCTAATGGCCAATTTACCTATCAACCTGCAAGACCTAGTCTATTAAGTCTCTCTCTCATAGAACAACCTCCTCTTCCCAGGAATGAGTTTGGTGAATCTTGAGTATTGTCATTTTCAATCTGATCTTACAACTTCTATGATGCATTCCGTACCCACCAGAATTGGTCAACGGGGACTGCAAACTCCTTGATACTTTTCTACCTGGTTGGCATGTGAGTTTTGCCATTGGGCAGCCTAATATTGTAACTTTGCAGAAGCACAATACTTCAATTTTCATGACTCATCATTTTCTTTCACTCCTGTAATATTCATCCACCGCAGCTAGAAATCGTCCAAATCGTAAAGCAAGAATGAAGTTTCCAAGTCAAACGCCAAGTCCCTCGTCAACAGCTAAACCCATGTAAAAGATGTTAATTATAGGCATTCTAACCATAAAGACTTACAAAATGGATTTGTAATTTTCCTCTCTTCCTTGGATTTGTTAGTAGTAATGTGATCAGCTATGGATACGAAACTGCGAAGAAAGATGATGGCCAGTAAGTTTGTAGATTATTGTACTTAATCCCATTCATGTCTGGCAATTTTGAAGACAAGTTAAAGGACTTTGGTGTTCTGTTGTGAGATCATCCTTATTGGTAAAACTCTTTCTTGTTCTTGATTCTTTTGCAGTTCTCATCATTAGCTGGAGATTTGGTAACTTAACAGATGAGTGGTTATTCTGAGTTAATTGGGATTGTTTTGTTGCTATATGGGCTGTGATTGAGACTTAATGCCTGGCTACCTGACCCAAACCTGCCTACGTGTGTCTGGTTCGGGTCATAGAGGTGTGAAAGGAAACCCGGCGCGTGCCCGAATTCTGGACCCGGAAGTCCGACCCGACCTGAACCCGACACACATCGTCGGGACCCGTCTGGTCGGGTGGCAGGCCTTTACATTAGTAAATGGGTAAAGGCCTGCTACCTGTTCCGACCCCGACTGGGCCCCACGACGTGTCAGGGTTGGGTTGGGCGTCCGGGTCCAGCATTCGGATTTGGGTCGGGTTTCCTTTGCACACCTCTATCTGGTTGGGTCTGAATTCTGCATCCAGCATTTGTGTTCGGGTCGGGTCAGGCTGGACTGTACTGTATTGTTTTTGTTTTAATCTACGATTTTTTTTTTGGTTTCATTAATTTGTTGTTTTTGAGTCGGGTCAGGCATTTAAAAAAAAAATTAAAAGACTCTGTTCGGGTTGGCTGTTGTCGGGTCGGGTTTTGATTTTATACCCGAGCCAGGCTTTATTGAGACTTCCCTTGAGATGAGCTTACAGTTCTAATACATCTAGACAGTGTACTACTACAGTTAGGCTCTAGATTGACCAGTAGGTCTCCTATGACCTTGTTCATGGTGGCTTGGTGAATACTCTGCTTTATGACATTAAAAATGTAATGCAGAATGTATTTTCAGTGCCACTGATTTATGGGAAATGAATAAATGTAATTTTCTGTGGAATTCTAGGATTTGTATTTAGTGCTTTGAATTCCATGAATCTGGCCATTATCTATGAAAGCTGTAAATGCTTGACCATCTATATTAAATGTTATGTCTGCATGCACTTCCTGTCTACAAAATACTTCTTCCTGTTATACTTTTATTAACTTGTCACCACCTTCCTTTATAAAATTCCTGTCTGTTTACAATGGAAAACACCTATGTAAACTTGCTCTAATAGTTTCCTTCCATCAGTGGTTGTGCTGTAGTGCCTCAGTTTGTCACTTCCCAATTTCTTAAGCTTGTACTTCAGACAATCCTACAAGTATTTTAAAATAGGGATTGAATTATCTCCCTGCCCTGTAATTCCACTTAACAGGAAGACTTCATTTGCATTTGTATTCTAGATCTAGCCGGGCCCTTAGCCAAGCTGTTCAGTACAGCTACAACACGGGTATCTACCCAACATTGTGGAAAGTTGGCTGGAGATATATACTGTCCACAAAAAGCAGGACAAATGCAATCCAGCCAGTTACAGCCCCATCAGTCTACACTTGATCATCAGCAACGTGATGAAAGGTATCGTCGATCGTGCGATTGAGAGACAATATAAAGTAAAGGTACATAGAGTCATACAGCACAGAAACAGACCCATCGTGTCTGTGCCGGCCATCAAGCACCTACCTATTCTAGTCCCATTTTCCAGCACTTGGCCCGTAGGCTTGTATGCTGTGGCATTTCAAGTGCCCATCTAAATATGACTTGAATGTTGTGAGGGTTCCTGCCTCTACCACCTCTTCAGGCAGTGCGTTCGATTCCAACCACCCTCTGGGTGAAATTATTTTTTCCTCAAATCCCCTCTAAACCTCTTGCCCCTTACCTTAAATCTATGCCCCCTGGTTATTGATCCCTCCACTAAGGAAAAAGTTTCTTCCTATCTAATCTATCAGTGCCCCTCATAATTTTGTATACCTCAATCATGTCCCCCCTCAGCCTTCTCTGCCCTAAGGAAAACAGCCCTCGGCTTTTCTCTCTCTCTTCATAGCTGTAATGCTCCAGCCCAGGCAATTTCCTGGTGAATCTCCTCTGCACCCTCTCCAGTGCAATCACATCCTTCCTATAGTGTGGTGATCAGAACTGTACACAGTACTCCAGCTATGGCCTAACTAGCGTTTTATTCAGCTCCATCATAACCTCCTTGCTCTTGCATTCTATGCCTCGGCTAATAAAGGCAAGTATCCCATATGCCTTCCTAACCACCTTATCTACCTGTGCTGCTGCCTTCAGTGATCTATGGACAAGTACACCAAGGTCCCTCTGACCCTCTGTACTTCCTAGGGTCCTACCATCCATTGTATATTCCTTCGCCTTGTTACTCCTCCCAAAATGCATCACTTCACACTTCTCCAGATTAAATTCCATTTGCCACTGCTCCGCCCATCTAACCAGCCCATCTGTATTGTCCTGTAATCTAAGGCTTTCCTCCTCACTATTTACGACACCACCAATTTTCATGTCATCTGCGAACTTACTGATCATACCTCCTATATTCAACGTCTAAATCATTAATCTACACTACAAACAGCAAGGGTCCCAGCACCGATCCCTGCGGTACACCTGGTCACAGGATTCCACTCGCAGAAACAACTCTCGACCATCACCCTCTGTCTCCTGCCGCTAAGCCAATTTTGGATCCAATTTGCCAAATTGCCCTGTATCTTATGGGCTCTTACCTTAACCAATTTCCCATGCAGGACCTTATCAGAAGCCTTACTGAAGTCCATTTAGACTACATCAACTTCTTTACCCTCATTTACACACCTAGTCACTTCCTCGGAAAATTCAATCAAGTTAGTTAGACATGATCTCCCCCTGACAAAGCCTTGCTAACTATCCCTGATTAATCCCTGCCTCTCCAAGTGGAGATTAATCCTGTCCCTCTGAATTTTTTCCAATAGTTCCCTCACCACTGATAGACTCATTGGCCTGTAGTTACCTGGTTTATCCTTGCTACCCTTGAATAATGGTACCACATTCGCTGTCCTCCAGTCCTCTGGTACTCCTTCTGTGGCCAGCGAGGATTTGAAAATTTGTGACAGAGCCCCTGCTATCTCCTCCCTTGCCTCACATAACAGCCTGGGATACATCTCATCTGGGTCTGGTACGATTCTAAAGTGGTTGCAGGAGCAGATGGACCTGGGTGTATATGTGCATAAGCCATTGAAGGTGACAGGACAGGTTGAGAGAGCGGTTAATAAAGCATACTGTATCCTGGCCTTTATTAATAGGGACATAGAGTATAAGAACAAGGAAGTTATGTTGAACTTGTATAAGACACTAGTTTGGCCTCAGCTGGAGTATTGTGCCAGTTCTGGGCGCCACACTTTAGGAAAGACGTGAGGGCATCAGAGACAGTATAGAAAACATTCATGAATGGTTCCAGTGATGAACTTCAGTTATGAAGATAGATTGGAGAAGTTAGGACTGCTTTCCTTGGAGAAGGGAAGGCTGAAAGGTGATTTGATGGAGGTATTCAAAATCATGAGGGGTCTGGACAAAGTGGATAGAGAGAAGTGTACCCATTCATGAAAGGATCTAGAATGAGAGCGCACAAATTTAAAGCATTTGGTAAGAGAAGCAAAAGTGATATGAGGGAAAACTTTTCACGCAGAATGTGGTTTGGGTCTGGAATGCACTGTCTGAGAGTGTGGTGGAGGCAGGTTCAATTGAAGCATTCAAAAGGGAATTAGACTGTTATATGAAAAGGAAGAATGTTCAGGACTACGGGGAGAAGGCGGGGGAATGGAACTGAACGAATTGCTCTTTCAGACATGAATGGCCTCCTGCACTGTAACAATTCTGTGATTCTGGCACTTACTCAACAGCAACCTGCTCACCACGCTCAGTTTGGGTTGCTCCAGGGCCACTCGGTTCCAGACCTCATTTATATCCTTGGCCCAAACATGGACAAAAGAGCTGAATTCCAGAGGTGAGCATTTGACTTGAGTGTGGAATCAAGGAGCCCAAGCAAAATTCAAGTCAATGGGAATCGGGGTGGGAGGGGGGGGCGGCGGTGGTTGGTGGAAACCTCTCCGCTGGTTGGAGCCATACCAAGCACAAAGGAAGATGGTTGTGATTATTGGAAGCCAATCATCTTAGCCAGGACATCCTTGCAGGAGTTCTTCAGGCCCATCCATCTTCAGCTCTTTCATCAGTGACCTTCCCTCCAACATAACATCTGAAGTGGGAATGTTCATTGATTGCACTGTGTTGAGTACCATTTGCAACTCCTCAGATAATGAAGCAGTCTGTTCCCACAAGCAGCAAGACCTGAACAACATTCAGGCTGGGGCTGATGGCTGGCAAGTGATATTTGCAAGACAAAGTGTCAGGCAATGACCACCTCCAACCAGAGAGAGAGAATCTAATCATCATTCCATGACATTCAATGGCATTACCATTGCTGAATCCCCCATCACCATCCTGGGGTGGATGTTACCATTAATCAAACTCAACTGGAGCAGCCATATAAATAAAGTGGCTGCAAGAGCTGGTTAGAGTCTGGGTGTTCTGTGGCAAGTAACTCACTTCCTCACTCCCCAAAGCCTCTCCTCATCTACAAGGCACACATTAGGAGTTTGATGGAATACTCTCCACTTGCCTGGATGAATGCAGCTCCAACAATACTCTAACTCCGACATCATGCAAGACAAAGCAGCCTGCTTGATTGGCGCCCCATCCACTACCTTTTATAAACATTCGCTCCCTCCACCACCTGCACAGTGGCAGCAGTGTGTGTCATATACAAAATGCACTGTAGCACGTGCCAAGGCTCCTTCGACAGCACCTTCCAAACCTACAACCTCTACCACCTAGAAGGGCAAGGACAGCAGATGCATGGGAACCCCACTGCCTGCGAGTTCCCCTCTAGGGTGGCACAGTGGTTAGCACCGCAGCCTCACAGCTTCAGTGACCCGGGTTCAATTCTGGGTACTGTCTGTGTGGAGTTTGCAAGTTCTCCCTATGTCTGCGTGGGTTTCTTCCGGGTGCTCCGGTTTCCTCCCACATGCCAAAGACTTGCAGGTTGATGGGTAAATTGGCCATTATAAATTGCCCCTAGTATAGGTAGGTGGTAGGGAAATATAGGGACAGGTGGGGATGTGGTAAGAATATGGAATTAGTGTAGGATTAGTATAAATGGGTGGTTGATGGTTGGCACAGACTCGGGCCAAAGGGCCTGTTTCAGTGCTGTATCTCTAAACATAAACTAATTCACTCCTCATCCTGACTTGAGAACTGTATTGCTGTTCCTTCACAGTCGCTGTGTCAAAAACCTGGGTCCCTCCCTAACAGCACTGTGTGTGTACCTACACCAGATGGACTGCAGCAGTTTAAGAAGGCGGCTCGCCACCAACTGCTTGAGAGCAATTAGGGATGAGCAATAAACGCTGGTCTTGCCAGCAATGCGCACATCCCAAGAACGAATATATAAAAAAAATTGACACCCTTGTCCATAACACCATGGGATTGACTTTTATTTATATCTTGAATAACATGTAGCATGTTGGGTTTAGGAGACATGGATTCAGGAATTATGGGCTTAAGCAACAGAGAGTTTGTCATTGAAGTTGGGTGCTGGGTCTGGGATATGGCAATATTCTTGACACTATTTGGAAGGGTAGGCTCAGATTTGTAAGTATTGAAAAGTCTCTGGATATGTCGGTAGAGGATTCCATCATGTAGGTGGATGCCTGGACCTGCGGTGCTGAGGAAGTCCGGCTACACGAGGTAAGTCTTCAGTGTCTGGAAACCGAACACCATCCCATGTACTGGGAAGCATTGGGTGCCTAGGCATGACGGTTATCTTGTGGGGGTGGGGGGGAATGGAGGTCTGATAATGGGAGAGGTGGTAGAATTTGGTAGCACTGAGGTGGCTAGGGATATAACAGCATAGGGTAGGCATTGGAACAGTTTTGGGAGAATATGGTCTGTATTCCTTTTCCTGGTTAATTGCTTGGGACCAGGCCTGAAGCAGTTTAAGCGCAAAATCCAGAGTTTTTAATATATTTTCCTGCTGTGTACAAGCATACGGTAATCAAACGATAGTGTTTAAACTCTTTCTTTGTACTTCATGCTGGCACTCCTAGGCCATAGGCAGGTTCTGGGGGATGATTCTGAGCAAGTACTCTGCATTCCACCTCCCCTTTGCTCTTTTCCCTGTCTTTTGTTCCCCAGTGGAAAGATCGATGTTGCTACATTAACATACTCATTGGGAGTGATTCGGCTAGGGCTGGGTCTTTGAGAGGTTGTCAGTAGAGGTGGTTCAAGGACCTAGCCTGAGGTAGGTGGAGCTGTTGAGAACAGTGTCATCTAGCTCTGAGATGAATAAACAGTTTTGGAGGGCCTGATCTGGAGGAAGTTCTGTGATAAATCAAGTGATCAGAGCTACGTCAAAAGTTTAGCTTTTGCTGGAAATATATGCTGTATGGAAGATTTTGAATATTTTACGAAGCAATTTGTGCATAAGTTTAGATACGTAAAGTTTTTATGGCCTTTTTCTCCAAATAGCCTCTCCCAGTAGATTGCATGGCTCAGGGTGGGTGGAGAGAATCTGTATAGTTACATAAGGCATCACAACTCTGTGGGACAGACTAGATACACATGTAGGTCTTTCCTGTCTGTCAGTATTTATATGCTCCTAAAATTCATGAACATATTCTTTTGAAGCTTGTGTTTTATAAACATTCTAAAGATCCCAAGTTCTTACTAGTTTCTCACTCTACAGCAAATAAAGCATCAGTGGAAGAATGGGACGAACTCGATTGCTGTTCGGAAGAGCCAGTGCAGCTGCGATGGGCTGAATGGCCTCCTTCTGTGCTTTACTATTCTAGGATTCTATGAAAAGATGAAACTATATAGAAGAGGGGGTTGAGGTGATTGGTTGTTATGGTGATTGCAGCATGAAGGAATTAATAGTTACGTAACTGGTGGATTGTGGAAGCTGTGGGGACAAATGGCCCTGAGGTGGTCCTTACATGTAATTTGATTGTTTTGATTATTATTAGTGTGTGTTTTTAGTATTAGTGAAGATATTGATTATATTTTTGTTTCAAAGTGTTAATTGAGTTTTGCTCAAATATCTGTCAGACCATCAAGATTTCTCTGAACCCTGTGGTCCCATTTTGTTTTATTTGTCCTGAGTTTTGCTTTCCTCTCCGAGTCTGACATTAACTACAGATAGGTAGTTAACAATCCCGTAAACTCCACCTGAAGCTGGCATGTTGAACATATGATGGAATGACTGCTGAGGGGCCTTGGGGTAATGCATACATGGAATTGTGATATTACTGTAGAATTTCTAAGCAAGTGAGGTATAGTCTAATCTTCTGAAAGAGATTGTGAAATTAACCTGCATCAGAGGTTACATTGTAACTTTGACCTTTTGAGTTAGGTTTAATGTTAAGCTAACACTGAGCTTTCCAGCATAGTGACTTTCACTGCAGTCAGTATGTCTGCAAAAAGTAAAAGATTCTCTGCACTGTTTCTTCTCGCCACCCCCCCCCCTCCCTGCCCCCAACTCTCCCCCAGATGATTAATTCCATGCTTGATTATAGTTACTTGATGCTGATTGTACTCTTCCCATGGGGACATTCAGTTGTATCAAACTGCTACGAAGTCTAAGAAAAAGAATGAAACCGGACGGACTACCCAGCATTGACCTAGGCACTGGAAACGACGACGACAAACCCTGTTGACCCTTCAAAGTCCTCCTTACGAACATCTGGGGGCTTGTGCCAAAATTGGGGGAGCTGTCCCACATATTAGTCAAGCAACAGCCTGACAATCATACTCCTGGAATCATACATTATATCCCTGGGTATGTCTGTATGTCCTGTCCCACTAACAGAACAGACCCACCAGAGATGATGGCACACTGGTATACCGTCAGGAGGGTCTCCAACAAAAAACCCATGACCCTAAAGAACAGCTGGTGGGCTGAAAGAGGGCAGGAAGTACAGCAACTCGCTGACTGCCATGACATGCATGGACTCTTCAGCGCAGTCAAGACCATTTACGGCCCCAGTACTCAAGGACCTACCCCACTGAGAGCAAAGAATGGAGTGGTGCTGATCAAGGACAGAGAGGAAGTCAGCGCTCGTTAGAGGCCTGCTACCCGACGGAACCCGACAACATGTGTCGGGTCGGGCCCATCTTCAGACTCCGGCTTTCGGGCTCGGGTCGGGCCAGACACGCAGGGTCGGTGCTGTGCCGGTAAGCATTAAAAATAAAAAAACGTACCTGAGCTGGGAGTCCGGGATGAAACAGAGTCTGCGCAGTGAGTGAGTGACATCACTATGATATCACGCATGCGCAGCAGCTTCGTGGAGGTTCCGAGTCGGGAGTTAAGTAAAGGGATGGCCGGTTCGGGCTTGGGGCAAAAGCAGAGGGACTCTGGCCAGATCAGGCTCGGGTCCGCGGTGGTTCAGTCGGGTTCGTTTTCCCAACCTAAAGTAGGTCTCTAGCGCTTGTTGGAAGGAGCGCTTCGAAGATCTCCTCAATTGCGACTCAGTCCTTGATGCGAGTGCCCTCGGCCACGTTCCACAGCATGCTACCCACCACGACAGCATAGCTCCAGCCTGACAGATCGAAAAGGTCATTTATTTATTTTATTTATTTAGAGATACAGCACTGAAACAGGCCCTTCGGCCCACCGAGTCTGTGCCGACTATCAACACCTATTTTATATTAATCCTACATTAATCCCATATTCCCTACCACATCCCCACAATTCTCCTACCACCTACCCACACTAGGGGCAATTTATAATGGCCAATTTACCTATCCACCTGCAAGTCTTTGGCTGTGGGAGGAAACCGGAGCACCCGGTGGAAACCCGCACAGACACAGGGAGAACTTGCAAACTCCGCACAGGCAGTGCGCACAATCAAGCCCAGGTCGCTGGAGCTGTGAGGCTGCGGTGCTAACCACTGTGCCGCCCATCTGACAGCTTAAAAGAAAACATGCCGCCAGTGCAGATGGAATGCCTGCCGAAAAATCTAAAATATGGCGGAGCAGCACTCTTGACACATACATGGTCTTATCTTCCTCATCTGGAAGGAGGGGGGCGTGCCAGGGATCTCGGATGCTGTAATTATGACCATCTTTAAAAAGGTGGCAAGACCGACTGTAGGAACTGCAGAGGGGTATCCCTGCTGTCTGCCACAGGGAAGGTCATCGCAAGAGTCCTTCTCAACCGCTGCCTCCCCATGGCTGAAGAATTCCTACCGGACTCGCAATGTGGATTCCGTCCATCAAGAGGCACAGTGGACATGATCATCACAGCAAGACCAATTCCATGAAAAATGTAGGGAGCAGCAGCAACCTTTTATACATGGCCGCCTTTGACCTCACAAAGAGCTTTGACTATCCCAACCGGGAGGGTTTATGGAACATCGTCCTCAAATTTGGCTGCCCGGAGAAATTAGTCACCATCCTCCGCCTGCTGCACAATGACATGCAAGCTGTAATCCTTGCCAATGGATCTGCCACTGACCCAATCAGAGTGCAAACTGGGGTCAAGCAAGGTTGTGTCATCGCACCAACGCTCTTTTGCCATCCTCCTCGCCACAACACTCCACCTCATCTTGAAGCTCCCTGCGGGAGTAGATATCCTCTACAGGAGGAACGGAAAACTATTCAACCTATGTTGCCTCCAGTCCAGAACCAAGGCCGCTCCAACCTTGGTCATTTGAGTTGCAGTATGCTGGCAAGGCTTGTGCATGCGCACATTCTGAGGCCGAGCTTCAAACCCTCTTCAATGCTTTCATGGAGGTGTATGAAAGAATGGGCTTAAGCTAAACATCCAGAAGACACAGGTTCTCGACCAGCCTGCTCCCACAGTGCAGCACTGCACCCCGCCCCCTGATGACCAAGATCCACGGCGAACCAATGTGGATCACTTCTCATGCTTTGGGAGCCTCCTCTCAGCAATGGCGGACATCGACGTTTAATCTCTGCATCGCCTCCAGTGTGCCAGTGCAGCCTTCGGCCGTCTGAGGAAAAGAATGTTTCACGACAAAGGCCTCAAACCTGGCACCAAGCTCGTGGTCTACAGTGCTGCAGTGTTACCTGCTCTCCTGTATGCTTCAGAAACATGGACACTGTACAGCAGACATCTCGAAGCCCTGGAGAGATAGCACTAGCAGTGCCTCTACAAGGTCCTGCAAATTCAGTGGCAAGACAGGTGCTCCAATGTCCTTGTCCCCTCTCAAGCCAGTATTGAGACATTGGTCATGGCTAGTCAGTTATGTTGGGCAGGCCACATTGTTCGCATGCCTGACACATGACTCCCAAAACTAGCTTTCTTCTCCAAGCTCCGTCACGGCCAGAGGCAACCAGGAGGGCAGAGGAAACGCCACAAGGATGTCCTTTAAAGCCTTCCTGAAAAAATGTGATCTCGCCACTGATTCGCGGGAATCTCTTGCCCGAGAATGCCCAAAATGGAGAAGCAGCATCTGCAAAGGTGCCAGTCAGTTTGAACAACGTCGACATGTCCAGGCAGTGATCAAGTGCAAACAGCGGAAATTCGAGCATCCCATTCCCTCACCCTACCTTACTGCTAACCCAGCAGAGAGCTAATTTTTGCACAGACTGACTTTGGACAAGGGTAACCACCAGAGGCAGCTGAAGGCATGGATTCTATCTTAATGCCAAAATCCTTGAGCTCTTCATACTTGTTGGTGAGAGTGGGGGCAGTGGAAAGGGGTTAAAGAAAATAAATTGCTCTCTCGAATTATCCAGGAATAGTGGGTGGTTTTGGCAGAGATGGGCATGGCCTGTTAGCACTTCATGCAGTCCAACTACATCTGATGATAGATGGCTGAATCAGTTCTGCTTCAGGTATGTATACCTCTGAACCAAGAGCCGGTGTAGGTGTCATCCAGTAGGAGTGGGGTGTGTGGATTTGGGTGTTAAATGACCAAGATACAAGAGCGTGAAGATTTTACTGGAGGTGAGGGAGTGGTTAAGCAGATGTACACTTGTGTATGGAAGGCTAAAGGCAGGCAGTCAGCTAGGTTGAGGCTCAGCTACTCGCTGGACTTCTCTACTCTAATCCCGAACTCCCAGTACTCTTTTTAGTTTCTCTTTCATACGGTCTAAGCTTATTTTGTCCATCAGAGTTCCTGCTCCTTGGATCCCGTTGCACTAAACTGATCATCCAACTGACCTTCCTGGCCCCCATGCTGTTTAACATTGTAAATGATTCCCACTCGAGTACTGTCTGCTCCCTTTCAGAATATTTATCACCTGCCTACTATCCCTGACAAATTACTGCTTCAATTCCAACCTTCCTTTTTTTCTCCAAATCCCTTAAATGGTGTTACTTGCCAGATCTTTGTCCTTCTCTTGCACAACTCCATCTGAATCCAGCTACTTGGGTTTTCAGCTCTCTAAGACCACCAAAACTCTCCTAACCAAAGATTTTAAAGACATTCTTTGGCTGTGAGCCTGATGCACTATTCCTCCTTGGCCCCACTGCTGCATTTGACACTATAGACCACACCATCCTCTAATGCTCCCCTCCGTTATTCAGCTTAGTGGGCCTCTAATTGGTTCCACTCGTACTATCCAAACATAGCCAGAGCATATCCAATAATGGTTTCTCTTCCCACCCCCACTGAAGAAAATCTGGTGGAAAAGCTTGAAGCGCATTAGAGAGCTGCCAATGAATCCTGTACTCTGGCTACCTGTAAATTGGTGTTTGGGCGCTTTGAGCTAAGATGCAATCTAAGTTTGGAATGCGCACTCCTGTCAAATAGTAATGCATAGTATCTTTATTTTTTTGAGGAAGTCGAAGGAAATACTATAATAATGTGTGTTTGGAACTAAATGTTTTTGGATTTTGTTTTCTAACCCAGGTGATGAATTTTCTGCCAGCTTCTTGATTCGAAATGGAGCTCGAGTAAACGCAGCTACGTATGGAGAGCAAGAGACACCACTTCACCTCGTGGCCTCATACAGTCCAAAAAAGCATTCCGTGGAAGTAATGGCAGGAATGGCACGAATTGCACAAGCACTATTAGAAGCATCTGCCAATTCGAATGTGCAGGATAGCAAAGGACGGTGAGTAACCATTGACAAAATGGTTATTTTGGGTACGTTGCCTTCTGACATCTCTTCTACCTAGCTTCTTACAGCATGATAGACTGCAACTGAATGTGTGCTTCGGTGACTTCCAGCACTTCAACACATTTATTTAGAGATACAGCACTGAAACAGGCCCTTCGGCCCACCGAGTCTGTGCTGACCATCAACCACCCATTTATACTAATCCTACATTAATCCCATATTCCTACCGCATCCTCACCTTCCTTCAAATCCCCTACCAATACTAGGGACAGTTTATAATGGACAATTTACCTATCAACCTGCAAGCCTTTGGCTGTGGGAGGAAACCGGAGCACCCGGCGAAAACCCACGCGATCACAGGGAGAACTTGCAAACTCTGCACAGGCAGTACCCAGAATTGAACCCGGATCGCTGGTGCTGAGAGGCTGTGGTGCTAACCACTGTGGCACTTGTGTATTCGTTTCCCCCCCACCCACCCCTCATCTCGCCGCCTCCTCGGGGCCCTCCCACCAATCTAGTCTCCTCGCCCCTGCCCCCCCCCCCCCCCCCCCACCAATCTTGCCATTTTGTGTATCGTTTTCAATCCTGTCTGGACTTCTGAGCAGCATTCCTGAATTTTGAACATGCCTTTGGAGCAGATATACTAATCATTTATGAGTCGTATGCCATTAAATACAAGAGTTATTAATCTGAGAAAAATGTGCAAAGAGAAACGAGCACGTTTCTCAGCTGAACCTCTCAATTTTTATTTATGGAAATCAGAACTTTCTTAAAGAAAAATATCATGCATGTATGGCGGGTGTGAGGTTGTACTGGATTTAAAAAGCCAACATGGTAACTACTTTTGAAAGGTGACAAAGCAAACCTAGGTAGTAACACTCAAAAATCTTGCAAAATAATGGAATTGGTCATTAGAAACCAGCTTGCGAATTATGTATGAAAATAACCTGATAAACAGCCAACATATTTGTCAAGCAACTTGCCAAGCCCCCTTCAACAGCACCTTTCCAAACCCGCAACCTCTACCACCTAGAAGCACAAAGGGCAGCAGATGCATGGGAATGCCACCACCTGCAATTTCCCCTCCAAGCCACACACCATCCTGACTTGGAGCTATATTGCCATTCCTTTATTGTGACCAGGTCAAAATCCTGGAGCTCTCTCCCTAACAACACTGTGGGTGTACCGACTTCACATGGACAGCAGCTGTTCAAGGCGGAGGTTCACCACTACCGTTTCAAGGGCAATTGGAGATAGGCAACAAATGCTGGTCTTGCCAGCGACTCCTATCTCATGAAAGGATACAAACCGTTTTCAGAAGGGGGTTCCAGTGTTGCTCTCTTTGCGCACGTCGCTCTTCTAGTAACGCTTGAAGGTTAGCGAGTGGCTGAAAGAAACAAAGTGGGTGATGTCAGGCTGCAGAGATGTACAGCAAGGAGGACCCATGTTATACTAACACCTGGATTCAAAAATGTAATAAAATAAATGTAATAAAAGCTGATCAGATTCACATACTACACTGCTTTTTTTTGGGTGAGTGGACTTTGAAGCAGCCAAAGAACTAATGCAAAGTGGATAGAATTATGGAAGATGAAATTTCATACCAATAACTTACTGTAAAGTGTTCCATTTTGGAAGTTAAAAATGGGTCGTGAGGGGTGTATAGTTAATGGTGTAAACGTGCTTATGGAAGACCCTGAAAGGATGTCAGGAGCAACATTGATTCTCTACTCTGGCCATACTCAGCCATTGCTTTTGAGGTCTTGGATGTTGATCGCTGATCTGCAGAGAAGATTTTCTCCCCCCCCACCCGCCCTCCACCCTTGCCCTTGAGGACCAACTTAATCCGTATGGGATAAAAAAACTATTAATCTGGAACACTGGCACGACTAAGGGGCTTGGGCACAAAGTTTTTAAAATAGAAACAGTTCAGGGCTAATGTCAGAAGTCACTGTCACACAGTGAATCATGACCAGGGTGGTCATTGGAGCTTTGGGTGGTGGGTAGAGACAAGAACTTGAGGCATTCAAGCAACACTTGAATGCTGTAATCAAGGGCCCATTGTTTGCTATAAATGGATGAGTTGCATGGGTAAACTGGCTTTCATCTGTACTTTGTGACTGAGCTACACAATAAAAGAACAAAGAACAGTACAGCAGAGGAACAGGCCATTCGGCCCTCCAAGCCTCCACCGATCTTGATGCCTGCCTAAACTAACACCTGCACTTCCAGGGCCCATATCCCTCTATTCCCTTCCTATTTATATATTTGTCAAGATGTCTCAAACGTCGCTATCGTATCTGCTTCCACCACTTCCCCTGGCAGCAAGTTCCAGGCACTCACCACCCTCTGTGTAAGAGAACTTGCCTCGCACATCCCCTCTAAACTCTGCGCCTCGCACCTTAAACCTATGTTTCCCAGTAACTGACTCTTCCACCCTGGGAAAAAGCTTCTGACTATCCACTCTGTCCATGCCGCTCATAACTTTGTAAACCTCTATCATGTCACCCCTCCACCTCCGTCGTTCCAGTGAAAACAATCCGAGTTTTTCCAACCTCTCCTCATAGCTAATGCCCTCCAGACCAGGCAACATCCTGGTAAACCTCTTCTGTACCCTCTCCAAAGCCTCCACGTCCTTCTGGTAGTGTGGCGACCAGAATTGCACGCAATATTCAAGTGTGGCCTAACTAAGGTTCTGTACAGCTGCAACATGACTTGCCAATTTTTATACTCTGTGCCCCGACCGATGAAGGCAAGCATGCCGTATGCCTTCTTGACTACCTTATCCACCTGCGTTGCCACTTTCAGTGACCTGTGGATCTGTACGCCCAGATCTCTCTGCCTTCAATACTCCTAAGGGTTCTGCCATTTACTGTATACCTCCCACCTGCATTAGACCTTCCAAAATGCATTACCTCACATTTGTCCAGATTAAACTCCATCTGCCATTTCTCTGCCCAAGTCTCCAACCGATCTATATCCTGCTGTATCCTCTGACAATTCTCTTCACTATCCCCAACTCCACCAACCTTTGTGTCGTCCGCAAACTTACTAATCAGACCAGCTACATTTTCCTCCAAATCATTTATATATACTACAAACAGCAAAGGTCCCAGCACTGATCCCTGCGGAACACCACTAGTCACATCCCTCCATTCAGAAAAACACCCATCCACTGTTGCCCTCTGTCTTCTGTGACCGAGCCAGTTCTGTATCCATCTTGCCAGCTCACCTCTGATCCCGTGTGACTTCACCTTTTGTACCAGTCTGCTGTGCAGGACCTTGTCAAAGGCTTTACTAAAGTCCATATAGACAACATCCACCGCCCTTCCTTCATCAATCATCTTCGTCACTTCCTCAAAAGACTTAATCAAATTAGTAAGACACGACCTCCCCTTCACAAAACCATGCTGTCTCTCGCTAATAAGTTTGTTTTTTTCCAAATGGGAGGAAATCCTGTCTAATAGTTTCCCTACCACTGATGTAAGGCTCACCGGCCTATAATTTCCTGGATTATCCTTGCCAGCCTTCTTAAACAAAGGAACAACATTGGCTATTCTCCAGTGCTCTGGGACCTCACCTGTAGCCAATGAGGATGCAAAGATTTCTGTCAAGGCCCCAGCAATTTCTTCCCTTGCCTCCCTCAGTATTCTAGGGTAGATCCCATCAGGCCCTGGGGACTTATCTACGTTAATGCTTTGCGAGACACCCAACACCACCTCCTTTTTGATAATGAGATGACTGAGACTATCTGCACTCCCTTCCCTAGGCTCATCATCCACCAAGTCCTTCTCTTTGAATACTGATGCAAAGTACTCATTTAGCACCTCGCCCATTTCTTCTGTCTCCACACATAGATTCCCATCTCTGTCCTTGAGTGGGCCAACCCTTTCCCTGGTTACCCTCTTGCTCTTTATATATGTATAAAAAGCCTTGGGATTTTCCTTAATCCTGTTTGCCAATGACTTTTCATGACCCCTTTTAGCCCTCCTAACTCCTTGCTTAAGTTCCTTCCTACTGTCTTTATATTCCTCAAGTGCTTCATCTGTTCCTAGCCTTCCAGCCCTTACAAATGCTTCCTTTCTCTTTTTGACTAGGCTCACAATATCCCGTGTTATCCAAGCTTCCCGAAACTTGCCAAACTTGTCTCTCTTCCTCACAGGAACATGCTGGTCCTAGATTCTAATCAGCTGACGTTTGAAAGACTCCCACATGTCAGATGTTGATTTACCTTCAAACAGCCGCCCCCAATCTAAATTCTTCAGTTCCTGCCTAATATTGTTACAATTAGCCTTCCCCCAATTTAGCACCTTCGCCCGAGGACTACTCTTATCCTTATCCACAAGTACCTTAAAACTTATGGAATTATGGCCACTGCTTCCGAAATGCTCCCCCACTGAAACTTTGACCACCTGGCCGGGCTCATTCCCCAATACCAGGTCCAGAATGGCCCCATCCCTTGTTGGACTATCTACATACTGTTTCAAGAAGTCCTCCTGGATGCTCCTCTCAAATTCTACCCCATCCAAGCCCCTAGCACTAATTGAGTCCCAGTCAATATTGGGGAAGTTAAAATCACCCACCACCACAACCCTGTTACCTTTACATCTTTCCAAAATCTGTCTACATATCTGCTCCTCTACCTCCCGCTGGCTGTTGGGAGGCCTGTAGTAAACCCCCAACATCGTGACTGCACCCTTCCTATTCCTGAGTTCCACCCATATTGCCTCGCTGCATGACCCCTCTGAGGTGTCCTCCCGCAGTACAGCTGTGATATTCTCCTTAACCAGTAATGCAACTCCCCCACCCCTTTTACATCCCCCTCTATCCTGCCTGAAGCTTCTAAAGCCTGGAACATTTAGCTGCCAATCCTGCCCTTCCCTCAACCAAGTCTCTGTAATAGCAACAACATCATAGTTCCAAGTACTAATCCAAGCTCTAAATTAATCTGCCTTACCTGTTATACTTCTCGCATTGAAACAAATGCACTTCAGACCACCAGTCCCGCTGTGCTCAGCAACATCTCCCTGCCTGCTCTTCATCTTAGTCCTACTGGCCTTATTTACTATGTCCTCCTCATTTACTTCATTAGCTGTCCTACTGCTCTGGTTCTCACCCCCCTGCCACACTAGTTTAAACCCTCCCGAGTGACGCTAGCAAACCTTGCAGCCAGGATAGTAGTGCCCTTCCAGTTTAGATGCAACCCGTCCTTCTTGTACAGGTCCCATCTGTCCCTGAAGAGAGCCCAATGGACCAGATATCTGAAACCCTCCCTTCTACACTAGCTGCTCAGCCACGTGTTTAGCTGCACTATCTTCCTATTTCTAGCCTCACTGGCACGTGGCACAGGGAGTAATCCAGAGATTACAACCCTAGAGGTCCTGTTTTTTAACTTACTACCTAACTCCCTAAACTCCCCCTGCAGGACCTCATCACTCTTCCTGCCTATGTCATTGGTACCGATGTGTACCACAACCTTTGGCTGTTCACCCTCCCCCTTCAGAATGCCCCCTGTCCGTTCAGAGACATCCTTGACCCTGGCACCAAGGAGGCAACATACCATCCTGTAGTCTCTCTCTCGTCCACAGAAGCGCCTATCTGTGCCCCTGACTATAGAGTCCCCTATAACTATTGCTCTTCTGCGCTTTGTCCCTCCCTGCTGAACAACAGTGCCAGCCGTGGTGCCACTGCTCTGGCTGCTGCTGTTTTCCCCTGATAGGCCATCCCCCCCAACAGTATCCAAAACGGTATACTTGTTAGAGAGGGGGATAGCCACAGGGGATTCCTGCACTGACTGCCTGCCCCTTCTAGCGGTCACCCATCTATCTGCCTGCACCTTGGGTGTAACCACTTCTCTAAAACTCCTGTCTATGACGCTTTCCGCCACCTGCATGCTCCTCAGTGCATCCAGTTGCCACTCCAACCGATCCATGCGGTCTGTGAGGAGCTGCAACTGGGTACACTTCCTGCAGATGTAGTCGCCCAGAACGCTGGGAGCGTCACGGACCTCCCACATCTCACAGGTGAAGCACTTCACCCCTCTAACTGTCATTTCTAGCACTAATTAGTTAATTAATATAAAATAAATAAATACGTATTAAATTCTTACTAAATTATGATACACTTAACTATATGGTTCCTAGTGCTAGATTTCTACAATAAATACTAAATGCTAACTAAATACAGTAATCTCCTCCCTCTGGTTTAGCTACTCTACTTATTAATTAGTTAATTAGCCACAATTTTGTGCAGTATCACTAATTTCTCAGGACTGCATCTCTAATTCTGCAGCTTGAGCTATATATCTCTATCCAAGTTGGGCAGACATCTGGCCCTCCAATAGCTGTACAGCTGAGAGTTCAAAGTAGGGAATCCATGTTGGAGCATGATTTTCAAAGTGTTCATGTCCACGTTTTGTAAGGAATCCACATTAAAGGTCTGCAAAGGAAACCCGACCGAGCCTGAATGCCGGGCCTGGAAGTGCGACCCGACCCTGACGCATGTCGTTGGGGTCGGTTAGCCGGCCTTTACATCAGTACATGGGTAAAGGCCTGCTACCTGACCCCGTCGGAACCCGACGACGTGTCCGGTTTGGGTCAGGAATTTCCCATATAAGGCTATCCAACAGGGCATTGCAGTACTTTAATCTGCATTGATTTCGCCTCCTGAAGTAAAATAGTGCTACCATGTGGCTGAAGAAAACTATTTTTTAATGATATTGAATTCTGCCTGTACATTGAGACATTGTGAGGCTGTTGGCTTTAAATGGTGCTTGTTAATCTGAATAAAAGATGATCTTAATCCTCGTGTATATGCACCTCCGAAGTTATTTTAAATCTGCTTTGTGGAGAAATTTATTCCATTCGAGTTGTTGGTGTTCCTTTCCTTGTGTTTACAACATCAGCTTGGGCCTTGCTACTTTTTGAATAGCGATTGTAAGGATCTTGAACTTAATCCTACAATGTGTCCGCAGTCCAATTGGCTGTTGGAAGGGACTGTGAGCAGTCTGGATTGCTGAATGCTGTGGATACGCTACCATGTGAGGGATGCACCATTTAGTTTTTAGGAAAATTTGTTAAATCCTCTTGATCAAATATATCCAACTTGTGGGAGTATTTAAAATGTGCAGCTGTGCACCATTTGTTAACTCCCTCACTGCCTTCTCTCTCTTTCTCCCTCTCTTACACAGGACCCCTTTACACACATCTATATTGGCAGGCAATGAGTATGTCTTCATGCAGTTACTGCAGTGTAAACAGTAAGTATGAATCACGAATCCCATCATTGTGCCTTCTGAGAGCAGCTGCTTGTTGATTTCTAAAGTTAAATTGTTTTTGTTGTGAGATTCCATAATATCTTTGGCCAACTTTGTTCTAGATGTGACTTGGAGTTGAAGGACCATGAAGGAAGTACAGCACTGTGGTTAGCACTTCAGGATATAACGGTGGACTCTGATCAGTCAGTGAATCCATTTGACGATGTTCCGGTTGTGAATGGCACCTCATTTGATGAGAACAGTTTTGCAGCAAAACTTATTAAGCGGGGTAGCAATCCAGATGCTCCAGATGCAAAGGGTGAGAAACTAGCAGCTGCACAATGAAAACTAGATGTGTGAATACCACTGTTGCCTTAAGCTGTGCAGTGATCTGGAATGTACTGCACAATGCAGCAAGCAGGCTGTGCACTGCAGTGAGGAATTGGATAACATTGGTGTATGTTAAGTGACTTGCGTGTGATTAGAAACTAGATGATTGATGGAGCTGCTTTATGTATTCTGGTGTGATAATGTGGCACACGTCCTGACTACTCCTAGCCTACCCACCATCTGCAAGAAGCAAGGCAAGAGTGTGTGTATGCACCGCTTGCCTGGATATGTGTAGCTGCAACATTCAAAAGTTGGCAGTGTCCTAAGATTGAGCAGTTTTCTTGATTGGCGCCACTCACCAGGCTCAATATCCAACCCCTATATCACCAGCATACCATGGCTCCAGTGTGTACTGTTTTCAGGATGTGCTGCACCAACTCTGAGGATGCTTGGATAGCACCCCTCTCCCCCGCATCTTCTACCACCGCGAAAGGCAAGAGTAGCAATGTTGAGGGAACATCATTACTTCCAAGTCACACCATCCTGACTTGGATGTACGTTGCTGTTCCTTTATCATCACTGGGCCAATATTTTTGGAATTTCCTATCTGATACCATTGTGGGAGCACCATCACCACATGGTGAAGATGTACCATCAGCTTCTTAGGGTTGTTGGGAATGGGCAATACTTGTGGTCTTGCCACCTCCCGAGAACAAATATAAATGAGTTCCTCTATGGAGCTCTGAAAGATGGGGAATTCTGCCCTTCAGTGTAACATTTGAGTTACCTCTGGGATTGTCCAGGGAGTAGTGGTGACTGTGGCTGTCGTAATGTCTATGCCACCCATCTGTTCTGCTTAGTCTGTTAAAGGGAGGAATGTCTCAAAAAAGCAAGAACCATGGTTCATCACAGTAAGAAGTTATCATGATGTCTGACTGCAAGACTTGTGATGTTTCCATAGTAGAAGGAACATGTTATGTACAGGAGTCCATGTAGTGACACAGTTGAGTTCTGGTTCACTTCTGACTTGGGAGAGGCTGTGAACAGTACCTCTTGCACTGTCAGTTTGCTTATACTGTGCATATACACAAACTCAAAGGTGGTTTCTGGATCATTCCAGATTGTCTCGCTTAAAGAAAGGCATAGAAAGTGGGAGACCTTTAGAAAGAAAGAAGAATAAATTTGCATTTATATAGCAACTTTCAAATCCTTGCGACGTCCTAAAGTGCTTTGCGGCCATTGAAAATGTGGCAGACGGTTTAAGCACAGCAAGTTCCAATGAACAGAGAGAATGACTCCGTTAATCTGTTTTTGACATAAGTTGGAGGGTAAGTGGAGACTGAGGCACTGGTAGAACTTCCCTAATGCTTCCAAAAGTGCTGGAAGATGCTTTATGTTCACCTGAGCAAGCAAACCGGTTAACATCTCAACCAAAACATTGGCATCTGACAAAATGGCACTTCAGGAATTGTCAGCTTAGCTTGCTGTCCCATGTGAGAAAGATGGGTTTTGTTTGTGCGTCATAAGGTCAGTTGTAATCTTGGCTGGTAGCTAGAAGAGAAGAAAGATTTTATCTTATTTACTGGCTGCCTTATGGCTTTCTCTCTGATTCACCAAAAATCTAAGTGTCTCTTTATAACTTGCCGATTGCCATAGATTAATGCTTTCCAGGTAATACAATTGGGAATGTGTGTCTGGTTTGTTGCCCAAGACTACCTGAATCTATCTATCTTCAGTTGTTTTAGAATTTTTTTTTTTTTTAGTTTAAAGATGAAAAGATGATTTTTCTGTAAAAGCAAAATACTGTGGATGCTGGAAATCTGGAATAAAAACCAAAGTGCTGGAAATACTCAGCAGGTCTGGCAGCATCTGCCAAGTGTTCTGAAGAAGTCATATTCAACTCAAAATGTTAACTCTATTTCTCTCTCCACAGCTGCTGCCAGACCTGCTGAGTGTTTCTAGCACTTTGTTTTGATTTGTCTTTTCTGTGTCTGGCACAAAAGTACCAGTGGGAATTATTTCCAGTAGCGTTCTGAAGACAACTTTGATATAATCCTCAAACCATCTAAAACTCTTGTATTTGATGCACTTCCTGTCAATTTTCCCCTCTATAAATTCCTTACGGTTATATTTATAAGGCTGCGTTTGTTGAAAACACTGCCACTAGGTGGCGCTGCACTGACATATGCGCAAATGCAGCCTGCTCAACTTAAACGTCACAGTCAGCGTTCAGGCAGCTGCCAGGACTAAAGATGGCGCTGCTCAAATCTCACAAAGGCAACGTAAATACATGGCAGCACACAATGGCTGGAGAGATCGGCTGGCTAATGGCTGCTGCCTATGTAAACTTGTCATGCTGTAATTACACCCTCTAACCACTGGTGGCATTGTAAACCAGTTTTCTCTCCCAGCCTATACTGCAGATAAATTCCTATCCTGCAAACAGCTCTGCTTCCCAAATTGTCGAAGTTTGCCATTTAACTAACAATGCAAAATCTAGTAATAACAATGGATGGACTTTAAAATGATGACTGAATTTGTTTGTTATTCCCCACCCTCTAACCTTGCTTCACCTGAACACTACACTTGGTCTTGACTCCCTATGTATATAGCTGTAGGAGATTGACAAGTATATGAAACACTTTTGGATACTTGAGACTAAATGTAAACAAAGATGTTATTTATCTATGTATTATAAAGTACTGGTCTGTGGGAAGTCTCTGCAGCCCATTATCGTCATCAGAGGCTTCTAATGCACTGAACTACTTTTGACTCTGTTGCCAGGGAATTGTTTGATGCAAAGAGCATCCGAGACTGAAAATGAAGCTGCTGCACTTTTCCTGGTTGCTCATGGGGCCAAGGTTAACCACACCAACCACTTGGTGAGTTTTTAAAGTTAAAAGTTCTCAAGGAGTTGTCATTTTAATTTATAATAAATGGAGAAAACCTTGTGATAAATTACATTATAACACATCAATGCAGCCCATGCAATCCATCAGATTGTGTTAAATTCTGTTCCAGGGAATTGAGATACAAAGAGTGGCTGAAGTAGAGTATGAAACTGCTTTTAGTAGCTTCGCGCATGTAATTCACCAGAACAAGTGAAGATTTCCCTCAGTTAAGGAGTAAATGCACCACATGCAAGTTGACAAACGAGCCTGACACAGCCCCAAGGTTTGGTTTGTGGCATTAGCCAGTCTCAAATGGGCTGCTATCATTGGCTTTGAATTGGAGTGAAAGAAAAAACTGGCCAAAGATTTTCTTGCCCTCGATTTGTTATCCAGTTACCCTGATGAATGTGTGGACAGGATTGGACAGTTTGAGTGAGACTGGAAGGCTGGTCTTGGCCACAGACCTGCAACAGTAGCTTGCTTTAGAAAGTAAAGGTCAAAGTTTGGAGAAAAGAATGTCAGTCTTTCCAGTTGCCATGGAAATTTACAGCATGGAAGGAGACCATTTAGTCCATGTCCCTGCTGGCTGACAAGTAGCGATCCAGCCTAATCCCACTTTCCAGTTCTTGGTCCGTAGCCTTGTAGGCTACGACACTTCAAGTGATTATCCAAATACTTTTTAATTGTTATGAAGGTTTCTGCCTCTACCATCCTTTTCAGGCATGAGCTCCAGGTCTCCCCCAACCCTTTGGATGAAAAACAATTCCCCTCTAATCTCTACCTCTTACTGTAAATCTATGCCCCCCTGGCTATGGACCCCTCAGGCAAGGGGAATCTGTCCTTCCAATCCACTGTATCTAGACCCTTCATAACTTTATACACTATTGGGTCTCCCCCTTAGCCTCCTCTGCTCCAATCTTTCCTCATAACTAAAAATTCTCCAGGCAACATTCTCTTAAATCTCCTCTGTATCCTCTCTAGTGCAGTCACATCTTTCCTATAGTGTGGTGACCAGTACTCCAGCTGTGGCCTAACTAGTGTTGATCATAAATATGTATTTATGTACTTCATGCTTTTTACATGGATTTCCGGTTGACTGTTCCAAAGTGTTTTCCATCTGTAAATGATTTTGACATTGACACCATCACTTCATCATTGAGGTTTCTTTTGCCGAAACCATATCTCCAACTTTGATAAAACTGACTTAGTTTGTAGCTTGAATTTTCCAACAGCTAGTTAGTTGCAGAGAAAACCTCCCAACAACATGCCATTACCTTACTGCGCTGAGGTAACATTTTCCGTTTCTCCATAACTTGACATGGGTGTAAAGGAGATTTACTGGAATGGTATCGGGTGAGGGACTTTAGTTATGTTAAGGTGAGAAAGAAGCTGGAATTGTTTTTCTCGGAGCAGATAGGTTAAAGGGAGATTTAATAGAGGTGTTCAAAATTGAGGGTTATTTAATAGAGTAATTAGGGAGAAACTGTTTCTAGTGGCAGAACGGTTGGTGGCCAGAAGGCACAGATTTGATTGGATAAAGAACTAAGATGAGAATTTTTTTTATGTAGCTATGATTTGGAATGTACTGCCTAAAAGCATGTGTGGAAAGAATTGTATTTGCAGGATTTAGTGGTGTTTTTCGAAAGGAAATTGGGTATACACTTGGTAAGGGGAACAAATTTGAGGGTTATGGGGAAAGTGCAGGAGAGTGGGATTAATTGGACAGCTTTTTCGAAGGACGCAGGCTGAATGGCTGCCTCCTGTGCAGTATCATTCTAATGAAATTGCTGTGCCTTTGGAATAAGATTGCCAGTTTAATACAAATAGTCCTTGGTTACTAGGAGATAATTGAGACCAGCAGGTGGAGGAAACCTTTTTGTATACTAAATGCTAAAATGTAGCATTGCCAAGCTATTTAAGGTTAAAGGACCCAAATGTTGATCACAAATTGAACAGCTGTGCATAGCACAAGATTTTTTGACTTAATGTTTTCCCAAAGAAAAGTCAAATTGCATCCATAGCAAATCTGTGACTCCAGCATTATTCTTCTCCTCCTGTGCTCAATCCAGGGTGAAACTCCACTTCACACAGCCTGCCGTCATGGCCTGGCAAATCTTACTGTAGAACTACTGCAGCATGGAGCGAATCCCAACATCCAAACCAAACGACCGATTCCTGTTAGCACAGGTGTGTCGCAAGACTCCATGGAGGGTCTCTACTTGCAGACACCACTTCACATGGCAATAGCACACAATCATCCAGACGTGGTGTCTGTGATACTGGAACAAAAAGGTAGGTTTACTCCTCTCTCCCAGTTGATACCAAGATTGTTAAGCTGTCAAATAATTGTAAGTGTTAGTGAATGATGACCTTTATGTGGAGTAAAATTAACATGGCTTGAAAAGATTATTTGGTAAACCTAAGTTCAGATTCTCTCCCTCACCTCCCTTTTCTTTGTTTTCTTCATTTCCGCCCCATGGGATTTAGGAAGAAGTTTGAGATTTGCCCAGTGATAATTAAATGTGTTTTTAATTTATTCCTTGGAATACACTATTACGATTATACTCTAGAATTGATCAGTTTGAGTCAGTTTGCACTCTTTGTGTAATTGCAGACATTGCTTGTATGGTTAAGTGGTGAAATATTGTGATGTACTTCTTTGGGGAGCTACCACAGAAATACAAAGTAAATCGGTACTTCAAAATGAATTTAGACCTTTTTAGTTCCAAACTGTTATGTCAATAAGAGCATATTTATGTAAAATATATTGCAACATCCGTGCAAAGGTTACTTAAAAGGTTACGTAGCATCAGAAAATGCTTGCCAAATCGGAGATTTTTTATTTTTATTTAGAGATACAGCACTGAAACAGGCCCTTCGGCCCACCGAGTCTGTGCCGACCAGCAACCACCCATTTATACTAATCCTACATTAATCCCATATTCCCTACCACATCCCCACCATTCTGCTAACACCTACCTACACTAGGGGCAATTTACAATGGCCAATTTACCTATCAACCTGCAAGTCTTTGGCTGTGGGAGGAAACCGGAGCACCCGGCAGAAACCCATGCGGTCACAGGGAGAACTTGCAAACTCCGCACAGGCAGTACCCAGAACCGAACCCGGGTCACTGGAGCTGTGAGGCTGCGGTACTCGCCACTGTGCTGCCCTCTCTGATTATTTCAAAGAGCTGGCTGTTAAATGGTTAAACCCCTGTGGTTTGACACTAATCGTTTGCATTAATCATAATTGAACATGACTACTTGCTCTGAAGAACTGAGATGAAGAAAACTAATTATATTCTTTTAATCAATTTAGCAAATGCACTTCATGCCAGTAATCTGCAAATCATTCCTGACTTCAGCCTCAAAGATTCAAGAGATCAGACAGTCCTAGGGCTGGCTCTGTGGACGGGTAACTATGAAAGTATTTTGTATTAATCTCATTCCTTTTGTACCTGTAACGTTTTTAAAAGTTTATATATTTCTGCTCCAGTGACCTGCTATAGTGAGTGTTCCTGTAATATGGGGTAAAGCTGTTGTGACGAGGTGAGCTGATGTCTTGATATCTGTTGTGATGTAATCTGGTATTACTGAAAGAATAATTGATAAGTCAGTGGGTAACTTTGTGCCTAAAATAAATCGCCTTCTGCCTTTTTGAACAGGTCTGCTTTAATCTGCATCAAGATATTTGGGGAGGCAGAAGCAATTTTAAAAACAGGTTACAAAGGGATATAGATAGGTTAAGTGAGTGGGCAAAGACCTGGTAAATGGAGTATAGTGTAGGAAAGTGTGAAATTGTCCACTTTGGCAGGAAGAATAAAAAAGAAGCATATTATCTAAAAGATTGCAGAGCTCTGAGATGCAGAGGGATCTGGGTGACCTAGTGCACGAATCACAAAAGGTTAGTATGCAGGTACAGCATGTAATTAGGAAAGCTAATAGAATGTTATCGTTTATCACGAGGGGAATTGAATACAAAAGTATGGAGGTTATGCTTCAGCTGTACAGGGCATTGGTGAGACCACATCTGGAGTACTGTGTACAGTGCCGGTCTCCTTGTTTAAAGGAAGGATGTAAATGCGTTGGAGGCAGTACAGAGAAGATTTACTAGACTAATACCTGGAATGGGCGGGCTGTCTTATGAGGAAAGATTGGATGGGCTAGGATTATGTCCGCTGAAATTTAAAAGAGTAAGAGGCGACTTGATTAAAACATATCCTGAGGGGTCTTAAAAGCAAAATACTGCGGATGCTGGAAATCCGAAACAAAAAGAAGAAATGCTGGAACCACTCAGCAGGTCTGGCAGCATCTGTGGAAAGAGAAGCAGAGTTAACGTTTCTGGTCAGTGACCCGAGGCGTTGACTCTGCTTCTCTTTCCACAGATGCTGCCAGACCTGCTGAGTGGTTCCAGCATTTCTTCTTTTTGTTCCTGAGGGGTCTTGATAGGGTGGATGTGGAAAGGATGTTTCCCCTTGTGGGAGAATCTAGGACTAGGGGCCACTGTTTAAAAATAAGGGGTCACCCATTTAAGACATATGAGAAATTTTTTCTCGGATGGTCGTGAGTCTTTGGAATTCTCTTCCTCCAAAGGGCAGTGGAAGCAGAGTCTTTGAATATTTTTAAAGCAGAGGTAGATAGATTCTTGACGAACAAAGGGGTGAAAGGTTATCGGGAGTAGGTAGTAATGTGGAGTAATCAGTTCAGCCATGAACTTATTGAATGGCGGAGCAGGCTCGAAAGACCGAGTGGCCTGCTCCTAATTTGTATGTTCGTATGTAAATTTTAAGAAATGCCATGGCTTTTCTCGCTCTGCAATATGCCGTGGAGCCCAAAGGTTAACCGTAGGTCTGACTGTGCTCTCCCTGCAGGTATGCATACAATAGCAGCACAGCTGCTGGGCTCAGGGGCAGCAATTAACGACTGTATGTCCGATGGTCAGACTCTACTGCACATGGCAATTCAGAGGCAAGACAGCAAGAGTGCCCTCTTCCTCCTTGAGCACCAAGCTGATATAAATGTTCGGTAAGTGAGATGCTATATAGTGCATATATAAGTTGCAAAGAGAATATGGTCTGTATCTTTTGTGCAAAATCTCATTTGAATAAAAGTTAAAAGGTCCACATTGTGACTTTTTAAAATTATATCTTGCTGAAGCTTTGTTTTCCCCAAAATGCATTTTACATTTGACTATCCTTGGTTTTCATTTCTTCACAATTATTTTTTACTTGCTGTTTTGTTATTTCTCTCTCTTTCCTCCCTTCTTTTGTTTACTTTATTTATCTTTGACAGAACCCGTGACAGTGAGACAGCTCTTCAGTTGGCCATCAAAAACCAGTTACCACTTGTGGTTGATGCTCTTTGTACCAGAGGTGCAGATATGGCTGCACCGGACGAGAAGGGAAATGCACCATTGTGGCTAGCCCTGGAGAGTGGGCTTGAGGACATAGCCTCCACCTTGGTGAGTGCACTCAACATTGAGTTGAACCCTTTTCGTTAACTTTAAGTACTTTCAATTGTTCTGATGCATGGGTCTGTAGAAGGAGGAAAATACAATTTATTTTTCTTCTCTACAAAAAAAAATATTCTTCAAGTGTGAACTTTTGCCACACCAGTCTTTGGATGTTAAAATAGATGTACCAAGCCAGAAACCTCCCCTTGTAGGGAATGTAAAACCAGTCATTCATTGTATCTCACAGACCTGCAATGTGTCATGCTGCAGGTTCTGCTTGTTAAAAGAACTTTAGACTGATTTACATAGTTTACAGCACAGAAACTGGCCACTCAGCCCAACAGGTTAATGCTCCACACAAGCCTCCTCTTACCTTGCTTCATCTCGCTCTATCAACATATCCTTCTAATTCCTTCTCCCTCATGTAACTATTTAGCCTCCCCTTAAATGTATCTATGCTATTAGCCTCAATTGCTCCAATGTGATGACAAGTTACACATTCTAATCACCCTGGATAAAGAGTTTACTTCTGAATTCCTTGTTGGATTTACTAGTGACCATCTTTATGACCCCTAGTTTTAGATTCTCTTCTCTCCTCTCTCTCCCCTGCCCCACCCAATGAGTATAATCATCATCTCTGACTATCCTATTGAATACTTTGATTCTATCGGGTGACCTCTATATTTTTTTTTTCAGCCTTTAATAGTTGTACACTCTTACTTCTGGCACCATCTAAGTAAATCTTTCTTGTGCTTCTGTATCTTTTCTGCATATGGAGACCAGAAACCAATATGGCCAACATGTAGCAAGTCCAACAAGAAAGGGTGCAGTTTTGGACTTCATTTTAGGAAATGAAGCTGGGCAGGTGGAAGGAGTGGCAGTGGGAGAGCATTTTGGTGGTGATATTTCAGTCAGTTTTAACATAATTGTGGAAAAGAACAAAGTTAGAACAGGAGTTCGTTCTCAACTGGGGCAAGGTCAATTTTACTAAACTGGGGAGTGATTTAGTGAAAGTGGTCAAGAAACAGCTACTTGAAGGTAAATCAGTGTCAGCAGTGAGAGGCATTCAAAGGAGAGGTGCAGAGTAAACATGCTCAAAGAGGGTGGGATGGCCAACTCTAGAGCCCCATGGATGTCAAGGAACTTACAGGGTAAGAAGAGGCAGAAAAGGAAAGCTTATGTCCAACACTCAGAACTCAATACTACAGAAAGCCACGAGGAGTATAGAAAGTGGAGGGGTGAAATCAAAAAGGTAATTAGGAAAGCAAAGAGGGCATGAAAAAATATTGGATAGCAAAATCGAGGTGAACCCAAAGATGTTTTATCAATACATTTAAGAGGATAACTAAGGAAAGAGTTAGGGCCCATAAAAGACCAAAAAGGGTGGAAGATGTTGGTATGGTTCTTAATGAATACTTTGCATCTGTCTTCATGAAAGAGGGGGACGATGCAGATATTGTAGTTAAGGAAGAGGGGTGTGATGTATGAATGTGATCAACATAGGGACAGAGGACACATTAATGGGATTATCATACTTGAAAGTGGATAAATCACCAGGGCTAGGTTAAAAGAAACCAGGGAGGAAATAGAGGACGGTCTGTCCATTATTTTCCAGTCCTCACTGGATACAGGCGTGGAACCGGAGGATTGGAGGACTGCTAACGTAGTACCTTTGTTTAAAAAGGGAACGAGGGATAGACTGAATAATTACAGGCCAGTCAGTTTAACCTCAGTCGTGGGCAAATTATTGGAATCTATATAAACAGTTTGGATGTAAATGTAGAGGGAATGATCAAGAAGATTGCAGATGACACGAAAATTGGCCGTGCGGTTGATAGCGAGGAGGGTAGCTGTAGGCTGCAGGAAGATATCAATGGATTGGTAAGGTGGGCAGAAAAGTGGCAAATGGAATTCAACCTGGAGAAGTGTGAGGCGATGTATCTGGGGAGGTCAAACAAGACAAAGGAATACACTATTAATGGGAGAATACTGAGAGGTGTAGAGAAAGTGAGGGACCTTGGAGTGAATGTCCACAGATCCCTGAAGGTAGCTAGCAGGACAGGTCGATAAAGTGGTTAAGAAGGCATATGGAATCCTTTTCTTTATTAGCTGAGGTATAGAATATAAGAGCAGGGAGGTTATGCTGGAACTGTATAAATTATTGGTTAGGCCACAACTTGAGTACTGTGTGCAGTTCTGGTCACCTCATTACAGAAAGATGGAATTGCACCGGCAAGGGTACAGAGGAGATTTATGAGAATGTTGCCGGGACTGGAAAAATGCAGTTATGAGGAAAGATTGGATAGGCTGGGGTTGTTCTCCTTGGAACAGAGGAGGCTGAAGGGAGATTTACATAGTGGTATTGTTACTGTACTAGTAACTCAGAGACCCAGGGTATTGCTCTGGGGACATGGGTTAAAATCCCACCACAGTAGAAGGTGAAATTTGAATTCAATTAATAAATCTGGAATTAAAAGCTGGTCTAATAATGGCCATGAAACCATTGTTTTTTTTTAAATGACAAATGCATCTGGTTCACTAATGTCCTTTAGGGAAGGATTTCTGCTATCTTTACCTGGTTGGGCCTACGTGTGGCACTAGACCCACAGCAATGTGGTTGACTCTTAATGCCCTCTGAAATGGCCTAACAAGCCACTCAGTTGTATCAAACCGCTAAGAAGTCGATAAGGAATGAAACTGGATGGACCACCCGGCATCGACATAGGCATTGGAAATGACAACGGCAAACCCAGCCCTGTTGACCCTGCAAAGTCCTTCTTCCGAACATCTGGGGGCTTGCACCACAGACTAGTCAGGTAGCAGTCAGACATAGTCATACTTACGGAATCATACCTTCCAGGCAACGTCCCAGATACCGCCATCACCATCCCTGGATATGTCCTGTCCCACTGGCAGGACAGACCTGGCACAGGTGGCAGCACAGTGGTATACAGTCGGGAGGGAGTTGCCCTGGGAGTCTTCAACATCGACTCCTGACCCCATGAAGTCTCATAGTATCAGGTCAAACATGGGCAAGGGAACCTCCTGCTGATTACCACCTGCTGCCCCACCCACCCTCCGCTGATGAATCTGTAATCCTCCATGTTGAATACCACTTGGAGGAAGCACTGAGGGTGGCAAGGGAGCAGAATATACTCTGGGGGATTTCAATGTCCATCGAGTGGCTCAGTAGCATCACTACTGACCGAGCTGGCCGAGTCCTAAAGGACATAACTGCTAGACTGGATCTGTGGCAGGTGGAGAGGGAAAAACATACTTGACCTTGTCCTCACCAATCTACCTGTCGCAGATGCATCTGTCCATGTCTGTATTGGTAGGAGTGACCACTGCACAGTCTTTGTGAAGATGAAGTCCCGTCTTCACATTGAGGATACCCTCCATTGTTGTGTGACACTACCGCCGTGCTAAAAGGGATAGACTTTGAACAGATCCAGCAACTGAAAACTGGGCATCCATGAGGCGTTGTGGGCCATCAGCAGCAGCAGAATTGTACTCGATCACAATCTGTAACCTCATGGCCACATATCCCCCACTCTACCATTATCATCAAGCCAGGGGATCAACCCTGGTTCAATGAAGAGTGCAGGAGGACATGCCAGAAGCAATAGTAGGCATACTTAAAAATGCAGTGTCAACCTGGTGAAGCTACAACCCAGGGTTACATGCACGCCAAACAGCATAAGCAGCATACGGTGGACAGAGCTAAGTGATCCCACTACCAACAGATCGGATCAAATCTAAGCTCTGCAGTCCTGCCAGATCCAGTCATGAATGGTGGTAGACAATTAAACAACTAATGGCGGCGGTGGCTCCACAAATATCCCCATCCTCAATGATGGGGGAGCCCAGCACATCAGTGCAAAAGATAAGGCTGAAGCATTTGCAACAAGATGTTCCGAGTTGATGATCCATCTCTGCCTCCTCCTGAAGTCCCCATCACAGATGCCAGTCTTCAGTCAACTCGATTCACTCCACATGATATCAAGAAACGACTGAAGGCACTGGACATCGCAAAGGCTATGGGCCCTGACAACATTCTGACAATAGTACTGAAGACCTGTGCTCCAGAACTAGCCGTGCCCCTAACCAAGCTGTTCCAGTACAGCTACAACGCTGGCATCTATCTGGCAGTGTGTAACATTGCCCAGGTATGTCCTGTACACAGAAAGCAGGACAAATCCAACCCATCAGCCCCATCAGTCTACTCTCCATCATCAGCAAAGTGATGAAAGAGGTCGGAGACAGTGCTATCAAGCGGCACTTGCTCAGCAATAACCTGCTCAGTGATGCTCAGTTTGGGTTCTGCCAGGGCCACTCAGTCCTGACCTCATCACAGCCTTGGTTCAAACATGGGCAAAAGAGCTGAACTCCAGGTGAGGTGAGAGTGACTGCCCTTGACATCAAGGTAGCATTTGACTGAGTATGGCATCAAGGAGCCCTGGCAAAACTGGAGTCAATGGAAATTGGGGGGAAATCTCTCTGCTGGTTGGAGTCATGCCTAACACAAAGGAAAATGGTTGTGTTTGTATGAGGTCAATCATCTCCGCTCCAGGACATCGCTGCAGCAATTCCTCAGGGTAGTGTCCTAGGCCCAGCCATCTTCAGCTGTTTCATCAATGAGCTTCCTTCAATCTTGAGGTCAGAAGTGAGGATGTTCATCATTGATTGCACAATATTCACCATTCGTGACTCCTCAGATACTAAAGAACAAAGAGAACAAAGAAAATTACAGCGCAGGAACAGGCCCTTCGGCCCTCCAAGCCTACGCCGATCCAAATCCTCTATCTAAACCTGTCGCCTATTTTCTAAGGGTCTGTATCTCTTTACTTCCTGCCCATTCATGTATCTGTCCAGATACATCTTAAAAGACGCTATCGTGCCCGCGTCTACCACCTCCGCTGGCAATGCGTTCCATGCACCCACCACCCTCTGCGTAAAGAACTTTCCACGCATATCCCCCCTAAACTTTTCCTCTTTCACTTTGAACTCGTCTCCCCTTGTAATTGAATCCCCCACTCTGTGGGGGAAAAAATTTCTTGCTATCCACCCTGTCTATACCTCTCATGATTTTGTACACCTCAATCAGGTTCCCCCTCAACCTCCGTCTTTCTAATGAAAATAATCCTAATCTACTCAACCTCTCTTCATAGCTAGCGCCCTCCATACCAGGCAACATCCTGGTGAACCTCCTCTGCACCCTCTCCAAAGCATCCACATCCTTTTGGTAATGTGGCGACCAGAACTGCACGCAGTATTCCAAATGTGGCCGAACCAAAGTCTTATACAACTGTAACATGACCTGCCAACTCTTGTACTCAATACCCCATCCGACGAAGGAAAGCATGCCGTATGCCGCCTTGACCACTCTATTGACCTGCGTTGCCACCTTCAGGGAACAATGGACTTGAACACCCAAATCTCTCTGTACATCAATTTTCCCAGGACTTTTCCATTTACTGTATAGTTCACTCTTGAATTGGATCTTCCAAAATGCATCACCTCGCATTTGCCCTGATTGAACTCCATCTGCCATTTCTCTGCCCAACTCTCCAGTCTATCTATATTCTGCTGTATTCTCTGACAGTCCCCTTCACTATCTGCTACTCCACCAATCTTAGTGTCGTCTGCAAACTTGCTAATCAGACCACCTATACTTTCCTCCAAATCATTTATGTATATCACAAACAACAGTGGTCCCAGCACAGATCCCTGTGGAACACCACTGGTCACACGTCTCCATTACGAGAAACTTCCTTCCACAGCTGCTACTCTGTCTCCTGTTGCCCAGCCCGTTCTTTATCCATCTAGTTAGTACACCCTGGACCCCATGCGCCTTCACTTTCTCCATCAGCCTACCATGGGGAACCTTATCAAACGCCTTACTGAAGTCCATGTATATGACATCTACAGTCCTTCCCTCATCAATCAACTTTGTCACTTCCTCAAAGAATTCTATTAAGTTGGTAAGACATGACCTTCCCTGCACAGAACCATGTTGCCTATCACTGATGAGCCCATTTTCTTCCAGCTGGGAATAGATCCTATCCCTCAGTATCTTCTCCAGCAGCTTCCCTACCACTGACGTCAGGCTCACAGGTCTATAATTACCTGGATTATCCCTGCTACCCTCCTTAAACAAGGGGACAACATTAGCAATTCTCCAGTCCTCCGGGACCTCACCCGTGTTAAGGCCACAACTATTTCCCCTCTCGCTTCCCACAATAACCTGGGATAGATCCCATCCGGACCTGGGGACTTGTCCACCTTAATGCCTTTTAGAATACCCAACACTTCCTCCCTCCTTATGCCGACTTGACCTAGAGTAATCAAACATCTGTCCCTAACCTCAACATCCGTCATGTCCCTCTCCTCGGTGAATACCGATGCAAAGTACTCGTTTAGAATCTCACCCATTTTCTCTGACTCCACGCATAACTTTCCTCCTTTGTCCTTGAGTGGGCCAATCCTTTCTCTAGTTACCCTCTTGCTCCTTATATATGAATAAAAGGCTTTGGGATTTTCCTTAACCCTGCTTGCTAAAGATATTTCATGAACTCTTTTAGCCCTCTTAATTCCTCGTTTCAGATTGCGCCTACAATCCCAATATTCTTTCAAAGCTTCGTCTTTCTTCAGCCGCCTAGACCTTATGTATGCTTCCTTTTTCCTCTTAGCTAGTCTCACAATTTCACCTGTCATCCATGGTTCCCTAATCTTGCCATTTCTATCCCTCATTTTCACAGGAACATGTCTCTCCTGCACGCTAATCAACCTCTCTTTAAAAGTCTCCCACATATCAAATGTGGATTTACCTTCAAACAGCTGCTCCCAATCTACATTCCCCAGCTCCTGCCGAATTTTGATATAGTTGGCCTTCCCCCAATTTAGCACTCTTCCTTTGGGACCACTCTCGTCTTTATCCATGAGTATTCTAAAACTTACAGAATTGTGATCACTATTCCCAAAGTAGTCCCCTACTGAAACATCAACCACCTGGCCTGGCTCATTTCCCAACACAGGTCCAGTATGGCCCCTGCCCGAGTTGGACTATTTACATACTGCTCTAGAAAACCCTCCTGGATGCTCCTTACAAATTCTGCTCCATCTAGACCTCTAACACTAAGTGAATCCCAGTCAATGTTGGGAAAATTAAAATCTCCTATCACCACCACCCTGTTGCTCCTACATCTTTCCATAATCTGTTTCCATATTTGTACCTCTATCTCACGCTCGCTGTTGGGAGGCCTGTAGTACAGCCCCAACATTGTTACCACACCCTTCCTATTTGAGTTCTGCCCATATTGCCTCACAGCTCGAGTTCTCCATCGTGCCTTCCTTCAGCACAGCTGTGATATCCTCTTTGACCAGTAATGCAACTCCTCCACCCCTTTTACCTCCCTCTCTCTCCCGCCTGAAGCATCGGTATCCTGGGATATTTAGTTGCCAATCATGCCCTTCCCTTAACCAAGTCTCAGTAATAGCAATAACATCATACTCCCAGGTACTAATCCAAGCCCTAAGTTCATCTGCCTTACCTACTACACTTCTTGCATTAAAACAAATACACCTCAGACCACCAGTCCCTTTGCTTTCATCATCTGCTCCCTGTCTACTCTTTTCCTTAGTCAGGCTGACTTCATTATCTAGTTCCTTACAGGCTTTAGTTACTACCTCCTTACTGTCCACTGACCTCATTTGGTTCCCATCCCCCTGCCACATTAGTTTAAACCCTCCCCAACAGCGTTAGCAAAAGCACCCCCAAGGACATTGGTTCCAGTCCGGCCCAGGTGTAGACCGTCCAATTTGTAATAGTCCCACCTCCCCCAGAACCGGTCCCAATGTCCCAAAATCTGAACCCCTCCCTCCTGCACCATCTCTCAAGCCATAGGAATAGTCATCCTGACTATTCTTTCATTTCTACTCTGACTATCACGTGGCACTGGTAGCAATCCTGAGATTACTACCCCTGAGGTCCTACTTTTTCACTTGGTTCCTAACTCCCTAAATTCTGCTTGTAGGACCTCACCCCGTTTTTTACCTATATCATTGGTGCCTATGTGCACAACGACAACTGGCTGTTCACCCTCTCCCTTCAGAATGTTCTGCAGCCGATCTGAGACATCCCTGACCCGTGCACCTGGGAGGCAACATACTATTCGGGAGTCTCGTTTTCGACCACAGAACCGCCTATCTACTCCCCTTACAATCGAATCCCCTATGACTATAGCCCTTCCACTCTTTTTCCTGCCCTTCTGAACAGCAGAGCCAGCCACGGTGCCATGAACCTGGCTACTGCTGCCTTCCCCTGGTGAGCCATCTCCCTCAATAGTATCCAAAACGGTATACCTGTTGTGGAGGGAGATGACCGCAGGGGACACCTGCGCTGCCTTCCTGCTCTTTCTCTGTCTTTTGGTCACCCATTTCCTTTCTCCCTCAGCAATCCTAATCTGCGCTGTGACCAATTCGCTAAACGTGCTATCCACTACCTCCTCAGCATCGCGGATGCTCCAAAGTGAGTCCATCTGCAGCTCCAGAGCCGTCATGCGGTCTAACAAGAGCTGCAGCTGAAGCAGTCCGTGTAGAAATGCAGCAAGACCTGGACAATATCCAGGCTTGAGCTGATAAGTGGCAAGTAACATTCGCGCCACACAAGTGCCAGGCAATGACCATCTCCAACAAGAGAGAATCTAACCATCTCCCCTTGACATTCAATGGCATTATGATCGCTAAATCACCCACTGTCAACATCTTGGGGGGGGTTACCATTGACCAGAAACTGAACTGGAGTAGCCATATATATACACGGTGGCTACAAGAACAGGTCAGAGGCTAGGAATCCTGTAGCAAGTATCTCACCTCCTGACTCCCCAAAGCCTGTCCACCATCTACAAGGCGTAAGTCAGGAGTGTGATGGAATACTCTCCACTTGCCTGAATGGGTGCAGCTCCAACAACACTGAAGAAGCTTGACACCATCCAGGAAAAAGTAGCCCTTTTTGATTGGCACCCCTTCCACAAACATTCACTTCCTCCATTACTGATGCACCGTGGCAGCAATGTGTACTATCTACGAGATGCACTGCAACAATGCACCAAGGTTTCTTAGTCAGCACCTTCCAAACCCATGACTTCTACCACCTAGAAGGACAGGACAGCAGATGCATTGGAGCTCCACCACCTGCAAGTTCTCCTTCAAGCCACACATCATCCTGACTTGGAACTATATTGCCGTTCCTTCACTGTCACTGGGTCAAAATCCTGGAACTCGTTTCCTAACAGCACTGTGGGTGTACCTACCTCGCATGGACTGCAGCAGTTCAAGAAGGTGGCTCACCACCACTGTCTCGAGGGGAATTAGGGATGGGTAATAAATGCTGTCCTAGCCAGCGACGCCCACATCCCATGAATTAAAAAATTTGATTGACATGTACAAAATTGTGAGGGGCCTGGATCGAGTGGATGTGAAGGGCCTGTTTACATTAGAGAGGTCAGTGCATAGGGGGCATAGATTTAAAGTGATTCATAGAAAGATTAGAGGGGACATGAAAACTTTTTTTTCACCCAGAGGGTGGTCTAGAACTCTGCCTGTAAGGATAGTAGAGGCTGAAACCCTCAACTCATTAAAAAGGTGTCTGGATATGCACCTCAAGTGCTGTAACCCACATGGCTACGGACCAAATGCTGGAAGGTGGGATTAGGCTGGGTGGCTTGTTTTTATTTTTGGGCCAGTGCAGACACGATGGGCCAAATGGCTGCTTTTTGTGCTGTAAACTTTCTATGGTTCTATGAAATATGATCTAAGCTTTTTAGTATGCACATTCATTCATTAGCCCTGCTTTCTTTTCTCCTTTCATCCTTCCCTCCCCCAAAAGGAACCAGGATCACTTTCCATCCCAGTATTTTTTTATAGGGAGACCTGAGGAAAGCTCAGTGTGCTTCGCTGCTGAGTATTAACTAGAATCTCTCAAAATCAAGCAGATTGTAACAGAGCCAGAATTCTAGATATCACAAAATAGGTGTAGATGATTTTCCTTTGGGAAATATAATTATATTTTCAGATTGCTAACACTTTCGATTACAACATTAACTCCCACTTAAACCTGTCGGCAGGCAAGCATTTCTGGGAGTATCATTTCTTCAACACTAAGCCAGATGGTTAGCCTGAAAATTGTTTGTGTGGGACTTCACTCCATTACCTTCTGACCAAGAAACTAGTGATACCAGCTGAACAGAGCTGGCATAATGCTGGAGGTGATTTTTGGCATGGTGCATTTGTGTGTATTAGTGATGTCTGGTCCAGGAAGCACTATTGTTTTCAAATATCTTTATTTACTCTTGTTGTCCTTGGTGACAAGTCGATTAGGATTACAAGACCAGCAAGTGCACAACTTGATGTGTTGAATTGCCATGTAAGTTAATTCAGGGATCAGAACAAGTCTTCATTGTTCAAAATGCTTTGCCAACAGCAAGTGGAATGTGGGTTTAATGTTGATGTACATTCAATATCATTTGGACAAAGGTTGGATGACACTGTCTTATAACTAAATTCAGTGAGGTACTGGAGAAATGCCAGTGCTTGTGGGACTGTACCGATTGTGTTGGGGCCTGCAGGAGATGTGAAAGGATGAAAGGGGCAACCGCAAAATGACCTGTAGCTCACTTCTAGTAATATGAGCCTTTGATATTGGAATCTCCAATTATAACTATTGACTAAATCTGGACTGAATCCAGGAGAGTTTGATAAGAGCCTTGCATTCTGAGCCACGTTTTTGGATTTTGGGGTGAGTTACAGAGCCTAACTAACCAAATCCTGAAATCTTCCTTGGCCTTTTGGATGTAGAATTAAACTTTGAGATCAGTTTAGTCATACACTTTGTCACACCAACATGCTTTGTTGAATGATGATCTGTAATCCACTGACTGGAGACCTGATTTGATCCTTTTTAAATTTCTTATAAAAATAACAGATAAAAAACGATTTTGCCCGCAGCTTAAGATAGCCAGCGAATTTGCAACACAGTATCCTACATTGAAAGGCCTCTGAGGTGGAGACAAAATGCCTGCTCATCCCAGCAAGAAGCAAGACCCAGGAAGTTTAAGGGAACTGTCTATTTTTTATTTAGCAAGAAGAAATACACTGCTAAGTACCATGCTTGAATCACTAGATGACTGTCATAGGATGAGGCCCCTCTTCAACCCTCTTTCCCCCCTCCCCACCCCCTTATTTTTTATGGATTCTAACTCTGAATCTATCCTTCCCCACTCAGTAACCTATTTGACTTGCATGTGGAAGTTGGAGTGTACTTTATTATTTTACTTAGTTCAGGTTAATTATTATAAAGTTAACTACTTTCTTTAAATTCAAGCAAACCTGTCCGATTGGTTATGATCATACCAAATAAGTAGTCAGACACCGACTGAATTGACCAGTACATTCTCTTTAAATAAAATTCAACCTGTCTTTAACCAAACTTTGAGTACTTCGAAATGTCTGTTAAACACATGCAGATTTGTGGATCATTTGCATTGTCATAGGTGGCTCCACTAACTGTGTATAGTGGTTGCATATTTTTATGCACAGCAGCATTGGAGAAAATCAGAAAGCTGAAATTATATTTTGCTGTATTTTATCATGTTGAAGTGCTTGAGTGCAAAAATCACTCCCGTCTGGATAAGACTGGCCTAGATTGAGATTGGAAATATGGTCATGCAATCTTAAGCCATGCTTTAAACAATAGCAAAACAACTGTTGGGGAATTAAGTCATACACACTTGATGGTTACCATTTCTTTCTATCCCTGGTCTGTGCCAAGATAGGCAAGCATTTGGGTTGCCACAAGTCAGCCAGGATTCCAGCTGCTGATGGCAATGCAGTCATCCCTGCTATCTAGTGATGTCCTGTTTTACCACCGCTTATTTGGACACTCAAATGAAGGGCAACCAGTTGGGTGTTGTACCAATTGATATCTGTTAGCCATGGCTCAGTGGCAGTACTTTCACTTCTGGGTCAGGAGCTTGTGGGTTCAAATCCCACTCCAGAGACTTGAGCACCAATTCTTGGCTGGGGTAGTGCAGTATCTTTTTGGAGGTCATGTCTCTAGTGGCGTTAAAAAATTCCACAGCACTAGTAGAAGGGAGTAGGGGATTCACCCAGTGTCCTGGCCAACATTTATCCCTCAACCAACATCACTTGAAGAGATCATCTGGCCATCATCTAATTGCTGTTTATGGGAGCTTGTGATGTACGCATTGGCTGCATTGTAACTGTGACTACACTTCAGAAGTACTTCAATGACTCTAAAGCACTTTGCGGCATCCTGAGGAGATAAAAGTACTATATAAATGTAAGTCTCTTTCTACTGTGCCTGAATTAAACCATTAGGAGAGTGGGGGAAGCTATTAGGCCTATAATAGTGTTTCTCATTGCTGCTATGCACTGTTCTCTTGTTTAAGAATAGTTAATTTTAATTATGGAAATATCATTTGCATGGAAGTGTTGGGATTCTGCAGGGTTTAGTCTGTACTTGGTTTCAATCACAAACATGTAATTCGCCATAGAGGGATACATTTTTGGATTCAGAAGGGGAGCGATCCCACCTGACCAACCTCAACTTCTTTGTGCACTTGGGATGTTACTTAATGTGATGTACTTAAATTTTCAAAATGTATTTGACAAAGTTCCAAATGAACATGAGCCATAGTGACCAAATTCTGTAGTGCTTGATCAGACTCCATCTTAACACCGCATTCATACTGGCTATTGAAACCAGGCATTCAAGCCTTGGGAGCAGAATCACGGGGCTGATCCACAGCATAAGAAGTCTGAATTATGAGAAAAAGCTGGAGAGAGTTGAGCTTTTCAACCTGAAAAGGTGTCTGAGCAGAGATCTTGTGGGTATACAATAGTTGTAAAATGGAAATCAGGAATTCATGGCGATAGAGTTTCAAACTAGCAAAAGGTAAATTTAGGACTGTCATGAAAGTTTTATTTTGTATAGTTTATTCGTGGATGGAATAGACTTCCTGGAAGGCTAATGGAGGTGAAAATCCTGGAATTGTTTTGAGAAACAGTTGGATGCTGAAATGAGGGGACTTTAGGATGTTTCTAGGGCAAATGGCCGCCTTCATAATTGTTTTGTATCTTGTGAACAACTTGCAGAATTTCTCCAATGTAGTGAAACATTTGAAGCTGTTTCACAGATGAAGCAGTCAATAAGTGGAGGTTAGAAGAAATGAATGGTGCTGTGCTGAAAGTTAAATTTTGAGGAAGCTTTTAAAGATGGGGAGGGATGTAGTATGGTTGGAAGGGTTTTGGAAGAGGCTGTAACTCGAGGCTGTGCTGCTTTTGGTGGCGAGTTAGAACACTTTCTGCTGAGTATGGGATGCATTGTTAAGTGGGCCCAAAACAAGGATGCCTTCTCAGATGAGGGTGGTGAATGTGTTTATAAAAAAAAAAAAACTCCTCAGCCATGTCTGATAGTCTGGAATATGTTAATTTGGTTGTGTTTATGGTAACAAAATAACTGGAAGAATTTAAGAGGGCAATACAACTAAAGTAATAAAATGATTAGAGATTGAGATAGGATAAGTATATTTTGCTGGCTCCATGGCAGAATTGTACCCCCTGCGAGCGGGCTGAGGAGGGTGGTGCCATTCCTGTTGCCTGCCTCCCCCCGCTGCCATTTTATCAGCAGCAAGGGAGTTGGAAAACTGGCCGCATGTCCCAAGCCAACTGAGGCCTTTAAGTGGTCAAAAATTTGCCACTTAAGGGCCGCCTCCTGCTGCCGCTGGTATATTACCAGTGGCAGATGGGACTTTGCTGAGGGGGCTGCCTGGTAATACCTGGTGGCCTCCTTGCACACTCCTGGGGGTTGGGTGCCCTCCTGATCGGGCAGAAGCTGCTCTGGTTGGTCCACCTTCCCTCGCTCTCTTGATCGACCCGACCCCCCCCCCGGCAAAAACAATGTGTCACCAGGGCACAGCCAATTGTCCCTGGCGAGGCCCAAACCCCACTCACCTGTTCGGAGGGTGGCATCCATGATGCTGATCTGGGCCGGATGTACTCCCAGTAGTGGTCACCGCTCCTAGTGGCAGTGCTGGGATTGAAGAGCTGCCTCCCCTCTGGCCAACAGCTCTTGGAGGCAGGACTTCCTGCCTCAGTGCGGAAGTGCCAACCAAGGCCACTTAAGGCCCAGGACCCCACACAATTACTGCATGGCTTCCAGGCCTAGCAGAGGTGGGCCCGCCACAACATAAAATTTCCGCCCATGTTATTATGTTGTCTCTTTTATTTGTACAATAATTTATTGATATGCTTGGAATGTAGAGATCAAAGATAACATTGCTATAAGTGAGTGAGACTCCATGCTGCACTCATACTGGAATCATGCAATATGTCTCGAAGACCTGACACTGCATTGTTACAACTGCCATTTGGCTGTACTCTGCTGTTTATAGTAATGAGCTAAGAGTAGTCCAACAGTCTGTGTTATGGAGGCTGATGCAGGTGGTCACTAATGGATGGTATGAAGGGTTTGACGTTTGACTCGACTAAACAAGACATTGAGTTTATGCGCCAGTCCTGAAGAAACTGTTGAAATGGGCGGGAGATGGGGATCACTAAGTCCAATGAACATTCCTGTAGCCATTTTCCTGGTTTGTTTTGAATATTTTGCTTAAGTATTAACTTACTACTGTTCAGCCTGGTGCAATTGTTAGACCTGAATTAATATTCAACACTTGAAAATTTCTAGTTATTGATTTATATCTATTGCTATTCATCTCCTTCAAACACTGACTGGGTTTGTTTCTGTACAAATTTCGAATTTAAGAGGGAACTTTGATGGAGAGAAACTATTACTGCTAGTTGGGGAGTTGAGGACTAGGGGGCATAGTCAAAAAAAAAAAATTAGAGCCAGACCTTTCAGGAGTGAAACTCGGAAACGTTACTTCATGCAAAGGGTGGTGCAAGTTTGGAACACTCTTGCACAATTTGCAATTGATGCTAGATCGATTAATTTTAAAACTTGAGATTGATGGAGTTTTGTTAGCCAGAGGCATTTAAGGATAAGAGGCAAAGATGGGTATATAAAGTTGGGTCGTAGATCAGCCATGATCTTGTGAATGACAGAACAAGCATGAGGGACTAAATAGCCTACTCTTGTTGCTATATACTGTATGACAAACTTCACCTTAAACTGGAAACTGTGTTTAATTTCAGGTGAGACATGGCTGTGATGCCACGTGTTGGGGTGCTGGACCTGGGGGATGTTTGCAGACTCTGTTACATCGAGCTATTGATGAGAATAATGAGAACTCTGGCTGCTTCCTCATTCGCAGGTGTAGATTGTGACATCTTAAAACTCGCATCTTAGTTATATTTACAAAATTGCACCATATTTATTTATTTATTTTAGAGATACAGCACTGAAACAGGCCCTTCGGCCCACCAAGTCTGTGCCGACCATCAACCACCCATTTATACTAATCCTACACTAATCCCATATTCCTACCACATCCCCACCTTCCCCTACCACCTACCTATACTTGGGTAAATTGGCCATAAGTTGCCCCATCAACCTGCAAGTCTTTGGCTGTGAGAGGAAACCGGAGCACACAGCGAAAACCCACGCGGTCACAGGGAGAACTTGCAGACTCCGCACAGGCAGTACCCAGAATTGAACCCGGGTCGCTGGAGCTGTGAGGCTGCGGTGCTAGCCACTGTGCCGCCCCTTATTCCTTAAGATGTCTTTCTAATAAAGCCTACTTTGGAAAACAAAATTTGAAGTGAAGTTTAAAATGTTCTGACTAGTCAGTCTAATGATTTGTATGTCCTGAAAGTTTCCAAATTCCATAGTACAATACTACTTTTGTATACAAAACCCTTTTGGCAGTGGCTTCCAAGGTTCTTTCCGAGGAGCCTTTGTCCTTACACCATTGGAAGGGAAGGTAATGCACCCCCACCTGCTGAACGGGTGGTTCTTGTGTGAATGCATTAGTCAGCATTGCTGTGCAACTGGTTACTTTGATAGCAAAGACTGCATCATCAGTCATTCTATGTGCTGTTTTCATTTAGGAATTTGTGATGACTAATACTCATGATCTGTTAATACTCTGCACCGGTAAGAGAGCAATAACAGTTTCCTGTGTTTCGTGAATGAGTTTCTCCCCTGAAGATTATAAGATACAAGAGCAAACAGCCCAAAGCTTCCTAAAAACGTGCACCAGAACAACTATTTTCAGTATGGTATAATGCCCATTTTTGGAGTAAAAGATTGATAAAATTCCGATGCAAGTCACTCGAGCCCATTTTTAGGCTATGCCAAAATTTCCTCCATCTTTGAAAATTGAAAACCTCCATGTTTTTTTTTTTTAAAGCATGCTCAGTCTATTATCAGTTTAATGGCTTCCAACTTTAATTTTCATGGTTAAGGAGGAACTTGAAGGAATGATTGTTTTTACAGTGCAGAAACAATTAGAAAACTTGGGCACAAAGCTCCCAGTTAGTCACTGCAGTTGCAGAGTATTGCTACAACAACACTTTTTCTTTAATTTCCAGTGGGTGTGACGGAAACAGTCCCAGACGACCAGGCCCCAATGGTGAAGGTGATGAGGAGGCGCATGATGGACAGACACCATTGCACATGGCAGCCAGCTGGGGCCTTGAAGAAGTGGTGCAGTGCCTTCTAGAGTTTGGTGCCAATGTGAATACCCAGGTCAGCGACTGCATGATTCAATTTGGGCACATTTGTCTATCTGTATTTTCTTAATGTTTAAATCCACCTTAATGTATTATGGTAACTTGCTGTTTTTGCCCTTGCACTATTATGGTGCTATTACCCAATCTAAGCAGCAGACAAATCACCTGAAGTGTTTCTGCCTTTCCCTAGGGAGAAACATAGATGAGGAAATTCCAGAGGCTAAGGGTCAGAGAAAAACAGGGGGAGGGTGGGAAGAGAAAAGTGAAGAAAACCATATCGAGGCTTGCTTGTTTCCTAATGTAACTCTCTCCAAGTTCCATTTTCTTTTTAATTTTGGCACTTGAATTTTCCATTCTTCACACCCTGAGTCACACCTTTCATGAATATCTGATGATGTAGAATGTTAGATGAACATAACAATATAAAGTGAAAGTCTGAGCTCTGATGACTGGTCACTCAACACAGACCAACACTGGGTGCTTGGGCTATGGATGGTTCCTAGGCATTCTCGCCAGCTAAGGTTGCTGCATATGTGGATATCCAGTAATGAAATTGAGCTCTGATGTAAAAGCAAAATACTGGAAAAAAAATCAGCAGGTCTGCAGCTTCTGTGGAGAGAAAAAAGGAATGAACGTTTCAGGCCGATGACCTTTCATCAGAACTTCCAAAAGAATTGCAGTTCTGCTGAAGGTCAGCAACCTGAACTGTTAGCACCTGTGGAGTGAGGAACAGAGTTATCAGATCTGCTGAGTGTTTTCCAGCATTTTCTGTCTTCTGTGCTCTGAAGTATTTGACAATGTGACATTCACCAAAAAGCAGCAAAAAAAACCTCCAAGTTATTTGTCACTTTTTCTCTGGGTTCTGATGTGATTCTATTCCCTGTAAAAATGGGTTGCTGTTAATCACTGCCGAAACTTCTTGAATGGCCATTCAGGTGATGTATATGCAGGCTGGCACCTGGAGGCCAAAGAATTGTAACATTTTGGTCTGTCTTTGTGGGAGTCAATGCTAGTCTGCAGCACTTTAGTGATTGCTTTTAAGAAATCATTTTAGTCTGGTCCTATTTTACTTGGCCATAAGCTGATCATTAGCAGGAGCCACAGTTAGTCAGGGGAGAGTTCTGGTAGTGCAAAGTGGTAGGGGTATGTCTCATGGCAGAGAACAGACCATGTGAAGAATGCTCATCCTACTGTATTAATGCAATGTTCCGATAACTAATTTAAAATTTTTTTTACAAGGATGCAGAGGGAAGGACTCCGATCCACGTGGCCATTAGCAACCAGCACAGTGTTATAATTCAGCTTTTGATCTCTCATCCTGATATCCGGTTAAACGTACGGGATCGTCAGGGTCTGACACCCTTTGCCTGTGCAATGACCTATAAGAACAACAAGGCCGCAGAATCGATCCTCAAACGGGAGCCAGGAGCAGCTGAACAGGCAAGAGCATGGAGATTACCATTCACACATTAGCATTGTGCTTTTTTTATTTGGGAAGAGCCAAATTTTCATATTTTAAAAGTTGATCAGTGTGATGGCTGCAGGGTTGTTGGGTGTTGAGGTTTAAGCTCAGGTTGTTTGGTTTTCAGTTTTGAATCTAGTTGTTCCAACTCAGGTTTCCAATCACCAAGCATTATCAAAATATTCAGCCAGCTGTTTTCTGTCTAACCTAGTTTCTTTAGCTAAGTGAAAGTAACTGTTCTACACCAAATTGGTCTGTATAGTTCTTGAAGCCTAATAAGGGCATTTGTGCAATGGCACAGTGCTTTCATCCCTGTATCCTAGATTTAAATCCAGCCCAGACTGTTGGGTTTCTTTTAGGTATCCTAAGTCGGAGGGGGAGGTGGACTAGTAATCCAGAGGCTCAGGCTAATGCTCTGGGGACATGGGTTCGAGTCCCACCATGGCAGATGGCGAAATTTGAATTCAATTAATCTGGAATTAAAAGCTAGTCTAATGGTGACCAGGAAACCACTGTTGATTGTTGTAAAAACTCATCTGGTTCACTAATGTGCTTCAGGGAAGGAAATCTACCGTCCTTACCTGATCTTCTCTACATGTGACTCCAGAGCCACAGCAATGTGATTGACTATTAACTTAACCTAACAAGCCGCTCAGTTGTAAAATGCTACAAAGTAAGAAAAGGAATGAAACTGGACGCACCACCCGGCATCGACAACAGCAAGCCCAGTCCTGTCGACCCTTCAAAATCCTCTTAACTAACATCTGGAAGCTTGTTGCGAAATTGGGAGAGCTGTCCCACAGACTGGTCAAGCAACAGCTTGACATAGTCATGCTCACGGGATCATACCTTACAGACACTGCCATCACCATCCCTGGGAATGTCCTGTCCTACTGGCAGGACAGAGCCACCAGAGGTGGCGGCACAGTCGGGAGGAAGTTGCCCTGGGAGTCCTCAACATTGACTCCGGACCCCATAAAGTCTTGTGGCATCAGGTCAAACATAGGCAAGAAAACTTCCTGCTGATTACCACCTACTGCTCCCTTCGGCTGTTGAATCAGTGCTTCTCCATGTTGAACACCAATTGGAAGAAGCACAAAGGGTAGTAAGGGCACAGAATGTACTTCAATATCCATCACCAAGAGTAGCACCACTGCTGATCGAGCTGACTGAATCCTAAAGGACATAGCTGCTAGACTGGGTCTGTGGCAGGTGGTGAGGGAACCAACAAGAGGGGAAAAATATACTTGACCTTGTCCTCACCAATCTGCCTGTCGCAGATTCATCTGTCCATGACCGTATTGGTAGGAGTGACCACTGCATAGTCCTTGTGGAGGCGAAGTCCCATCTTCACATTGAGGGTACCCTCCATCGTGTTGTGTGGTACGACCGTGGTCCTAAGTGGGATAGATTTCGAACAGATTTAGCAGCTCAAAACTAGGCATCCATGAGGCGCTGTGGACCGTCAGCAGCAGAATTGTATTCAACCACAATCTGTAACCTCATGGCCCGGCATATCCACTACTCAACCATTACCATCAAGGCAGGGGATCAACCCTGGCTCAATGAAGAGTGCAGGAGAGCATGCCAGGAGCAGCACCAGGGTTCCTCAAAATGAGGTGTCAGCCTGATGAAGCTACAACACAAGATTACTTGCATGCCAAACAGTGGAAGCAACATGCAATAGACAGAGCTAAGCGATTCCACAACCAAAGGATCAGATCTAAGCTCTGCAGTCCTGCCGCATCCAGTCGTGAATGGTGGTGGACAATTAAACAATTAACAGGAGGAGGTAGTTCCACAAATATCCCATCGTCAATGATGGGGGAGCCCAGCAAATCAGTGCGAAAGATCAGGCTGGAACATTTGCATCCATCTTCATCCAGAAGTGCTGAGTGGATGATTCACGTCAGCCTCCTCCCGAGGTCCCCAGCATCACAGATGCCAGTCTTCAGCCAATCCGATTCACTCCACATGATATCAAGAAATGGCTGAAGGCACTGAATACTGTAACGGATATGGGCCCCAACAACATTCCAGCAATAGTACTTGTGTTCCAGAACATGCCGTGCCCCTAGCCAAGCTGTTCCAGTACACCTACAACACTGGCATCTACCCAGCAATGTGGAAAATTACCCAAGTATGTCCTGTACACAAAAAGCAGGACAAATCCAACCCAGACAATTACCACCCCATCAGTCTACTCTCAATCATCAGTAAAGTGATGGAAGAGGTCATCGACAGGGTTATCAAGCGGCACTTGCTCGCTGGCACTCAGTTCGGGTTTCGCAAAGGCCACTCAGCTCCTTACAGCCTTGGTTCAAACATGGACAAAAGAGCTGAATTCCATAGGTGAGGTGAGAGTGACTGCCCGTGACATCAAGGCAGCTTTTGACCGAGTATGACATCAACGAGCCCTAGCAAAACTGGAGTCAATGGGAATCGGGGAAAACTCTCCGCTAGTTGGAGTCACATTTAGTCTAAAGGTAGATGGTTGTGGTCGTTGGATGCCAATCATCTCAGTCCCAGGATATCACTGTAGGAGTTCCTCGGGAGAGTGTCCTAGGCCCAATCGTCTTCAGCTGCTTCATCAATGATCTTCAGTCATAGGTCAGAAGTGGGGATGTTCGCTGATGATTGCACAATGTTCCCCATTCGCAATTCCTCGGATAATTAAGCAGCCCGTGTCCAGATGCAGCAAGACCAGGACAACATCCAGGCTTGGGCTGATAAGTGGTAAGTAATATAAGTGCCAAGCAATGACGATCTCAAACAAGAGAGAATCTAACCATTTCCCTTTGACATTCAATGGCATTACCATCGCTGAATCCCCCGCTATCAACATTCTGGGGGGGGTTACCATTGATCAGAAACTGAACTGGAGTAGCCACATAAATACTGTGGCTACAAGAACAGGTCTGAGGCTGGGAATCCTTCAGCGAGTAATTCACCTCCTGACTCCCAAAGCCTGTCCACCATCTACAAGGCACAAGTCAGGAGTGTGATGGAATACCCTCCACTTGCCTGGATGAGTGTGGCTCCAACAACAGTTAAGATCAAAACCATCCAGGACAAAGCAGCTCGCTCGATTGGCACCACATCCACAAACTTCAGCATTCACTCTCTTAACTGATGCACGGTGGCAGCAGTGTGTACCATCTACAAGATGCACTGCAGCAACTCGCCAAAGTTCCTTTGACAGCACCTTCCAAACCTGCAACCTCTACCACCCAGAAGGACAAGGGCAGCAGATGCATGGGAACACCAACACCTACAAGTTCCCCTCCGAGCCACATACCATCCTGTTTTGGAATTATATCGCCGTTTCATCAGGGTCAGAATCCTGGAACTCCCTTCCTAACAGCACTGTGGGTGTACATACACCCCAAGGACTGCAGCGGTTCAAGAAGGATGCTCAGCACCACCTCCTCGAGGGCAATTAGGGATGGGCAATAAATGCTGGTCCTAGCCAGCGATGCCCTCATGCCATGAGTGAATTAAAAAAAAAAAGTGGTTCAGGCTCTGTGCAAACAAGTCTACTGCATGAAAAGAGCCCTTAAATGTGCCATGGCTTGCTGCTGAATTTGGTAGTCTGAAGAATTGGTGCAGTGGAGGATTGCATTTGAAGTTACCTTAACTTGTTGAATAAAAAGAATAAGCATCCATCTACAAAATTGAGAGTTTACCAAAATGACCAATTTTCATCCTTAAGTATATGGAACAAAAAAGTGTTAACTAAAATGGGTGCTTGCAGAGACATTGACAAATGCATTTAAACAAAACTGAGTCATATTTTAAATAATCTTTGTGCTAAGTACAGTGGTGTATTGTATCTATGGAGGGCCTTTAGTAAGTAATGTAACCTGTTCCTCAAGGCTTAGTGAAATGAGAGATTTGGTGTAAATTTTAAATACCACTTCCTGGCATTCAGTCATATTTGTTACTGGGTCTAGTAATGGAGAATGAGCAGGTAAGAGAAGTAAAAGTGGGGGAACATATAGGCAATAGTGGCTGTAATATTATACAGTTTAAAATAATTGAGGAGGACATAAACATTATAAACGCCAGGGTAATAGATTAGGGAAAGACCAAATTTGAGGAGCTGAGATTAGAACTTGGGAAAATAAAGCAAATAATGATGTAGAACAACAATGTCAAAATATTTTGTTCAACAGAATCCAGGAAAAAATATATTCCACCAAAAAAAACAAACTGAAGTTTGATAGGCTGTGGATGAATAAGGACGAGGGAAAAATTGAGGACATTCACACGGACAGCAGGGGAGAGCGTGACCAGGGAGAATATGAAGATATTAGAGAAGTCAAAAAAGGATGACAAAGAGGAACAGTGAAATTACATTTTCAAGGACTATCAAACAAAATACTAAAATATTCTACAGGCAAGAAGAAAATCAGGATGGGAATAGGACCACTAAGGGATAGACAGGATAAAGTCACAGGCAGTGATAGCAAAATGGCATAAAAAATTATTTTGCATCATTATTTACCAAGGAGATAGATCAGGTGGATAATAGAATGAGATTAGAAGTGATATAAACTGCATTTTAAAATGGAGAAATATCAAAAAAACTGATGCAACTCTAAGGATAAAACTCCTGATCTGGATGGATTGCATCAGTGCAGTTTAAAAGAATCTTGAGGAGAGCCAGTAAAATCACTATTGCACATTTCATAATTTGTTATAGTGCCAGAGAATGGGTGGATAGCTAACGTTATAACTATATTTAAAAAGGGGAACATGTCCAGGGAGCTATTGACCAGTCAGATTAACATCGAATGTCGGAAAAATAATGGAATCCCTACTGAAGAATTAAAAATCTGGAAACCCAAAATATACTGAGTAGTCAGCATGGATTTCAAAAGGGGGAAGTCTTGCTTGACCAACTTTATTGAATTCTTGAAGAGGTAAGAGAGAGTAGACAAGGGTAATGCAGCAGATATAATTTATCTAGATTTCCAACAGGCTTTCAATAAGGAACCACATAATAGATTGATGAATAAGGGCAAAATGTTGAGTCGGGGACAAGTAGCAGAATGGATAGCTATTTGGCTCCAAGACATAGCCAGAGAGTAGGAGTAAAGGGTCGCTATTCAGAGCAGCAGAAGGTGGAAAGAGGGTTCCTACAAGGATTAGTGCTGGGACCACTGTTCACAATTTATAAAACAATTTAGACTTTGAAATCAAAATGGTATCTAAATTTGTGGATAATGTCAAATTGGGGGGCAGGGGATAGTCAATACTGAGGAGGGCTGTACCAAATTACAAGATCGTAATTTTGTAGGCTGGGCATATAATTAACAAATGAGTTTTAACACGTGAGCTGTTAAATTTTTGTAAGAGATAAGGAGATCACTTATTGGAAAATAAGAATCTAACTGGGATGCAGAAGCAATGAAAGATCTGGGAGTACAAATACAAAAATCACAAGTCAGCAACTGGGGTAATGAGGCCATTTTAAAAAACACAAGCACTAGGGTGGCGCAGTGGTTAGCACCGCAGCCTCACAGCTCCAGGGACCCGGGTTCGATTCTGGGTACTGCCTGTGTGGAGTTTGCAAGTTCTCCCTGTGTCTGCGTGGGTTTTCTCCGGGTGCTCCGGTTTCCTCCCACAAGCCAAAAGACTTGCAGGTTGATAGGTAAATTGGCCATTATAAATTGTCACTAGTATAGGTAGGTGGCAGGGAAATATAGGGACAGGTGGGGATGTTTGGTAGGAATATGGGATTAGTGTAGGATTAGTATAAATGGGTGGTTGATGTTCGGCACAGACTCGGTGGGCCGAAGGGCCTGTTTCAGTGCTGTATCTCTAATCTAATCTAATCTAAAAAATCTAGGGTTTATTTCTAAGGGTATAGAATTGAAAATTAGAGCAGTTATGCTAAACTTCTGTCGAACCTTAATTAGACCACACTTGGCGTATTGTCTTCAATTCTGGTCGCCATATTAAAAATAGAGGGACTGGAGAGGGTACAATAAAATTATACGGATGATGCCTATCTGGAAAGGATGAACAGGCTGGGTCTTTTTTTTTCTCTTGAAGTGAAGGCTGAAGGTAACAATAGAGGCCTTTTAAAAATGAAAGGTTTTGATGGAGTAATTCTACTTGTGGGGAAGAGCAAAGCTAGATGCCATCAGTGGAAGATAGTCACCAAGAAATCAACTAGGAAATTCAGAAGAAACGTCTTTACTCGGCATTGAGATTGTTGAACTCGCTACTACTGGGAGTGGTTGAGCATATAGTATAGATGCATTTAAGGGGAAACTTGAGGGAGAAAGGAATAGAGGGTTATGCTGATAGATGAGCAAGGAAGGGAGGAGGCTCGAGAGGTTGGGCCAAATGGCCTATTTCTGTGGTGTATATTCTGTGTCATCTTCTGATTAAAGATGAACTCTCTCTTGTTTCTGATGTCAAACAACTAGTACACAAAATGATAGCATGAAGGTGTGATGTGCAGTGAATTATTTATGGTTAATCTTCCTCACTTTTTTTTTAAATACATTGTCCTCAGGTTGATAACAAAGGGAGAAACTTTCTTCATATTGCAGTACAGAACTCTGATATCGAGAGTGTTCTTTTCCTGATTAGCGTGCAGGCGAATGTGAACTCACGAGTGCAGGATGCATCAAAGCTTACACCTTTGCACCTGGCTGTGCAAGCAGGCTCTGAAATAATAGTCCGGAATCTGGTAAGGACAAGGGGATTGTGCGCTCAGTGAGGTTTACTGAATTGCTATTACCTGTCCCTATAGTATTCTAACTCGATCTTGTTTTATTATTGTTTTGAATAAACTTTGCAGCATCTTGGCGAAGTTTGAGACTTTGTTACTGACCCATGGGGCTTGAACATTCTTGACCCCATCCATTTGAGGAGCAAAGTTGGTGCTGGAACACCTTTTTAGTTTGAAGATTTCCTACAGCTGTTTAGTTCTGCTATATTGCTTCACGCAGTATTCCACAAGTGGAGACTGAAATGGGTTGAGGGAGAATACTGCATATGCTTGTGTAAAAGTTTAATTTTTGAGGCTAAAATTTAGGAGACAGACATATTGCCTCTTGGAAATTTCTGTTTGGGGGATGGTTTTCCTTTTTTAAAATCACCATTGGCTTTAGCTTTGTCCTGTTGGGCATTCAAGAAAGTATAACAGTGAATCTAGTCTTCTCTTGGCTGGTTGTCTTAATTAATACTGTTTTTTTTTTCCTCCAATTTTGTTCACCATTTGATTTTCTGGCACATCAAAATTCATGAGAGTTTCATCCATGTTGCCAATGCAAGTCAAACTATAGACCTTATTCTCTGTGTATAAATTGGTGGAATTCCGTGATCTTGTCAAGTTCAGCTGGTAGCTGCTGTGAAATCTTAGTCTTTTGGCGAAGTACAAAATTGTGTCTCTGCATGTACCTGGTACACCATCCAGCACTGGCCTTGAAATCTGCTATGCCACCTTTCTTTGCTTCTTTCAGGGTGTAGAGTCTGACGGATGCGCGGGAAACTATGTATTCATTCTGGCAACGTTCACTGACCGATTCTGCAACTTTATCATCTAATTGTGGCCACTTGCTGGGCTTTCCCCTCTTGACATTTTTATTCTTTGGCATCTTCACGAGCTGTGTGGAAAGCTTTCTCCAATCTGTGACACTTTTGCATTCTCTTGCTGCTGCACAATTATTTACCACTTCCTCACATGCAATGGCCTTTAGTTTAAACTGCGCTGTTATTTCTTGGCGCCATATTGAAAAAATGCAGGGGGTCCTAGCTGAATGTTTGGGTATTTACACTAGTATGTGATTAGAATGTTCTGTCTGCGCTCTGAAAGTTAAGGTTGACGTTTACACGAGACAAAGGAAAAATTGAAGATTTTTTGACCTAAAGTCATGGATCGACTTTTACATGAGTATATGTTAATAAAGGCATTGATCATTGTAAATATTCAATGATCCCAAAAGTAAGATTCCTCCCGACGATCAGCTTTGAGAGGTTTCCACTCTGCACTTCATCTTTCCCTTCTGTGCCCAGCAACACACTAGGCAGCCCAATTCTTCCAATGCTTTAGATCCAGCCAATTATACTCTGTTTCAGTAATGAATTCCTTGTTTACATGATGAGGTCATTGACCAGACTTGACTCAACTCCCAATCAGGAGAACCAATTATATGCGTTGGAGGGGGAGGTTCCTAGTTAATACTGAGAAAAAATACAAGATGTTACTAAACTTCCACAATGGGTATGTAAATGGTAAATGAGGTTCAAAGTAGATAAATGTGAAATGGTGCATTTTGGCAGGAATAAGGCAGCCACATATTTTTAAAAAATCAGTCCAAATGGGGTAGAGGATCTAAGGGTACAGATACTCAAATCATTGAAAGCATCGCAGGTTAACAAAACCATAAAAGTGCAAATGAAGCACTGGGGTTCACTTCTAGAGGAATTGAGTTGAAAAGTAATGGAAGTTACAGTAAACTTTCATAAACCTTGGTTAGACTACGCTTGACTCTGCACAGTTCTAACACATTTCTTGTATTAAGTCCCACTAATACAAACTTAAATGGCCCTTTTGATTTGGTATTGCATATGAATGCAAACTGTAGATTGAAAAATTATTTCAAACTGTAAATCTGTTGCCAGCTTCAAGACCTTGTATCCCTTGTACCCTGATAAACACTGTGGTGTTTGTTTAGCAGCTGAAAATAATTGAGCTTTCTCAAATTCCTATTAGTGATGGTTTGCAAACATTCTGCATAACACTCGGGCAGGAAAACCAGTCTCCATGAACCCATTTCTCGCTCCCCTTCCTCTCCTATCCCTGTCAGTAATTTGCAAATTGTAAGCATAAACCTGTATTCTGCCATTCACTGTGCTGCAACTCAACTTTGTGTTTTCTAACACATTGCACTACTGAGAAAAGTGGTGACTTTGTGTAACACTTGAACAACTTCTGCTATGTGGAACCGGATCCTGAATAACAGTCCCCCAATGTCGTGGGCAATGTTGGGAATCGCTGCAAAGCATTTATTCTTCAATTGAATGTCTTTGCGGTTGGACCTGAGTAGTCTGTGCATATGATTTTGTTTTTTGCTTTTTCCTACTGTTGCTAAGTTAAAGTGGAGTCAGATTTTGATAGTCACTTGTGTCTGTCTTATTCCAGTGAATTTTTCCTGTGTTCCAGCTACTTGCAGGAGCCAAAGTGAATGAGCTGACGAAACACCGTCAGACTGCTCTCCATCTGGCAGCTCAGCAGGACCTACCAACTATCTGTTCTGTGCTCCTGGAGAACGGTGTGGAATTTGCTGCTGTCGATGAGAATGGGAACAATGGTAGGAGACTTTGCAAGAAATTACTTTAAACAGGCACAGTTGTGAACTCATTCTTGCACCTTTTCTAAATTACTTTCTCAACTCTAACTATAGAAACAGCAACTTGCATTTATATAATGCCTTTAATATAATGAAATGTCCAAAGGCACTTCACGGGAGCGTTATCAATTGAATTTGACACCAAACCAGAAAAGGACATATATTAGGACAGTTGGCCAAAGCTTGGTTGAAGAGGTAGGTTTTAAGGAGCATCTTAAAGGAGGAAAGAGAAGTTTAGGTACGGAATTCCAGAGCTTAGGACCTAGACAGCTGAAGGCACAACTGCAAATTATGGAGCAAAAGAAATCTGGGATACAGGAGGGCAGAATTGAAGGCAAAGGAAGAATGTGTTTTGTGTTATGGCTGTCACGCTAACACAAATATTTGTACAATTATCTTATTAATCAGGCTCGCTTCCGGGTTCTCTGTTTTGGGTAATATTGCTTTATTTTTCTATTTAAACCCCCTACCTCTCTTAGATATGTTTTAAAGTGTACTTGCAACTAAATGTTGGTTCAGTTTTTGCTAAAAATACTGAGATCGCAAGAAGCAAGCAATGTTAACGTTTGAGTAAAATTCAAATGACTATTGGGAACAGTTGCAATGGGAAGAGCAGAAATTTGGCTATCGACTCAAGATGATGCAGCAAATAAATAGTGAAAAGAATGGAGTGTGGCAATAGCCACACAGGAGAAACAGGATGGGTTGAGACGGTGGGAAATTGGACATCATTCGGTCTTGCTGGTGTGGTGGGGTGGGGGGGGGTGGGATATGCATTTAACTTGTGAGATCCTGATAGAATGTTACATGTGTGATTCTCAGGAGGTGGCCAATTGGAAGCACTTCCTGTGGACCTGCATTGCTTTACTGTAGGCGTTAAGTAAGGTGTCATAATTGGTTATTGGAAGTGGTGAAGGATCTGTATTGCAACGAATGGCGCAGGTAAATGATAGGAGCAGCAGGGGCATGTAAATTGTTGATTTGCGTAACCTGGAAAGTTGACAGCAGGTCTTGAACTAGATTGTGATTGCGTAAATAATTGGCCTCAGTCAGAGGTCAGATCTGGTGCTGTGTTTCTTTCTTTTGGGCCTCCTTATCTCGAGAGACAGCAGGTCTTGAACTAGATTGTGATTGCGTAAATAATTGGCCTCAGTCAGAGGTCAGATCTGGTGCTGTGTACAGAGTGGATAAAGAGCATTCAAGTATTGAGCTACTAGATCTGTAGGAGAAAAGATTAGAGATGGTGGTAGTATTGGTGGAGAACTGCAGAGGTGTGCAATTAATGAAGAGCTGTATGTTGAGTCTGAGGTTGGTGTCAGATTAGTGGGGATGTTGATGGGACGATTGAGGTTGGTAACATGCAGGATTGAATGTAGCAGCAAGAGTGTTGGGTGGATTGCTGGCCATCACCTGAAAGGGTCAGAACTGGAACTCCTGGCTCATTGCTCACTGATAGTTCATACCCCTGTCTCCCAAGGTTGAGTATCAGTGGACCCAAACCACAATGTTTCCTGGCAACAGCTGACCTGAATTAGGAGTATATACAGAGTCTGAACCAAAGGTTTGTAACACTTTGTATATTATCATCCTTAATTTAATATTCAACCAGGTTCACTGCACAGTGACCTTTTGATTCAAGGTGAACAAACTTTAAACGTAATCACATTTTTGGGGTTGGTGGAGCGCTGAGGAGGGGCCAATGTTCTTGTCAGAATGAGCATCAGTGTGGGGAATGGAATACTTTCTCAAAGACCGAGTGTCAAAGTGCCGAGGAAAGCTCCCTTCACTGTAGACCAATACGGTAGTTTAACTTAGTCCCAGGATTCTATTTTATTTTTGTCCTCCCCTTCCAGTTTATTTTTTCAAAAAATGATTGCTGGTAACTTGAAGGAAGCTGATTTGAAGTTACTGAACTTGGTATAGGGAAGCTAGAGCACTTTGGATAATTTGTGTGGATCTGCTGCTGTCCAACTTTGTGATGCTGTCAGGTCAGGCTCGGTATTCCATTTGTCTTTCAGCTGTTGGATGTGCTTTAAAGCCAGTCAGATTGGATAAGCAGTTGCTTTATGAAAACAGTCATGACGATGCACTCAAAGGAAAAAGACCAAACTGAGGTTCCGAGTACAGGGCGAGTTTCACAAATAAGCTATCACATAAGCTGAGTTGCTTTTTAGTTTTGATGCGTCTGTCCTTTCTGCCATCTGAATTGTTCCATTAATCTTTTACTGTTGTTTTTCAGCCCTTCACCTGGCAGTCATGCACGGACGCCTCAATGTAGTGCGTGTCCTCTTAACCGAATGTAGTGTTGATGCTGAAGTCTTCAATCTGAGGTATGATCAGTTAATGGGGAGGGAAGAATTAACACTCTGGTCTCTGCCCATTTAATTGACCACTAATTCCAGCAAGGCTATAAATCAGATTTGACTTTTGTCATTTTGTTTACCTCATGTGCATATCATTTTTAGAACCTTTTAAAAGTCATCTGGCAGTGATGAATATTTTGTTAATGGACTGGATTAGGAACTTGCGGAAGCCTTGCTGTAAATAATTGCACTAGAGCATTTCATGGTAAGAGTAGATTGGTCTGAAAATAACTTGTTCAGTGTCTAGGTGTATAAAATACCTGTATTCTCATTGGACCATGACTATGGGGCCTGAAATATGACCAGGGATTGAAATGAAGACAAGAACTTTGAAATTACTGTAAGCATTAATAGTGAACATGTTTCCATTTTAACCAAGAAGTTAATCCACTTACATAGCAGACAGAGGAATGGTATGGAAAATCATTAGCTTAATCGTATTGCCAGCAATAAATTCTAACCTAAAAGCTCTTTGCTTCTATACCTACACTGAATTATGCTGATCACTATTTATATTATTGTTTTTACTGTTCACAGGGGGCAATCACCTATGCATGTCTTGGGACATTATGGGAAGGAAAATGCAGCAACCATCTTTGAGCTGTTCTTGGAATGTATGTCTGACTACCCGTTAGATAAGCCAGATTCTGAAGGGAACACAGGTAGATGTTCAGCTCCTTGGAAAAGTAACTGATGAGTCGAACTATTTTATGTAATTAGTGGTTCCTGTATTCCATTCTGAGTCTATAGTAATTGCTACCTGAAATACATAGTCAATTGAAGGCATCTCTGATTTTATTTTTAAATTTTCTTAAATTGCTGATTAATGAGTTATGCTGGCTGGTCTCACTCATTTAAAATTTTAAGCCAATTCATGGACCTGGAACAAGTTCACACTGGACTTCTGGTGGGAAGCCATTGGTGAGGTGGAAATCACTGCTCAGTTCTTTTATTGCAGTCAGTGGCAGCATATGCACACTGCATGCCTGTTCAATGACCCAGCAGCTAGATGAGTTGTCTTATAATGTGTACAGATCAGCTGTTAAAACAAACAGCACCGGGAGATCAATGGAGAAAAAGGATAGAGTTTGGAAAAATCACTTAACCACAGTAGCAAATTGCTTTTATATAGAGCATTTAATGACAGAACATACTGGGAGTTTGATGAATTCAATATTTGTGGAAAACCAGAATGTGAATGAGGCCCATCCAGTGATTTCAGTGCCTCAGGTGCCCGATTTCAGAGAGAATATCTCCATTCCTTGTTATATAAATAGCCTGTGCATGTCTCAATGACAGGTTCATCTCTCCCACCCCATGTCCAGCATCCTCTGCACTTTATTCATTTATGGTTAGTTATTGTGGTTGTGCTGCATGTTTGTTTTTAGTTTAGTTTAGTTTAGAGATACAGCACTGAAACAGGCCCTTCGGCCCACCGAGTCTGTGCCGACCATCAACCACCAATTTATACTAATCCTACACGAATCCCATATTCCAATAACATCCCCACCGGTCCCTATATATTTCCCTACCACCTACCTGTACTAGGGGCAATTTATAATGGCCAATTAACCTACCAACCTGCAAGTCTTTGGCATGTGGGAGGAAACCGGAGCACCCGGAGGAAACCCACGCAGACACAGGGAGAACTTGCAAACTCCGCACAGGCAGTACCCAGAATCGAACCCGGGTCCCTGGAGCTGTGAGGCTGCAGTGCTAACCACTGCGCCACTGTGCCGCTATGCAGTTTCTTTTCTTTGACAGCAGCTAGATAGACATACAAAATTGCTGGGTAGAGTTAGACTTTTGAAATGTATCTTATTTTTGAATTTATTTTTAATGACCCCTTATTGCTGTTTGTTGATCAACATTTGAAGAACTGACTGCCATCTTTACTGGTTGATGCCCTGTTTCCCTGATACCTGATGCTCCACATTGACTGCTGCCTGCAAAATAGTGAGTCACCTCTCCTAATGGCTCCAGGTCCATTTTTGTCTGATTACACCATATAAATTGAAGTTGTTTAATGGAGTTGAGGTACAGATCAACCCTGAATGGTGGACCAGGCTTGAGAGGCTGAATCGAACCTTTGGCATTTCCATTCTTTGGGAAAATGTGCTTGTCCCCCTCCTGCTTTAAAACTTGAGATAAAACCAGATGTTTGAATTGGAAATAGAAATTGCACCTCTCAGTTCGTGTAGATGTTTTCAGTATTTCTGGTTTAACCTGTGGCCTGTTTTTCCTGGCAGTCCTGCTGTTGGCTTACATGAAGGGAAATGCCAACCTGTGTCGAGCCATTGTACGATCTGGGGCCCGTCTGGGAGTCAACAACAACCAGGGGACCAATATATTTAATTATCAAGTGGCCACGAAGCAGCTGCTCTTCCGGCTTCTAGGTAATGTCTTAAATCAATGCAACTACATGCCTGATTTCAGTCATCTGATTCTTTTTCCAGCCCACCTCTGTGTGTCCCGTAAGTCAGTGTAACACCTGCACCAGCTGAAATCTTATTTCTGCTCCAAAGTAAGAGCAGTGACCTCATCTGACCATTTTTTTTACATCCTAAAGTAAAATATAGCATTTTAGTGATTAGACTTAATTTTGGTTTTTACAGCTGCATTATTCCAAATATATTTCTTTTTTGGGGTGACAGGGCATTGGTCTGCAGATTAGGTGACTTATTGATACTTTCTCTGAACCTGAATAACTAATATTCAGCTGTTTGACCACTGGGGGCATCATAGTTAAATTTGATCCTCTGCTCACCACTGTCCTTGCACCCTTCTAGTCAGGGTGATAGTGAAATCCCTGCATGATTATTCCCCCCTCCTCTTCACTCCCACCCTCCCAATCTTCAATCCAAGATGGCAGTAAAAGTAACCCGAATGCTTCCCTGGCTGAAATTAGCTAATTCTGCACAAACCAGGATCAAATCTGCAATCACCTAAAACACTCTGGTTCAATACCAGATCACTCTGGTTTCACTTTCAACATAAATAATAGACTTATTGGGACTGAGAGGGTTCTCCAGAGGTATCGGCAATAATTAACTCTACATTGCAAAAAAAAAAAAGCTACTGAAGTATATCTGCCTCCAGTCAGAGGTTGGGCAGTGGTCTCTTCAGTCCTGTTCTGTGCTCTGCTCCTAACTTAGTCACGCGTGCAGTAAATCTGTTTAGTGTAGAATTCTGCCCCAAAATGGCATTGATGATTGTACCCATTCCCACACCACTGACTGGGAAGGAAGTCAGTTGTGCTACTATATGGCGCGTATGTTGCATGTGGGACCTTGTTTTAAAGTTTTACCAATAGGTAAAATGGGTGCATTCTCCAATTTGGGTTCACTGTGCTCTTAAGCAAGATGCTGTCAATCTCCGTTGCCTGCACTATCCAATACTGGAAATTGGTTGACTACTCGGACTGTGTCCCATCCTTGCAAATTGTACCCTGAGCTCTTTCAATCCACCATTTTCTTTCTGTCTTTGGGCCTGGAGGCTCCACGTTACATTTAAATGACTTCCTGCTAGTCCTGTGTCGATGCTGCTCTTGCATCTGTCAGCAGTAAGTGTGTAACGGCAGTCTGTAATGACTTCCCCAACACTTTCTTTTCTTTCCCTATCATCCTATGGAAGGAGGCTGCGGGCTTCACTCTTCAATGCATCATTGCATTCTGAGATTCTCATATCGACTTACAAAGGGTGCTGAGATTAATTGTTTTATATTTTTGGGAAGAAACCTAGACCTATGTAACTGCTGTCTTCGATTTGCAAAATGTCTGATTGTCTAATAACTTCCAAAATCCTGTAAAAGGTAACCTGGGATGCCACCTAGTCCCTGCTGTGTTTCTGATTTTAATGTTGTTTCAGACATGCTGTCCAAGGAACCTCCGTGGTGCGAGGGCTCTAACTGCTTTGAGTGCATTTCCAAGTTTGGAGTCACTATGCGGAAACATCATTGGTAAGTTGCCTTTTGTGGCCTCCAGTATATCTTACTAGTGCAGATTGTGTTGAGAGTTTAGCAATATGCTCATTGAAACTGAGGCTGAAATTTTCTTTTTTAAAAAGAACCAACTTGCACAACATCCATTTTGAACAAAAGCAAAATCCTGCAGATGCTGGAATTCTGAAATAGAAACCGAAAATGCTGGAAGTACTCTGGTCTGGCAGCATCTGTGAAGTGTGTTTACGTTTCAGATCAATGACCTTTAATCAGAACTGACTGACCTGAGCCTGTACTGGCCTGTTGATGGTTCTATATTTATAACTTGATAGTTGTTGATTATCTTATTGGAGTTACACAAACCTGAAGTTAGAACACAAGAAATAGGAGCAGGAGTCGGCCATTCAGTCCTTGGAGCCTGCTCTGCTATTCAATGAGATCATGGCTGATCTACCTCAACACCATTTTCCTGCACTATTCCCCGTATACCTTGATGTTTTTAATATGTAGAAATCTATCGATCTCCGTCTTGAACATACTCAACGACTGAGCCTCCACAGCCCTCCGAGGCAGAGAATTCCAAAGATTCACCACCCTCTAAGTGAAGAAATTCCTCCTCAGCTCAGTCCTATATGGCCTGCCCCTCATTCTGAGGCTGTTCCCTGGTTCTAGACTCCCCAGCCAGGGGAAACTTCCTTTCTGCATCTAACCTTTCGAGCCCTGTAAGAATTTTATATGTATGAATGAGATCGCCTCTCATTCTTCTGAACTCCAAAGAATAAAGTCTCAGTCTATTTAATCTTTTCTCATCGGACACTCCCTCCATCCCAGGAATTAGTTTGGTGAACCTTCTTTGCACTCCCTCTATGGCAAGAGACTGTGGCATAGTGGCATATCTCTGCATTAGTACTCTAGATTCCCAGGCTAATTTCCTGGGCACGGTTCAAATCCCACCATGGCAGCTCATGGGATTTAAATTCAATTAATAAGTTTAATTAATTAACTAAAACTGGAATTGAAAGCTAGTCTCAGTCTCATACCACCATTACTATCATCGATTTGTTGTTAAAAACCCACCTGGTTCGCTAATGTCGTTTTAGGGAAGGAAATCAGCTGTCCTTACCTGGTCTGGCCTACATGTGACTCCAGACCCACAACAATGTGGTTGATTCTTAACTGCCCTCTGAAATGACCTAGCAAGCCACTCAATTGTCAAGGGCAATTAGGGATAGGCAACAAATGCTGGCCTTGCCAGTGATGCCCACATCCCATGAAAGAAAAAAAAAACAATCTTCCCTTGAGTAAGGAGACCAAAACCGTACACACTACTCCAGGTGCGGTCTCACCAAGGCACTATATATAATTGCAGTAAGACATCTTTGCTCCTATACTCACATTCTCTTGTAATAAAGGCCAATGTACCATTTGCCGCCTTAATTGCTTGCTGTACCTGTATGTTAGCTTTCAGTGACTCATGAACAAGGAAACCCAGCTCCAGCGACCCGGGTTCGGATCTGGGTACTGCCTGTGTGGAGTTTGTAAGTTCTCCCGGTTTCCTCCCACAGCCAAAGACTTGCAGGTTGATAAGTAAATTGGTCATTGTAAATTGCCCCTAGCGTAGGTAGGTGGTAGGAGAATTGAGGGGAGGTGGGGATGTGGTAGAGAATATGGGATTAATGTAGGATTAGTATAAATGGGTGGTTGATGGTAGGCACAGACTTGGTAGGCCGAAGGGCCTGTTTCAGTGCTATATCTCTCTGACTCTGACTCTAAGTCCCTTTGAAGTTCAACACTTCCCAGCCTCTTGCCATTTAAGAACTACATGATTTCTGTTTTTCCTACCAAAGTGGATAACCTCACATTTCTCCACATTTTATTCCATCTGCCAAATTTTTGCCCACTCACTTAGCCTCTCCAAATCCCCTTGAAGCCTCTTGCATCCTCCTCGCAACTCACACTTCCACCTAGTTTTGTCATCTGCAAACTTGGAAATATTACATTTAATCCCCACATCCAAATCATTGATATAGATTGTGAATAGCTGGGGCCCAAGCACTGATCCTTGCAGTACCCCACTAGTCACAGCCTGCCAACCTGAAACTGACCCATTCATTCCTACTGTTTTCTGTCCGTTAACCAGTTCTCAACCCCTGCCAGTATATCTCTTTTCCCCCCCCCACCGCCCCATTCCCATGTGCTCTAGTTTTGGTTACTAAACTCTTGTGTGGGACCTTATCAAAAGCTTTCTGAAAATCTAAATATACCACATCCACCAGCTCCCCCGATCTATTCTGCTCGTTACATCCTCAACAAAAAAAAATTCCAACTGGTTTGTTAATAATTTCCCTTTCATAAATCCATGTTGACTCTGCCCAATCCCTACCGTTCTTTGTGTCCTATTATCACATCCTTTATTATAGATTCTAGCATTTTCCCTATGACTGATAGACTAACAGATCTGTAGTTCCCCATTTTCTCTCTCCCTCCTTTCTTCAATAGTGAGGTTACAATTGCCACCTTCCAATCTGTGGGAACCATTCCAGAGTCTCTTTCAACACTCTGGGATGTAGATCAATCAGGTCCAGGGGATTTATCTACTAAAAGTCCCATTAATTTCTGTAGTACTCTTTTTTTTTTTTTACTAATATCTTGCAGTTCCTTGTTTCCACTAGTCCCTTGATTTTCCATTATTTCTTGGAGGCTTTTAGTATTTTCTTCCATGAAGACAGACACAAAGTATTTTAGTTTCTCTGTCATTTCCATATTCCCCATTATAAATTCTCCTGACTCCACTTGTAATGGGCCCACATTTGTTTTTCTAATCTTTTCTTTTTACATACCTATAGAAACTTTTACAGTCCGTTTTTATGTTTCTTGCTAGTTTACTCTCATATACTAATATCCCTTTCTTAATCATTTTCTTGGCCCTCCTTTGCAGAATTCTAAAATGCTCCCAAACCTCAGGCTTACTAAACTTCATACACCTTTTTCTTTTATTCTAATACAGTCCTTGATTTCTTTCATTCGCCACAGTTGGAACGCTTTCTTTGCTGGGTTGTTGTGCATTAAAGGAATGTATTTTTGTTTTAAACTATGTCTTAGCTCTTTAAATGTTAGCCGTTGCCTGTCTACTATCATACCTTTTAATGTAGTTTCGCAATCCACCATAGCCAATTTGCCCCTCATACCTTCATAGTTTCCTTTGCTTAGATTGAAGACCCTAGTTTCTGATTGAACTACATCACTTTCAAACTTGATGTAAAATTCTATCATATTATAGTCACTCTTTCCGAAAAAGGTTCCTTTACAACAAGATTATTAATTGGCCTTTTTTCATTGCACAATACTAAATCCAACATAACCCATTCCCTAGTTGGTTCCTCAACGCACTGCTCTAGCAAGCTGTCGTCTTGCATTCCAAAAATTCATTCTGCACAACATTAGTGGTTTTAAATTCCCCATCATTACTGTATTACCCTTGTTACATGCACCTCTAATTTCCTGATTTTATACTGTGATTTACATTACCACTGCTGTTTGGTGGCTGATAAACAACTCTCACCAATGTTTCCTGCCCCTTGCTGTTTCTTTGTTCCACCCAAAATGATTCTATGTCTTGACTTTAGAACTAAAGTCGCATAGTGGCGCAGTGGTTAGCACCGCAGCCTCACAGCTCCAGGGACCCGGGTTCAATTCTGGGTATTGCCTGTGTGGAGTTTGCAAGTTCTCCCTGTGTCTGTGTGGGTTTTCTCCGGGTGCTCCGGTTTCCTCCTCCAGCCAAAAGACTTGCAGGTTGGTAGGTAAATTGGCCATTATAAATTGTCCCTAGTATAGGTAGGTGGTAGGGAAATATAGGGACAGGTGGGGATGTGGTAGGAATATGGGATTAGTATAAATGGGTGGTTGATGGTCAGCACAGACTCGGTGGGCCGAAGGGCCTGTTTCAGTGCTGTATCTCTAAACTAAACAAGGTCATCTCTCACTCCAGCATAACTCGGGAAATTAGAGGTGCATGTAACAAGGATAATACATTCGTATTAATGTTGTGGAGGACGAATTCTTGGAATGTATGCAAGATCATTTTCTAGAGCAGTATGTTGAGGAACCAACTAAGGAATGGCCTATTTTAGATTAGTACCTCCTCCCACTCAATTTGTACCCTATCCATTATCTCTACCATTTCCGCTTCTACTGATATATTGCCAAATTACTTTTCTTTAGAAAACGGTGATACAAAATACTCATTATGTATTCTAGCCTTGCCCTGTGCCTCTAAGTATATATCACCCTCTTTGTCCCTAATAGGTCCTACTCCACCTCTTAATATCTGCTTATTATTTATATGCTGGTAGAAGATTTTTGGGTTCTCTTTTATGTTGACTGCTATTCTATTCTCACTTTCTCTCTGTCAGTTTTATTTTCCTCTTCACCTCCCCTCGCAACTTGATGTATTTGGCCTGGTTCTCACTTGAAGAATTCACCTGACATGCATCATACATCCTCATCTTTTTTTGTTTCATCATAATCTCTTATCTCCCTATCATCCAAGGAGCCCTGTTTTTGGTTCCCCTACCTTTTGCCCTTGTTGGAATGTACCCAGACTGTACCGGAAGCATTTCTTCTTTAAAGATAACCCATTGTTCTGTTACAGTTATTCCTCAGTCTTTGGTGCCATATTATCTTGGCTAGATCCCTTCTCAACATATTGAAATTAGTCCTCTTTTAATCTAGCCATTCTACCGATATTGTTCCTTGTTTTTCTGCATTACAAGTCAAAACCTTACGATATGATCACTCTTGCCCAAGTGCGCCCCCACAGCCACTTGGCCCACCTCATTTTCCAGCATCAGATCCAGCAATACCTCCTTTCTGGTTAGGCTGAGAAATTCATTGCACTCCTTAAGAACATATGAACATATGAGTTAGGAGCAGGAGTAGACCACTCGGCTGCTCAAACCTGCTCCGCCATTCAATAAGATCATGACTGATCTGATTGTAACCTCAACTCCACATTCCCGCTGACCCCCTTGCTTATCAAGAATCTATTTACCTCTGCCTTAAAAAATATTCAAAGACTCTGCTTCCACCGCCTTTTGAGGAAGAGTGTTCCAAAGACTCACGACCCTCAGAAATAAATCTCTCCTCATCTCATCTGGCTTAAATGGGCGACCCCTTATTTTTAAACAATGACCCCTAGTTCTAGATCCTGCCACAAGAGGAAACATCCTTTCCACATCCACCCTGTCAACACCCTTCAGAATCTTGTATGTTTCAATCAAGTCGCCTTTGAAACTCCAGCGGATACAAGCCTAACCTGTCCAACCTTTCCTCATAAGACAACCCGCCCATTCCAGGTATTAATCTAGTAAACCTCCTCTGAACTGCTTCCAACGCATTTACATCCTTCCTTAAATAAGGAAACCAATACCGTACACTACTCCAGATGTGGTCTCGCCAATGCCCTGTATAGCTGAAGCATATCCTTCCTACTTTTACATTCAATTCCCCTCGCAATAAATGATAACATTCTATTAGCTTTCCTAATTACTTGCTGTACCTGCATACTAACCTTTTGCAATTCATGAACTAGGACATCCAAGCTCTGCAATCTCTCACCATTTAGATAATTTTTATTATTCTTGCTGCCAAAATGGACAATTTCACATTTCCCAACATTATGTTCCATTTGCCAGATCTTTACCCAATCACTTAACCTATTTATATCCCTTTGTAGCCTCCTTATGTCCTCTTCACAACTTACATTCCTATCTATCTTTGTGTCATCAGCAAATTTAGCAACCATACCTTTGGTTTCTTCATACAAGTCATTTATATAAATTGTAAAAAGTTGTGGCACACCACTTGTTACATCTTGCCAACCAGAAAATTACCCATTTATGCCTGCTGTTTCCTGTTAGCTAGCCAATCTTCTATCCATGCCAGTATGTTACCCCTTACACAATGAGCTTTTATTTTCGGCAATAACCTTCGATATGGCATCTTATTGAGCGCATTCTGGAAATCTAAGTACAGTACATCCACCGGTTCCCCTTTATCCAAAGTATGTTACTTCAGAGAACTCCAATAAATTGGTTAAACATGATTTCCCTTTCACAAAACCATGTTGACCCTGCCTGATTACCTTGAATTTTTCTAAGTGCCCTGCTACAATGTCTTTAATAATAGCTTCTAACATTTTTCCTCTGACATGTTAAGCTAACTGGCCTGTAGTTTCCTGCTTTCTGTCTCCCTTCCTTTTTGAATAAAGGAGTTACATTGACTATTTTCCAGTCTAACGGAACCTTCCCCGAATCTGGGGAATTTTGGAAAATTAAAACCAACGCATCAACTATCCCATTCGCCACTTCTTTTAACGCCCTAGGATGAAGTCCATTCGGACCCGGGAACTTGTCAGCCCGCAGCTCCAACAATTTGCTCAGTACTACTTCCCTGGTGATTTGAGTTCTTCCCTCCCTTCCATTTCCTGATTTACAGCTATTTCTGGGAGGTTACTTGTATCCTCAATGGTGAAGACAGATGCAAAATACCTGTTCAATTCATCTGCCATCTCCTTATTTTCCCTTATTAATTCCCCAGACTCACTTTCTATTGGACCAACGCTCACTTTAACTCTTTTTTTAAAAAATATTTATAGGAACTTTTACTATCTGACTTTATATTTCTCGCCAGCTTCTTTCGTACTTTAAACTTTTTCTTCCTTATTAATCTTTTAGTCGTTCTTTACTTTTTGTATTCTGTCCGATCTTCTGACCTGCCACCCATTTTGGTGCAATTATATGCTTTTTCTTTAAGTTTGATACTATCGTTAACTTTTTAAATTGACTATGGATGGCAGGTCCTTTCCTTGGAATTTTTCTTTCTCGTTGGAATATTTCTATTCTTACCCTTTTACTCTAACATTATCCCAATTGATATTTGGGTAATTAAAGTCCCCCACTATCACCACTCTATAATTTTTTTTATTTATTTTTTATTTAGAGATACAGCACTGAAACAGGCCCTTCGGCCCACCGAATCTGTGCCGACCATCAACCACCCATTTATACTAATCCTACACTAATTCCATATTCCTACCACATCCCCACCTGTCCCTATATTCCCCTACCACCTACCTATACTAGGGGCAATTTATAATGGCCAATTTACCCATCAACCTGCAAGTCTTTGGTGGGAGGAAACCGGAGTACCCAGCAAAAACCCACGCAGACACGGGGAGAACTTGCAAACTCCACACAGGCAGTACCCAGAATTGAACCCGGGTCGCTGGAGCTGTGAGGCTGCGGTGCTAGCCACTGTGCCGCCCAAATTCTTGCACATCTGTGATTTCCCTGCAGATTTGCTCCTCTAATACTCATAATTTGGAGGCCTATAGAATACCCCTAGTAGTGTAATCATCCCCTTTCTTTCTCAACTCTAACCAAATAGATTTTGTCCTTGCCCTCTCAGGGACATCCCCTTCTTTCCAATACTACAATGTCTTCCCTAATCAGTACTGCTACCCAACCTCCCTTTTTCCTTCTCTCTTTTCTGAACACTTTATATCCTTGTATATTAAGTGCCCAGTCCTCGCAGGTTTTTAGCCACATTTCCAACATTGCCACTACATTCTATTCTCATACTACTATTTTGTGCTTGTAGCTCAACAACCTTATTCATCTCACCTTTGTGCATTTACATACATGCAATGTAATCCTGTCTTTGCAGTCTGCTATCTAATATGGAACTACTCCCTTCTCTAGTATTGTCCAACACACATTATTCACCTTATTCCTCTTTTCTACTTCTATATGCTGGTGCCCATCCCCTTGCCAAGTTAGTTTAAACCCTCCCCAACCACACTAGTGAACCTCCCCAAGAGGACATTGGTCCCAGTACTGTTGCGGTGCAACCCATCTCTTTTGAAAAGGTGCCTTCTGCCTCAGAACTGGTCCCAAAACCCCAAGAATCTGAAGCCCTCACTCCTGCACCATGCTTCAAGCAACACATTGATCCTCCCTATCTTCCTATTTTTACTTTCGCTATCATGTGGCACTGGGAGAAATCCAGAGATTACTACCTTCGAGGTCCTACTATTTAACTTCCTCCCTAGCTCCAGAAAATCTGATCGTAGGACCTCATATCTGCCCTTGCTATGTCATTAGTACCAATGTGTATCTCAACTTCTGGCTCGCTCCTTTCCTCCTGCAGAATAATGTGCACCCTCTCGGTGATGTCCTGGCACCAGGGATGCAACACAGCATGTGGGACTCGCAATGATGGTTACAGAAATGCCTATCTATCTTCCTGAGTGTGGAACCTCTTATAACAACTACATTTCTACACTTTTCTGCTCCCTCCTGTACTGTCCCTTGCCCATCATTGGTGCCAAGCTCTGGACTGCACAGCTTCAAGATGTCGTGACTCGCAGCAGTCTCCAGTGCTGAGTACCTGTTTGAAAGTGGCACACACCCTGAAGACTCCTGCCTCTTCTTCGTCTTCTAGATGGCCACCCACCTAGTCTCCTGAACTCTTGCTGCCTGTGAGATGATCACCTCCAGGAAACGCCCCTGCTCCATAGTGACTGCAGCTGCCTTTCTAGCTCGGAAATTCTGAGCTTGATCTGAAGCGGCTGTAGACACTTCCTACAATGCGTGGTCGCCCAAGACACATGAAGTGTCCTGGAGTTCTCGCATGGCGCAGGAATTTCCAATAACAGGTCGCAGCTGCCCTTCCATAATCAAAAAAATCCTATTTCCTGTTTTGCAGTTTGGTTGGTACTTTGTTTAAACTATTAATTTTAATTCATGCCTCTCAACCTGCTTTGTGCTAATACTCATTAATTCACTTACTGTGATAATTACTCTGACTGAAATTTTTAATTTCCCAGCTCAAACTTTGTATGAATTCCCTAGTTTTGAGAGAAAAAGAGAATACTTATTAACTAATCACATACCTGCTTTCCTGTAACGTCACACTTTGATTTTGTTTTTGGTCGGTTCAATCTGAATCCTCCAGAGAGCTCTTATCTCTGCCACTGGTCTCGCTGTGCTCTCGTGGATTATTCTGTGCAATAAATATGCTACCCTTGTGTTAAAAGCAGCCAACAAAGAACATTGGTACCATTAGAAATCTAACATTTAAAAAGATATATAGGGGGTGTAATGTTGAGAGAAATTGCATTGCTTCCAGGAGCTGTGCTCTCTGCTGATACATGTCCTCTTTGTCTTGACAGCCGCCATTGTGGACGACTGCTCTGTCACAAGTGTTCGACGAAGGAGATTCCCATCATCAAGTTTGATTTGAACAAGCCTGTGAGGGTGTGCGACATTTGCTTTGATGTGCTGACACTGGGTGGGGTCTCTTAGTACTTGTTGCCCTTGCGTTTAGTGTTTTATGGGCACTACACAGCGCCTTTCCAGCAGCGGGAAACTTCTATTGGACTAGCGCCTTTCAAAGAGAAGCTCAAACACTTGAGGGACCGCATTATATTACTCAGATTGAAATTATGTTGTTTGATTCTCCGATGTATTAGTGGACTCTTACATGAAAGGATGGATATATAGCCATGTGAATTAATCAGAATTGAGTGCTGGTGCTCGTGGCTGGGGTTGGGTTTGACCCTATTCTGATAGGGTTGTATGGTAGAAATATTCAGGACCTGATGTCACTTCCAGTTAACATTCTCCAATTTCTGCTCTTTGTATTTTTTAAATCTTGTTCACTAATCTTAGATAACGCTTTTTTTTCCCTCCTCGACTCTATCCAGAGGTATTGTCAGATGACGTCTTGATGCAGTTACAGATGCCAACAAGACTTAGCACGATATAGGCTAGCTCAATGGTGGGGGCTGGGGTGGGCAAGCAAGACCTTGAGGGAATTGACTGTTCATTTTGCCCTATGTAGACTGTACATGGTAACTCTGTTTCCATGCATCTAATCATAGATGGCAGCAGCTGAATGTATAATCCTTAGTGGTTTGGATCTCTGGAGGAAACTTGGTAACACTAATTTAGGAAAATATTTTTTATTACCAATAGAAATGGTTGTGCATTTGAAAAGGGAAATGTTGCATATTTAGACCAATTGCTTGGTCATATACATGATAGAATATGGTCTCTTTTAAACTGGAACGAGGTGGAATAACTTTCTAAAATCTACTATTAGTATAGTATCACACCAACCTGTGGGGAAACTAGTTCTGTCATCAGTGATGACTGAACAGATTGGTTCACCTTTTCACTAATTTCCCAGTTTTATTTCAGTCTGTCATTTGCTTTGCTTGGATGTACATTGTACAGAGTAATACATACAGCACTAGCCTGGTTAGCAACATGTTCTAACATCACTGAACAGTCTGGTAATTAATATGCTCCACCAGGCATCCTGCAGGCGATGGTTTACTGGAGGCCCTGCTGTTAATAGTGGCCAAGTCAGGTTGGAGCGGTTTCTGTAGCTGCTGCTGGGTGCACTTATTAAGGGTCTCACAGTATCACAGTATCTTGGAAGCTTTAGTCATAAATATACAAGGAAGCCATTTTTGGTTATGATGTGCAAATGACACTTGGGCCTACCTGGAAGGGAAAGGGTTACATTTGGACCACCATTCTAATTTGTGTTGTCTCATTCATAAAAGCACTATTCTAAGGATTACCACCTGACATAATCAAAGTTGTGTAAAATATTTCCGAAACTACCAGTTATTGTATTTTATGCAGTTTTTACTGTGCTATATAATGCTTCAAGGTGCTTTGGAAAAATGTTATGCTTTATTGCATTATATCTTAATCCATTTGGATATAAAGCCTGTTGTTTTAAGTGAGGCTGACCAACTGAGCTGCATTCACATCCCACGTATAATTCTGTGCGAATACTATGTGTAAATCATAGCTTGTCTCGGGTCCAGTGAATGGGATGAAGGCTAAATCCAAGCTTTTTGGAAGAGTTTTCATTTCAATTCTTGGTTGAGGTTAGCAACTATGTTGAACATTCCATTTGTTATATGATGTTGGTGCATTTGTGAGCAGAGATGAATAATGTAATCATGTTGATATGAATGAACTAAGAGACTTTTGGCTAACAGCGATAGCTGCTCTAAATCATTATCAGAGGCTGTTTCTGTGTCACATGGAGAGAACAATGTGCTGTTGATGGATTCATTTCAAAGGAAAGTTTAATCACAGTGGGCCAGATTTCAAGCCATCCTCCATTTATTTGTTGTGACTATGCCTCTTTCATGGTCTGTGGGCTAAGAAATCTGTGTAGCTTACTTTGTAGCATGTAGTCATCCATCATTATTCCTGGCAACTCGAGGTAGCAAACAAAGCCAAAAATACTCTATTCTTGCAGAGCCCAGGACAGGCCAGTTTCCATATTTAAATGTTGTAGGAGATAGTGTTTTCATAGAAGCACTGGGTTTGAAGTAGAATAACCATTTTCCCAAGTAGTCCTAGTACTTGGAGGTCAATATTCATTTATTTGGCCCAATGATGAGCAGTAAGTGAATGGTGAAAGGGAGTCATCCCAGGGATCTCTCCTTTTACATCATAAATTTTTTCAAATGTAGATCTCATGCCTTTAAAATCTTATTCCATCATTCCTTTTTTTTCTCATCTGGTCATTTACAAGATTAGTCAACAGAATCTCCCTTAAATTGTGATTATGCATTATAACAGTTTGTCTAGAATTTATTTTAAAGCAGGACTTGAAAGGGCAATGACTAATCAATGGCAGACTAGTCAGCAAGCTGTACTCAGCCAACCTCGGTACACGCAGTTTGATTAAACTAGTTTTCAGGTTGCTTTATGCCAGTTGCAGTCACAAATAGGTGTGGGACATGCTTAAATGTCGTAACCAGTGTAAATGAACTACCATTGCCTGGTAATTACTTGAGGAAATCAAGTTGCACCAAAGGCACCAACATCTTATTCCATCTCCTCTTGCTGTCGCCAGTGCCCTCGTATTTGAGTCTCCTGTGTAATGTGACCTTTAACCCATTGAAAACTGTATCTTACCAACATCTGAACATTAATTTTCAATGTTCAGTTCTGATTGTTCTAAAATCAGTGCTTTTTGAATAAAACCACTATTAAACTACATTTACCTAATAATGAACAAATGAATTTAGAGAAACCTTTGTTTGAGTAGCAAGAGCTCAATGGGTTAAAATTCATTTCAGCCCTTAACCCCATTTAATTATCCATTATTCAGTATTAGAAGAAATATGTTTTAGTAATGGCTAACTTTTTGCACTAACATTGAAACCTATTGCACAGAATTGTCTTATAATGGTGTATGTTTACTTCTGTTTATGGTGTATAGGTGATTATCTGTACAGCAATGTCATTGAACAGTATCCAAGATGTTGCTCGCAGTGGTGCTTAGGGATATGATCAATATAGTTCTCTTTGGTAAACTCTGACTCTGTGTAATTACAAAGTCGCTGGGGGTAAAGTCTGTAGTTTTAGGTGGTAATAGCCAAAGGGGGTCACCAACCAGGGTCATATAGAAATGTGGCTTAAACCATAGATGACTGTTACTATAATGGCAGCTGCTTATGCCCCTTTGAAATAGCAGAACAGTTATACATGTTCATTGGAAGCCACTGATACCTAGGTAGCCATAGTGAGGGGTGTAGCTGTGTTTTTAAGACAGACACCACAATACAATAGTAAAATTCAGTACGGCTCTCTATCTTTTAGATCACAGTTGCAGAAAACTTGATACTTATGGACTTGGAATTGCATTGAATTCTACATTATATCATTGTCACCTGCTAAAAGCTACAGTGTTATATTACCCTGCTTGCATGACTCCATATGTAAGAACAGCAGGCACGTTTCACTTTACCAAGCACGTTACGCTATGTTCATGCCATGGTTCACTGTCAATTTGCAGTGGTATCCTAGAGCAAAGATTGGCTATCCTTCCCTCAGCTGGTGTCCAGTGTGGTTAATACTGCTGTCCCATCTCTGAAAGCTGGGTGTACTATTCAGGTATTCTTCTCTTAACCAGCAATAAATAGAGACACTAGTCATCTCGATTACTGTTGTGGAACCTTGCTGTGCACAAATTGACTATATTTGCTAACATTATGCTGGCTGTACTTTGCAAGTTATTTGATCTTGAGTGGTTTGGGGTGTCTTGCAGCTCGGATCAGATTCTGTGGCAAATTCTTAAGCATTTAGGTAAATCTTCAATAAGGACGAATCTTGATGTGCTTTCTGTTCTGCTATGCTTTCTACAACTTTACCTTATGCTCCGAATTAACACACTAGCTTGACACTTTTCCCAACCACCTTCATGTCCCAGAGTTTTATAGAATCTTATTGGGCTGGATTTCGAGGTTAGCAGTGCAGTGAAGGCACTCAATGCTGACACTGAATCAATCTGAGCACCTCCCTACTATGAGAATTTTGGAAAGAGGGTTCCCTCCCGCCATCAGCCTCTGTGGAACCCAGCAGCACTGTGTAGCACCAACAGAAATAGCAGGCAGTTGTGGATGTGGCTTCCAGTCATTCTTCATAATCTGCATAAACTAGACTCATTCTGTGAAAAAGCATTGGAAAATCACATTTATTTGACATGATTAATTTTACAAAATTGAAATGTTTACATTTTAAACTGCAAAATTTTGATTGTCATTTTCATATTTTGAGGAAGTCTGAAATCATTTAAATGTTCCAATGTATTTTTAAAAAGTCTGAACTCATCAAAAAGTAAAATTTGACAATTTATCTGATTTGTTTAAAATGTGACTCAGCTGAAGCACTTACAACCATTGGCAGAGTTATTTACAGGAGGGGGCATAACCTGTCCCATTCCACACACAAGTAAATGTGGGCCCCTGATTGGATAGTATGAGGGAGAAACCCCCTTACACCCACTAGAATAATAGTTGGGTATTCCATGTTGAAATCAGCCAGTGGAATGAGTGAGAATAGAGGTTATGGGTGTGGAGACCTTAAGCTGCAGAATTCTGGATCTGGACTGGGTGTCAGCTACACCTCAACCTTCTCAACTGCCTCTGAGCAGAAGGTTATGGGTTCAGAAACCCTCCAGAGTCTTAAGCTGACACTCCAGTGCTGTACTGAGAGAATTTTGGGCCTACATTCTCCTGGGGTTTAGAAGAATGAGGGGTGATCTCATTGAAACATACAAGATTCTGAAGGGGTTGGGTAGGGTAGACGCTGAGATTGTTTCTACTGTTCTGGCAATCTAAAACATGGGGGCACAGTCTCACGATAAGGGGCCGATTATTTAGGACTGAGATGAGGAGAAATTGCTTCACTCAAATGGTTGTGAATCTTTGGAATTCTCTATCCCAGAGGGTTTTGGGTGCTCCATCATTGAATATATTTATATATTCTGGGATAGACAGATTTTTGGGGGCTCAGGAAATCTAGGGAGATGGTGAGGGTGGGAAAGTGGAGTTGAAGCCTAAGGGGTGGCACAGTGGCGTAGTGGTTAACACCGCAGCCTCACAGCTCTGGCGACCCGGGTTCAATTCTGGGTACTGCCTGTGCGGAATTTGCAAGTTCACCCTGTGACCTCGTGGGTTTTCGCCGGGTGCTCTGGTTTCCTCCCACAGCCAAAGACTTGCAGGTTGATAGGTAAGTTGGCCATTATAAATTGCCCCTAGTATAGGTAGGGGAATATAGGGACAGGTGGGAATGTGGTAGGAATATGGGATTAGTATAAATGGGTGGTTGATGGTCGGCACAGACCTGGTGGGCCGAAGGGCCTGTTTCAGTGCTGTAAAGAAGAAGAAAAAAAATTAGCCAAGATTATATTGAATGGTGGAGTGGGCTCGACAGGCAATATGGTCCACTACTATTTCTTGCGTTCTGCACTTTGAGATGCAATCTTTCTCCATATTAAACTGAGGCTTCATTTGTCATCTTGGGGTAGTGTAAAAAATCCCAGAGCATTACCTAGAGGCGCAGGGGAGTTCTGTGTCCTGACCAACATTTATACCTCAACCAAAATAATTAAAACAGATTATCTGATCATTACCACATTTCTGTTTGTGGGACCCTGCTGGGTGCATACTGGCTGCCATGTTTCCTACATTACAATAGTGACTACACTTGAGAAAGTACTTCATTGGCTTTACAGTGCTTTGGGATGTCCTGAGGTTGTGAAAGCTGCTATAGAAATGCAAGTTCTTGCATACTTGTACAAGTTTAAGGCAGAAGCCTGACCCGAACCACATGAAGCCTCTCCTTGAGTGAAAGAGTTTGAATACCAGAATAGGTAAAAACGGTCACTGCTCAGTTTCTTGGCCATTGGCAAAAAGCTGTTTCACTTTTGTAATGTGAACAAAATTCAAGTTTAGCCACAGCAAGCTTCAGGCAATTGAGTTTACATACCAGTACAGATAATAAATAATGTTCTACTAATGCAAAGATCACTAAAATTAGAGCTACAAGGAACTGTTCTTTCTACAGCAACTAACTAATTTGATTATGTAACACCTGTCCCAATAACCTTTCTGCCCCCCCCCCCATTAAAGTCAACTATGACCACTTTTAAAAGTGAGATCATTCATGAGAGAGCATTATTTCTATAATTACATTATAAAGAGTCCTGGAATTGGTTCTGATCTAGTTACACTTTATCCCTCCACTATCAAGCTCACTCATCCATTATTCATGTATAGATATTGACCATGGTTGTTGTACAATCTGCAAGAAGCCAATGAGGAACAAGATGCACCTATACAGCATCTATTTATATCCCATATATTGGAAATGGGAGTTCAGAAAGGGTTGAATTTGTATAGCAATAAAAAATTGTTAGTGTCAAGCATTAGGCATGGCACAATCCTGTTATTTTCCTAGTTTTTATAAAAAGCAAAGCAACTATGAAACACATGTATTCTGGCAAAACTACTACACAGCGGTGTTCTTTTACTTCCTTGCTTGGCTAATGTGGAGTCCCATCTACTGATAAAATCCTCTTTAGATTACTGATTACGTTTGTTTCCATGCACGTGGAAACCAGGGGTGTGGTACATCATTTACTGCCTGTACGAGACTTGCTATCACATTGGCTGCTTGGTTACTATATGAAGACAGTATTATTTGGTCTAGCATTTCCAACTTTTTTTTGGGTTCTTGAAATGAAGGTAACACTGTCAGTTTTACATACTGATCCTCTAGTCCAAAAGGCACCTTCACCCAAGTAGTATGGGACTACATAGGCTACAGCAGGTTATGGCAGTACATTCCCTTCCCTCTGACATGGGTGAACATGCTGGCTTTTTTTGACAACCTGTGAGCTTTCATGGCCATTGTTGCTGGTGTCAGCCAGATTGCTTGATGAAACTAAATCCCTTCTAGGATAATGTTTCACCTGTATTGGAAACCATGAACCCTTGGCATTCTGGTTTCTCCCCACCTGAAATTAGCTTGATACTTGACTGAAAATTAGCATTAAGTACACTACCCATGACTAAGTTTATCCTATTAAAATATCCATTTATGTAAGACATTGCAGTAATGGAATATCACAGATACTGAGTTTATTGCCTCTTACCAAAAATGGCCTGACAGTGGATTACAGGCCTGTTTTTATGTGGCTGGAATGGCACATGAATCTGAGAGGCTCAGACATCCCTCATATTCCTGGAGCCTAGGGTTGTCCAGATCTCCCCTGTTGTCAGTTGAACTGGGTTGGTTAAAGGGTGGTCCAGTCGTATGCACGCAAACACAGTGATGGTTCCTTGATCCAGGCTTGTATAGTTTGCGTGGGACACCAGCCCAATTCCTTTCTATTCCTCCGCTGCAATACAGAAATACACCATTAACAAATGTTGTATTTATTCACTTTTTTTTAAATCAATTCTGTTTGTTTTCTCTCTGTACCTAATTTACTGGATGAAGGGGAATACAGGAGCTATAATGTACCTTGCTACACATCCTTTGTATCTCAGGGCTGGAGAGGGTAACATTTGCTTGTTCAGTTGCTTTTTTCACCCCTTTTCCCTTGCGTATGCCTCACCTTGAAGATGGCTTTCAATTGTGATACTTGAGAAATTATTTTTATTAATGAGATTGTGGAGTTTGCTAGAATTAAATTGACTGTAGTGATGCACTGAGAACAGTGGCCTGATCCATCACCAAAATGACTGGAAGGGTTGATCATGATTATATGACTATGTCCATCACTACCCTGGTAGATGCAACCAGGAGCCAGCAGACTTTGTGTGCACCAGCAGCAATGGTCCTGCCATTATTTGAAAACATTTTTTAAATAAAGTTCTCTCCGTACCTTGAGGAAAAAAGAAAGACAGACCATCGTTTCTATTCTGTCTCCATCCAATGACCTCTGTATAGCTATGGAACAGATGACTATGGAATTAGGTTTGCTCCTAACATCATGGTTAAATCCTTTTATGTTTGCACATGTGGAATCCTTGGATGGGCAGGAGTGGATGTTCAGACATGCAAGCCTTCTGTGAGATACTGTTTTCAGAACAAAAAAGGCACTGGAAAGGGAAAGTTAATTTTTAAAAAAAGACAAACCTGCGAGGTGAACACCAGACTCTGCCGCCTTTGGTCGAGGTCCATTCAGAATTGCAAGGGGGAAATATTTTGTTTTCCAACTCGGCCTCTGCCTTCTGCTTCTTTCCCTGCATCATAGCCAACTCTGCATCAATGAGAGTTTGGGTCGGTTCACCACTATGATCGTAATATGTTCCAATTAATTTGCCTTGCAAGAAGAAAAAAAACGTTTGAGACAGCAGCTCAGAACCAGGCTTAAACAGCTAAATATTGGGTAAAAGACAAACCCATAACAAAGCCTAACTTGCAAAACCAAAATTAAAACCATGCAAATTAAATTGCCATGTTAAAAATTGCATTCTAAAGTGTGTAGAATTGTTTAACCCCAATGTGAGACATTTAAACATTGGTCAATAAAATATTTTAAGTTACAACAGCTGTTATAACGATAACAGCTCTGGTGTAAAGATAGCTCTTACCAAGAGCTGATAGTCATGCTGGGGCAAATGGCTGCTTTCTATGCTGTATCATTCTATGATCTTAAAATATAGCAGTAATAGGAAGATTTTAGAAGTCTCAGCCATAGTGTCTACTTCCACTAAAATAAAACACTTTGTTAAAGATGTTTTGTAAATTATTTTGGAAAATCCAAATGTAACTGCTGTTCTGCCTTTTTCCCTTTGAACTAGAAAATAGGTTCCTTAACTCCCATAACACATCTTTAGCTGTGAATCTATTTTTCCTGAACAGTACTGCCACCCCACCTTTTTTTTCCTTCGCTACCTTTTCTGAACACTTTATATTGTTATGACCAAGGCGGGAGGTGTGCACTGTTCATTCAGTCCCACTTCTCCATACGTTACAACATATATTTAAATTTTCCCACTTACCAAAAGTCAATCGTATACTCTACTTTTCCCCCAGAACAAACACTAGGTTTCTTATAATAAACAGATAGATTTGTGGTTTATTGAAGACTCAACCAATAATAAAGCAAACATACATGCAAGTTGAAATATGCAAACATGAATTGGGAGCCCCTCCAGCTTGTTCCACTGTTCAATAAGATCATGGCTGAGCTGTTTGTGCCTTGAATTTCACATTCCCATCTACCCTGATGACCTTTGACTCCCTTGCCTATAATCAAAGCCTTTAATTTATCCTAGCCTGCACACACATGCAACTGGTTAGCCGGGTAAAAATAAAGGATTATTGTTTACAGCTGTTGCAAAGAAACAGCAGGAATTTTTTTAAATGCTGAAAAGTATGGAAGGAAGTCCTTTGTTTTGGCGAGGTGTCCCAAAAGTGAATAGGTGGCTGTCAATGGGATCTTCTTAGAACAGCTCTTTCCAGCTGATGTTGAACAGTTGGGGTATGCTTTTAAAGAGACGTGGCTGCAGAAGGTTTCACATTAGGTCTTACATCAGGTGTGCAGCAACAAAGATTTCAATTCTCACACATTCACTGCAAAGTTCCTTTAAAGATGCAAGGTTTCTGCAAATGTGCAGGATTTCTTCAAATACAGGGGCCAACAGGAAACACACGACACAGGATTTGCTTTTTAAGAGAAAGACGGGCTGGCTGGATGATCTTCTGTTCTCCTGGCAGGTCAATAAGCAAACTCCAACTGGCTTTTCTCAGTGCAAAATGAAACCAAACCCTTTCCAGAGGTGAGTCATGTGACATCTATAAATCCTGGCTTATCTTTGCAAATAGCTCTTCAGTTCAAAACACAACCCCCTGCTGGGTTCTTTGCAAACAGGTGCCTTCCAGTAAAACTTGTTTACCTTCAGTCCAAACCTTCTGGTAACTTGTTTGAAGAAAAACACCCAAAGTTCAGCTTCTTTAAGATTCCAGCATCCATGGAATCCTTTTCAGTTTTTAAAATATAGATTCTCAAGTTTTAACAAAAAATGGAAACTCTCATAGCAATATCCTTGAATATTAAGTGCCCAGTCCTCACCATTTTCAAGCCACCTTTCCATTATTGCCATTACACGGCTATCTCAACTCTCCTGTCACTTTCAAAGATGTATGATCTGCTGGAGATCAACAAAACAAAAGAACCGAATTTGCCAAATGACCCCCAATAAAAAAGGTAAGATTTACTTTTATAACTTTTACTTTATCAAACCAAAATCAACATATATTAAACATGTACTAACAGACAACCCACACTATAGGAAGGATGTGATTGTGCTGGAGAGGGTGTGAGGAGATTCACCAGGATGTTGCCTGGGCTGGAGCATTACAGCTATGGAGAGAGACTGAAAATGCAAGGGTTGTTTTCTTTAGAGCAGAGAAGGCTGAGGGGGGGCATGATTGAGGTACACAAAATTATGAGAGTCATTGATAGGTTAGATAGGAAGTAACTTTTTCCCTTAGCGGAGGGATCAATAACCAGGGGGCATAGATTTAAGATAAAGGGCAGGAGGTTTCGAGGGGATTTGAGGAAAACCTTTTTCACCCAGGGGGTGGTTGGAATCTGGAGCACACTGCCTGAAGAGGTGGTAGAGGCAGGAACCCTCACAACATACTCTCATACTGAGATGAGAAGAAATTTCTTCACCCAGAGAGTGGTGAGCCTGTGGAATTTGCTACCACAGAAAGCAGTTGAGGCCAAAACATTGTATGTTTTCAAGAAGGAGTTAGATATAGCTCTTGGGTCTAAAGGGATCAAAGGGTATGGGGAACAGGTTACTGAGTTGGATGATCAGCCATGATCATAATGAATGGTGGAGCAGGCTGTCAGAGCCAAATGGCCTACTCCTATTTTCTAAGTTTCTGTAACATTTAAGTAGTATTTAAATGAGCAGTTGAAACGCCATAGCATACAAGGCTACGGGCCAAGTGCTGGAAAATGGGATTAGAATAGTTAGGTGCGTGATGGCCAGCACAGACACAATGGGCCGAAGGGCCAATTTCTGTGCTGTATAATGACTAACTATCAGATACAACAAAGATAGATCTCATGGATTTACTGGGCAGTCCACTCAGCATACATGGCACCAATTACAGCCACAAAAGTTCTTCAAAGCTCTGACCTTCCTCAGGTAGAGCGCCAGTTCATTTCTTCCGAGATGCAGCCACCGATTCACATCCAACAGCAGTCCCCCTTCAACCCAAACTCCAAGGGTACGATCTTCACCCAAAACGGTGCACTTCTCCAGAAGCTCCTCAGCTCTGCTCATAGTCTCGATGGCGTGAATCCATCAGGACTACCTTCATCTGAGCTCTCCGGTGATAACCCTGTGTACTGTATGGCCGGGTTTGGTTACTCAGTTACCTTATGTACTAGAAACAGCTCCTGGATCCATGCTTCACTTTCTTCAGTATGCCTGCACTACACCTATGAGGGATCTGAATTTGGATGGCTGTGTCCTTTTTATATGGTTCCAACCAGTGTCTGTTTCCCCAGAAACGTGACAGTTTAGTTTGTTTTAGTTTCCCTTTCAGTTAGAGTCTGTCTTTAAAAAAAACAAGCTGTAAAACCAGGGTCAGTGCACCCAAAAGAACATTCGACAAGTCATCTGTTCAGATAACAGCTCATTCATACTCCCTTACTGGTCTCGCAAACCATGGATTCCATCACACACCCTCTCTCTGTTGCTGCACCCTTTTAAAATTGTACCTCAATACACTCAGGGCCTAGCTAAGGGGTATTTCCATCTGATAAAACTATACTTACATAGGAAGAGGAGTAGGTTGTCAAGCCTATTCTGCAATTCATTTAGGTAACGGCTGATCTGTACCTCAACTCCATTTACTCTGCTTTACTCCCAATCCCGAATATCCTCACCTAACAAAAATTGACGTGTGGCTGGAAAGCACCAATGGTCCCAGCATTCATAGCTTTTTTTTGGGGGGGTGGGGGGAGAAAGAGTGTTTGAAATTTCCACTACCCTTTGTGGAAAAGTGTGTCCTGATTTCACTCCTGAATGGCCTTGCTCTAACTTCCCTTATTCTGGATTTCCTCACTAGAGGAAATAGTTTCCCTATATCTTTCACTATCGCTCGCTAATGGGACACTCCAAGTACTACAATAAGGATAAACAGTGATTCGCCTTTGGTTGTTCCCCCCACAGTAGGGAAATTAAATGATCTGTGTTTAGTGCCATTCTTTAAGCAGCAATGGTACAAATAAACATTCTATCACCAACTCCTACTTAACAAAAATAACTTTTGACACGAATGTTTTAATGCAAATCACCTTATGTCTCTCTCTTAATGTGCAGCAAGATTATCTGGACACTACACACAGCTGGAAGGTCCCAGATCAGAGCCCCACTCTGCATTCAGTTTTCTAATCTCCTCCAAGACAGAGGGAGGCACAGCACTATTGACCTTAGCTCCCCTTGGTTAGATGGGAGTGGGTTCCTGTTACTGATCAATAACCCACAACCTCTGCTGTAAGTGACTGTGCTGGGCAAGGCAGCAATTGACTCAACTCCTGTAGTCAAGTGGCTTCCTGTCACCTGACATTAAACTGCGGAGGTTAATAAATTGGAACTTGGGCGCGGATTTCCAGTGCCCGTGGAAATGTGACTGACCAATCGACAGTTGACCTCAAGGCGTGGGGAGCGGGTCATGTTTCAGATCAGAAGACCTAAAGTTTGAGCCTTTGCACCTTCCCCAATATTTTGCATACTATTTCAGATCAGGTTTTTGGACTGCATTCTTATAAAGTGCGTCTTTTTCCAAATAAAACTCTTACCCTTAAAAATGTATTCTTTCTTGTAGAAGACAAGCCAGTCGTGGAGAGATAGCATTTCAGAGGGAGAGAGCTCAGACACATCATCCACCAGACCACTCTCTGTGAAATCACCACTCACGAAAGCTCTACACGCATCGCGACCTGCATTGAACAACAAAATAACGTCACTTCTGAGAGCAGTGAGCAATTAATTGTGTACTGATTATCTGCAGCAATGTGAAACATGTACACTTACATGTATATTAATGGCACAATGAGCAAGCAGGTCCTGCAAGAGTAATTTCTTAACTCAAAGTATATTTTTAAGTCCTTGAAATATACCTTGCTGTCCAGCTAATTTTTTGACCTGTTACACAAGTCAGGTGGAAGAGGCAGACTCCAGTAATGTAGCTCAGTAACCGAATTGCTAACTAAATCACAGAATAGGTCATACAAAGCTCACGGATTCTGACAGTCATAATCATCTGAACTCTGGGATTGAATTTTTCCAGTCCATTCAGATTATCAAGATCTTAATTATTTGAATTAATGAATAATACAATGCCTTTCATATAGTAAACAATGTTCCAAAATGCTTTGCAAAACTGAAAGCAGGCACTGAGCAGGAGAGTTAGGGAAGGTGACAAAACAGTCAAAGAAAGAACTAAAGAAACACTTAAATTTATCCAGTGCCTTTCACAACCCCAGGATATCCCAAAGTGCTTCACAGCCAATGAGGCATTTTTGAATTGTAGGTAAATGCACAGCAAGGTCCCACAAACAGCAATGTGGTAAAAACCAGATAAACTCTTTGTTGGTTGAGAGATAAATACTGGCCAGGACATGAGGGAGAATTTCCCTACTCTTCTTCAAAATAGTGGCACGGGGTCTTTTAAATCCACTGAAGTGAGCAAATGGGGCCACGGTTTAACATCGCATCCAATTATGTGCTCAAGACTTTTTTAGACTCAAAAGGGAACCAGAGCCAGATGAAAGGGAAGGGGAAGAGAAAAGAACCCCAGTCTGTTCAATCTTTCCCAAGAGGTACAACCTCTCAGTTCTGGTATCATTCTAATAATTCTTTTTTGGACCTTCTCCAGTGCCTCTATATCCTTTTCATAATATGGAGACCAGAACTGTTCACAGTTATCCAGGCATAGACTAACCAAGGTTCTACGTAAGTTTAGTATAATGTCTACTTTTCAAGTCTATCCCTCTAGAAATTAATTGTTTTATTTATGACCTTATTAATCTGCGATGCTACTTTTAATGATTTGAGTATCTGTACCCCCAGATCCCTCTGCTCCTCCACGCCATTTAAACACCATTAAAAGAAGCGACATAGGTTAATTAGGCCTCTATAAAAGAGATTAAGGATGGGGTTTTGATAGGGTAAATGTACAGAAGATGTTTCCACTTGTGGGGGAGACAAGAACTAGGGGTCATAAATAATAAAAAAGATAGTCACTAGAGAATTCAAGAGAAACTTCTTTACTAAGAGAGTGGTTCGAATGTGGATCTCACTACCACATGGACTAGTTGAATAGCACAGATGGATTTAAGGGGAAGTTAGATAAAGACATGAGGAAGGAATAGGAGGATATGCTGATAGGATTAGATGAAGAGGGGCAGGAGGAAGCTTGTATAGAGCATAAAAACTGGCATGGACCAGTTGGGCTGAATGGCCTTCTCCTGTGCTGTAAATACTCTAATTGTAAAGAGATCAGGAAAGTGCACACTCCAATCTACAGTAAAGGGTTATTGGAACACCTTGTTTTGTTGATCCACAATTGATCAATGGAGAAACTAATTTGCACACCCCTATTTGTATTATGGAGGCACAATCAATAAAGGAATTGAAATATAAAGTCTGAATTCAACAAAACCAAAAGGAAACTTATAATCTAAATCATGATTCATCGCCAGTGCTTATTAGACCCTCTATTCTTTGTGATGCCCAGTGACTGCAGAAGGCCCCAAGAGTATCAGTTGGCACTGCATGCTCCATCTCTAGAGCTCCTGGGCACAGGAGAGAGGCAGGCAACTAGAGCACCTTCCACCGTCCTCCCCAGGGGCCGTGCCCATCCTGGAGCTATGAATCAGCTAGTGAGATCAGATGAGTGGCGCAGTGGTTAGCACCGCAGCCTCACAGCTCCAGCGACCCGGGTTCGATTCTGGGTACTGCCTGTGTGGAGTTTGCAAGTTCTCCCTGTGACCGCGTGGGTTTTCACCGGGTGCTCCGGTTTCCTCCCACAGCCAAAGACTTGCAGGTGATAGGTAAATTTGTCATTGTAAATTGCCCCTAGTGTAGGTGGGTGGTAGGGATTATGGGATTACTGCAGGGTTAGTATAAGTTGTTGGTCGGCACAGACTCGGTGGGCCGAAGGGCCTGTTTCAGTGCTGTATCTCTAAATAAAATAATAAATAGATCACTGATCATGACTGGGTCTGAAACAGGAAAGGTGAAAATTCATCTGGAATCCATGGGGAATGTGTTAGACTTGGAGACAGGAGCTGAGCAAAGAACCACAGCTGCAAAAATAGGTTCTGGCAAATATACAAAGCAGGGACAGAGATAACAACAACAGGGAATGGGACAAAAACAAGAAATGAATGGAATTTGTAGGAAGGAGAATTGGGTGTGAGTCAAAGACTGAAAATAATAGAGTAACCAACCACAAATGCTGGAAGTACAGTGAGTCCATCCGATCTGTAACATGATAGGTTAACATTTTAGGTTTAGATTCTCTAAGCCAGTAAGCTCCTTTACAGAGCTTAACATAAGTCTGGGCAGACGTTTCTCAGTACCATCCTTACATGTTTTAAAAGTCTCTCTGGAAAAAACTGTCTCCCAAGTCACTTACAACTGTATTTTCAAAATCCCAGCTGTCTAGCCTTTGGCCATAACAATTCTGCAGCTGCCAGTCTCCTCATCCACACTCTCACCTTCACCATTGATGCCCTAATCACCATTAAAACCAGGTTGTCCAACAGACAGCCGGTGGGCCAGGATCCGGCCTGCCAGACATTTCCATCCGCCCTGCAGGTGTAAACTGTACCCAGGGCCATTCCTTATCCTGACCAGGGCTCCGTGACTGGAGATGGGAAATTTCCCTTTTCTAAAAAAACATTGTGCTGTCAGTTTCATAGCTGCTGAAGCAGGAACGCACTTCCCAACTTTGGACAGATTTGGGATTTTCCGACTTTTCTTTTAAAAGCTCGCTGGAAAACCCCGAATCTGTCTGAAGTTGGGAAGCGTGTTCCTGCTTCAGCAGCTGTGAAACTGACAGTGCAGTGTTTTTAAACAAACTGACCAACCACAAAGCTGCTGTGCTGTGCTGAGCGCTCCCTGCAACTGTCAGAGAGGGGGGCGGGTAACAATGAGGGGAGGGGAACAGAGACAGAAGGGGGAATAAAGAGAGAGAGCGAGAGAGAGGAAAACAAAGAGGGGGAAGAGAGAGAGAGGGGAAAACAGAGAGGGGGGGACGGGGGGGGGCGGACACAGAGAGAAACGGGGGACAGACGGGAGGGACACACAGAGAGTGAGGACAACAGAGAGAGAGAGGGAAACAACACAGGGGGGGGAACACAAGGAGAGAGAGAGACCGAGAGAAATCAAGATCACTCCTGATAGATGGATATCTATCCGGAATACTCTGCATCGCTACAAGTGTGTGGGCACACATTGACTATTTGTGCAAGCAAAAAAATCAGGTATCACACTAAATCAGTGTCCAACATAGTGATGAGAAAGTAAGTCAATAAATTAATCTTCTCATTTAAAGCTTCTTCACAAAACTGCATATTTGTTGTCGTTTTGATTAACAGCAAGATAACTTTTTAATGCCTTTATCTTTCTGAAATTGTCTCAACGAACCCCCATGTAAGACAAAAATTGTAATGTGGCCCTCCACGCAAAAAAGTTAGACAACCCTGATTAAAACCATTACTCTCTCTCGCCTTCCTGCTTCCCCTGGTACGGCCCTCATTTTTGGTCCTTTAAGACCAAGGGAGGGATGCAGGCTTGAACGGATATGGCGGACAACTGGTTTAGCCATTCATCGTCAGATCTGGCTGGATTACAAATCGTTAGAAGGTCCTGCTCTCCTCTGCCAAATCAGCTCACTATTCCAGGATTATCCTGAAATGCAAAGATTATACCAGCTTCTTTTCTCTACTGCAAACCGTCTTCTTAAACCCCTCTCCCCTCCACCCTCACCTTCAACATTATGTGTAAGGAGCTCATGGACTTCTTTGTCATTAAGATCGCGACCATCTAACCAGCTGCCTCTACTTCCCTCTCTTCCGCTAGCCCACCAGGCCAAACTTTCTCTAAAGCTCCCCACTGCCCTAAACTCACACCTTTCTCTAGTTTCTCTCCCCTGATGTTCACTCCGAGCTCATCTTGTCCATGGGGACTACCTCCTGCTCCCTCCATTCGATTCACACTAAACTGGTGCCTACCCAACTTCCCTTCCCGACTCCATTGTTAGCCGATATTGTTAACAATTTTCTCTCTTCAGGTATTGTCCTCCCTTTACTTCAAATCTGCCATCATCACCAATGTCCTCTCTAAGCTGGTTGGCCCCGCAGCAATCTGTTGCCACACAGACCGAGCACAAGTTGGCCCCTTTATTACCATGCATGCACGGCTGTGCAAAACAATTAAAGGGCCCACACACTTAAATGAAAAGGCTGTGCGCAAAAAAAAAAGAGGGATATTGATCATCACCCCTCTCATTAAAAAGTCAAACCTTGGCCCCACCATCCTTGCAAACTACTGTCCACTCTCCAACCTTCCTTTCCTTGCCAAAGTCCTTGAATGTTTTGTTGTATCCTGAATCCATGCCCATCTTTCTCAGAACTCCATTTTTGAATTCCTCCAATCAGGTTTCTGTCCCTACCGCAGCACTGAAATGTCTCTTATCAAAGTCAGAAATGACATTCTATTTGACTGTGATCATGATAAACTATCCCTCCTTGTCCTACTTCTTGACCTGTCTGCAGCCTTGACACAGTTAATCACACCATCCGCCTACAATGTCTCTCCATCGTCCAGCTGGGTGGGACTGCACTTACCTGGTTCCATTCTTAGCTATCAGTTGTAGCCAGAGAAACATCTGCAATGACTTTTTCCCACTCCCACACATTTACCTCTAGTGCATCATTGTTATTGGATTATTAACCTTGACATTGAACTATAACTGCTTCCCAGCCATACTGGGAATATATATACACTTCTAGTACAGTGGTTCTCAAACTAGAGTCTGCAGACAATAGAGACTTGCCAGGTGGGTCTGTGGTGCAGGACCGGCCTTACAGGTGAGTGATGTGGGTGACTGCCGAGGGCACTTTGATCAAGAGTAATCAAATGAGCAGGTGCCGGAGGTGGGCTCTGCTATCCCCATGCTTCTGCTCTCTTCTATTGGCTATGCAATGCTCTGGCTCTCTCTGGGCTCCTGTCATGGATAGACAGACACTGTAGTGGGAAGCAGGCACACCCATCTCACTGATATCTGTAAGTAAATACCTGTTTCCTTAAAAACATTATTAAAACACTCTTTACATGCAGCACTTTCATTTTATAAGTTTCATTTATAATTTGTATGGGTGGTCCGAGATCACCAATCCATTTGAAAAGGGGTCCTTCAGCCAAAACAGTTTGAGAACCACTGCTCTGGTAACCCCACCAAGGATCTAATCCCTGGCTCCTCAGCAACATCATCCTAAAACACAGCACTAGTTTTCACATGTATGCTGACGACACCCAGCTCTACCTCACCACCACCTTTCTCGACTCCTCCACTGACGCTAAGTTCTCAGACTGTTTGTCCAACATCCAGCATTGGATGAGAAGTATAGATTGGGAAGACTGAAGCCATTGTTCTTCAGTTCCTATCGCAAATTCTATTCCCTGGCTACAGACTCCATCCCTCTTCCTGGTGACAGTCTGAGGATGAACCAGACTGTTTGCAAACTCGGTGTCACATTTGATCCCAAGATGAACACCTAACCACACATATCTACGCCGTCATGTCTGCGCTCCTCTAAGTCTGGACTCTTGCGCATTCCCAATTTTAATTGCTCCACCATTGGTGGCCATGCCTTCAGCTACCGACGCCTTAAACTCTGGAAGTCCCTCCCTCTACCTCTCCTCTCCTTTATGATATTGCTTAAAACCTATCTCTCTGAGCAAGCTTTTGGCCATCTGACTTAATTTCTCCATCTGTGGCTTGGTGTCAAATTTGTTTGATTACACTCCTGTGAAGAACTGTGGGACATTTAACTATGTAAATGAAAGCTGTAGACAGCAGTGACAATGGTGAGTGCAGGGATCCATAGAATCATAGAAAGTTTAAGGCACAGAAAGAGGTCACTTGGCCCATCGTGTCTGTGCTGGCCGAAAAACGATCCACCCATTCTAATCCCACCTTCCAGCATTTGGTCCGTAGCCCTGCAGCTTACAGCACTTGAGGTGCATATCCAGACTTCTTTTGAATGAGTTGAGGGTTTCTGCCTCAACTACCCTTTCAGGTAGTGAGTTCTAGATCCCCACCACCCTCTGGGTGAAAATATTGTTCCCCATCTCCCGTCTAATTTTTCTACCAATCACTTTAAACTCATGTCCTCTAGTCACTGACCTCTCTGCTAACGTGAACAGGCCCTTCATCTCCACTCTATCCAGGCCCTTCAAAATTTTGTACATTTCAATCAGATCTCCCCTCAGCTTTCTCTGTTCCAAGGACAACAACCCCAGCCTATCCAATCTTTCCTCATAGCTGCATTTTCCAGTCCTGGTAACATCCTCGTAAATCTCCTCTGTACCCTCTCTAGTGCAATTACATCCTTTCTGTAATGAGGCGACCAGAACTGCACACAGTACTCGAGTTGTGGCCTAACCACTGAGTTATACAGTTCCAGAATAACCTCCCTGCTCTTATATTCTATACCTCGGCTAATAAAGGAAAGGATTCCATATGCCTTCTTAACCACTTTATCGACCTGTCCTGCTACCTTCAGGGATCTGTGGACATTCACTCCAAGGTTCCTCATTTCCTCTACACTTCTCAGTATTTTCCCATTAATCATGTATTCCTTTGCCTTGTTTGACTTCCCCAAATGCATCACCTCACACTTCTCCAGGTTGAATTCCATTTGCCACTTTTCTACCCACCTGACCAGACCATCAAAATCTTCCTGCAGCCTACAGCTATCCTCCTCGCTATCTACCACACGGCCAATCTTTGTGTCGTCTGCAGTCTTCTTGATCATTCCCCCTACATTTACGTCCAAATCATTAATATACACCACAAAAAGCAGGGGACTCAGTACTGAGCCCTGCAGAACGCCACTGGAAACAGCCCTCCAGTCGCTAAAACACACATCAACAATTACCCTTTGTTTCCTGCCACTGAGCCAATTTGGTATCCACTTTGCTGTATTTCCCTGGATCCAATGGGATTTTATGTTTTTTAAAAACCAGTCTGCCATGTGGGACCTTGTCAAAAGCCTTGCTAAAATCCATGTAGACTACATCATCTGCACTACCCTCATCTATCTTCCTTGTTACTTCTTCAAAAAATTCGATTAAGTTGGTCAAACAAGATCTTCCCTTAACCAATCCATGCTGACTATCCTTGATTAACCTGAGCCTTTCTAAGTGACAGTTTATCCTGTCTCTCAGAATAGATTCCAATAATTTGCCCACTACTGAGGTTAGACTGACTGGCCTGTAATTATTCGGTCTATCCTCACTCCCTTTTTAAACAGAGGTACAACGTTAGCAGGTCTCCAATCCTCCGGCACCACACCTGTATCCAGCGAGGACTGGAAAATGATACTCAGACCTTCCACTATTTCCTCTCTTGCTTCTTTTAACAGCCTAGGGTACATTTCATCTGACCCTGGTGATTTAAAAAACTTTCAAGGATGCTAATCTCATTAATATGTCCTCTCTCCCTATGTTTATCACATCCAATACTTCACACCCCTCTTCCTCAACTACAATATCTGCATCGTCCTCCTCTTTTTTTTGGGTCCAGGGAGATTAGTTTCAAACATCTGTTTCTAAACTTCCTTCTTTGATGCCTGGAGGTCATGACTGACACTAGTCTTTCAAAGACAAAGTCTTTCTTGCAAGGTCAAGATTTATCAACTGACACTATACTCAGCCTTCCTGAGGAATGCACCTTGATGTGCTGGCAAGGCTTTGAGGACCCTGAGGACTACAGCGGTAAGTACTACTCCTGACAGGGTCACCCAGGTCAGAGAGGTTGGAAGGTCCTGTCTGCACAGACTAAAAGGCAGTCCACCACCCTGCTGGCAAGTGCTTGTGAGTCAGGCTAATGACTTGTCCTTCTGTTATGGGAAACAACCCCAAAATAAGACGGGACTGTTAGACTAACAAATATTAACAATACCTGTGGAGAATCGCCATCTGCTGGATGTGAGGCTAAAGGAGACTGATGGATTAAATAACCTTCTCTGGATAGGCAGCAGTGAAAGGAATCTGTCACTGGGCACAGGAGACTCGAACCAACTGATACATCCACGATCTGTGGACAAGGCGAGTGGTTTTGCTCCGCAATAGTCCAGACGCTGCCGCTCTCCAACAATGGGCCAAGTGTTCGGTGTTGCTCTGCAGTTTCATTATGCCGGGTTCAATGGTTTTACTGTACCTGTAAAGAAGCTGTAGGAGCCTCCGGGTCCGTAATGCTTCTTCCCTTTGCTCACATCGAACACCTGTCCCAGGAGAGCCAGGTACAGCCCCGGGCTACCCGGCTCCCCCTTGTACCGGCTCAGTTCAGACTTGGTGAAGAGTCGGGGGGTCGGAGAGCCCACCGCATCCCCAAGCCATCCCGCAAACCAGCTGCTCAACGGCCTCCACACATCGGAGGGCAGCAGCACAGCAAACGCGCCGCACACCAGACAGAGCAGCAGCCGGTGCATGGTGACCGCGGGGCAGGGGAAATCTCCCGGCTCCAGCACGGCCGCCTCTTACTTCCCCTGACACTCAATTTCCGGGTTCCCTTGTTGTAATCCTCTCAGTGAGAACGCCAGGTTAACACCGGCTCCTCTTAAAGTGGCAGTGTTAGTAACACAAACACCTCTTAAAGTGACCGAGCCAGCAACACAGACTCTTCTTAAAGTGGCAGAGCAGTAACACCAGCTCCTCTTAAAGTCGCAGTGTCAGTAACACCGGCTGGTCTTAGTGACAGAGCCAGTAACACCAGCTCCTCTTAAAATGACAGTATCAGTAACACAGGCTCCTCTTAAAGTGACAGTATCAGTAACACAGGCTCCTCTTAAAGTGGCAGTGTCAGTAACACCAGCTCCTCTTAAAGTCGCAGTGTCAGTAACACCGGCTGGTCTTAGTGACAGAGCCAGTAACACCAGCTCCTCTTAAAATGACAGTATCAGTAACACAGGCTCCTCTTAAAGTGACAGTATCAGTAACACAGGCTCCTCTTAAAGTGGCAGTGTCAGTAACACCAGCTGCTCTTCATGACAGTGCCAGTAACACAGTCTCCTCTTAAAGTGTCAGTAACACATGCTTCTCTTAAAGTGGCACTGTATTAACACAGGCTCCTCTTAAAGTGACAGAGCCAGTAACACAGGTCTTTCTTAATGTGAAAACACTTTCCACCCCAAGAAATGTATTTTATTCATAAAAGTTGTAAAAGTACATTGCATTACTGTTGAAATTTGGCATGACATAAAGTGCCATACAGATGTGTTTCTTTCAATACAGTACATGAGGTGCCTCACTACACTTCCCATTACAGGTTATATTTAGACATCAAACATTCTCTGGTGAATACAGCCTGAGTGGTTTTACACGGTTTCCAGTCCCTCGGTTCACTATGGCGGGAAGGCCTTACACAGTGGTCTTTCCCCATTGAGCCTTTGCTGCGGCTGCCCCAAGCAATAGTGCATCCCTCAGCACGTAGTCCTGGACCTCGGAATGTGCCAGTCTGCAACATTCGGTCATCGACAGCTCTTTGCACAGGAAGACCAACAAGTTTTGGGCAGACCAAAGTGTGTCTTTCATCGAGTTGATGGTCCTCCAGCAGCAGTTGATGTTTATCTCGGTGTGCATCCTGGGAAAAGCCCATAGAGCACTGAGTCCTGTGTTATGGAGTTGCTTGAGATGAACCTGGACAAAAACCACTTCATCTCTTTCCAGACTCCCTTTGCAAAGGCACATTCCAGAAGGAGGTGGGCATCGGTCTCTTCCCCACCATAGCCACCTCAAGGGCAGCGTGTGGAGACAGCGAGACTCTGGGCGCACAGGAAGGATCTGACTGGAAGGGCCTTTCTCGCCACCAATCTTGGTGCTTGTTTGAAAGTTCTGGCGATGAGGCATTCTGCTAAGTGAGTTTGACAGTCTGCTCAGGGAACCATCCGACAGGATCCGCCATCTCCTTTTCCCGCAGGGCCTTGAGGACATTCCGTGCGACCGACTGCCTGATGGACTTGTGGTCAAAGGTGTTTTCTGTATGAACTTTTCCATGAGGGACAGGTGGTACGGCACGGTCCAACTGAATGCAGCGTTCCACAGCAACATGATCAGACCCATCCTTCATAGCCTGGGGGCAGATAGAACCTTAGCAGCTGAGATAGAACCTTAACTTGGTGTTTGTGTACAGGGGGTCTACGCACAGCAGGATGCAGCCGCACATAAAAGTGGCCATCAGGATGAGGGCGATATTGGTGTGTTTTTTCCCCCTTTATCTGGAGGTATGAACATCATGTCCCTGTAGACACTGTCCATTTTCAATCTCCAGATAAAGTGGAAGATGGCTTGGGTGACCGCCATGGCACAGGAGCGGGGTATGGGCAACAGTGAGAGCGCCTCATACCTGATGACTAGGTTCTTACCTGCAATGGAGAGGGAGTGTCGCTCCCACATGCCCAGTTTCTGTTTCACCATGGCGACTCGCTCCTTCCTGTTTTTGGCACACGCCCCGTGCCTCCAAACCATATTTCCAGCACTTTCAGGGTATCTGACCTAACGGTGAAGGAACAGAGGATCTGTTAGCCCTTTTCCAAAAAACATGGCCTCGCTCTTGCTGAAATTTACTTTGGCTCCCGAGGTCAGTTCGAACTGGTCGCAGATGCTCATCAGTCTACGAACTGACAGCGGATCCGAGAAGACAGCGATGTCATCCATGTACAGAGAGGCTTTGACCTGACTGCCTCCACTGCCTGGCGTTGTCACCTCTCTTATACCCACATCCTTCCTGATGGACTTTTAAATTTCAGTCATTGTTCATTTGGGTATTTCAACGCTCTCCTGGCCAGCATCCCATCTTTCACCTTCCATAAACTTCAGCTTATCCAAATCTCTGCTGCCCATATCCTAATTTTCACCAAATCCCATTCATCCATCAGCCATGTACTCACTAATCTACATTGGATCTCGATCCAGCAATGCCTCAATTTTAAAGTCTCATCCATTTGTTCAAATCCATCCATGGTCTTGCCCCTCCCTCTTGGTAACTTCCTCCAGGAGCCCTGTATTCCTTCAATGCTGACCTCTTGTGCATCCCCAAATTATTTCATCCCACCATTGGTGGCTGTGATTTGAACTGCTTCAGCTCTAAGCTCTGGAATTCCCTCCCTAAACCTTGCTGCCTCTCTCTCCTTCTTTAATACTCTGTTTAAAATCTATCTCTGACTGAGCCTTTGTTCATGTCCAAATATCTCCTTCTTTGGGTTGTGTCAATTTTTTGTCAGTTTACACTCCTGTGACATGCCTGGGTATGTTTTACTACATTAAAAGCGCTATATAAATGTAAACTGTTGTTGGTAATGTAGTGGTTATGTAAGTGGGCTAATAATCTAGATTATGTGAATTGAAATCCCACCACGGTAGGTTAAGAATTTCAATTCAGTTTTACAAAATCTGGAAATAAAAAAAGTGGTATCAGTAAAAAGTGACATTGAAATGCTCAGAATGTCATTAAAAACCCAACATGTTCAGTGATACCCTGATGCCAAGAATGAATAAAAGAAATACTGCAGAGTTTTCGCATGACAAGATTCCCCCAGCAGCAAATTAATGAATTGCCACCCTTTTTTAACAGTGGTTGAGCTTACCACCTCAATGAGTGTTTGCTCCTGTTCCTCTAATGTGATTGCAAAAGAACCGATCAGACAGGTTTTCTTGAGTTTAAACAAGAAAGAGGTAAGTTTATTACACTTAACACTCTAACATTATTTTAAGTACTGAAAATACGCTGCACATTGACACATTCACACAACAGTCACACACACGCAAATAGATTACAGAGGGAAACAGATTTGGTGATTGGATGAAAGTCCGGAATAAATGGAATTTAAATAGAGTATGTGAGTCCCAATAGTCCTCAGCTGAAATTGCCGTCTTGAGGTCCTCGCTGGGCCATGTGCACAGTAGTTGGCTTGCTTTGCTGAGGGCTCCAGAAGGCAGAAGGGTGGTGGTTGATTCTCGTCCCCTGGTTGCCGGCTATAGTGGTCTGTAGCTTTTGGGAGTGGGGAGGGGTTCCCAGTCACAGCCAGATCTTCTCTTGATATTTTCTGGAGAGAGAGAGAGGGAAGGGAGCCTGCTTCATTGCTGGCTTTACAGTTATTGCTTCTCTTCTGTCTGTGTGACAAAGCCTACAGTTTCTTCAGAGCTGCACAAGCAGTCACATAGCTCTATCAAACCCCTTTGTTTTTAATGAATTTTTTTCTGGAATCTTCTCTGGGATTCAAGGTGCTACATGCCTCAGGAGATCCAGTCACACTTGGAGGGGGTTGGCTCTTTCAAAGTCAATGGGTGTAGATGGCCTTGACGACCGTGTTGATAAAGCCATTCTAGGTAAGTCAACCACTGAGAGCAAGCCATTGTTCTGGCTGAGTCTGGTTAGACTTTTCATCTCCAGTTTAATCTCCTGGTGTTTCAAATGTAAATTGCAGTGGCCATCTTGGCTGCCAGTTTTTAAAAAGTTAACTTGTAGGATTTTTCCATTAAAAGTCTAATATAAGTTTCCAACCAATTAAATTAATATTCCTATTTGGCATATAGGGTTTTCATGACATCAATCTTGCATTTATTTTACTAAGTAAAGAAATTACAAACATGCAGCTCCTCACTCAAATCTTCACCCTGTTACGATCAGGTGAGGAGGAGTCGAAAGGGTCCCCTCTTGTCCCTCTCTTTGTTTGACCTCAACAGGGTTTATTCATTTTTAAACAGAGGATGTGCTTACTAATTCAATGAGTGTTTAACCATTTATGTGCTATGATCATAAAAAAGGGGCAGGTTTTCTTGAGTTTAAATAAGAGGTTAGTTTATTGTACTTAAAATCAAAACCCGATCTAAGTAAAATAATAAACAACGCTCCAACTTTCACACACACAAACACACGAGAATCACACACACACACAAGTAAGTTACAGAGTGATGAAGAATAGTTTGGTTGGATTACAGTCCAGAACAAATAAAAATAATATACAGTCTGTGGGGTCTGGTAATTCAGTTGTCTTCCGGCTGAATTCATGGGTCTGAAATTCCTGACTGGTAGAAGTGCACTTGCAGCTGGTCCACCTGGTTCAAGATTTTCTTGGAGACAGTGATGTAGGTGGCTTTCTCCCACAGGGTCTCTGTCTATAGCGATGATAGGCTTTGACAGGATTTGAATCTTGCAGTTTACCTGGAGAGAGAGAAAGAGAGCCCCACTGGGGTCCTGCACTGATTAGCTCTCAAAGCTTGTCTGCTGTGTGTAACAGAAACTCCAAGTTTCACACAGACTGGGGAGACTGCCACATGATTCTTTCACTGTATTCTTTTGTTCACTTTAATGAGATCCAAAGTCTGAGAATCCCAAATCTCTCTCAGGTCATATTGTTTCAATGTTCACCTTAGGAGGTATGTCTCCACTAATGTGAATGCTCCAAGATGGTTTTGAATGTCTTGCACGTCTTACTCAACTCTTCAAGCCATTGTTCTGGATGCGAGCTATTTAGACATGCGTCTCCACTTCAATGCCTTGGAATGTGAGGTATTTCAATGCAAATCATGGTGGCCATCTTACCTGCCAGCTTTTTAAAAGTTGAAAGTAGGCTTCCAGCTTTCTTTTTAAAAGTTTAATGTTGGTTTCCAACCGATGAATTAAAAATCATCATTCAGCATAGCATGTTTTCATGACAACCCTGTTTCAGTAAGTGTCTCCTTAGATATACTCAAGTAAGACCCTAATTAACACCCTCCACCTGCATATGATTACACACAATTAACACTCAGGAGGGAAATCTTCAGTCTCTTCGGACAGAAGGAGAGCTTCCTGAAGTGGAGTCTATGCTGGCTTCTAACACTCAGGGATAGGCACCAACATGTTGCACCAAGGACATTTGACAAAATAATTGACTCAGCCACAAGGGGACAATTCATCTGTATATAAAGTGTATAGTCAACCTAATGCCATCAAAACACAGTACGATTTAAAACGCATTTTTGCCTATTTAGTGAAATACCTGGCATTTTTTGTTTGCAAAAGTATTCAATGTCTGCCCGCACACTTGATGTAATGATGCAGAGAATCCGGACAGATGTCCATCTGTCAGGGGTGATCTTGATCTCTTTCTCTCCCCTCTCGCTCTCTCTCTCTGTATCAATCCCTATCCCCTCTCTATGTCCATCTGTCACCCTTCTCTATCTTTGTCCTATCTCTCTCCCTGCTCTGTGTCCATCTCTCCCCTCTCTCTCCTCCCTCTGTGTCCATCCCTCTCTCCCCACCCCTCCACCCCCTCTCTCTCACCCCCTCTCTCCCACTCCCCCCTCTCTCTCTCCCCCCCTCTCTCCTCTCTCCCACTCCCTCTCTCTCTCCCACTCCCCCGTCTCTCTCCTCTCTCCCTCCCTCTCTCTGTCCCCCTCTCCCAGTCTCTCTCTCTCTCCCCCACTCTCTCCCCACCCTCCCTCTCTTCCCCCTCCCTCTCTCTCTCCCCTCTTTCCTTCTCTCTTTCCCCCTCTCTCTTCCTCTGCCCTCCTCTCCCTGCCTCCCTCCCCCTCTCACCTCTACCCCCTCCAACCCCCTCACCCTCCTCTCCACCCCTCTATCCCCCTCTCTCATCCCCTTTCCCTCTCCTCTCTCTCCCTCCCCTTCCTCCTCTCGCTCTCCCCCTCTCCCTGCCCTTTCCCTCCTCTTCCTTCCCCCCTCTCTCCCTCTCCACCCTCTCGCTTTCCTCCCTCTCCCCCTCTCTCTCTCCCCCCTCTCTTTCTCCCCCCTCTCTTTCTCCCCAGTCCCTCTCCCGCCCTTCCCCCTCTCCCTCTCCCCCCCCGTCCCTCTCTCCCATGCTCCCACCCTCTCTCTCTACCACCCCCCCTCAATCCCCCGACCATTGTTGATAGCGGGAACAGCAGTTTGAACTCCGGACAGATTCAGCGTTTATCAGGGGATTGTTAAAAAAATCTGTCCTAAGTTCAGAAACTGCTGTTCCCGCTCACTGCACCTGTCATATGTGAAACTGACACTTGCGATTATTTTTACAGGCGCTCTGGTTGGTAAGTAGAAACCAATGGGAACTTCCTTGTCCCTGAAATCACCAGTCATGGATCTCAACATCTTTTACCATGGACACTGGTGTCCTTGTATGGACACGTTGCCAACCCCTGCTAACACTTTGATTATCTCAAGAAGAGACTACCCACTTCATCCTTCAGGGAGATGGCCACCACCTTTCTACCCCACTGTACAATCTGGGATTGGTAAACCATTCAACCTGTTACAGTCATATGTCTTTTCTGTCTATTTAGCTGATGCGTCATATTTAAATTACTGCTTCTTAATAAGTGACTTTAAAAACCACCTATGACTTCAACCACCAATTTGGGTAATCTGTGACTCCTGAACCAAATCTTACAGGGGGAAGAGTTTCTGAAGTATGCTCAGGAGAACTTCCTACATCAGAATGTTTCTGGCCTAATGAGGAAGGAGGTCTTGCTGATCTGGTTCTGGGAATGAGGTGGGTCAAGTGAATCAAGTGTCAGTCGGGAGCATTTAGGGGACAGTGATCATAGCATCATCAGGTTTAGGTTGCTTATGGAAAAGGACAAGGAGCAATCTGAGTAAAAATAATTAACTGGGGAAGGGCTAATTTCAGTGGTGTGAGAACGGATCTGGCCCAAGTAAATTGGAATCAGAGCTTGGCAGGCAAAACTGTAACTGAACAATGGTCTGCCTTTAAAGAGGAAATGGTTCGGGTATAGTTGAGGTCCATTCCTATGGTGGGAAAAGGTAAACAAATCCAGATCTCCCTGTATGACAAAGGGAGAGTAAGACGAAGCAGCAAAAGAGTGGCATATGACTGATGTCAGGTTGGTAATACAATTCTTGCATTGGCAGGCTGTGACCAGTGGGGTACCACAGGGGTCAGTGCTTGGACCCCAGCTGTTCACAATATATACCAATGATTTGGATGTGGGGACCAAATGTAGTATTTCCAAGTTCTCAGATGACACAAAACTAGGTGGGAATGTGTGTTGTGAGGAAGATGCAAAGCGGCTTCAAGGGGATTTGGACAGACTTAGTGAGTGGGCAAGAATGTGGCAGATGGAGTATAATGTGGAAAAATGTGAGGTTATCCATTTTGGTAGGAGGAATAGATGTGCAGAGTATTTCTTAAATGGTAAGAGATTAGAAAGTAGATGTACAAAGGCACCTGGGTGTCCTTGTCAATGAGTCACTGAAAGCTAACATGCAGGTGCAGCAAGCAATTAAGAAGGCTAATGGTATGTTAGCCTTTATCGCAAGAGGATTTGAGTACAGGAGTAGTGAAATCTTGCTTCAATTGTATAGAACCTTGGTTAGACTGCACCTGGAGTACTGTGTGCAGTTTTGGTCCCCTTACTTTAGGAAGGATATTATTGACATAGAGGGAGTGGAACAAAGGTTCACCAGACTTGTTCCCGGGATGGCAGGACTGGTCCAATGAAGAGAGATTGGGGAAACTGGGCCTGTATTCTCTAGAGTTTCGAAGAATGAGAGGTGATCTCATTGAAACCTACAAAATACTTAAAGGGATAAACAGGGTAGATGCAGCTAATCTGTTTCCCTGGTTGGGGAGTCTAGAACCAGGGGATACAATTTCAAAATAAGGGGGATGCCATTAAGGACAGAGATGAGGAGAAATGTCTTTATTCAGAGGGTTGTGAATCTTTGGAATTCTCTAACCCAGAGGACTGTGGAAGCTCAGTCATTGAGCATGTTCAAAACAAAGATTGACAGATTTCTAAATACAAATGACATAAGGGGATATGAGGATAGTGTGGGAAAAAGGCATTGAAGTGGATGATCAGCCACGATCATACTGAATGGTGGGGCTGGCTCAATAGGCTGAATGGCCTACTCCTGCTCCTATCTTCCTAGTGAGAACTAGGCTGAATATAGAAAGGTCAGAGGGGAAGTGAAAAAAGAAATAAGAGAAGCAAAAAGAGAGTATGAGAAGAGACAGGTAGCTAACATAAAAGGGAATCCAAAAGTCTTCTATAGGCATATAAATAGTAAAAGAGTAATAAAAGGAGGGCTAAGGAACCAAAAAGGGGATTTATGCATGGAGGCAGAGGGCATGTCTGAGGTACTAAATGAACACTTTGCATCTGTCTTTACCAAGGAAGAAGATGCTGCTAATGTCATAGTGAAAGAGGAGGTAGTTGAGACATTGGATGGGCTAAAAATTGATAAAGAGCAGGTATCAGAAAGGCAGGCTGTACTTAAAGTTAATAAATCACCAGGATCAGATGAGTTGCATCCTAGGATACTGAAGGAAGTAAGTGTGGAAATTGCGGAGGCATTGGCCATAATCTTCCAATCCTCTTTAGATAGAGGGCTGGTGCCAGAGGAGTGGAGAATTGCAAATGTTAAACCCTTGTTCAAAAAAAGGGTGTAAGGTTAAGTCCAGCATCTACAGGCTAAGACAGTTTAACCTTGGTGATGGGAAAGCGTTTAGAAACGATAATCCAGGACAAAATTAATAGTCACTTGAACAAATGTGAATGAATTAACGAAAGCCACTAGGGATTTGTTAAAGGCAGATTGTATTGAACTAACTTGAATGAGTTTGTGGATGGCAGGAAATAGAGAACAGTGCACTGTCATTTTTCAGACTGGTAAAAGGTATGATGTGGGGCTTCCCCACTGCTTTTCTTGACATATATTAATGACCTAGATTTGGGTTTGCAAGGTACAATTTCAAAACTTGCAGATGACACAAAACTTGGAAGTATTGTGAATTGTGAGGACAATAGTGATAGACTTCAAGAGGACATAGGCTGGTGGAATGGGCAGACATGTGGTCAATGAAATTTAATGCAGAGAATTGTGAAATGATACATTTTGGTAGGAAGAAGGAGGACAGGCAATATAAAATGAAGGATACAATTCTAAAGCCGGGGGGTGGGGAGGAGCGGGAGCAGAGGGACCTGGGGGTGTTGTGCACACTGCAGTGAAAGTGGCAGGCAGGTTAAGAAAGTGGTTAATAAGGCATACAAGATCCTGGGCTATATAAAAAGAGGCATAGAGTACAAAAACAAGGAAGCTTTGGTGAACCTTTATAAAACACTGGTTCAGCCTCAACTTGAGTATTGTGCCCAATTCAGGGCACCACACTTTAGGAAGGATGTGAAGGCATTAGAGAGGGTGCAGAAAAGATTTATGAGAATGGTTCCAGGGATGAGGGACTTCAGTTACATGGATAGATTGGAGAAGCTGAAGTTGTACTCCTTAAAGGTTGGGAGGAGATTTGATAGAGGTGATCAAAATCATGACAAGTCTAGACAGATAGGGAGAAACATTTCCCATTGGCAGAAGAGTTGAGAACCAGAGAACACCAATTTAAGGTGAATGGCAAAAGAAGCAAAGGCGGGATGAGGAAAAAGTATTTATGCAGTGAGTGGTTAGGATCTGGAATGCACTGCCTGAGGGTGTGGTGAAGGTATATATGATTGTGGCTTTCAACAGTGAATTGGATAAGCACCTGAAGAGAAAAAAATTTGCAGGGCTACAAATAAAGGGCAGTAGCTGAGTTGCTCTTGCAGAGAGCTGGCACAGACATGATGGGCCGAATGGCCTTTCTGTGCTGTAACCATTCTATAATTCTATGAAATCTGCAATCACGTACTTGTGGCCTTCTGAGCATCTTCAATTGTAATTGCTCCACCACTGGTAGCCAAGCCTTCAGCTGCCTAGGCTCTGAGCTCTGGAATTCCCTCCCTAAACCACTCCACCTCTTTAATAAAAGCAAAATACTGCGGATGCTGGAAATCTGAAACAAAAACAAGAAATGCTGGTATCACTCAGCAGGTCTGGCAGCATCTGTGGAAAGAGAAGCAGAGTTAACGTTTCGGGTCAGTGACCCTTCTTTCCGAAGAAGGGTCACTGACCCGAAACGTTAACTCTGCTTCTCTTTCCACAGATGCTGCCAGACCTGCTGAGTGATTCCAGCATTTCTTGTTTTTGTTTCACTCCACCTCTTTCCTCCTTTACGACACTCCTTAAAACCGACTCTTTGACCAAGCCTTTTGCCAGATGTCATAATGTTGTCTTATGTGGCTTGGTGTCAAATTTTGCTTTATAACATGCTATGAAGTGCCTTGGGCCATTTTATTATATTAAGCGCGCTATAGCAGTGGTTAGCACCGCAGCCTCACTGCTCCAGGGACCGGAGTTCAATTCTGGGTACTGCCTACGCAGAGTTTACAAGTTCTCCCTGTGACTGTGTGGGTTTCCTCCGGGTGCTCCGGTTTCCTCCCACCGCCAAAGACTTGCAGGTGATAGGTAAATTGGCCATTGTAAATTGCCCCTAGTGTAGGTAGGTGGTAGGGAATATGGGATTACTACAGGGTTGGTATAAATGGGTGGTTCTTGGTCGGCACAGACTCGGTGGGCCAAAGGGCCTGTTTCTCTAAATAAATATCATTGTTGTTTTGTTAGTCAGTTGTTGTGATCTGGAATGTTCTGTCTGAAAGGGCGGTGGAAGCAGATTCAATACTAACTTTCCAAAGGGAATTGGATAAATACTTGAAGAGAAATAACATTTCAGGGCTAGTGGATAGAGCCGTGGTGAGGAAACTGGATAGCTCTTTGAAAGACATGGCATAACACAATGGGATCATGTGCTGTAAGATGTTTCTTTGTATGTTATTTCAGTTTAGGCAAAAACATTAAAAATGAGCGAACCATCTTGGACAAGTGAGGCTTCTGATTATTAACTTCAACAGGAGTGTCTCTTTGCCATGCTCCCTTTAAGAGTCGGCTCACCTCTGGTCCCACGGCTGGAATTCCGCAAAGTGACGGCAATGGTGTCGCGCAGTGTCGTGAGGCGAGCCCGGAATCCGGCAGTGTCGTGAGGGATGCCCGGAATCCGGCAGCGTGTCGCGCAGTGTCGTGAGGGGCGCCCGGAATCCGGCAGTGCGTCGCACAGTGTCTTGAGGCGGGCACGGAAACCGGCAGTGTGTCGAACCCGGTAGTGGAGGTGTCGGGTGCCGGTTTCGGAGGATCTGGGCCGCAGCTTCAGTAAAGTGCCAGGGCGGCGGTTACAAGGGCCGGGAGAGCAGCGCGGCTAGGCCGAGATGGGCAACACAGACAGCACCGGGGCCCAGCAGCCCGATTGCGCCGAAGAGGAGGATGAGGAAGAGGACGAGCAGAACCAAGACACCGAGCGAGGCTCGGCCAAGGCCGGCTTCCCGGCTCCGGGCTCGGCGCTAGGGGCCGAAGGAGGTCCCGAGACGGTCCCCGGCCTGAGCCTGAACTGCGGGCCGAGCCCCGACATCCTGTTCCAGCATCATCGGCTGCGGGAGGCGGCTGCCAAGGTGCGGGACGAGGTGGCCGAGAATGTGGTCCAGCAGCACCACAGCCACTTGATCCGCTGGCTGGAGGAGCGCCTAGCCCGCGGGGAGGAGAGTATCAGGATGGCCCAGTTCTGTGACCTACTCGCCACCAGGTTCGCCATCAAGGAGGAGTGTGAGGAGGTGAGGTTGGGGGTGTGGGGACAGCGCAGGACACCAGCATACTGTCTGCCCTTACATTCATAGACTGAACAATCCACAAAACCCTGGGACCAGTGCACCCATAGAGGGTGCCTCCATATCCCCATGCACTCTACATTACCATCCATAGAGTGAGATCCACATCCCATAATTTCTGCTTGGGTTTATGAGTATCTAGGCGCTAAAATAAAAAGCAGGACTTAAAAAAAGTAATTTCTGAATTCTTACCTGAGCCATGAGCAAATCGACACAGGATAAATAAGATTAGAGAGACTGGTGTGGGCGAAATGGTTTTCGATTCATGGGGCATTGGCACCAGTACTGAGGAAAGTGGGAGCTGTACTGTTGTGATGGTCTTCACTTGAATCGTGCTGGGACCAGTGTTCTGGCAAGTCATATAACTAGGGTGGTAGAGAGAGCTTCAAACTATATCGTGGGGGGAGTGGATCGTGTGAGGGGAGATGTAAATTAAAGGGAAATGACAAGGTAATCGAACAGGGTAACAACTTGGATAATAACCAGAGTGTGGCAGGAAGGGACAGAACATGCAAACTTAAGAATGCACCAGCCGATAAGACCAGAGATTACAAAAATTGTAAAAAGACAGAGTTAAATGCTCTGTATCTTAATGCGCGCAGCATTCATAACAAAATGGATGAATTGTTAGCACAGATATAAATCTGTATGACCTGATAGCCATTACAGAGACATGGTTGTAAGGTGACCAAGGCTGGAGTTTGAATACTGGAGGGTATTTGATATTTTGGAAAGACAGAAAGCTCGGAAAAGGTAGTGGGGTGGCTCTGTTAATTAAGGATGACAGTACAGGGATGTGAGATGAATTAGTTTGAAAGAGTAAGATGTAGAATCAGTGACACTCAGTTTGGGTTCCGTCATGTAGCTCCTGACCTCATTACAGCCTTGGTTCAAACATGGACAAAAGAGCTGAACTCCAGAGGTGAGGTGAGAGTGACTGCCCTTGACATCAAGGCAGCATTTGACCGAGTATGGCATCAAGGAGCCCTGGCAAAACTGGAGTCGATGGAAATCGGGAAAATGCTCCGCTGGTTGGAATTGTACCTAGCGCAAAGGAAGATGGTTGTGGTTGTTGGAGGAGTTCCTCAGGGTAGTGTACGAGGCCCAACCATTTTGAGCTGCTTCATCAATGACCTTCCTTCAATCATAAGGTCAGAAGTGGGGAAATTCTCCAACAAGAGAGAATCTAACCATCTCCCCATGACATTCAACAACATTACGATCGCTGAATCCCCTACTATCAACATCCTGGGGGTTACCGTTGACCAGAAACTGAACTGGAGTAGCCATATAAATACCGTGGCTACAAGAACAGGACAGGCTAGGAATCCTGTGACGAGTAACTCACTTCCTGACTCCCCAAAGCCTGTGCAACATCTACAAGGCACAAGTCAGCAGTGTGATGGAATACTCTTCAGTTGCCTGGATGGGTGGAGCTCCAACAACACTCATGAAGTTCGACACAATCCAGGACAAAGCAGCCCACTTGATTGGTACCCGGTCCACAAACATTCACTCCCTCCATCACTGAAGCACAGTGGCAGCAATGTGTACCATCTACAAGATGCACTGCAGCAACGCACCAAGGCTACTCACGCAGCACCTTCCAAACTTGTGACCTCTATCACCTAGAAGGACAAGGGCAGCAAATGCATGGGGACACCACCATCTGCAAGTTCCCCTGCAAGCTACACACCATCCTGACTTGGAATGATATCGCCGTTCCTTCACTGTTGCTAGGTCAAAATCCTGGAACTCCCTCCCTTATAACACTGTGGGTGTACCTACCCCACATGGACTGCAGCGGTTCAAGAAGGCAGCTCACCACCACCTTCTCATGGCAATTAGGAATGGGCAAGAAATGCTGGCCTAGCCAGCGCCGTCCACTCCCATGAAACGAATAATAAAAATGTTTGGGTAGGGATAAGAAATAAGAAAGATAAGTTTAACTATGGGTGTGGTTTCTAGGCCTCTTAACAGTAGTTACACTTTAGGACAAAGTATACAGGAAAAAATAAATGTAAGAAAGATATTGCAGTAATCATAGGTGATTTTAACCTACATGTAGATTGGATGAATCAGATTGGCAAAGGTAGCCTGGAATATGAGTTCATAGTGTATTTGGGACAATTTCTTAGAGCAGTACATTTTAGCACCAACTGGGGAGCAGGCTATTCTAGACATGGTAATGTGCAATGAGACAGGATTAATAAATAATCTTGTAAAGGAGCCTCTAGGTGACAGCAATCATAACATGATAGAATTTCATGTTCAGTTTGAGTGTGAGAACTGTGGGTCTAAGACTAGTGTTTTACACCTAAATAAAGGTACTTACAAGGGTATGAAGGCAGAGCTAGCTAAAGTGAACTGGGAAGCTAGGTTAAAAAGTAAGACAGTCGAGATGCAGTGTCAGACTTTAAAGGAGATATTTAATAACTCTCAGCAAAGATGAGAAAGAAAGACTCTTTGAGAAGAATACATCATTTTGTGGCTAAATAAGGAAGTTAAGGATAGTATCAAATTAAAAAACACTGTACAATTCTGCAAAGATTAGTTGCAAGTCAGAAGATTGGGCAGATTTTAAGAACCAGCTAAGGATGACTTAAAGGGAGAAATTAGAGTATATGAGAAAGCTAGTTAGAAATATAAAAACTGATAGTGTTTGTACAAGTATTTAAAAAGGAAAAGAGTAACTAAAACAGGTGTTGGTCCTCAAGAGAGTGAATCTGGGGAATTAATAATGGAAAACAAGGAAATGTCAGATGTGTTGAACAGGTATTGCGTCTTCACCGTCGAAGACTTAGAAAACTTCCTAAAGATACTTGAAAATCAAGAGGCAAAAAGACCGGAAAAACAATCACCATCACCAGGGAAGAGGTACTGGGAAAACTGTTAGACCTAAAGGCTGGCAAGTCCCCAGGGTCTGATGGCCTGCATCCTCGGGTCTTAAAAAGAAGTGGCTGCAGAAATAGTAGTGGCATTGGTTATAATCTTCCAAAATTTTCTGGAAGGGTCCCAGTGGATTTGAAAATCACAAATGTAACACCTTTATTCAAGGAAGGAGGGAGACAGAAAGCAGGGAACTATAGACCAGTTAGCCAAACATCTGTCATAGGGAAAATGCTAGAATCTATTATTAAGGTTATAGCAGGATACTTAAAATCATAATGGGGTCAGACAGCATCAACATGGTTTTGTGAAAGGGAAATAATATTTAATTTATTAGAGTTTTTTGACGATGTAACAAGCAAGGTAGATAAAGGGGAACCTGTAGATGTGGTGTACTTGGATTTCCAAAAGGCATTTGCTAAGGTACCACATCAAAGGTTACTACACAAGATAAGAACACATGGTGTAAGGGCTAACATACTAACATGGCTGAACAACTGGTGAGCTGACAGGAAGCAGAGAGTAAGGATAAATGGATTTTTTTTCAGGTTGGCAAGCTTAACTAGTGGAGTGCCACAGGGGTCAGTGCTGGGACCTCAACTATTTGCAAACTATATAAATGACTTGGATGAAGGGACCAAATGTATGGTAGCTAAATTTGCCAATAAAACCAAGATAGGTAGGCAAGTAAGTTGTCAAGAGGAGGTAAAGAGTCTACAAAAAGGTATAAATAGGTTAAGTAAGTGGGCATAAATTTGGCAGATGGAGTACAATGTGGGAAAATGTGAACTTGTCCACTTTGGCAGGAAGAATAGAAAAGCAGTTTACTATTTAAACAGAGAGATTGCAGTACGCGTGGTACAGAGGGATCTGGGTATCCTGGTACATGAATCACAAAAAGTTAGTCTGCAGGTACAGCAAGTAATTGGCATTTATTGCACGTGGGCTAGAGTATAAAAGTCGGGAAGTTTTTTCTGCAGCTGTACAGGGCCTTGGTGAGACCACATCTGACTACTGTGTCCAGTTTTGGGGTCTCTATTTGAAAAAGGATATAATTGCACTCGTGGCTCACTTGAGCTCATTCCTAGAATGAAGAGCTTACCTTCTGAATAAAGGTTGAACAGTTTGGGCCTTTACCCATTGGAGTTTAGAAACATGAGAGATTATCTTATTGAAACATATAAGATCCTGAGCAGACTTGATCAGGTGACTACGAGGAAGATGTTTTCTCTTGTGGGGAAAGCTGGAACGAGGGACACAATTTAACAATAAGAAGTTTCCCTTTTTAGATGGAGATGAGAAATTATATTCTCTGAGGGTTGTTAGTCTATGGAATTCTCTTCCCCAGAAAACAGTGGAGGTTGGTCATTAATTTTATTCAAGGCTGAGTTAGATAGATATTTGATAGACAAGGGAGTCAAGGGCTATAGGCAGGAGACAGGAAAATAGAGTTGAGCCCACAATCAGATCAGCTATGATCTTATTGAATGGTCTTCTCCTGCTCCTATGTTCTACATTAACACCCATAGAGTGAGATCTGCATCCCATACACTCTACATTAACACACCCAGAGAGTGCAGTTGCATTTCCAATATATCCCAGTTTTTCTGCTGGTGTTTTCTATATTGCACCGGAGTACACTGAGCACTGCCCAGTTTCAACTTACAAACTGCTCTGAATGTAAACTATTGGATAATTGAAAGTTTTTCGATTGCAAAAACAGAATTGCAATAATCAGGAGTATAGTATATTGATGAATAATTGATATAGCTAACAGGATGTAATCTAATGCCATTGCAAAATTGAAATGCCCTACTCCATACAACTGGTCAGTACAACAGGGAAAACAACTATACCAGCCATACTGGTATATGTCAGTCTCTGATGATGGTTATGTTGTGTTCATGGGCTGTGCTTCCTCCAGAGGAAACAATTGCTTTTGGTGGGTCTAATCCCAGTGTCCGCTTTTTCATTGTGCTGCTATTGAAAGGGATGCTGATCTCTGCAGCGGGTATAGTTCATCAATACAAAAGCAAAATACTGTGGATGCTGGAAATCTGAAATAAAAACAGAAAATGCTGGAGCTGCTCAGAGCAGGCAGCGTCTGTGCAGTTTCTGATGAAAGGTCCAAAGTTAATTCTGTTTCACTCTCTACAAATTCTGCCTGATCTGTTGAGTATTCTCAGCATTTTCTGTTTTTATATCATTCATCATTGTGCTTTGAATTGCTTTTCAGTCTATAAGGGAAGAGCCAATCTCTCATTTCTGGGGAATGAGCAAGTTTTTAAAGACTGTGGATTAGGATTTCCTCTGTCTGAATATCTTATGTGGCTTGGTGCCAAATTTTGCTTGCTAATGTTCCTGTGAAGCTCCTTGGGATATTTTGTTATTTTAAAGGCACTGTATAAATGCAAGTTGTGGTAAAGAAGCAATAATAACTATTGTAGATTGGTACAATGCAGAACAAAACATCAGTTGGCCAGTATTCATTTGAGTTCCACAGTAAGAGTTTGCTTGTGTTCTGTTGAAGAGTAGATACTGTTTGAGCCGCCAATTCACAAGGCAGTAACATGAGGCAGAAAAGGTGCGACAGGTCAGTAGACATCTGTCGAAGGACAAGTTACTGACATTGAGTGTTCAACCCTTCATCAGTAACACTACTGAGTTCAGATGATCAGCTTTTACTCCCGTTGATCTGCAAATCCTGTTTTGTTCCTCGCTCCTACATATTTACCTGTTGTGACACTCAGCAGCTTTCATGCAGTTGGTGCTAGAGGCCTTTGAGACTCTGTCCAATTTTGGATTCAAGCGATGCAAATAGAAAAAAGCGCTAGAGTATTTTCAATCACCTGTGGCTGGGTGTTGAGAACAGCGTTGTGTTAATAAAGACTATTTTGTACCTGAATGTACAAGTATGGCACCAGTCTGTTGCCTTTTCTATGGTGTTCTTTTGGGATAAAAACTGACTGAGTGCTTGGTTTGGTAACAAGATTTCTGCAACATAAGATTTGTCAATTCAATGGACGAAGCTTTCTTTTTAATATGGGATTTTGATTTTAATGTGTTGGGTGAAATGAAGGTTTAGTGACAATGCTGTGTTTATGTCTTTGATAAATTGTGGAAGAAGGGTTTGACCAAGAGAAATTCTTCCTGAAGTCTTTGGGGACTTTGACCAGCCCTGGAAGGATGAGAAGGTGCAGAGGAGATTTACCATATTTGTTCCAGGGATGGAAGATTTTAGTTACAAGGTTAGGTTGGAAAAGCTGGGATTGTTCTCCTCAGAACAAAGGAGATTAAGGGGAGATTTAATAGAAGTGTACAAGATTATGACAGGTTTGGATAATTTAGACTGTTCCCATGAACTAATGGTACAAGGATTAGGGGACACAGATTGACGGTTTTGGGCAAGAGATGCAGGGGGCAATATGAGGAAGCACTTTTTGACGCAGTTGGTGGTAATGACCTGAAACTTGCTGCCCACGAGGGTGGTGGAAGTGGAGATAATCAATGACTTTGAGAGGATGTTGGATGGCTACCTGAGGGAAATTACTATTGTAGGATGATCATAATGCAAAGAGCCAAAGTTAATTGGTCCCTTATTTTATTTGTTATTTTGCCCTCTGAGGACAGGACAATTGTGATGATTGTAAACTTTGGTAATTATCAATGCTAGACTGACTGTAAAGAAGAATTCCTCCAGGAACAAACTATCCAGTTCCTTACTAAAGTTAGTATTGCATGATAAGTTCTTTGGAGAAACTGCTATTGTGCAGTTGATCGATTGCATTGCCAGTGATTAAATTTCAGTTGTTAAGCTGGCATTATTTTGGCCAATGGCTAAAGTGACATGATTAGAGTTGGACAGCTGATCGATCCACTGTTCCATGACGCATTCTGAATCTATAGAGATGGGAAGACAGTACATGGAAAATATATACCATCAAAACACCTTTACAAGTCTTGTTTTGATTGGCGTCTTAAAGCTGATTGGAATCAGTAGCAGTGTCAGTCTTTTTCTCTCCATTGGTACTTTCCCAAGTGTAAAGCTTTAAGTTGCTTACAATGTGACACTTAGTTCCTCTTGAACAAGGTATGTGCTAAATTCAGATCAATAAAACTTTGATTTGTTATGCAGTGGATGTGCAAATAACTTTTCTTTACTTGCAGTATTTATAAAAATCTCAATCTCAACATTTTCAGGATTACAACTTTTTAGAAGTGTTATTCTTGAGATGTTTGAAAGGCATGGCACTGAGTAACTTTCCAGGCAACCTCAGGGGAGTGAAGAGTCACCACATTTCAACCAATAAAGAGTGAAGTTAGCAAATGTTCTCATTCTAACACGGTTTGCGTAACAAATCAAAGTTTTATTGATCGGAGTTTGAAATAGTCAAAAAGAGCTAAGATCACTTTAGAAACAATTAAATAACAGTGCTAAATGACATTTTCCTGATTTGCATATCCCTTACACAGTTACTTATCTGCCATTTTTATCTACGAGATGCTCTAAACTGTCAACCTCAGTCTTTGTTCCTTGTGTCAGATAGTGCCATCATGACAGTATTTTGTTTCCTTGCACTGTTTTAATAACTTAATACGGTGCTGATGTACAATCTGGTCCTCTTGCTGCTCCAGAGTGGTAAGATGCAGATTTCCGCTTTGAGTTCCCAGATGCGGCTGGGCCTTGAGTAGAGGCGACAGTGCAGGAGACGTGACCTGTGCTGGCCTTTGTTGGGGTAAAGACTTATCTGGTCATTGTTGTATTAGTTGGCGATGGTTTCAAGAAAAGGGGAGGGAACAAAAATCTCAGTAATTTAAAAGTTTCTTTAATTCCCTTGCTAAAAAGTGCCATTGATGAACATTTTAGCGCTCGAATTGTTGCAAATATAGAATAGTACGGCACAGAGAGGCCATTTTGCCCATCAAGTCTGTGCTGGCTCTTTGAAGTGCAGTCTGGTTTGTCCCACTCTCCAGATATTTGCCCATATCCCTGCAATTTATTCTCCTTCCAGTAATTGTCCAATTCCTTTATGAAGACTTCACTTCAGTACATAATTAAATTGTAGCTGAATTCTGCCAGTCTCCAACCAGAAAGTTCATCCTGTCCTTCAAATGCGATTGAACCTGCTGTGTTTTTACAGCAATTTCTGTATTTATTAAAGATGTTTCCATGTACTGTTAACAAAATTACTGCCCAACTTTTTAAATTTTTCCCAGTACTTTATGCAAGTATACCAACTGTATCCTCTTTTGGGACATCAAATAATTTTTCTGGTGATATTACGCAATAACTTTTTGCTCTTGAATGTGCTTGGGTGCAGTTCCACTTGTGCAGTGCCTAGTAAACAGGATGAGCGTAGCCTCAGAACCTGTGAACTAGATGGGTCCTAGCTAATGCTTCATTAGTGAAAAGGAGGCTGATCTCTGGAAGTCCTGTCTGGATCTACAGCCTCTCACTTGTCTTATCCACCTCTTCTCGTGGTGAACTTTGTTAACTTCTACCACACAGTGGAGGTACAGTTGTTGGAAGGGTGAAACAAAGTTCATTGTCGCATGGAAGGCCACACCTACAAGTATTTAGTACTTTCAGTGAATATGGCATAATGGTAGCGTCTTGTAGACTGCGGCAAAGGGCAAAAGCAGCGATACGCCTTGTACCGGCCATCCACTACAGCTGCCAAGCTGCCTCGACATCTTGGATCTTCCTCACCTGGGATCATGCAAAAGCAGCCAAGAGAGTGCAGACACTCTTCATCTACTATAACCAGATTCCATAGTGTTGGTTTAGCTGGAAAGTGTGACCTACATACAGACAACCAAGTCTGACAGCAATGGAAAGTGGGCAAAGTGACCGGTGCAGTCACACTGAAAGTCATAGTCCTCAACCTGCAAGTAGGCAGTCCTTGAATGGTGGTACCTGGAAGCAGCATCAGCGTCGGGCAGCACTATGTGACAATCTAGCTGCCCTTTTTAGAGATGCACAGTTGAGCGGAGAGCCCAATAAAAGGAAGCCTAAATAATGCTTGCTTCTTATGCTACAGTCCAGCATTACATGACTGGGAGTGGCACAATCTAGTGGCAGGAAACTACAAAAGAAAGCAAAGTCACCAACCAGGGCAGTGGCCTGCTGGAGCATCCACACCCTACTTGATCGTCAAATCAGCAGTTCAGGACTAGCATGCAAAAAAGAATAGCAAGTCTGAGGATTGGGAGTGCTTTCGGAATCAGCAAAGGGCTACTTAACAATTGATCAGGAAAAATTACAATGAGCGTAAACTAACCAGGAATATAAAAACAGATTGTAAGAGCTTTTATAGGTATATTAAATGGAATAGAGTAGCTAAAGTAAACATTGGTCCCTTAGAAGCAGTGACAGGAGAAATTATTATGGGGAATGAGGAAATGGCCAAGGCATTGAACAACTATTTTGTGTCTGTCTTCACACTAGAAGACGCATTCCAAATTGGAAATAGACAGTAACCCAGGGGCTAAAAAGAGTGAGGAAATTCATATCAGCAGAGAAGTAGTATTGGAGAAACTTAAGGGACTAAAATCTGACAAATCTCCACAGCCTGATGGCCTACACCCTAGGGTTCTAAAAGAGATAGCTGCAGAGATAGTGGCTGCACTAGCTATGATTTTCCAAAATTCCTTAGATTCAGGAATGGTCCTTATCAGATTGGAAGTTGGCAAATGTTACACTGCTTTTCAAGAAATGAGGGAGAGAGAAAACAGGGAACTAACTGAAGGCCCATTAGCCTAACAGTTGTTGGAAAAATGTTGGAATCTATTATTAAGGAAGTGTTAACAATGCACTTGGAAAAGCATAGTATGATTAAAACAAGTCATTATGGTTTTACAGTTTGGAAAGAGATTAGCAAGCAGGACTTCAAAGGTCGTAATTTCTGGATTACTTCCAAGGTCACATGCTAGTGAGTATAGAAATAAGAGAATATACCAGATGAATGTGTGGCTGGAGAGATGGTGCAGGAGGGAGGGCTTCAGATATCTGGGGCATTAGGACCAGTTCTGGAGAAGGTGGGACCTGTACAAGCCGATGGTCTACACCTGAACAGGACTGGGACGAATATCCTTGCAGGAAGGTTTGCTTTTGGGGTAGGTTTAAACTAGATTGGCAGGGGGATGGGAACCTTAGGGCAATTTCAGACAGGACAAATTCAGAGCAGGAAATCAGAGGCAGGCAATTAGCGAGTGACTCTGAAAGACAGAAGAAGTGAAGATTAAAAAGAGTGCAGCTGAAGGGTGACTTAATTGAGGTGTACAAAATTATGAGGGGCCTAGATAGAGTAGACATAAAGGACCTGGTTCCCTTAGTGGAGACGTCAGTTATCAGGGGGCACAGATTTAAAGTGATTGGTAGAAGGATTAGAGGGGACATGAAGAAAATGTTTTTCACCCAGAGGGTGGTGGGTGTCTGGAATTCGCTGCCTGGATCAGTGTTGGAGGCAGGAACCATTAACTCATTTAAAAGGCACCTGGACCTGCACCTGAAGTGCTGTAACCTGCGAGGTTATGGACCAGGTGCTGGAAGGTGGGATTAGAATGGTTGGCTAGTTTTTTCAACTGGCGCAGACATGATGGGCTGAATGGCCTCCTTATGTGCCGTGACTTTGCTATGGTTCGATAAATGCAAGTCTGTCTTCATATATATTTAAACGTTGATGTGCTGTTAGAAAATAAAATTAAAAGGGAAAATTATTATGAGTTATTTACACAGAAGCATTGAATATAAAAGTGAGGGAGTGATGTTGAATTTATACAAGATATTCGTTAGACCAGACTTTGAAACTTACATGCAGTTCTGGGTATCCCATTGTTACAAGAACCATGCATTGGACACAACAAACATTCAATGGAGTAATACTAGGAATGGGAAATTATAACCATGGGGAAAGGCTCAAAAAACAGAGGTTTTTCACTGTTCTCCAATTTCCCAATAAATGGGAGACTGCTATTGTCAAATGAGCTTTTAATACATAAACTACAGTACCAGTCGGATTGTGGCTTCTCTCTTCCCCCACAAACCCCCTCCCCCGCCATACCAAAAGGCTACAGATGCTGTGTCAATTGGGATTTTCTAAACTGAGATCAATCAATTTTTGTTGGGTGAGGGTCTGAAGGGACAAGGAGAAAAAGTGAGCAAATGGAGTTGAGGTACATGCTAGAAAGACTGAATGCTCTACTCCTGTTCCAATGTTCATTTTATAATAGAATGCATATCCAAAATAGGCTCAAAATAATTTTTATATAGCAAAATTTAACATGAGATTATACTACCAGACTAACAGTCATTTGTTGGAACATTTGTTATGAAAGGCAAAGAACAAACTTGCATTTGTGTAGTGCCTTTCATGATTTTGGGATAGTCCAAAGCTTTTTATAGCCAATTGAGTACTTTTGAAGTGTGGTCACTGTTGTAATGTAGGAAATGCAGTAGCCAATTTACATACAAACTCCCGGGAACAACAATCACCAGATCGTCGTCTGTTTTTAGGTGTTGGTTCAGTGATAAGTAATAACCAGGATATCAGGAGAACGCCCCTGCTCTTGTAGTACATTGGGGTCTTTAACGTCCACTTGAGAACAATGGGTCCTTAGTTTAATGTTGCATCCAAAAGGCGGCCCTCTGAGTGTAGCACTCACTCTTTACCGCACTGCAGTATCAGCCTAGATTATATGCTCAAATCTCTGGAATAGAACTCAAGTCCACGCCCTACTGATGGAGTGACACCACTGAACCAAGGCTGACGCCTAAAAGATAAAAGACCAGGTATCTCAACATCAACATCCTGTAAATAGAGCTTCATGTTTGGGTGGATAATCTCTCAGCCAGTCATATGTGCTGCACTACCTGCATTTTACTTTTAGTTCTTTGACTACTTGAATCATTGTTTCTGGGTCAAGGAGGAGATTGGACTGTCTGGTACGGCCTGTTGTGAGGGAGATGATTCTGGACGAATCCGGTGCTTCGGGTGACCTGGATGCTGGATTGAGGTTTGGCATGTGTGGGTGGTGAGGCAGAGTATTGGGGGTAGGTGAGGAGTTATGGTGATTTACAAAGGGTAGTAGATTAAATACAACGAAAGTTAACCTGGAGTTTGGGAGCAGAGCACTGAAAGGCAGGTGGGATGTAGGCTTGTAAACTCAATTATTTGGGGGCCCCAGATAGCTCTGTTTTGACGTGCTGTCAATAAAGCAGTACACTGTTCAAAAGCTTTCCTCAGATGCGGTGGGCTTGTCAAATCAGCTGTACCAATGGGTTGAATCTTTTTGGAGGAATATGGGAGGAAATTGAAGCTTAGAAGAAATGCCATGTGTAATATGGTGAACAATGAAGGTAGTCCGCAATAACTTTGCCTTTCCTTCTGTTACACCAGCCATTTCTTTTCTCCCATACAGTGTTTATTCCAACCTTTGGACAGGTCGAAACAATGTTTTTTAACCTGTATGTGGCCAGAGTGTTGATTTTTCAGCTTTAGTTGAGCAATGCTAGCCATTAAGTGCGAGTCATAGTTCAGTGGTTAGCACTGTTGCCTCTAAGGCAGTAGAGCTCCACTCCAAAAGTCTTGAGCACAAAAATCTAGGCTGGCTCTCCCCTGTAGTATGGCGGCAGTGCTGCACTGTCAAAGGAGCTGTCTTTCGAATGAGAGGATTAAACCAAGGCTCCATGTTCTCAGATATAAGTAAAAGATCCCATGGCACTGTTTCGCAGAAGAGGAGTTATCCCTGGTGTCCTGACCATATTTATTCCTCAATCAACGTCACGAAAACACACTACCTGATCATTATCACATCTGTTTATGGGAGCAAATTGGCTACTGCTCTTCCTGCAACAGTGACTACACTTCAGAAGTGCAGTATTGGCTGTAAAATGCTTTGGAACACCCTGAAGCTATGAAAGGCATTATCTAAATGCAACTTTTTCTTAAAGCTACAACAGGTCCACTGGTTTGTTATTCACAGTTGTCAGGCAAACCCCACCTGCCAAGTCTGAGGAACACATTATTTCGCCACGTGAACATTAAAACATAAAAAATTGCAATCTCTGATTGGAAGGACATTTGCATATACACGACAATGTGGAAACAAAGGGAGCCAGTTCCTGTTTCTCCAATACACAGAAGTGGTCAAACCAGATCTAGTCACATATCTAGCTGGCTGGAGCTTTTGGATTTGAACTTCCAACAAAAGATGTTGACGAGACTGTTCCATATAAGGAGCTAGTCACATGACTAACCTGCTGAGCACCCTGGGAGCTTTTTAAATTTGAACTCTGAAACAAAGGAATTGCGAGAGACAAAGCCGTGTACTCATGGAGTAAACATCTTTCCTGGAATTAAAGCAAGAATTACAGCCTCTCCTGTCTGCCTGCCTTCATCTCTTCCCATGGAACTGAATCTGGTGAAAACGCGTGAAGCTCAGAGAAAGGTTTGCCACGTGGACAACGTTTTAAGAAGATTACTGGGCCCTAATGAAGTGCAAGACCATATCTTCAGTCAAGGAATACAACGAGCCCGAGAAGCAATAACAAGATATTGCCTCAAACTTAACTTATCTTCTCTCTTCTGTCCCTATTTTGTATGTTTATATCGCGTGTGCATGCTAGTGTGAGCATGTCGTATATCTGTAGGCGTGCACCGTGTTAAAGTTTAAGGTTTAATAAATTTCATCTTTCTGCTTTAAACAAAACAAAGCCTGTTTGTACTCCGTTCTTTGCCTTATAATTGGAAACTGTGAGCAAGGATTCACACAAAGGAAAGCTCAAAACGCAGTGTTTAAAAATTAAACCCTGTTATAATAAGACCAGGTAAAGATAGCAAAAGACCCCTAGACATTGCTCACCTGGACGTAGCAGTGTATATGCATGTTAAGAACCACATCTTCAGCTGCTTCATCAGTGACATTCTCTAAGGTTAGCAGTAGGGCTGTTTGCCATTTGTAATTTCTCTGATAATGAAGCAGTCCATGCCTGCGTGTTGCAAGACCTGTACAAATCCAGGCTTGGTGGAGAAATGGCAAGTGACATTCGTGGGCTGCCACTGATGCACACATTCCCAGAATGAAGAATAAAATAAATTACTGTATAGTTTAATTTTTTTAAAGCAAAGTATGACTTCAAATTAAAAAAGGAAAACACATTGTGTTTGTGTCTTTATATGCTTTGTGTTTACTTTTTGTCTGTTGCACTTAAATACTGATGCAAAACAGCGGTTTAAAAAAGTTAAGAAATGTAGTCACCTAATGCAGCTCTTACTGGAAGTGTGGGTACAGATAAATGTTCGGAACAAGATTGGGCTTGACTGTGATGTTTCATATAGTCAGATTGCCATTGACGCTGCTCTGTGAAGAATGGACATTTGGCTGTGATGTAGGGTACTCTGAGTTGAAGCCTTTAGGAGAGAAGAGAAGGGCGGCGCAGTGGTTAGCACTGCAGCCTCACAGCTCCAGCGACCCGTGTTCGGTTCTGGGTACTGCCTGTGCAGAGTTTATGGGTTCTGCCTGTGACCACGTGGGTTTCCGTCAGGTGCTCCGATTTCCTCCCACAGCCAAAGACTTGCAGGTTGATAGGTAAATTGGCCATTGTAAATTGCCCCTAGTGTAGGTAAGGTGGTAGGAGAATGGTGGGGATGTGGTAGGTAATATGGGATTAATGTAGGATTAGTATAGGGTGGTTGATGGTCGGCACAGACTCAGTGGGCCGAAGGGCCTGTTTCAGTGCTGCATCTCTCTATGACTCTTAGAAATTGGAAGGAAAAATGTTTAAACAGAAACCGGTGTCTATGAAATTTGTGGTCTTGCACTGCTTGAGCCGAACAGTAATAGCCTTGTGTCTAATAAATTTAATCTTTATTCTTCCTGACTTTGACCAAGCCGTATTATCCCTCCTCATCCCTCTCGACCTGTCTGCAGCCTTTGACGCAGTTGACCACACCATCCTCCTCCAAAGTCTATTCACCATCCCACCTAGCTGGACGACTGCATTCATCTGGTTCCATTCTTATTTATCTAATCGTAGCCACAGAATCACCTGCAATGGTTCTCTTCCCACTCCCGCACCGTCACCTCTGGTGTCCCCCTCCTATTTCTCATCTACATGCTGCACCTTGGCCACATCTGCAAACACAATGTCAGTTTCCACATGTATGCTGACAACACCCAGCTCTACTCACCACCACCTCTCCTGACCTCTACACTGTCTCTAAATTTTCAATATCCACCCTGTCAAGTCCCCCCAGGATCTTGCATATTTCAATAAGATCACCTCTCATCCTTCTAAACTCCAATGAATACAGACCCAATATGTCTAACCTTTCCCCATAAGATAACCCTCTCATCCTAGGAATCAGTCGAGTGGACCTTCTCTGAACTGCTTCCAATGCAATTATATCCTTTCTTAAGTAAGGAGACAAAAACTGCACACAATACTCTAGATGTGGTCTCACCAATGCCCTCTACAACTGTAGCAAAACATCTCCTACTTTTATATTCCATTCCCCTTGCAATAAATGACAATATTGCATTTGCCTTAATCACTTGTTGTACCTGCAAACTAACTTTGAGTTTTGTGTACGAGGACACCCAGATCCCTCTGCATCTCCGAGTTCTGCAATGTATCTCCATTTAAATAATATGTTGTTGTTCTGTTTTTCCAGCCAAAGTGGTGGTGGTTGCACTAGATAGTGAATTCGGCTGTTAGTCAGAGCATAAGTGATTTCAGGTTGTACTGATATAATTATCAAGCCCTGAGGTGCCAAACTAAATGTTTTTCAGGCCAACATGTTATGGTGCAGTACTGTTATTTTTGTGCATTCACTTGAGTCCTTTCCTACTGAAGATCAATAACATTGACATAACTTGAAATCTAGTGTATTTAGTGATTGTGTTGGTGTACAGTGCACATAACCTACAATGTTTGTTTCTCTGTTACACTTAGGAGAAAGTATTGCAGCGGCTGTGATTTGTTGAGTATCCATTATCCTCCTTGCTACGTAATGCCTTCACTGTGCTTGATACGCCAGCTAGTATTACTACTGGCAAGAGTAAAGCTTGGCTATTTATGAATTGAATTGATGGATTGAAAAGTTGTCTTGTAGATGATTACTGAAAATGTTTTTAAAAGTGAGTTTGTTCTATTTATAAACACCAGCTGATTTAACTGGAACTCCGGACTGTTTGAGGTCAATGGGTGTTAATTATTTAAATAATACTCAGAATATTCAGAATCTAAAATTGGTTGGCATGGCTGTAACAGGTGAATAAATTGAGAATTCTGTGGCATTCAGATTGGTTCGGTAATATCTCAGGAACATTTTAAACTCCGCTGAGCAATTGCTTTTATAGGAGTAATAACAGCAAAATATTGCAGATGCTGGAAATCTGAAATCAAAACAAGAAATGCTGGAAATACTCAGCAGGTCTGGCAGCATCTGTGCAGAGAGCAACAGAGTTAACGTTTCGGGTTCTTCAGAACTGACAAATATTTTTTTATTTATTTAGAGATACAGCACTGAAACAGGCCCTTCAGCCCACCGAGTCTGTGCTGACCAACAACCACCCATTTATATCAACCCTACAGTAATCCCATATTCCCTACCACCTACCTACACTAGGGGCAATTTACAACAGCCAATTTGCTGATCACCTGCAAGTCTTTGGCTGTGGGAGGAAACCGGAGCACCCGGCGAAAACCCAAGCGGTCACAGGGAGAACTTGCTATCTCCGCACAGGCAGTACCCAGAATCGAACCCAGGTCCCTGGAGCTGTGAGGCTGCGGTGCTAACCACTGTGCCATTAGAAATATAAAAGGTTTTAAGCAAGTAAAGCAGGGGTGGGGCAAGAGATAACAAAAGAGAAGGTATTGATAGGGCAAAGTCACAGAATAACTGACCAGAAGGTCATGGAACAAAGGCAAACGGTATTTTAATGGTGTGCTGAAAGAGAAAGCGTTAGTACAGAGAGGGTGTGAATGACTGTAAAGCACTCCAAGCACAAACATAAAAAAACACATTAAAAAAAACGAAGCAGTGGGTAAACACAGTGGAAACAAACTAAACAAAGTGAAAAGCCTAAAATAAAATATTCAAATAAAAAAGAAAAAATAACTAAGCATAAAAAGGGGACCCGTCATGCACTGAAATTATTGAACTCCGTGTTCAGTCTGGCATGCTGTAGTGTGCCTAATCGGTTAATGAGGTGCTGTTCCTTGAGCTTCCGTCGATGTTCATTGGAACACTGCAGTAATCCCAGGTCAGAGATGTGAGCATGAGAGCAAGGGTGGGGGATTGGTGTTGAAATGGCCAGCAACCGGAAGCTCGGGGTCATGCTTACGGGCTGAATGGAGGTGTTCCGCAAAGCGGTCACCCAGTCTGCGTTTGGTCTCCCCAGTGTAGAGGAGACCACATTGTGAGCAGCAAATACAGTACACTAAATTGAAAAGTGCCAGTACATTGCTGCTTCACTTGAAAGGAGTGTTTGGGGCCTTGGATAGTGAAGAGAGAGGTGATAAATGTCTTTTTGAGGGATATGTCGAACATTCCTTGTTCCAGTCCTACTCAGGCCCCCTCCCCCAACTCTTTTTCCGGTACATTGATGACTGTATCGGTGCCGTTTCCTGCTCCCACCCCGATGTGGAAAACTTCATTAACTTTGCTTCTAATTTCCACCCTTCTCTCACCTTCACATGGTCCATCTCTGACACTTCCCTTCCTCGACTTCTCTGTCTCCATCTCTGGGGATAGGTTGTCTACGAATATTCATTGTAAGTCCACCGACTCCCACAGTTACCTCGACTACACTTCACACCCTACCTCCTGTAAGGACTCCATTCCGTTCTCCCAGTTTCTCCGTCTCCAACGCATCTGCTCTGATGATGCAACCTTCCATGCCACTGCTTCCAATACGTCTTCCTTTTTCCTCAACTAAGGATTTCCCCCCCCCCACCCCCACCTTGGTTGACAGGGCCCTCAACCGTGTCCGGCCCATTTTCCCGCACCTCTACCCTCACCCTTCCCCTCACCCTTCCCCTCCCTCCCAGAACCACGACAGGATTCCCCTTGTCCTCCCTTTCCATCCCACCAGCCTCCAGATCCTCCGCCACTTCCGCCACCTCCAGCGTGATGCCACTACCAAATGCATCTTCTCCTCCCTTCCCCTGTCAGCATTCTGAAGGGATCGTTCCCTCCGCGACACCCTCATCCACTCCTCCATTACCCCCACCACCTCGAACCCTTCCCGCGGCACCTTCTCCTGCAATCGCAGGAGGTGTAATACCTGCCCATTTACCTCCTCTCTCCTCACTATCTCAGGCCCCAAACACTCCTTTCAGGTGAAGCAGCAATTTACTTGGACTTCTTTCAATGTAGTGTACTGCATTCGCTGCTCACAGTGTGGTCTCCTCTACATTGGGGAGACCAAATGCAGATTGGGTGACCGCTTTGCGTAAGCATGACCCCACGCTTCTGGTTGCTGGCCATTTCAGCACCCTCCCCTTGCTCTCATGCTCACATCTCTGTCCTGGGATTGCTGCAGTGTTCCAGTGAACATCAACGCAAGCTCGAGGAACAGCAACTCATTTACCGATTAGGCACCCTGCAGCTTTCCGGACTGAACATTGAGTTCAATAATTTCAGAGCATGACGAGCCCCCTTTTTATGCTTATCTTTTCTTTATTTCTATTTCCTTTTTTATTTGGTTATTTTATTTTAGGTTTTTCAGTTTATTTAGTTTCCACTGTGCTTACCCACTGTTCTGTTTTTTTTAAATGTCTTTTTTAATGTTTGTGTTTGGAGTGCTCTGTGCTTTAGTCATTCACACCCTCTCTGTACTAATGCTTTGTCTTTCAGCACACCATTAACATACCGTTTGCCTTTGTTTCATGACCTTCTGGTCAGTTATTCTGTGACCTTGTCCTATCAACACCTTCTCTTTTGTTATCTCTTGCCCCACCCCCTGCTTTACTTAAAACCTTTTACATTTCTAATATTTGTCAGTTCTGATGAAGGGTCACTGATCTGAAACGTTAACTCTGCTTCTCTCTGCACAGATGCTGCCAGACCTGCTGAGTATTTCCAGCAGTTCTTGTTTTTACAGGAGATTTTGTAAAGTGTGAAACATAGGCGGCATGAAACATGGTTAGCACCGCAGCCTCACAGCTCCAGCGACCCGGGTTCAATTCTGGGTACTTCCTGTGTGTGGAGTTTGCAAGTTCTCCCTGTGTCTGCATGGGTTTTCTCCGGGTGCTCCGGTTTCTTCCCACAAGCCAAAAGACTTGTTGGTAGGTAAATTGGCCATTATAAATTGCCCCTAGTATAGGTAGGTGGTAGGGGAATATAGGGACAGGTGGGGATGTGGTAGGAATATGGGATTAGTGTAGGATTAGTATAAATGGGTGGTTGATGGTTGGCACAGACTCGGTGGGCCGAAGGGCCTGTTTCAGTGCTGTATCTCTAAACTAAACTAAACATAAAATCATCTTTTTAAAAAAAAATTCTTCAGACTGTTCTTATGTATCTATTTCCTGTCTCACTGCGGCCTTTATGATCTTCAAATAAAATTCATCTAAAAATCCATGTAATCAACCCCTGTTGTCTGAATGTTTGGTACATAAACAATTGTAATTGATTAAAAAATTTGTACATACTTGGAGAAACACAGAAAATCTGTCTCTATCAAAATTCCAATCTTCCTCACTCGAGACAGGAGTTTGATGTGTGTTGGAAGAGAGAATTGAGACTAACCCAGTATGGCCGCATGCTGATGGAGTGAAACACGGAATTTTCTTTGTGTTCTAAACTGAATGGATCAATGCATTAAAATGTGTAGTGTCTGGAGACGGACCTGCAGGAATCTGTATTAAACGTTCAAATCTTGATGCAAATAGAATGGAAAGTAGGGAAGGCGCCTCAAGTATCCATTTTGTAGTTATTCCTAGAGATATACTATAATTGGATTTACCGTTCCCTTGAGCTCGTACAGCCAAGCAGATCAACTGCTAGACTGTTTGCAGCCGAGTATTAAATTAGCAAGGATTAATTAATGCTCCGGTAATCTGAAGCTGCAAGTGCCACACTTGTGCTGTGTATCCTCTACATCTTCCTTTCATTTTTTAAAAGTGCTACATCATATCATTGAACACTTTTTTCTTATTGAGTCGGCATATTCATTGAATGAGTTGCTGATGGGAACAAGTGCGGGATAGTTGAAATGGTGACTGCCCCTCCCCCTCTTGAAATTGGAGAAATTAATTATCCAAAGCAAATGGGTGATTTGGTGTAAGTTTACTGAAGTAGAATTACATAGAATGTACAGCACCATTCGGCTCAACCGGTTCGTGACTGACATCAGCCTTCTCCCACACTACATCTCACCCCTATCAGTATAACCTTCTATTCCTGTTTCCATGTGTATATCTAGCTTCACCTTAAATGCATTTGTATTATTCGCCTCAACTACTCCCTGTGAAAGCAAGTCCCACAGTTTCCCCTGAATTCCCTATTGGCTTTATTAGAATCTCAGAATTGTTACAGCGCAGAAGGAGGCCGGCTTTCAGAATGAGCAGTTCACTAGTGCCATTCCCCTGCCTTCTCCCTTTAACCCTGCACATTTTTCCTTTTCAGATAACAGTCTAATTCCCTTTTGAAAACCTCGAATCAATCTGCCTGAGGCAGTGCATTCCAGATCCTCACCACTCGCTGTGTGAAGAAGTTTTTCCTCATGTCGCCTTTGCTCCTCTAGCCAATCACTTTAAATCTGTGCCCTCTCGTTCTCAATCCTTTCACGAGTGGGAACAGTTTTTCCCTATCCACTCTGTCCAAACCTCTCATGATTTTGAATACCTCGATCAAATCTCCCCTCAGCCTTCTCCTCTTCAAGGAAAACAGATTACAGCAGTTGGGACTATCTTCATACCTGAAGTTCCTCATCCCTGGAACCATTCTCATGAATCTTTCCTGTGTTCTCTCTAGTGCCTTTACTTCTTTCCTGAAGTGCTGTGTCTGGCGACGCAGTACTCCAGCTGAGGCTGAACTAGTGTCTTATACAAGTTCAATGTAACCTCCTTGCTCTTGTACTCTATGCCTCTGTTAATAAAGTCCAGGATACTGTATGCTTTATTAACCACTCTCTCAACCTGTCCTGCCACCTTCAATGACTTATGCACATTTACCCCAAGGTCCATCTGCTCTTGCACCCCCTTTAGAGTTGTATCCTTTGTTATATTGTCTCTCCATGCTCTTCCTACCAAAATGAATGACTTCACATTTCTCCGCATTGAACTTCATCTGCCACTTGTCCGCCCATTCCACCAACTTGTCTATGTCCTTTTGAAGTTCTGCACTATCCTCACAGTTCACAATGCTTCCAAGTTTCGTATCGTCTGCAAATTTTGAAATTGTGTCCTGTACACTGAAGTCTAGCTCATTAATATATATCAGGAAAAGCAAGGGTTCCAGCACTACCCCTTGGGGACTCCACTACAAACCTTCCTCCAGCCCGAAAAACATCTATTAACCGCTACTCTCTTTCCTGTCACTCAGCCAATTTCGTATCCACGTTGCTACTGTCCCTTTTATTCATTGAGCTATAATTTTGCTCATAAGTCTGTTGTGCGGCACTGTATCAAATGCCTTTTGGAAGTCCACATACACCACGTCAACAGCATTACCCTCATCAACCCTCTCTGTTAGCTCTTCCAAAAAAAACCCAAGTTCGTTAAACATGATTTTAAACATAATTTCCCCAATGCTTGCATAATATATATTTCAGAATTTGAGTGTATTTACATTTTATTGTTGCCCAACAACTCGAGCATCACTCAAAGCGTAAATTGTGGAATGCCCTCAGCAATACCAGGCTAATGGCTGCATGATTGTGTATGGATTTGCCTGTACTTTGGTACTGGTACATTAGTCATTTATAATTGTACATTAACTCTAACAGCATGCTTTGTTATAAACCTTTGTCCTACCCATCCTGAGCTAAGAGTGATCTGTCTTCTTGCACAGATTTGTTTAGATCAGGTGATCAACGAACTCAAAGCTCACTTTCACTATAAGCACATGATTTATTTTCAGGTATCCCTGTTCCTCTATCCCACTTTTTAAAAAGAAAAGCTTCTTGAGGGAAGAGGAGAGAAAGGGAAACCTAAGCACTTATGAATTGCTAAATAAACAAGACCAAAGTCTTTCTACATGCCTGGTAGTCACATGATGCAGCAATAGTGGAGTTAATCACCCAGACATGATTTGACAAACTCCAGTGCTGAGCTTTGGGAACTATAGGTGCAAAGTCACCTGTTCCCCTCAAACAATCAAGAAAGTAGATGAAACTTTTTTTTAGTGATGATTATCCACCCATCTGGGGAAACTATTGCTTTAAGAAAGCTTGCGATTTTAAAAATGAAGCACAGCAAGTTTTAAAACTATTAAAGTTTGGATTTTAAGTAAACAAAGAAAGAACTTGCATTTATATAGTGCCATTCACAATCTCAGGATGTACTGAAACAATTTACAGCAAAATGAAGTACTCCTGATGTGTAGACACTGTTGTAATGTTAGGAATTTGGCAGCCAATTAGTGCACAGCAAGCTCCCACAAACAGCAAAGTAATAAATGAGATTTTTTAAAATTAGTTGAGGGAAAAATATTGTCCTGCTCATGATAAGAATTCCCTGCTCTTAGAATAGTGCTGTCATATCTTTTACATACACCTGAGATAGCAGACTTTGGTTTAACATTTCATCTGAAAGTACTTCTGACAGTGTGGCACTCCCTCGGTACTGCATTGGAATGTCTGTTTAGATTTTGTGCTCAAGTCTCTGGTGTGGGACTTGGACCCATGACTTTCTGACTTGGGTTAGTGTGATACCACCGAGCCAAGACCGACAACTCAATTATTTGATTTCTGCTTTTCTGTGGCTACACGTTTGACTCCACTGCTAAGCTGATGGGTATTCTGTGAAGAAATACCAGTTTAAGGCTGCAAAAACAAATCTTAGAGGTATGGTGGACACAGTTGTGAGAATTTATAATTCTGTTCTATTAGCAATTGTCACTTGTCATTTTTCCAGTCAGTTTCTCCCGCTTAGAGAATGACCTTGCTGTATCACTTTTAACTGCTTTCTTGCCAGGCATTTGCTCAGTTTGACGCAGAGGGAGATGGTACAGTTGCCGTGGAGAACATGTTGGAATCATTGAAAACTTCTGGTGGTGCCAATCTGCAGGGAGAATTGAGTCATGTGATTCGGCAACTGCAGGGATGCTCCCTAACTCCAGGTAAAGAGATACAGAAACAGAAAATGCTGGAAATACTCAGCAGGTCAGGCAGCATCTGTGGGGAGGGACACAGTTAATGTCCAAGTAAAGAAATGCTGACTACTGAATTGCAGTAATTACAAGTAGGTGAATTTTCTGATAATTCTTCATCAAAAGTCAGAACTTCTTGATATTGCTGGCTCTTTCATAAAGTTAGTAACCCTTGTGTGACCTGCAATTGCATCTTCATATCAGTGCTAGTATTTTTATTTTTTGCATTTTCTCTCCACTTGCTGAGGTATTGGTCCATGAATTTTGGCAGGCTGTTCCATTGTGCAGGCATCACAGCCAAACATGGTTCCTTCCACATGCACATGCTTGCTGTTAAGAGTCACTGGAATATGGGAACCCTGGCTTGTTTTTTTGTTTTCCCCTGGCCCAGTGGTGCTGAGGCTTCTTGTCCTGGCTAAGTTCAGCAACCCCAGTGCAAATTTGGAACTCCAATTGGGCTTGCAGCAAACTTGTCATTCATTCCAATGTTTTTTTTCAAAGATGTTTGTACCTGAGGGCTCATCTTTCCTTGATATCCTTTGTTGTGCCATCGTGGAGAATCTTTTGCCATTTTCTTTCCTGCTGCAAGCATCATGCTCCCATATGCCAGTTGAGCTACTATATTTTTAGATGAGCCTTTCGGGAATCCTTGTATCTTCTAAACTGACCAGAAGAGCATTTACCAAGCTTCAGCTTTCTATAGACCTTCTTGGTGGTCTAGTATCAGACATTTGGACCAAGCGAACAGCCCATCTTGGCTGTGCCTTTACTATTGTCCCTGTGCCTGGCATATTTGCTTTTCTGAGGGTCTCAGTGTCTTGTGCCACCATCACATTTTTGTGACTGGTCCAGCAAGTGCTCATAACATAAGGATGTTATAACTATTCATTCCCATCATTCCAAGTATTCCAAATTTTCAGTGAATACTTAGCTATTCTATCCCTGTCTGATCTATAGATTCTATTAACTAGACACCGTTGTTGAGTTATAAATATCATCATTTTGAAATTAAATGTAAAATATTGGGTTAGCTTCACTACAGTTAATACTGTTATTTTGCATATACCAGCTGGAGACTAGCATCTGCTTCGAATGACAGGAGTTAGCCAGCCGAAGCACACTATGTGTGCTTACCTACTCACTGCTCTCTAATTGTTGGTTACATTTTCAGCATTAAGAAGAACTGACTGGAAAGTTGGCTATTTGTCAATGTTTGAAAAAGTTTAAAAATGAAGTTTACAAAGTTCTTAGACGATCTAATTGACTGCCTTCAAACTTCTTGGTGTTTGGGATTGTACTATTGCTATTATTAGGGTACCTCTTTGTCAGCTCGTGATCCAACTAACTTTGTTCCTTGGTTTTGCTGTGCACTTTGCGATGATGGGAAGTTGTTTTAGGCTTCATAAATTGCATGGTGTAACTTTTTAATTAACTGCATGGTTGCTTTTGTATGTATTTATCTCTCTTATTTTCTTCTCCTAGGATTTGTTGACATCTTTTCAAAAAATAAGGAACGCATGGGTGTTCATGCTGCAAAAATCTTGCGTTTCCTCCACAGGAACAGAATTCCAAGTAATGCAATCCCATTCCCCATGATGGACAGTTATAACAATATATGTGCCATGCGTTCTTCAGTTCTGAAGGATTGTCTAAAGCAGCTGTTAGAGAAAAAGAATGGTAAGATGCTAGGTCTTTAGTAGCACTAATGAGGCTTTTTAAAATGTCATTAAACTGTTCAACCATAGTTTTCAAAAGAATAAGGGTTTTGGATGTTCAAATGTTTTTAATTAAGCTGCTTGCGAGGATAAAACAGCTATGTCTGTTTAGGCATTTAGTATTGTTTTGTTTTCCCACATTACTCCTCCTTTGAAGGTGCTTGGGATCTGACTCCAAAGTCTCTGGAAACTCATTGCCTTTCATAAGTGGCAGTAAGGCTTAGTTAAATTAGGCTTACTGACTGAGATAGTGTGGGAATTGAGTTCTTATTTACACAGCATGCCTGGGACAAGCTAGCCAGTGCCATATAAGAGGGAGCTCCATGTAACTCACTCAACACTCCTAGAATAATCCAGTTTCTTGAAATCCTTTTAAATCATTTCATCTACATAGGAAATTCCAGTAAATATGGCAGTTCTTGAAGGTGCCCAGTTTCTGTTGTAGACAGAGCAGATACTAGGCGAGGTTACAATGCTTGGTTGGGTCATATTTGTTAGGGAAGCTATAAATCTCGACACAACTTGTTGAAATTGGCTTTTGTAAAAGCTACTTGTTGGTGTTTTGAATGGAAGAAATCATTTCTCTAACTTTGACCTGATGGATAATGAGTAAAATGAACTTGAAAATGTCTGTAGTGATTGTCGCATATAATATCGCAAGTTGAGAGGTGTCGGCTGATAGAACCTCCAAGCATTGTACCCATCGGCCTGGATTGTACTTTAGTTGACTAACAGATTGGGTGTTGCTGTGACTTAGGATGGCCACCCTTCTAGAAGAACTTGTGGAAAATAATAATCTGTCATTAACTGCTTGACATCTGGTCACTGGGCTACTAACTTTGGCTTACCTGCTACTTGGGTGTCAAACATCTAAACTCAATGTTTGTAATGTGGCATAGGAGAATCTGTGAGATAATGAGACCCTTCCAATTTGTTTTAAATCGTTGCATGGACAGACTACTTCAGATAGTTTTATTGCCTGAATAATTTCCCTTTTTAAAAAAAAATTCTGTTTCAGCATCCTGCATTATTCTGTGGTTTAACTGTTAGAGCGGTTTCCCAACATTAAAAGAAAGACTGAGTAACCTCCTGAGACATTGCTTGGGGCGACTGCCTGTGTGCAGAATACAGTGAAGGACAAAAAAAAATCAAATGTATGCAGCGAAGGGAATGAAAGAACAGGCAAGGAAAAATGGGAGTAAAAACAATAAAATAACGTGAGCACATGTGTGCATAAGGCACACGCGTGACTGAGTCTGTAAAGTAATGACATGGGGAGTCAGACCAGGGGAAGAAATAAAGTTACAGGCAAGGAAGCAAAGTGAATCCCAGGCCATCGTGATGAAGCTTGGACTCTGAAAAAGAAACATGAATGCGGAATACCCTTGAGGCAAATTTAGGAATCACTCATAATTTTAGGGGATAATTGTTACATTTTCATGGATTTAATCATCCAATAAAGGATTGTATTCAGTTGGGTCAGAAATCAAACTGGTAGCACAAATCGTTTTGGGGAATAAAATACTGTGATGAGGTTGAAATTGCAGCCTTCAAATTCACATTTCAGCAAATCAGCATACTTGAGCTGCTTATTTAAGCTGAAGGGAAGTGTGATGCTTGCTTTTTTTTTCTCTCTCTCTCTAGAGACATAATTAATTTGCCTCCTTACTTACTTAATGTGTGGTGTGCTATGTGTAAAACCATATTATGTAGATGCATATTACAGGATCAGGCATAACTCTGATTCCCTGTGACTGAATAGCCTTATGACAGACATTATCTAGGCTCGTGCATGTTGCCAAATTAATACCGGGTAGATATATTTTAGTGGAGCAGCTGACATTGGGGAAGGTTTTGCTTTCCATGTCCAGTATTTTCAATGAAGTTCATTTTGTTCATTTCAACTTTGAACTAAGAGTTTAAAATTCATCTGTGGTTGATTGTTTACATCTTGAAATTAACTGGCCGCGATGTACTTTTAGATTCAAATGTCATCAGGGACAAGAACAGTGATGTGTATGATGTCTGCGAAAGGTTTTACTATTTTATTTTGGTCTGTAATTTTGTTTTATTATTTATTCTGCTGCGGTTCTAAAAGTCACAAGAGAAATATGCAACTTATTCAATGTAATGATATCTGACCCCCAATACTCACAGGGAAGCTAGTTGTACATGAGGGAGAGAGAAATGGAGGTTATGATATGGTTAGATAAAGTAGCGTGGGAGGAGTCTCGCGTGGAGCATAAATTTTATGGGCCAGACTAATGTGTCTGCCGTTAAGTTAGACTTGCCGCTGCAAATTTCAGCTTAAAACATTTTTGCCCACTTAGTTGTTAATGTTTGTGCTAATAATGGAGCAAAGAGCAAAGCACCTGGGACGTGAGTGAACAGAGCAAGCAACTATGTATCTCCTTAACCAATCAGATTGAAGGACTGCAAAATAAATAGCACAAGGACTGAACAGGAAATGTAAATTGGAGTGGGTGAGTTCAGGTTGAATCAGGTACAGAAAGAAATATTGGATAAAGAGAGCGAAAGGAAAAGTAAACCATTTTTGAAATTTGACATTTTAAAAATCTGCAACAACTGTTGCTACCTGAAGGAATGCGACTCCACACTTGTAATAATTCATTTTCAGTGCCAGAGACATTGTTTGGCATTATTTAACAATTATCACCTTGTTAAAGGGTACATGTAATGATGAGCCTTAACTCTCTGAGTTTAGTTTCTGTATACTGCTCAAATGCAGCAGCTGCATGGCATTCAATGCTTTTCAATGGTGAGGCAGACAGCGAAATGCCATTTTGCAAAGTGTTATGATCCTGTAGGTTTTTTTCCGGGAAGAATGCAGTGTGCCTTTAAGGCTGGAAAAGGAGCCATACTGCTTTAAGAACCAGCAAGCCTCAGCAGTTGGAGAGAGTGCATTTTGGGTGCCGTTGGAGCCAGCCATTCGTAGAGGGAACCAGCCAGCTTCAAAGAATGCATCCTGGTTACCTGGCAACAGTCATTCAGAGACCAAGGACCAGATATTCAATGTTGCAATTATCTTTTGAACTGGCTTTTTAGTTGAGACAGACTGTTCTAACGAAGAAGCAGACATACAGCGGTGTTAGCGCCTGAAAGGAGAGCTCTCAAACCATTTAAACTGAAGGAAGAGAATTTAGTCTGTCTATTACACTCTCAAAATTCTAAAAGTCAAGCCAGAACAGAGATCTCTGATAATTTAAACTGAAGGAAAGGAAGTTAAACTGACCGTCTTTATTCTTCAAAAATTCTAAAGCCGAATTAATTTATTAAAAAGTGTTTGCAAGTTGTTAATTGTTGAAATTCATCGCTGGAAAAGGAGCAACAATTTCAACTTCTGAATTATACTACGGACTGTTCTACAGTTAAAGAACCTTTTTTCCCCTTCGGGCGGCTATGAGGACTTCAAGCAACCTTGGATTGTTATACATCCGGCAGGAGCGTAAATCAGCAAGGACTCTAATGTTTTCTGTTTTAAATGTTGTTTATATCGTCGTAGTGTTTAAGAATTTAGTTTTTCTAATTAAACAGTTAATTTGTTGATTTAAAGACACCTGGTTTGGTTAGCCTCATTCGGGGGTTCATAGATGGTGCAATTTGGCTGGGTCTTTCTTTAATTTCCAAATCAGGATGGTGTGTGGCTTGGATTCAGGAATTTGGTAAACCTTAATAGACTGGTGTAAAATTCTGTTATCTACTTGCTTGGGGAAGATGGGACGAAAGAGAATCCCTGTTACAGATTTCAACTTTTTCCTTTTGTCGTGAAGGCACTAACTCAGGCTAGGGGATAGTTCTACATATACTGCCAGACTTCTGGTACCCTGTTCATGTCCATTAGTCTTCTATATGCCAAGATGGTGAGTGTTTGCAGACTACCTGGCTATTGAGAGCACTGTAGTCTAGCTCCAGTCTATTTGCACTAACGCCCCCAGCATATTTCCAACACAAATCGCAGGATATTGATCAGTAGCTACTACCCTAACTGATTAATTTCTCCATTATTCCCCCACCCCCCCACCTCCATTTCCAGGTCAGTGGCACTGAAGCCAGTTGTAATTCCCAAGTGGGATTAGCTATTTTTGGACATTTCAGGAATCAAATCTGGGAGTACCTGGAATAAGAGCAAAATACTGTGGTTGCTGGAACTCTGAAATTAGAACAGAAAGTGCCGGAAATACTCAGCAGGTCTGGCAGCATCTGTGTAGAGAGAAACAGTTAACGTTTCAGGTCTGCAACCCTTCATCAGATTTGGTGAACATTAGAAATGTAACTGTCTTTGAGCAAGTGAAAGGGGGGAGAGGGAAGAGGGACAAGAAGGAAGGACTGTGATAGGATGGGGGGGTGGTGGGGAAAGAGATTAAATGACAGATGTCGTGGAACAGAATGCAAATGGAGTGCTAAATAGTTCTCTCTACACAGATGCTGCCCGACCTGCTGAGTATTTCCAGCGCTTTCTGTTCTCATCTGAGGCAGCAATTTTTCAAGCAATTAATGAAGTAATCAAAAGATTGAATTGATGCAGTAGAGTGACATAACACCAATTAGATTCCACATTATTCAGTAAACAAAGAGTTTGGACATTTTCTCTGAAATATAGAGTACATCTTCAAAGACTTAACCCAGACAGAATGGATCCTAAACATCATTGATTCCAATTACTGTTTATGCTGGATGCTCTGATAAATGTAAGGCGTTCCAACATTTCTAAGTCACCAAGAGCTGGAAGGTGGGATTAAACTGGATAGCTGTTTTTCAGCTTACATGGACACAAAGGGCCGAATGGCCTCCTTCTGTGCCATAAATCTTTCTATGTTTACTAATAGAAAATAGTTTGAAATTTGTGTGTTAAATTATGATGCAAGTAATATTTATATGTAGCAGTCTTTTTTTCCCATACTGTCAGTGAAAGCTATCCATTAGCTTTGAAGGCTACAGATGTACTCCATGATGTGAAAGACAAGCTGGTAGATACTTTCCAAAATAAAGTAACATAATTCGGCCAAGCCATTCAATTCTAATACAAACATCATTTCTGGTTTGTTCAAGTGTGTGTTTGGCAATTCTTTTATTGAGTTTAACAGTTATTTAAGTTGTTGGGTTGGCCATTGGGGCAATTGAATCCAAGCTGGAAAATGATTTCTGAGAGTTAAGTTCTTTTTTAAACTCATACTATGATGGAATTCAAGAAGCTAAAACCAAGTTAAACCTTAGACAAAAAGTCATAATAGTTTTTTAAAAGTTATTTGGCTTGTGTGTACTGCAATGATTTTAAGAAAGTATTTCTTCACTCCTTACAGAGCAAAGTATTCAGTGTCCCACAGATCTAAATGGTGATGGAGAGCTGGATAAATTGAAGATGGTAATCAAATGCTACACTACCATAGAAGCTTCCTCAAACTCTACTGATATCGACAAGATGACCAATGGAGAAACTACTTCCTACTGGCAATCAGATGGGAGTTCGTGCTCACACTGGATCAGGTGAGCAAACCAGTAATAATAGAGGTCTACATGTGTATATCTGCTTATAAAAGTGAAAATTTAGTTCTGAGACTAAATTGAGTTCAATTCACAAAATTTGAAGCAATTTAATCACATGTACAATTCTTGAAAGGAATTAAATTGTACAGTTTTGTGAAATATATAAAGCATTTAAGTAAAAAGTTAATCTATAGATCTGTTTCAAATTAAAACATGATTGGTGGTAAGGGGACTTGAATACAAATTGCTAAGAGACAAGCTTAGCACGAATGCAGCACGGTGCACTGAGTTTTTAAAAGATTCATTCTCAGGATATGGGCATTGCTGGTAAAGCCAATATTAATTGCCCATCCCCAATTGACCTCTGCTAAGGTGCTGGTGAGCCAACTTGAATACAACTGAGTGACTTGCTAGGCCATTTCAGAAGGCAGTTAACAGTCAGCCACATTGTTGAGGATCTGGAGTCATACGTAAGCCAGACCAGGCAGATTTCCTTCTCTGAAGGACGTTAGTGAGCCAGATGGGTTTTTACAGTAATTCACTAGTTCCATGGTTACCCTCACTGATACTAGCTTCCTATTCTAGGTTTATTTAATTTAATTAAAATGCCCCATCTGCCTTGGACTTTGAACTTGTGTCTCTGGATCATTCTTCCAGGCCTCTAGATTACTAATCCAGTCACATAACTACTATGCTACCATACCTCATGATGATATACTTGTCCTGGGAGTGTGATGGGCAGTGTAGTTTTACTCTGTATCGAACCTGTGCTGTACCTGATCCAGTTTTCTTTTATGTGTTGCCCTCAGTGGCAAAAGTATGCTGCTAAGTTGAGATGAAGTAAGATGGGAAGAGACTTGTAAGGAACATGAACACTGCATAAAATTTACAGCACCAGAAGTAGGCCATTCAGCCCAACTGGTCTATGCCGGTGTTTATGCTGCACACAAGCCGCCTCTCACTCTAGTTCATCTAACCTCATCACCACCAACTCTGTTCCTCTCTCCTTCATATACATCTGGCTTCCCTGGGGGTACTGGGGTTCAGATACCATTGCATTGCAGACTAGGTTGAATATTTCTCTCATGACTTTTAGAATAGCAACAGGGTAAATAACAAAAGCAATTACTGACCAGAATATTTAATACCTTTAGCAGACATCAGAAACTCGTTACTGTTCTTGGCCCTGATGAATGCAACATTTGAATCTAAAAGTACATCTCGGTTAGTTAATTTCAAGAAGTAAACAATCAACCATAAATGATTTATAAACTCACTTGGTTCAAAGTTGAAATGAACAAAATTAACGTCAGTGAAAATATTGGGCATGGAAAATAAAACCTTCCCCATCAGCTGCTCCTCTAGCATATCTACCTGGTGTTAATTTGGCAACTGCTAATGCAACATGCACGAGTCTAGATAATGTCTGTCATAAGGCTGTTTGGTCACAGGATCAGAGTTCTGCCTGATCCTGTCACACCTAGCTACATAATTAAATTTCACATATAACATGCCACACATTAAGTTTGTACGATAGCAAATTAGTTATGTCTCTCTCTAGAGAGAAAAAAAATCAAGCATCACGCTTTCCTTGAGCTTAAATTAGCAGCTTAAGTATGCTGATTTACTGCAATGTAGATCAAAGGTTCCAAAACCGATGAATTTGAATGCTTCAATTTCAGTCATATTGTGGCATGTTATTCCCCCAAAGTGATGCGTGCCACCACTTTGATTTCTCATCCAACTGAATGTGATCATTTTTTGGCTCATCAAACCCGTGAAAATGTTACAATTATCCCCTAAGATCATGAGCTATTCCTAAATTTGCCTCAAGGGTATTCTGCATTCATGTTTCTTTTTCAGAATTCAAGCTTCATCTCAATGGCCTGGGATTCACCTTTGCTTCCTTGCCTGCAGCTTGATTTTTTTCCCCGGGCCTTGCTCTTCAATGTTGTTACTTTACAGTCAGACTCAGTCACATGTACACCTTAAGTACACGTGCTCATGTTATTTTATTATTTTTACTCGCTTTTTTTCCCTTGCCCGTTCTTTCATTCCCCCTCTGTACTAATTTCCAATTATTCTTTTTTTTTGGCCTTCAGCTTTTGCACAGAAGCACGCGCCCCAAGCATTGTCAGTGTGCTGTAAAATTCTGAGACTGTTAGATCTGGAATGTTGTTGAGGTGGGGTGGTAAATACAATATTGGATTCCTCAATATAGGAGGGATAGGGTAGCTTTGCCAAAAGTACAACACAGATTTACCATAATGATACCAAGGATTAAGGGACCAGAGTCACAAGGAAAGGCAAGAGCACCCTGGCTATATTTTGTCAAATTGAGAAGATTAAGGGCCCACTTGATAGATGGATAGACAAGATAAACATTGCCTATTTACATTGGTAAATACATTGAAGCTGAGAGCCCATGTCATCATGTTGAGCACTAAATTAAAAAGGGAGTGATTAGAAGAATCTTTTTCTTGCCAAATGTTTTTGGAATATGGCATACCTTCCCTCAATGCATTCAGAAAAGTCCTTTATAATTAAGATTTAAGAAGAGTATCAAAGTGCGTGGAGAAAACAAGAAAATTGGATTAGTTTGGGAAGACAGCACCAAAATGTGCAAAATGAGTCCCTGAGAGAGTCTGGATTCGGTGCAGGCTGGAAAGGTCCAGTGGCCTGACATTTTGCTGAAATTTATTTACAGTATGCTTATGGCTATTTTATCTCTTTACTGCACCCCTCACCAGAGAACGGTGGGTAGAATGTTGGACAGTTCCACAGTAGGACCTTTGAGATTTGATGAAGGTTCCATACCAAACGCGTTATCTCATCTGTTCTCTACAGATACTGACTGACTTGAGTGTTTCCCGCATTTGTTGATTTTGTTTGATTTCCAGTATCTTCATTTTTTTTTTGCTCTTTATTAGCATGTTGTCAAAAGATGTGTGAAAGTGACCCATGTCTATCCTTTTTGTTTCTTTCTCTGTCACCCCTCCTTACTCAGAAAAAAAATTGGCCCAACTGAGATCAAAGCATCTGGGAAATTTGCCAAACTCTGGGCTGAAAGGGAGAGGTGGAGGAAGAAGAAATAAACTGTTATCCTGCTACTGTGCGGTGTACATGCAAGGTCCACCAGAGTGCACTGTCATATGTTTTTTTAAAAAAAAGGATAAGGAAGAATGAATTTGCTCTTTATTTTGTAGGTTGCGGTTAAAGCCTGATATTGTACTGAAGCACTTATCGATAGCAGTGTCTGCTAGTGATCAAAGTTACATGCCACAGCAGGTGACCGTATCTTTGGGGAGGAACCCCAGCAATCTGCAGGAAATCCGTGATGTCCGTATCCCCAGTAACATGACTGGATATGTTACTCTGCTGGAAAATGCAAACATCAACCACCCAAGTAATTGTACAGAGTTTTTGCTATGGCTCAGATAAGGATATAAACTGTCAGTTTAATCTTGCCTCGCATTAAGCAAGCAGTTAACTAACTGATTGTTTTCAGTATTGGTCTAGATCAGATTTCTGTTATTGGCAGTAATCTGAAAATTAATGTTGATGTGATTCATTATGCCAACTGCATTACAAAATTCTAAATCACCATTGTTACGGCCAGGTGAGGGTTTCAGGCTCCCCTTTCGCCCCTTTTCTGATTTGACCGCAGAGAACTTACCACCTCAGCGAGTGCTTGCTCCTGTTCATCTAATGTAATTGCAGAAGAACCAATCAGACAGGCTTTCTTTAGTTTAAACAAGAAAGATGTAAGTTTATTACTCTTAATACTCTAAACTGGTTAAAATTTACTCAAAATACACTACACATGCACAGGAGAGGCGCACACGCACAAATAGATTACAGAGGGAAAACTGATTTGGTGGCCAGAGTAGAGTCCAGAATAAATGGAATTTAAATACAGTTTTAAATCTCAAGTCCTCAGCTGAAGTTGTAGTCCTGAAGTCCTCGCTGGGCCACGTGCACAGTGGTGGGCTTGCTTTTCTCAGGGCTCCTTAAGGCAGAAGAGGGGTTTGATCCTTATCCCGTAGTTGCTGGCTGTGGTGGTCTGTAGACTTGAGGGGCTTTACCAGTTGCAGCCGGGTCTTCTCTTGATGTTTACTGGGGAGAGAGTGTGAGAGACGTGCTTCGTTGATGGTTTTTCAGTTACCCCATGTCTGCTTTCTGGGTGACCAAGCTTAGTCTCTCCAGAGCTTCGCAGTCACTTGTCACCATCAAGCCCCTTCGTTGTTTTAATGAGGTCCTTCTGGAATCTTCTGAGATTCAAGGCGCTACACCTCAAACTGTCCTGTCACACTTGGAGGTTGGCTCTTTCAAAGTCAATAGGTGCAGATGGTCCCTGATGACTGTGCTAATAAGGCCATTCCAGGTGATTTAATCAGAGAGCACCCCATGGCTGTGACTAGGGCGAGTCAGTTGTGTCGTGTCATCTCCAGTCTGATCTTTTGGTGTTTCACATGTAAATTGCAGTGGCCATCTTGGCTGCCAGTTTACCTTTTTAATTTACTTGTAAGAATTTCCAGTAAAGGTCTAATGCAAGGTTCCAACCGATGAGATTAATATTTCCCAGTTGGCATATAGGGTTTTCATGACACCGTGATTAGCTCAGGCATGGGATTATATTGTGCAAGGATTTTTTTTATACAACACAGCTACTTGCTTAATTCACTCTATTTAGTTTGACCAAGTTGTTTCAAATGCAACTATTGCAGCAGGAAGAAGGAAAAGTAGTTATCTTGGAATTGATTATTTTGCCTGGTCTTTAACAGCTGCAACAAAAACAATGTTATATAGTTTCTGAACTATCCATCTTTTTTGGTCTATAAATATGTACAGACTTGTAGAATAGATGTGATCTATGCTGGAACTTGTGTGAAATCCTGCATTATCATCCTTTCAAAGGGATATTGGATAGACACTTAAAAAGGAAAAAAAAATTACAAGACTATGGGGAAGAGCAGGGGAGTGGGACTAATTGGATAGCTCTTTGAAAAAGAGCCAGCGCAGGCATGATCGTAGAATGGCCTCCTTCTGTGCTATATTATTCCAAGATTTCTTTAGCATGTCTACACAACATGATTAGAACTTTGCTTTTATGCACTGTTTTAAAAATGGGCTGATGCTTCATAATGTGCATGAGAAATATGTGCATTATATATACATTTTACATATTAATAAAAATATTGCATATGGCATGCGCTTCCTGCACGCACTAACGCTACTTCCTGTGTTCTGCTTTTCAAATGGGAAGAAATGCACAGTGGTTATATTGAACTGACATTTTATAATATCAGCTTTTCGCTATAATGGCTTGTTGATCAACTAGTCAAATGAGTCAGTGCATTTTGTGAAACATTTTGATTGCAATTTTTCTTAGTAACTGAAATTTCTAATGTCCAAATTAGCCTGGGCTTTGAATGCATACCTTTATCTCACAAGTTGAAAAGACTTTCAATTACAGCTGTACATTCTGAGCATGTACAACTTGTACAGTTTCCCCACCATGCTATCTGTGAAAGGTGAATCATTGATCCCCCAACCATGTAAAGATTTAAGAGCTTCTTGCTTTTTTCAAAATATTTTGAAAGCAGCTAGAGATTGAATACTCATTGCTTTATTCCAGACAAGTCTGGTCTTTAAATTTGCTGTTTTCTGTTCCGCACTGCTCAGACAGATTGTACTGTGAACAGCAGCACCTGTGATAGTGGCTTCTTTGATGGTTGGAAAGATATTTTTATGCAACTTGCCTCTCTTTTAGTTAAAAGCTCTCCTGAACAGTTTTATAGGCTTAAAACCTTTTTGGTAAAACTTGGAAACTTAGCACATTTTGAGAACATTTATTTATGGAAACGTATGTTTATTAAAAATTGTATTATAGAGTAGGTAAATATGTGTGCTCTTATCAAAGTAATACGGCTCGCAATATTGAATGTGAGATCTCATTGATTTATTAAGCATACAATAGTTAAACATACACTTAACAGCTGTACTTGGGACAAAATCTTGAGTTCCTGGAGAATTCAAATGCGTTACAATTCCGAGCTCTCCCTGCAGGCTGATTAGACCTTAATCAAATTCTAAAGCGTCTTTTCCAACGCCCTTTTTTATACCTTTTCTTATCCCTCCTGTGACAATTCGCATATTTCATAATTACATCTTCAATTATATATCATTCAACACTGATTTAATTCTGTACTCTCCTTGCAGCTACAAATCTTTCATCATCTCTGTTTCTAATTCCCTTTCCTTGACTACAAGAATCACACTTCCTAACCTTCCAGATTATGGACTCTCAGGCAGGTGCTTATTTTAAGTAAGGCTTCAAGCCTCCCTTGTAATGAATGTACAAAGGGAGCTTTTTTGCCTGTCCAGTGTTTGTACTGCTGAAGTTAATAAGCCTTTCTTACCCATGTCCCCCATTAACTTTTCTCATTAAACTGTTGGTTAAAACCTTAGAATTGCTGCATATTTTAAGATATTACAATTTAAGAATCATATAGCAAAAGGCTAACATTACAATATAAAGAGCAATATTATATTAGTGCTCTTGAAGTTTGTCTGACTGATACTGCAAGGAAAGGGATAATCAGCAAACTCAGTGCCACTTCCACTTCCATAAGCCAGGAACACACCTCGGGAAGTTGTATACCTCCAGGCTGAGTTTCTGTCCATTCATTTTGAGAATTAGAAAGTTTATGCTTGAATACTTTAAGAATGGAACATTAAGACAGACTGACCATGGGGAAAGTAGTGGGGGTTGTGGAGGGACAGGAAGAAGCTCATGGGCATGAATATCGTGGGTGATTGGGGTCTAAAGGTTATACACAGAGAAATGCGTACTCATACCTAACGCCACCTGTTTGGCAAAACATGATTATGGCTTTAGTTCCCAGAATGATGTATAGGACAGATGACCTGAAATAATTGTCATTCGTGTCTTCAGAGGTTTAATCATTATAAATAATTGCTTATCTGGAATGAATACTATTTAAGTGTAAAGTTAAGACTTCTTAATTAGCCCATACATTTTCATAAAATAAAGTACACTCGGTAAAAATGATTTGTAAATTAGTTATACGAAGTAGGAACAAGAGGGTAATGAAACAGCAGAGTGATTTTTTTGTCTTTTTCTAATAAGTTGTACAGATAAATATTAAGCGTTGTCATGGTGATGGCTGTGACACAAGGATTCATGGACTTAAGACTATGGGATACCAGGTTGTGAAGAAACCTGGAGTGTCAGTATCTGATGCCTCTGCGATTTGGTACTTGACCTTACTAACAACGTTGGTGACTGCTTCCATAGAAACAAACCCTGATCTGGCCCAAAATGTCCTACGAATTACGCAGTAAGTAGTTCTCATTGCTACATTCAAATTCTAATTGAGCCAGGGATGATGATTCCCAATCTCGTGCATCTATATTGATGCAGAGTATTTTTTTTTCTCAGCCGTCAATTGCTGGCACCAATAATACTGATTTCAGAAGAATAACTTGCTGCTCTTTCATTTTTTAGAAAAGCACTGCAGCACATGCCACCCCTGTCCCTCACTGCGGGATCCACAGAGCTGCCCAGTTTCATGTCGTCAAACGTTCTAGAGAAAGTGGACAGTTTCCTCAGCAGGATTGCAGGGTAAATTGTTTGTTTGTCATAATTTGAATTGATGAATAGATTTTGAACTTCCTCCAGCTCTACGACCCTTTGAGAACTGTGTTCCTCCAATTCTGGCCTCTTGTGCATCTTTGATTTCCTTCACCCCATCATTGACAGCCATGCCTTGAGATGTCAAGGCCCTAAGCTAAACAATTCCCTTCCCAGACCCCACCACTTCACCTCCCTCTCTCTCCTTTTAGCATGTTCCTTATGTGGCTCTGTGTCAAATTTTGTTTGATAATTGCCTTGGGATGTTTTGCTTGGTTAAAGGTACTATATAAATGCAAGTTGTGTATTTACTAGATTATTATAGCTTACGTTATAGCAATTAGCCCCAATAAAAACCTTTTTGTGACCTTCATGGTAATAGTGAATATCCAAATGAAACAACTTCATACCTAAATCTCTCAAATCTCTGTGATGGTTTCAATAACTGTCCTTTTTGTTAAAACAAAAAACTGTAGTCCTCGGTGAATACCACAAAGAGGTCAGAGTGGAGTGGGACAGAGAATTAAAATGACAGCAACTGGAAGCTCATCATGTATGCAGACTAACAGAGGTGTTTCGTAAAGCGATCATCCAAATCTGCATTTGGTCTCCCTAGTGTAGAGCAGGCCACCTCATGAACAGCAAATACAATATACTAAGTTGAAAGAAGTACAAATAAATCACTCTTTCACCTGGAAGGAGTATTTGTGGCCCTGGATGGTGGGAAGGGCAGAGGTAAAAGGACAGGTGTTGCATCTCCTGCGCTTGCATAAAAAGGTGCCATGGGAAAGGATGTGGGCATCAGGGGTTATTGAAGAGCAGACTAGGGTGTTGCGGTGGGAATGGTTCTTTTGAAATGCTGAGAAGGGAGTGGAAGATTTGTTTGGTGGTGGATATGCACTGCCAGTGGCAGAAATAGCGCAAAGGATGATCTGAATATGAAGGCTGGTGGGGTGTAAAATGAGGATAAGGATAACCCTATCATTGTTCAGGGAAGAAGCAAGAACAGAAGCAAGGGAAATGGTATGGATGCGGTCCAGGTTCCTGCCAACCATGGTGGAGGGGAATCCTTGGTTGAGGAAAAAGGAAGACATATTGGAAGTGCTGGTATGGAAGGTGGCATTGTCAGAACAGATGCGACGGAGATTGAAACTGGGAGAATTGAATAGAGTCCTTGCAGGAAGTGGGATGGGAGAAAGTGTCATCAAGGTGGGATTCATTGGGCTTATAGTGATTATGGGATAACAGCCTATCCCCAGAAGTTGAGGAAGGGAAGCATCGGAGATGGACCATATGAAGGTGCCCGAAGGGTAGAGATCAGAGGTAAAGTTGATGAAAGTTTCCAGTTCGGGAAAGAGCAGGAAATTGCACCAATCTCCTCTTTGGCCTCCTCGTCTCAAGAGACAATGGGTAAGCGCCTGGAGGTGGTCAGTGGTTTGTGAAGCAGCACCTGGAGTGGCTATAAAGGCCAATTCTAGAGTGACAGACTCTTCCACAGGCGCTGCAGATAAAATTGGTTGTTGGGGCTGTTACACAGTTGGCTCTCTTCTTGCGCTTTTGTCATTTTTTTGCCAACAGCTAAGTCTCTTCGACTCGCCACTCTTTAGCCCCGCCTTTATGGCTGTCTGCCAGCTCTGGCTATCACTGGCAACTGACTCCCACGACTTGTGATCAATGTCACAGGACTTCATGTGGCATTTGCAGATGTCTTTAAAGCGGAGACATGGACGGCCGGTGGGTTTGATACCAGTGATGTGCTCGCTGTACAATGTGTCCTTGGGGATCCTGCCATCTTCCATGCGGCTCACATGGCCAAGCCATCTTCAGTGCCGCTGGCTCAATAGGGTTTATATACTGGGGATGTTGGCCGTCTTGAGGACTTCTGTGTTGGAGATACGGTCCTGCCACCTGATGCCATGGAATCTCTGGAGGCAGCGCAGATGGAATGAATTGAGACGTCACTCTTGGCTGACATACGTTGTCCAGGCCTTGCTGCCGTAGAGCAAGGGACTGAGGACGCAGGCCTGATACACTTGGACTTTTGTGTTCCTTGTCAGTGTGCAATTTTCCCACACTCTCTTGGCCAGTCTGGACATAGCAGTGGAAGCCTTTCCCATGCCCTTGTTGATTTCTGCATCGAGAGACAGGTTACTGGTGATAGTTGAGCCTAGGTAGGTGAACTCTTGAACCACTTCCAGAGCGTGGTCGCCAATATTGATGGATGGAGCATTTCTGACATCCTGTCCCATGATGTTCGTTTTCTTGAGGCTGATGGTTAGGCCAAATTCATTGCAGGCAGCCGCAATCCTGTCGATGAGTCTCTGCAGGCACTCTTCAGTGTGAGACGTTAAAGCAGCATCGTCAGCAAAGAGGAGTTCCCTGATGAGGCCTTCTGCACTTTGGTCTTTGCTCTTAGACGGGCAAGGTTGAACAACCTGCCATCTAATCTTGTGTGGAGAATAATTCCTTCTTCTGAAGACTTGAACGCATGTGAGAGCAGCAGGGAGAAGATGATCCCAAACAGTGTAGGTGCGAGAACACAGCCTTGTTTCACGCCACTCAGGATAGGAAAGAGGTCTTATGAGGCGCAGCTATGCTGAATTGTGTCTTTCATATTGTCATGGAATGAGGTGATGATACTTAGTAGCTTTGGTGGACATCCGATCTTTGCCTGTAGTCTGAAGAGACCACGTCTGCTGAAGAGGTCAAAGGCTTTGGTGAGATCAATGAAAGCAACGCAGAGGGGCATCTGTTCGCGGCATTTCTCCTGTAGCTGGCGAAGGGAGAACAGCATGTCAATGGTGGATCTCTCCGCTCGGAAGCTACACTGTGTCTCAGGGTAGACACGCTCAGCCAGTTTCTGGAGCCTGTTTAAAACGACTCGAGTGAAGACTTTTACCCTCTATACTGAGCAGGGAAATTCCACGGTAGTTGTTGCAGTCACCGTGGTCACCCTTGTTCTTATGGAGGATGATATTGGCATCGTGCATGTCCTCGTCCCAGCACAGGCAAAGCAGTTCGTACAGTGCTGAGGGTATAGCAGGCTTGGCACTCTTGATTATTTCAGGGGTAATGCCGTCCTTCCCAGTGACTTTTCCACTAGCTAGAGAATCAATGGCATCACTGAATTCTGATTTTGTTGGCTGTTTGTCCAGCTCATCCATGACCAGCAGAGACTGGGCTGCATTGAGGGCGGTCTCAGTGACAACATTTTCCCTGGCGTACAGTTCTAGGTAGTGCTCCACCCAGCGGTCCATTTGCTTGCATTGGTCAGTGATCGTGTCCCCTGATTTAGACTTGAGGGGGGCGCTCTTCTTGATGGTTGGCCCAAAAGCTCTCTTAATGCCATCATACATTCCTCTGATGTTTCCGATGTCAGAGGCCAGCTGAATATGACTGCATAGGTGTTGCCAGTAGTCATTTGCGCAGCGCCTGGCTGTTCTTTGTGCAGTGCTTCTGGCTGCTTTAAGTGCTACGGATGTTAACTCGCTGGGGGCTTTCTTGTAGTTCAACAGTGCAATGCGCTTAGCGGCTATGACAGGTTCCAGCTCTTCAAAGTGAGATTGAAAGCAGTCTGCATTCTGCTTCTCACATTTGCCATTGGTGGTCATTGCTGAGTCATTGATGGTGTCGCTGATGTGGGCCCACTTGATCTCTGCATCCCCTGTAGGAGTGTTTTGAAGGGCCTTTTCAAGTGAATTTAGAAACTTATGTAACAGCTGTGGATAAGAAATTCTATTAGTGTTGATGCACAGGCGGCTCTTCTGCTTGGAGTGATGCAGCTTCTTTGGTTTGAGTTTAACTTTACTGCACACCAGGGAGTGGTCGGTGTCGCAGTCAGCACTGTGGAAGCTGTGGAATCTCAAGATTTGGACATTGTTTATAGAGGCTCGCCTTGTGACGATGAGGTCCAGCTGGTGCCAACAACGTGATCTTGGGTGCCTCCATGAAATCTGGTGGCAGGGTTTAGTATGAACGAACGAGTTGGTGATGCAGAAGTTGTGATAGGTACAGAACTCCAGCAGTCTCTGTCGATTCTCATTCATCCTTCCAATGCCATGGCGCCCAAGGCAGGAGGGCCATGAGTCATGGTCAACCCCAACCTTGGCATTTAAGTCCCCCAGCAGGAACAAATGTTCGATATTGGGAATGCTACTAATGATATTATGGAGTTCCTCGTAGAACTGGTCTTTAATTTCAGGTGGGGAGCAGAGTGTTGGAGCATAGATGCGGAGTAAGTGTACTGGACCAGAGGTGGTGAGCAGTCGGATCAACAGTATGCGTTCCGAGCCATTTGAGGGTGGCTCCATCATGCTGAGCAAAGAGTTTCTGATGGAGAAGCCCACTCCATGCTGTTTTGGTTCTTCAGGATCCCTACCCTGCCAGAAGAAGGTGTAGTCTTACTCTCTCAGAGATCCGCTCGCAGGGAGGCGTGTCTCCTGAAGTGCTGCAATGTCCACATTGAGTCCACTGAGCTCGTTGTTGATGATGGCAGTCTTCCAAGAATCGTTGATTTGTGTAAGGTCTTCCGACAGGCCAGGACACAGTTCTGATGTTCCAGCTTGCAAAACGAAGGGCTGGTACCTTCTTTCCTTTTTTTGTCGTGCTGTTTGGTGCGGTGTTACAGTCCACTTGTCGGGCAATGACCCTGAGCTCCAAGCACCCATTGAAGCAGGTGTACTGTGGCGGGACAGAACCTTACTGACCGGGGGCTGCCCAGTTTGAGGCGGACGGTAGCTGTCCAGTGAGATGCGATGACCTCTCTCACGCCATCAAAGGCAACCCGTGGCGCCCAATCTCTATGCCAGTTGAGCTGGACTTATAACCCGTAACTGCTGCCTTCCGTGTTTTGGTCGCTGTGAGGCGACTATGGAGTGACCTCTCCGTGGCGCATGCCTGGGCGGATGTTTGGAGGTTGTGAGTTGCCCAAGTGTCAAAACCCCCCTCTCGGCCTTCCTAGTGGGTTCCAAATAAGTGCAGAGCATGACGTTTGGCTGCAGGAACTGCCAGACACGTGACCGCCTTCGGGGTTTGCCTCCAGATTTAAGGGTTTACTCCCTTAGCCTTGGTATCTCCCAAGATGCCCACAAGGCAGTGGGGTTGTTAGGGCCCCTGCTCAGGGATAGGAGCTAACAAGTAAGCTGTGTGATTTCATGGAGGGAGAGGGAAGGGGGTGCGAGGGGGGAGGGTGTGGGGGGGGGGGAAGTGGGTGCAAGGGACGAATACATTCATCAGTATCCCTAAAAAAAAAAATTTGAGGGAGGTGATCTGAATAGGACTGGAAGAAAGAATGTTCCACATATCACAAGAAAAGGCATGCATAGCTAAGACCCCTATGAATTCACATAGCAACACCTTTTATTTGGAGGAAGTGAGTGGAGTCAAAGGAAAAGGTGAATGTGAGAACCAATTCAGACAGGGGAAAGAGGTTGGTGATTGACTGGCACTGGTTGAGCCTCCATTGCAGGAAGAAGCTCTCAGGCTGCCCTGATAGGGGATGGAGGTTTCAAAGGATTTGATGTTGGAACCTGATTCTTCTGACTCCCTTCTGCCACTTTAACAGTCTTCAGTTTCCTGGCTCTAACTGTCTCATCTCTGGATTTCCAATCTCTGTACCCCCAATACCCCCTTCTCTTCTCATGGCAACTTCCTTGCAAGCACAGGAAATGCAATGCCTGCCCATTTAGCTCCTTCCTTTCTAGCATCCAGGGCCCACTCCTCCCAGGCGAAATAGCGATTATCCTGTACTCTCGATTTAATATGCTGTATTCGCTGCTCACAATGCAGTCTCCTCTACATTGGGGAGACCAAATGTAGATTGGGTGATCTCTTTGCAGAACAACTCCATTCAGAGCACAGATGTGATGCTGAGTTTCTGATCTCTTGTCAATTTAATTCTTCACCCCGCTCCCACTCGAACCTGTCTGTCCTTGGCCTCCTACATTGTTCTAATGAAGCTCCATGGAAGCTCGATGAACAGCACTTCATCTTTTGATTAGGCACTTTACAACCTTTCGGATTCAACATTGAGTTCAACAGTTTCAGATCATAATCACTGCTCCAGTTTTCTTCAGATTGCAGCTCTTGGTAATGATTCTCTAATTTTTCCCGATTCTAATGAAAGGTCATCAACCTGAAGTGTTAACTTTGTTTCTCTTGCCACTCATGCTGTTGAATATTTCCAGCATTTTCTGTTCTTAACTATGTTGTACTAACATACAGATGAATGTACGAATTAGGAGCAGGAGTAGGCCGCTCGACCTCTCTAGCCTGCTCCGCCATTCAATAAGTTCATGGCTGAACTGATTACTCCACATTTCCACCTACCCCCGATAACCTTCTACCCCCTTGCTTATCAAGAATCTATCTACCACTGCCTTAAAAATATTCAAAGACTCTGCTTCTACCGCCTTTTGAGGAATAGAATTCCAAAGACTCAGCCCTCAGAGAAAAAAATTCTCCTCATCTGTCTTAAATGGGCGACCCCTTATTCGAGATTCTCCCACAGGGGGAAACATCCTTTCCACATCCACCCTGTCAAGACCCCTCAGGATCTTGTATGCTTCAATCAAGTCGCCTCTTGCTCTTCTAAATTCCAGCGGATACAAGCCTAGCCTGTCCAATCTTTCCTCCTAAGACAGGCCACCCATTCCAGATATTAGTCTAGTAAACCTTCTCTGAACTGCCTCCAATGCATTTACATCCTTCCTTAAATAAGGAGACCAGTACTGTACACAGTACTCTAGATGTGGTCTCACCAATGCCCTGTATAACTGAAGCATAACCGCTCTACTTTTGTATTCCGTTCCCCTCGCGATAGACGATAACATTCTATTAGCTTTTCTAATTATGTGCTGTACCTGCATACTAACCTTTTGCGATTCATGCACTAGGATACCCAGATCCCTTTGCATCTCAGAGCTCTGCAATCTCTCACCATTTAGATAATATGCTTTTTTATTCTTCCTGCCAAAATGGACAATTTCCCACTTTCCCACATTGTACTCCATTTGCCCACTCACTTAACCTATGTATCCCTTTGTAGCCTCCTTATGTCCTCTTTACTAGTTACTTTCCTACCTATCTTTGTGTCATCAGCAAATAAAGCAACCATACCTTCGGTCCCTTCATTCTAAATCATTTATATAAATTGTAAAAAGTTGAGGCCCCAGTACAGATCCCTGTGGCACACCACTCGTTACATCTTGCCAACCAGAAAATGATCCATTTATGCCTACTCTCTTCACACAAAAAAACAAAATATCTTGTCACATTCACATTAGTTTAGTAGGAATATGTAACTGAGGGCTGCTTGGAGGAAATGAAAGCTTGACTGTTTCAAAATAAGTGAAGTTCCCTCTTTACACTCATTTGACAAAATCTCTTGAAGAAAAATGAAACCAGTTGAATATTTTTTGAATTGGATTTGGATATTAAACTTAGATTCTGGAAGAAATTGTCTCTATATCTGGAGTGTACCAATTGTACAGTTACGTCGGCACTACACAACAACCTAGCCACTTCAGATAGCAGTTTGGCTTTTGCTTTAGTTCATGTATTATTCTGAACCTGTGAAGGAAACATATTTTATGAGCTACGTTCATTTTTTAAATTATTCATTCTCTGAATATGGGCAAGGCTGGCATTTAATACCCTGGAAAGGCATTCTTCAACCACTTGAATAGCTTGGGTAGCTTGCTATGCCGCTTCAAAGAGAAGTTAAGAGTCACATATTGCCTTGACTGGGTAAGAACAGTCGGGTTCTTCAGTAAACCAATTTGGTTTATATGACAATCCAACAAATTCATGATCATACATACTGATGACATCTTTTTATTTCTAGATATTTAAAGCTCAATTCAAATTTTTAAACTGCAGTCGTGGGATTTGAACTCCTGGCTTATTAGTCCACGTCTCTTTGTTACTAATCTGATAACATAACCAGTACATTATTGTACCCTAATGGAATACCATATTGATTATTATTGTACTGTTGGGATTTTGGGTTTGGGTTGAGGATGTGTTTGGAAGTCACTTGTAGAGAGGATGAAAGTGAGAGTAACTTTACTAACTGCACTGATTAGGCATGAATTAGCTGCTGTACAAAATGCAATATGCATTCTTTAGAGTGCTTCAGATGACGGCTAATTTCTACAGCAGTATGGCAATTCCATTACCTAAACACAATACAAAATCAATGTAAGATGCAGAAGAATTTGGTACCATAGAAATTTGATCCAATTTTGTTTCATCATCGTCATATAAAAGAAATTAGACCTTTTTTAGATGATTCTGATACTTGTTATAAAATAATATCTATCACTAGTGCACCTGGATTTTGTTCAGTTATGTCACATAATTTGTTGAAAGTGAAAACAAAAGTGTAATTATTTGACAAGTGCGATATTTTGAAATTTTTTAAATTGATGTAGAAATAATTGCATTAAGCAATTTCCTGACTATCATGTACCAGAAACTGTCTGAAGTCATTTCTCCCCCACCCCCACAATATTGTTTTAAATTATTGTTGAGTAATATACCTTTACTGTTACAGTTGCTGTGCTAGTCCTGAAGCAGAGTTGACTCTCCTGGCATTTGCTTTGGCCAGAGGAAGCATAGCCAAAGTGATGACATCGCTTTTGACCATCACTGACCACTTAGACACACAGTATGAGGCATCCCCACTCCTCACTGCAATGGCATCTGTACGACTAAACCAGCTTCAGAAATATGGTAAATTTTACTGTGCATTTTGTTCAATAAAATACACTTTATACAGTGAAAAGGTATGGGAGGGTCTTTCATTGAGCTCATGGATTGAGCCTGCTCCATTCTGCTGTCATATCTATCTCACTCACTGCCACTCACTTATTCTTCATATAATATGCTACAGTGCGTGTTCCCTCCTCAACAGCTGAGTATATGCTGCTCTTACTGTAGTAAAAAGTGTGCTGCCCAGAACTGGACACAATACTCCAGTTGAAGCCAAACCAGTATTTTATACAAGTTTAGCATAACTTCCTTGTTCTTGTATTCTGTGCTCCTGTTGATAAAGCCCAGGTTACTGTATGCTTTATTAACTGCTCTCAACTTGTCCTGTCACCTTCAGTGACTTATGCACGGATACACCTTGGTCCCTCTGCTCCTGCACCCCCTTTTGAATTGTACCCATTTTATATTGTCTCTCCACGTTCTTTCTACCAAAATGAATCACTTCACACTTCAGTCTTCTGTCTCAGAGGTGACTTAAGGCTGACACTTCAAGATCATTGAGAGCTGTCACAAACTAGAACCCAAGAAAGTATGTTTGAACTGGTTCAAGTTTACATTTTCAACCTTTTAAATGATTGGTAACCCACTGTTTACATGGGTATGATCCATTTTCTTTGGGAATTTCTCATTCTGGGAGGGGCAAGCAGAATCCTTGTTACAGACAACATGCCAGAGATTTACAGCACACTGCATGATCAAATTTCAATTTGGCAAAATTGAATGAGTCATTAGTTAAAATTATCATTTTCTGCATAGCATGATCCCATAATGCAATATTTACCCATTTAATCTGTGTTTGGCAGTGTTGGCTGAGAGGAAGGAGTGTGGGAGACCACATTCAGCATCGGCTATCTGATGTGTGTTGTTAGGATCAGGTGAGGGTGGGTGGGGTGGGGGGCGTCGCAAGGCTCTTCTGCTTGTTTTTCCCCTTGTTTGACCACAATGGGGTTTATTCCTTTTTAAACAGTAGATGTGTTTACCCTTTTATCTTTGTTGTGATCATAAAAGAACCAATTGCACCGGTTTTCTTGAGTTCAAACAAGAAAAGGTTAGTTTATTGTATTTAACTCAAAACCTAATCAAGATAAAATAATAAACTACTCTACACTTTCACACACAATCTCACACACAAATAGATTAGAGTGGAGAGGAATAGTTTGGGTTGGATTAGAATCCAGAACAAATAAAAATAATATATTGTCATGCAGGCCCCCCCACTGACCAAATATGAGGCACATTAATTTTGCCACATGGATATTAAATTTCAAATTGTTTCTGGGAAGAAGAGAAGGCCCGTGACAAGGGGTTGCCAGACCCCTGGCTGGAAAGATATTTTTGCATATTAACAAACCGTGTTTGGAACAAAGGAGCTATCCCCTGCTCCAATATGTTGTGCCTAATCTGCACTTATTCTTAAAGAATTCACAAAAGCGGACTGGTGAAAGGTATATCAACGTTGTATTACACATTAAATCATCAAGTGCGAACACTCACTACTTGCACAGGATGCTACCCATCCAGACGTGAGGTGATCGGTCTCGGACTTGCGGCTGCCCTTCTGTTCTGAGTGCTTGGCTCAGGGTGTCTTCAAGTGTTCTTCCCCAGGGGTCTTGTGCCATTCCCAGTTTCAGTCAGGGGTTAAATTTTGTTTTCAAGATCCACCCCTCTTACTTACTGTTAGGGGGTCTGGTATAATGACATAATAATTCCTTATTTGTTTTCAGTGAGAGCTTGGCCAGCACTTTCATTTCTCTCACTCTCCCATTGTCTACTGTGGGTCTAATCATATCTCATGTCCATAGCAACTCGTTAACTGGGTTGTGCAAGGACACTATCTGGTAGCATCTCTCCTGTTTCAGCTTATATTTCTGAACTGTCTGCAATTCCTTTGTGCCATCTGTGTGCTGTTCCCTCCTTTTTCCCAACCCCCATGGTAACAACACACTGTGTATTGTTGTGTGACTAGCCCTTTGTCTCAACTAAGTCCTTATGTGTTTTTACTGGGTCTACAAATACAATCCACAAACAGACGTGGTTAAACCAGTTAGTCACATGACTAACCTGCTTGGCAGTCTGGAGTTTTTTTCTGAATTGTACAGTTTGAATTGAGAGTCTGCAGAAAGCAGTTTGCTCCTGAACTGAAAGAAGACCTCCTGCCTGTCTGTCTTTCTCACGGAAGTCCAAAACCCACTGAAAACACATGAACCCCAAGAGAAAAAAAGTCTCTTCAAGTGAACAAGATTTAAGAAGAATACTGGGACCCAACAAAAAGCAAGATCTACCTACAATCTAAAGCAAACTTGAAGCACAGTAACAAAAAACCCTCTTTAGAGATTGCTTCAAACTTTTCCACTTTATTTTTCTTCTCTTTCTATCCCTATCTGCATGTGTGTATTGCGTAAGCATGCTAGCGTGGGCACGTTGTGTATCCGTAGGCATTAACCGAGTTAGAGTTTGTTTAATAAATGTCAGTCTTCTTTAAACCTAAGAAAGTGTGTGTGTGCTGGTTTCTTTACCTTGTATTTGGAAAGTGGTGAACAAGGATTCACCAAGGGGGAACTAAAACAAGGGAGCACCCGGCGGAAACCCACGCAGTCACGGAGAACTTGCAAACTCCGCACAGGCAGTACCCAGAACCGAAACCAGATCGCTGGATCTTTTCCAGCCAGCAGGCAAGCTTCGAACACCCCACGGTCACCTGGGGAGAGAATACCCCCCATGAGTTCTGTCTCAAAGTCTCAGGAAGTAGTCCCTTTGCAGCAAAAGGCTGCTAATGTTTTCACAAATGGAGAGGCGGTCACATGATGTCCTCGTTTGCAATTTAATTAGATTCAAGCCTAGGAATTCTCCGATAAAAGCAAAATACTGCAGATGCTGGAAATCTGAAATAAAAACAAGAAATGCTGGAAATACTCCAGGTCTGGCAGCATCTGTGGAGAGAGATGAATTCTTAATCTCTCTCGGGTCTCATTGTTTCAATATTCACCTGGAGGCATGTCTCCACTAATGAATGCTTCAAGATGGCTTTGAATGTTCTGTTAAAGAGGGTGATATTGGGTAATCTCAGTTATCCAAGCCATTGACCTGGATGGGAGCCTTGTTAGACATGTGTCTCCAATTTGATGCCTGGAATGTGAGGTATTTCACTACAAATTATGGTGGCCATCTTAGCTGCCAGTTTTTAAAAGTTCAATGTAGGATCCCAGCTTTCCTTTTTAATGTAGGTTTCTAACCGATGAATTAAAAATTCTCATTTGGCAGAGCACGTTTTCTTGACAGTGTGCTCAGAGCCTATTGAACTAAGCATGTGGAGGATGAATGTCATTTGAAGAATGAAGGCAGCCCAATCAGATAAACAGTTTATCTAATGATCTCTAGACGTGTGAAGGCTTTTAATGAGTTGACGTATATTAGAATTAGAATTAGAATATTACAGCGCAGTACAGGCCCTTCGGCCCTCGATGTTGCGCCGACCTGTGAAACCATCTGACCTACACTATTCCATTTTCATCCACATGTCTATCCAATGACCACTTAAATGTGTAGTGGCAGTGCCTCGGTTTATTGTCCTATCCAAAGAACAGCACCTCTCAGTATTCACTCAGTACTGCACTGAAGCACCAGCCTAGATTATGTGCTCAAATCCAGGATTCTGGCCTCACCCATCACCTTCTGACTCAGAGGCATGAGTGCTCCTTTGTGTCTGAACCACAACCTCAGAAGAACAACTGCACTAAGAAAGTTTCTATTTTTCACTTTACTCATCCTCACTGCAACCCAAAGTGAGATTTAGAGTGCAGTACAACTTGTGCCAAACCAGGCTGCTTTGTGATGTGGGCCTGTATCCATGAATGGACAAAGCTATTTGATGAATGGCAGCTTACAGAGTGAGGGGCTTTCAACTCTTTATGACAGAAGGTAACATACTAACAGAGTAATGTTTTGGGCAAGAGAAGATCATTGGTCATCTAGCCTATCTTTCTAAGCTTCCCATCAGAGTCCTTATTGAGATTCTGGAACTAATTGTTCCGTATCTCCTTTCCTATCACAAATTCACCCAGTCCTTCTTTTAAAATTGCACACAATTTTCTGTACCACCATCCTTGCTAATAAATTGTACCACAATTCCATCATCTCCTTCCTAAAAATTGTTCTTTGTCTATATTTTCTTTCCACATTAAACTGTGCCCCTTGAATCTTGCACCGAACAGAAGAGCTCTCTAAACCCATGACAAATTGAGACCTCAAATCAAGGTCTTCCCTCATCCCCCTCTTGTCCAAATTGTAAACCACCAGGGTAGTCAATCTTTCCTCAACCCTCTAAGTTTAGGACACAGCAGTGTAGCCCACCTTTGGACCTGTTACAATAATTCTGAAACACAACGAAAAATGAACACAATACTCCAGATGCGGCCTGAACAAGGCTAGATACAAAATCAAAATCACCTCTTCAGACTTGTAAGTTGCAGCATTAGTTGCATGCCAACATTTGACTTGCACTTCTTCCAATCGCTGCAAACATGGAATCAAAATCCCAGATTCTCTTTTCTGCTTTGTTATCCATGGTCATTAAAGCTGTAATCCACATTCTCAGTTATGCCTAATTTAATGACTTTACATCAGGGTGGAACTGCATCTGTCACCATTAAATGTGTTAAATCTGCCATTTCACCCAAGATCTCAACTGTTCCCATTACTATCTTAATGCCAATTCTTTGTGCTATGTGCCCATTCTTATTCCCTAAGTTTATCCAATATAGGACTTTATAGGACTCATCAGTTCAGGCTGCATTTCAATCCAATTTACAAATTATACTCTATGGAATGATTTACCATCCATGCCTTGAAAAATACTTTTCTGTAAATTAGTATGCTTATAAAGGTACAGTATGTGATCTGCCAAATAAACCATAATATATAGCAAGTCAGTATTTTATTTTAAAAAATTAATATTCATTACCAGCTTTAATGTATATCCTGGGACTTTGCCCTTTTTTTGTTTAGTGTGTTTTAAAGCACCCTGTTAAAGATTGGGTTTCACAATTCTCTTTGCAGGGAAGCCACTGCAATTGACTGTGGAGGCGTGTGATGCCAAAGAAGGAAAGGAAAAGGGATTTGGGCCTACTGCTGTGCTCTATGAATCACTGCTGGGAGATGGTAAATGTTCTAAATGTAGTTTTTAATGGCCTGCTGCATTGAGGTGAGAAGGAAGAGACAAATGAGGTGAGGGTGGCAGGGCATGGGAAAGAGAGAGAGAAAATGGAGTCAACATTTGTCTCTGGGGGAGGGGCTTTCTATAAGGGGTAGTGGGGATGGAATTTCATCGAGGCCAGGGGCGGTATCGATAAATATTTTACATTGAGGTGGAAGGTGCTTTTGGATGTTTGTCAGTGGAGAGGACGGGGAGTGGAGTTTTTAACTCGGGGGTGGGGAGGGGGGGGTGTGCGGGCGGGGTATAGTTTAGTATCAGTTAATATAACTTATTTCCTTTGGTCTGTTGCAGGATTTCTGTCAGAGGCTGGCCATACACGAGCCAGCTTCATTCTATCAACAAGAACAAAACTAGCCATCCAGGTGTCTCAGATCAGGGTTAAGGTAAGTATGTTGGTATAGACATAGATATGGGCTCAATAGTCTCTGACCCTGTCTAACCATCACTGAAAGATTCATGATTCAGTCACTTTTAGACTTCATTTCTGGCCATCCTCGCTGTCTTACCCCTCTATAAACTCCCTTATCCAAAGCGCTGCTGTTTGTATTTTGACCTGTTCAAAGTCCCACTTGTTTATCAATCCCCCAGCCTTCACTTCCTCACTGATGCATTGTCTCTTCATGTTTCACAATGCTTCGAATTTAATAACTTTACCATTCTCAATTTTTCCACAGCTTCACTCTCCTATCTCTGCAACCTTCATTGGCATCTGTACCGTTTAGTGCTCTCAGTTTACTCAGCTTTTAAAAGTCCTCTGTTTCAAACAAGCTTACTGTCATCTTCCCATGGCCCCCTCCCTTTCCATTCCATCCTCTTCCCTTGCACCTTCCTCCCTTGCCCTCGCCCCCGCCCCCGCCCCCTCTGCCTTCGCCCCCTCCCCTCAGGACAGTTTTCCATGTTGAAGGCACCATACATGAATCATGTTTATAGGGTTTCCCTATGTGTCTGATATCTGGCTGCCCAAGGTGAAGTAGTTTCGGCTGGTCTGTTCATGGCATCTTTTCTGTGCTTTACTCAGGTCCATAATGGTGGTAAAGGAGCCAAGTGTGGTTTAATCTTTGCATATAATGATGAGTCAGAAACCTTTGATGCAGAGAAACACTTCAAGAGGTTTGAAAAGTACAATAAATGGAAGCTGCAAGAGTTCCGACAGTTTGTGAAGGAAAGGTGAGACCAGTGTCAAATTATACGAACTAATCCAGATCAGGCTGTTTCCAGTTTGTCAAACTGAGTAGTTATAAGTACACGTTGCATAAAACATACCAGTGTGCATGTTTCTGGTGCGTGTTTTCTGAGTGCCTATTTTGTGAAATCATGTTGTATGACTTGTATGAGCTGCATCAGACAGGTGATATACATAGTTGCCATAGTAAAGGAACTATTCAGTTTAAAGACTTTATAGGGTTGGATGAGTAAGATCATAAGAAATAAGAGCAGCAGTAAGGGATTTGGCCCCTCACCTTCTCCGCCGTTCAATAAGGTCATGGCTGATCTGGTAGTGATCTCAACTCCACTTTCCTGCTTGCCCCCCAGTAACCCTAGAATCCCTTGTAGATCAAAAATCTGTCGAACTCAGCCCTGAATATATTCAATGACCCAGCCTCCACTGCTCTCTGGGGAAGAGAATTCCAAAGATTAACGATCTTCTGAGAAGAAATTCCTCCTCATCTCCATCTTAAAATGGATGCCCCTTATTTTTAAAGTCTGTCCCCTAATTCTAGATTCCTCCATGAGGGGAAACAGCCTTTCAGCATCTAACCTGTCAAGCCCCCTCCGAATCTTATATGTTTCAATAAGATCACCTCTCATATAAGCTCAACCGTTCCTCATAAGATAACCCTTTTTATCCAGGAACCTTCTCTGAACTGTTTACAATGCAACTGTATCCCTCAAGTAAGGAGACCAAAACTGTACGCAGTAGTCGAGGTGCGGTCTCACCAATGCCCTGTACAGGTGTAGCAAGACTTCCCTACTTTTATACTCTATCCCACTTGCAATAAAGACCAACATTCCTAAAAGCTTGCTGTACCTGCATACTAACATTTTGTGATTCATGCACAAGGACACCCAGATCCCTCTGTACAGTCTGTATTTATCAGCCTAGTATTTCTGGCTGAAGCAATTGTACAAATGGTGTACAATTCCTGTTCTCCCTGTGTTGGATGTACTTGTGATGCTATATATGTGCACAATAGGTTGTTTGAAGCCGCTAATTTTCAGTGGTTATTTTGTCTGAAGCATACAATCTGTATCAAAGCCCAATTACAAACTGGTGCTGAGAACATATCTCATTGCCTTGTTGACATCTGTGGAGATATAAATTTAGGAGCAGCACTTAATCACAAGATCATCATGGAATAGATTAAATTGCTGTGTTAGCTGCGTACTTGTGCATTAGTATGGACCTGCCCCTGGAATTTTGTTAAGGTTGTCGTGAAGTGGAGTGTTGTGAATGGATTCATGCCTATGACTCCCAGATAGCAATTTCCTGATCTTCACACGATGGAAAGCAGCTGTTCCTCTTTTAGAGGGGAAGTGTAGAGTTCTCCACTGAAACAATTTGCAGGAATATGTCTTTTGTTAAAGAAAGGCCAAAAACAACTTTTTATGTAGAAAACTTCATTTTGTAAATAGATTTTCATGCTGAATATGATTTCTTATGATCAGTGTCTTTAACACTTGTTAAATGTTTATGATAATTGCCTTCCCTCCCACAAGCTTTCTCGCCCCCCCACCCCAACCAAAACAAAAAACTGCTTGGGGGCATAATATTTAGAAATTGGGTGTTGCGAATGTGCTAGAAGCTCAGTTATCTTTCAAATTTTGAGGTGAGATTTGGCCAGAATGTTTCTGGTCAGTATAATGCATTATTGTAAGCAGGTGTTTACCTTATCGAGGGGCAACTACTACTGTTGTCCTGAAAATGACATTTTGTTTTATAACTGATGGTTTCTTACCTCTCTCCCTACAACAGACACAGTGGTCAGAGCGTTGATCTGGATGGAGATGATCCTATTGGCTGGTTTGAACTGGAGGATGAATGGAATGAGACAGAAGTAAAATTACAGACCTGTCGAATCAGCAAGGTAAGGATGGTACCAACGATACCACTTCCATCTGTGCTTGTCATTCGAGCTGGAAGTTTGCAACTGACTGGAGTTTGTATAGTTGGGGGTTCACTGTTCAAGTTGAGAGACAAGTAATGATGCAGTAATCCTATTTGCTATCTGTAAATTTCATACTGCTTTTTATTTTCTGAAATATATATTATGTAGTTTTATGTCTTTCACTTGTATCAAATAAAACTGGGTAAAAGCTGTAAACCGGAAAGCCTGCAATTGTTGAATATGGCAGTGAATTCCTTGTAAGCAATAAACAGGTGAGATTTTTGTTACAGGCACTTGATGTTCCAGTTGATGCCAGTAGGTGGCACCTGTGTATTGGTTATTTCTGCAAATTGTAACAAGATTTGACTTGCTCTTGGTATTAACGTGACTGCTTGCTGCCTGTTTGCAGAGGTTTTCTAGGTGATTAGGCAGTGGTGTTGGACATGCAACTTTCAAACTGTTGTATGATCATTCTAATGCAACTTGAATTTAAATCAGCACTGTTGGTAATGCACAAGGAAATATGTTCATAAATCTGATCTGATTTTGCTGTCTTGTAGACTGTCGTAAAGACTGAACAAGCAAGATATTGTACTGGTGGCCCAAACCAGGCACTAACTCAGTAAAAGTAAAATATGTAGTTGTTGGATTTTTTTTATTCACTCATGGGATGAGAGTGTCTCTGGCAAGGCCAACACATATTGCCTGTCCCTAACTGCCCTTGAGAAGGTGGTGGTGAGCTACTTTCTTAAACTGGTACAGTCAGTGCTCTGAGAGTTCCAGGATTTTAACCCACAGCCAGTGAAGGAATTGCAGTATATTTCTGAACAGGACAGTGTGTGGCCTGGAGGGGAACTTGCAGGTGATGGTGTTTCCATGCATCTGCTGCCCTTGTCCTTCTAGGTGATGGAGATCGCATGTTTGGAAGGTGCCTTCGAAGGAGCCTTGGTGAGTTGCTGAAGTGCATCTTGTAGATGGTACACACTGCTGCCACTGTGCACTGGTGGTGGAGGGAGTGAATGTTTAAGCTGGTGGATGGGGTGCCAATCAAGCGGGCTGCTTTATCCTGGATAGTGTTGAGCTTTTTGAGTGTTGTTGGAGCTGCACCCACCCAGAGAAGTGGGGATTATTCCATCTCACTCCTTTCTTATGCATTGTAGGTGGTGGACAGGTGTTGTGGAGTCAGGAACTGAGTTACTTGCCGCAGAATTCCCAGCCTCCCACCTGCTGTTGTAGCCACCGTATTTATATGACTGGTCCAATTAGGTTTCTCATAGATTATATGCTTACATTGCATTAAATAGTTTAAAATTATTTGTTTTTCTATCCTTTAGGACATCTTAAAAATATATGTATGCATATTACATAGTTTATGCCTTTGACTTGTATCAAATAAAGCTGAGTGAAAAGTCTGCTTTAAACTTGAGAGTCCCTGCAATTGTTGAATAAACCAGTGGGTTTCTTGTAAACAATGAACAGTATGCAGGTAATGTGGTGAGATTTTTGTTCTAGGCATTTGATGTTTCAGATCTATAGTTTTAGTAACTTTAGTTGAAGTCTTTCTACAAGGGCAACAGTTTAATGGTACCAGCCTTCACAACCTGTTTTGTGGCGATGATGACTGAATTCTGTCTTGATTTTTCTCCCCAGTATCTGATGGTGAAGTTTCTGTGTCCCCGTCAAGAGGATGAGAATAATGTGCGTATTGGCATCAAGCATCTAACTATTCGTGGTTACTTGAGACCATCCAATCAAGAATGTGTCTCTTTCCCTGATACAGCATCAAGCGGTCTTGTTACCGGGCAAACTCTTGTGTTGAAGACACTCTACTTTATCCAGCAGCTGGCACAGGATGCAGTATGTTGTAACTTTTTTTTTAATCCATATAAAATATTCAAGGATACTGTACTTAAAATGAAACTTTTATTTCCAAGTTTTCTCCACTCGTGTGACTTTTGCTGGGGTCCAACTCCACAAGCATCAGCAGCCCTCATCCAGGTGACTTGGTTGCAGGTAGGTCCAGAGGGTGGCTATCCATCACAGCCAAACTAATTCCTGTCTTAGGATCAAAGAATCATGCAGCATAGAAGGTGATCATTCGGCCCATCTTGCTTGTGCTGACTCTTTGGAAGAGCTGTCCAATTTGCCCTTTCCCCATAGCTCTGCAAATATTTCTCCTTCAAGTATTTATCCAATTCCTGTTGAAAGTTGTTTCTGAATCTTGCCACCCTTTTAAGCCTGATCATAACTAGCTGCTGAAGAAATTTCCGCTCTTCTCGCCTCTGGTTCTTTAGTCAATTAATTTAAATTAATTTAGGCTAATGGCATGTTGGCCTTTATTGCAAGGGGATTGGAGTACAGGAATAAAGAAGTATTGCTACAATTGTACAGGGTTTTGGTGAGACCACATTTGGAATACTGTGTGCAGTTTTGGTCTCCACATTGAAGAAAGGATACACTTGCTTTGGAGGAAGGGCAGTGAAGGTTCACGAGATGAGGGGGTTGTCCTCTGATAGACTAAGTAAATTGGGCCTGTATTCTCTGGAGTTTAGAAGAATGAGAGGGGATCTCATTGAAACATATAAGATTCCAAAGGGGCTGGATAGGGTAGACTCTGAGAAATTATTTCCGCTGGTCAGGGAATCGAAAACATGACAGCACAGTCCCCGGGTAAGGGGCCGATCATTTAGGACTGAGATGAGGAGAAATTACTTCACTCAAAGGGTTGTGACTCTTTGGAATTCTCTACCTCAGAGGGTTGTGGACGCTCCATCATTGGATGCATTGAAGGCTGGGGAAGATAGATTTTTGTTCTCAGGGAATCTAGAGGTATGGGGAGCGGGCAGGTAAGTGTAATTGAATCCTAAGATCAGCCATGATCATTTTGAATGGCGGAGCAGACTCGATGGGCCATATGGTCTACTGCTCCCATTTCTTATGTACAGTTACCTTAAATCTCTGTCCCCTAGTTACTGACCTAACTGCCAGTGGAAACAGTTTCTCCTTATTTACCCTTGATCAAAACAATTGGTGATTTTAATGCCTCTATTCAATGTCCTCTGAACCTACTCTGTTCTGAGGAGAGCAACACAGCTTCTCGAGTCTGTCCATGTAATTTGACTCCCCACATCCTTGTTATCGTTTTAGTAAATCTTCTCACTCTCTCTTGAAATCCTTCTTAAAGTATGGTACCCGAAATGGGCACAGTACTCCAGCTGGGGCCTAACCAGTGATTTGTCAAGGCTTAGCATAACTTCCTTGCTTTTGTATTCGATGCTTTTGTTTATAAAGCCAAGGATCCCACCTTCAAAGATTTGTGTATGTACTCCCACATGTGTCTCTATTCCTGAAGCCCCTTTAGAATTGTACCATTTAATTTATGTTGCTTCTCATTCTTCCTGCCAAAATGCATCACCTCATGACTATTTGTTAAATTGCATCTGTCATGTATCTGCACATTTCTCCTGTCTGTCCATGTCCTCCTGAAATCTGTTACTATCCTCCTCACTCTTTGCTACATATCTGAGTTTTATGTCATCTGCAGACTTTGAAATTATGCTCTATATTCTCAGATGTAGGACATTAATATATATCAGAAAGAGCAGTTGTCCTCATACCTATCCCTAAGGTACACCACTGTATATTTCCCTCCAGTCTGAAAAATGACCCTTCACCACTACTCTGCTTTCTGTCTCTTAGTCAATTTCATATCGACATTGCCACTCCCGTTTAATCCCATGGAATTCAATTTTACTAACAAGTCTATTATATGGTACTTTATCAAATGCTTTTTGAAAATCCACATCAATCGCACTACTTTTTTGGAACTCAAATTAGGTTAGTTGAACACAATTTGCCTTTAACAAATCCAACCTGTCTGTCAACCTGACCTGTAGTTGCTGGGCTTATCCAGCACCTTTTTTGAACAAGTGTGTAACACTTGCAATCTTCCAGTCCCTGTGCACCACCCCCTCATCTAAGGAGGATTGGAGCATTGTGGCCAGAGCCTCTGCTATCTTCACCTTTATTTGCCTCACTAAACTAGGTGTATCCCATCTGGACCAGGTGATTTTTCTACTTTTGAGTATGCCAACCCTTTAAGCACCTCCTCTCTGTTTTTATCCACAGTGTTTTTAGTCCCTAATTGGCCTCACCATTTCTTTGACAAATCTAACTTCAGTTAATCTAACATCTATCTATATTAGTGATCCAGAGCAGAGGTCCTCAGTAAGATCAACTAACAAAGTATGGATTGTGAATTGAACCCAGGAACTTCTTTCATGGCTTGAATTTTGCTATGTAGTGCAGTTATCCTCAAAGTCATTAGGATGAGGATCTTGAAACCAGTTTTCTGGGGTACAGATGGCCAGTGGAGTGTGGTGAGTTTGGGGTGATGGGACTGCAGGATATTTGAGTGGTTTATACGTGTCATCTGAACACTTGCAGAACAGTTGTTCCCAATAATTTATTTTGCCCTCTGATACCTTCTCTAGCTTCCATTCCTCTAGGTATCTCCTCATCAAGTCCTCTTTGCTTCACCAGGGATGGATCATTCTGCCACTGACCTGTGACCCATTTTAATTTATTATTGCGTTATGCCATTTGCTGTTTATTTTATTAATCTTGTGTTCTGCAGTTTAGTTTTGGCATTACTTGACTACCTCTTTATTTTTGGAACTTTACCTTGGTTTTTGAATCACTGATGGGTTGCAGCTGCTGCTTGCTGTCTGTTATGAGACACGTAGTTAGAGCCACTTTGTGTGTGACTAATATTTTTCAAGTGGAAAGCATTTTTAGAACCATTTATTGGAGTGTGTTACTTGAAAAAACATCTAGATATATGAAGTTTAATTGTGCCTTTTTCTGTGTTTTGCTGTCAGCAATTATTTTCTCTGAGGAAAAAGAATAATTTTCAACTGCATTGTCCCACAGTATAACACCACAGTAACTTTGGGTTCCCTACATCCTTCAGTCTGTTTAATTTGCCCCGATATCTAGGTAAATTTCATAGGATATCAAACATAAAACGTCTCATTAGAATGCTTTAGCTACTGGTTCTAAGCTGTGGCTTTAAAACAACACCTTGCATATAGAGTTAGACAGCACAGAAACTGGCCCTTCGGCCCATCGTGTCTGTGCCAGCTGTGAAGTACCTATCTATTCTAATCCCATTTTCCAGCACTTGGCCCGGAGCCTTGTATGCTATGGTGTTTCAAGTGCTCATCTAAATGCTTCTTAAATGTTGTGATGGTTCCTGCCTCTACCACCCCTTCAGGCAGTGTGTTCCAGATTCCAATCACCCTCTGGATGAACTTTTTTTTCTCAAATCCCCTCTAAACCTCCTGCCCCTTACCTTAAATCTATGCCCCCTAGTTATTGACACCTCCGCTAAGGGAAACAGTTTCTTCCTATCTATGCCCTTCATAATTTTGTATACCTCAATCATGTCCCCCCTCAGTCTACTTTGCTCTAAGGAAAACAACCCTAGCCTATCCAGTCTCTCTTCATAGCTGAAATACTCCAGCCCAGGCAACATCCTGGTGAATATCCTCTGCACCCTCTCCAGTGCAATCACATCCTTCCTATAGTGTGGCGACCAGAACTGTACACAGTACTCCAGCTGTGGCCTAACTAGCGTTTTGTATAGCTCTATCAATACCTCCCTGCTCTTCTATTCTATGCCTTGGCTAATAAAGGCAAGTATCCCATATGCCTTCCTAACCACCTTATCTACCTGTGCTGCTGCTTTCAGTGATCTATGGACAAGTATACCAAGTTCCCCCGGACACTCTGTACTTCCTAGGGTCCTACCATCCATTGTATATTCCCTTGCCTTGTTAGTCCTCCCAAAATGCATCACCTCACTTCTCCGGATTAAATTCCATTTACCACTGTTCCGCCCATCTTACCAGCCCATCTATATCATCCTGTAGTCTAAGGCTTTCCTCTTCACTATTTACGACCCCACCAATTTTCGTTTCATCTGCAGATTTACTGATCATACCTCCTATATTCACGTCTAAATCATTAATGTACACTACGAACAGCAAGGTCCCCAGTACTGATCCCTACGAAACACCATTGGTCACAGGCTTCCAATCGCAAAAACAACCCTTGACCATCACCCTCTGCCTCCTGCCACTAAGCCAATTTTGGATCCAATTTGCTAAATTGCCCAGGGTACCATGGGCTCTTAGCTTCTTAACCAGTCTCTCATGCGGGAACTTATCAAAAGCCATGCTGAAGTCCATGTAGACTACATCAACTACTTTACCCTCATCTAGTCACCTCCTCGAAAAATTCAATCAAGTTTGTTAAGCGTAATCTCCCCCTGACAAAGCCATGCTGACTATCCTTGATTAATCCCTGCCTCTCCAAGTGGAGATTAATCCTGTCCCTCTGAATTTTCCCAGAAGTTTCCCTACCACTGATATTAGACTCACCGGCCTATAATTACCTGATTTATCCCTGCTATCCTTCTTGAATAATTGTACCACATTCGCTGTCCTCCAGCCCAGGTACCTCTCCTGTGGCCAGAGAGGATTTGATAATTTGTGTCAGAGCCCCTTCTATCTCCTCCCTTGCCTCACATAACAGCCTGGGATGCATCTCATCTGGGCCTGGGGATTTGTCCACTTTTAAGCCCGCGAAAACCGCTGATACCTCCTCCCTTTCAATACTAATTTGTTCGAGTATATCACAATCCCCTCCCTGATCTCTACACCTACAATGTCCTTCTCCATAGTGAACACAGATGAAAAGTAATCATTTAAAATGTCACCTACGTCCTCCGGCTCCACAAACATTGCCATGTGTCCCTAATGGGCCCTACTCTTTCCCTGGTTATCCTCTTGCTCTTAATATACTTATAAAATGCCTTGGGATTTTCCTTTATCTTGCCTGGCATTGTTTTTTCATGCCCCCTCTTCGCTGTCCTAATTACTTTTTTTAAGTACCCCCTCCAACACATGCTGTACTCCTCTAGGGCATCCGCTGTTTTTAGCCCTCTGAATCTGCCATAAGCCTCAAGCCTCCTTTTTGTTTCCTTATCCAATCCTGTATACCCCTTGACATCCGGGGTTCCCTGGACTTGTTGGTCCTACCTTTCATCTTTACGGGAGAATGTTGGCCCTGAGCTCTCAATATGACTCATACAGGTCAGATGTAGACTTTCCTACAAGTAGCTGCTCCCAGTCCACTTTGGCCAGATCCTGTGGCGCAGTGGTTAGCACCGCAGCCTCACAACTCCAGCAACCCAGGTTCGATTCTGGGTACTGCCTGTGCGAAGTTTGCAAGTTCTCCCTGTGACCGCGTGGGTTTTTGCCGGGTGCTCCGGTTTCCTCCCACAGCCAAAGACTTGCAGGTTGATCGGTAAATTGGCCATTATAAATTGCCCCTAGTATAGGTAGGTGGTAGGGGAATTGAGGGAAGGTGGGGATGTGGTAGGAATATGGGATTAATGTACGCTTAGTATAAATGGGTGGTTGATGGTCGGCACAGACTCGGGCCTGTTTCAGTGCTGTATCAATAAATAAATTAAATAAAATTGAAATCGGCCTTCCCCCAATTCAGTACCTTTGTTTCCGGTCCATCTTTGTCCTTTTCCATAACAATCTTAAATCTTAGAGTTATGGTCACTATCCCAGAAATGCTCCCCCACTGACACTTCTACCACTTGTCTGGCCACATTCCCTAGGATTAGGTGCAGTACCACCTCTTCTCTTGTAGGACTTTCTACGTGCTGGCTTAAAAAGCTTTCCTGGATTCACTTTAAGAATTCCTCCCCCTTTAAGCCTTTTGCACTAAGACTATCACAGTTGATATTGGGGAAGTTGAAATCCCGTACTATTATTACCCTATTATTTCCACACCTCTGAGATTTGCCTACATATCTGCTCCTCTATCTCTCCCTGACTGTTGGAGGCCTGTAGTACACTCCCAGCAAAGTGATTTTCCCCTTTTTGTTTTTAAGTTCTACCCATATGGCCTCATTTGAGGAACATTCTAAGATATCATCCCTCCTTACTGCAGTAATTGACTCCTTGATCAATAGTGCAATACCACTTCCTGTTTTACACCACCCCATCACGCCTGAAGATTCTATACCCTGGAATATTGAGCTGCCAGTCCTGCCCTTCCCTCAACCATGTCTCTGTGATAGCAATAATATCATATTCCCATGTGTTAATCAACGCCCTCAATTCATCTGCCTTACTTTTAAGACTCCTTGCGTTAAATTAGATGCAATCCAGCCTTGCATTATTCGCTTGTGCCTTAACAGGTCTATATTTGCTCTGCCTTCCAGACTGATTTAGTTTCTCTTCTATATTTGGCTGTGCATCACCTGCTGCTGTACCTCCACTCTGTATCCCATTCCCCTGCCAAATTAGTTTAACCCCCCCCCCCCCCCACCCCCAACAACACTAGCAAACCTCCCAGCAAGGATGTTTGTCCCGCTCCGGTTCAGGTGCAACCCATCCAACTTGTACAGGTCCCACCTTTGCCAGAAACAGACCCAGTAATCCAGGAAACTAAAGCCCTCCCTCCTGCGCCATGTCTTCAGCCACGCATTCATCTGCTCTATCCTCCTGTTCCTGTACTCACAAGCACGTAACACCAGAAGTAATCCAGAGATTACATCCTTTGAGGTCCTGCTTTTTAATCTGCTACCTAGCTCCCTAAAGTCTTGTTGCAGGACCTCATCCCTCTTTCTCCCTATGTCGTGGTACCAATGTGAACCACGACCTCTGACCATCCTCCCCCTTCAGAATGTCCTGCAGCTGCTCCATGACATCCTTGACCTGAGCACCAGGGAGGCAACATACCATCCTGGAGTCACGTTTGCGGCCACAGAAACGCCTATCTGTAACCCTTACCATAGAGTCCCCTATCACTATAGCGCTGTCAGTCTTTTTCCTACCCTCCTGTGCAGCTGAGCCATCTGTGGTGCCACAGACCTGGCTTTTGCTGCATTCCCCTGAGAAGCTATCTTCCCCCAACAGTATTCAAAGCAGAATATCTGTTAGAGAGGGTGATGGACCCAGGGGACTCCTGCACTACTTGCTTAGTTCTTCTACTCTGCCATCCCCTTTCTGCCTGACCAGTCTTTACCTGCGGTGTGACCACCTCTCTGCACGTGCTATCATGGATGATCTCAGCCTCGTGGATGGTCCGCAGTGTTCTCAGCCGCCACTCCAGATCCGAAATGCGGATTTTGAGTAGCTGCAGCTGGAGACACTTCCTGCACACGTGTTTGCCCTGGACACTGGAAGTGTCCCTGACTTCCCACATTGCACAAGAAGAGCAATCCATGTTGCCGAGCTGCCCTGCCATGACCTTCCCTTAATTTACTCCCCTGAATTACTGAAAATTGAGATTATTTACACTAGGGACCTTGATTCCCTAAAAACCACTACTTACTATATTAAAAAAAAAAGTAAAAATTCCTAGTAATTATTAATAAATTACACTAATAAAAAACACACTTTAGTAGTACTAACCTTATCACCTATAAGGTAGGTTTTAAATAACACTTTGATGTGGTAATACATCTCAAGGAACTTCGCAAGAGTGTTATTAAACAAAATGTGGCACAGAGCCACATGAGATCTTGGGACAGATGACCACAAACTCAGTCGAAGAGGTAAATTTAAAGGAGCGTTTTAAAGGAGGATAGAGAAGTGGAGAGGTTTAGGGAAGGAATTCCAGAGTTTAGGACCCAGACAATAAGGTACCACCACCAATGGTGTTTTTTTAAAAGTTCATTCATGGGATGTGGGCGTCGCTGGCTAGGCCAGCATTTACTGCTCATCCCTAATTGCCCTTGAGAAGGTGGTGGTGAGCTGCCAGTCCACATGGGGTAGGTACACCCACAGTGCTGTTAGGAAGGGAGGTCCAGCGACGGTGAAGGAATGGCGATATAGTTCCAAGTCAGGATGGTGTGTGACTTGGAGGGGAACTTGCAGGTGGTGATGTTCCCATGCATCTACTGCCCTTGTCCTTCCAGTTGCTAGAGGTCGCGGGTTTGGAAGGTGCTGTCTAAGCAGCCTTGGTGCGTTGCTGCAGTGTAGCTTGTAGATGGTACACACTGCTGCCACTGTGCTTCGTGGTGGAGGGAGTGAATGTTTGTGGATGGGGTGCCAATCAAGCAGGCTGCTTTGTCCTGGATGGTGTTGAGCTTTGTGCGTGTTGTTGGAGCTGCACCCATCCAGGCAAGTGGAGAGTATTCCATCACACTCTTGACTTGTGCCTTGTAGATGGTGGACAGGCTTTGGGGAGTCAGGAGTTGAGTTAATCGCAGCAGGATTCCTAACCTCTGACCTGCTCGTGTAGCCGTGGTATTTATGTGGCTACTCCAGTTCAGTTTCTGGTCAATGGTAGCCCCTAGGATTTTGATTCTAGGGGATTCAGCGATGGTAATGCCATTGAATGTCAAGGGGAGATGGTTAGATTCTCTCTTGTTGGAGATGGTCATTGCCTGGCACTTGTGTGGCGGGAATGTTATTTGCCACTTATCAGCCCAAGCCTGGATATTGTCCAGGTCTTGCTGCATTTCTACATGACTGCTTCAGTATCTGAGGAGCCACAAATGGTGCTGAACATTGTGCAATCATCAGCGAACATCCCTACTTCTGACCTTATGATTGAAGGAAGGTCATTGATGAAGCAGCTGAAGAAGGTTGGGCCGAGGACACTACGCTGAGGAACTCCTGCAGTGATGTCCTGGAGCTGAGATGATCTCCGACAACCCGAACCATCTTCCTTTGTGCTAGGTATGACTCCAACCAGCGAAGAGTTTCCCCTTGATTCCCATTGACTTCAGTTTTGCTGGGGCTCCTTGATGCCATACTCAATCAAATGCTGCCTTGATGTCAAGGGCAGTCACTCTCAACTCGCCTCTGGAGTTCAGCTCTTTTGTCCATGTTTGAACCAGGGCTGTAATGAGGTTAGGAGCTGAGTGGCACTGGCGGAACCCAAACTGAGCATCACTGAGCAGGTCATTGCTAAGCAAGTGACTCTTGATGGCACTGTTGATGACACCTACCGTTACTTTGCTGATGATTGAGAATAGGCTGATGGGGCAGTAATTGGCTGGGTTGGACTTGTCCTGCTTTTTGTGTACAGGACATACCTGGGCAATTTTCCACATTGCAGGATAGATGCCAGTGTTGTAGCTGTACTGGAACAGCTTGGCTAGGGGCGCGGCAAGTTCTGGAGCACAGGTCTCCAGTACTATTGCCGGAATATTGTCAGGGCCCATAGCCTTTGCAGTATCCAGTTCCTTCAGTCATTTCTTGATATCACGTGGAATGAATTGAATTGGCTGAAATCTGGCATCTGTGATGGTGGGGACATCAGGAGGAGGCGGAAATGGATCATCAACTTGGCACTTCTGGAAGATTGTTGCAAATGCTTCAGCCTTATCTTTCGCACTGATGTGCTGGGCTCCCCCATCATTGGTCATACTCAGCAGGTCTGGCAGCTTCTGTGGCGAGAGAAACAGCGTTAATGTTTCAAGTTTGTGACCCTTCATCCAAAGTTCTGATAAAAGGTCACAGATCTGAAACTGTAACACTATTTCTGTCTCCACAGATAATGCCATACATGGTGAGTATTTCCAGCATTTTCTTTTTTTATTTCAGATTTCCAGCATCTGCAGTATTTAGTTTTTGTATCACTTTAAGATATACTTCTGATGGATAATAAGTGCAGTGTTTCAGTCTTCCCACTCGATGCGGAAGGCTAGCCTATATTTACTGCTCTAGCATTCCCAGGTATAAACTATTTTCTATAAACTCATTGCCAGCAATTTGTTGGCTATGTAACTTAGTCCATCTTTTTACTTTGAAATAGTTGGAAGCAGGTTGAATGCATTGGATGAAAGGGTAATAAAGATTGCTACTGAGGACTTGAACAAAAAGTTCCAATCACAAGTTCAATTACCTTCAACAGAATAATATATCAAGAGCATGCCCACCAAGGACCTATGTGAACCTTCCACGTAATGCCTCAGTATGCTGTGTATTGTTTTTTTTTAGGCCATGTTGGCTGCTGGTTTGGTTGATTAATCGGTACGCTTTCTTTATCTGTAGGCAGAATTGAGAGAGCGGAGGTTAAAACAGAAACCTTATCTGGACTTTTCAGACCTTAACCTGCAACTCTTCTGGAACTTCTACGAAAAATTCAGACAAAAGTAAGCCCGCAATCTTTTCTTCCTTCTGATTTGAATCCTGTTACTTGTCTTCTGGGGGCAGAAATTCATTTTGGAGTAGGTTCTTTATTTGATGTTTCTGGCACCTATACCTTACACAGAGGACATTCTTCATGTGTGATCATGGACAGAGACTGATGGCATGCCATTTGCTGGGGGGGTGCGGTGGGTTGGGGGGGAAAGGGAATTAAGTCAATGTCAGTGTCCCAACAGAAACATTAGGGGAAAGACTTGCATGACCTCAGGAAATCCCAAAGTTTTTATATGCCGTTAAGTACTTTGAAGTATAGCTATTGTTATGCAAGAAACACAGCAGACAATTTGTACACAGCAAGGCCCCACACTCAGCAATAATAATGACCAGATAACCTGACTTAATGATGTTGGTTGAGGGACAAATATAGGCCAGCAGAACTCCCCTGCTCCACTTGGAAATAGTGCCATGCGATCAGAGGGCCTTGGTTTAACATCTTATCTGAAGGACACCACCCCCGATAGTGCAGCCCACTATAAGTATTGAATGGGAGTGTCAGCTTAGATTTGAGAGTGGAACTTGAACCCATAACCTTCTGACTCAGTTGCGAGCTCGATCACTGAGTCACGACTACCATTGCCGAGCCCAGCTCTGGTGGTGATGGGAGCTATGTGTGAGAAAATCTTCCCCCTTCTTAATAGCCTAGGAGTACTGAGACAAAATGTACGCACTCTAGCCTGGGATTGAACTTGGGACCTTCCTACATTGCATGGCTCAGTGTGTCCTTGTGCAGTCTGTTTTACTCTGAACCATCAGATGCAATGATCCACACACACTATTCCACCACAAAGTCTAATCCAGAATGCTGTGAAAACCAGGGCAATGGCATTAAAATAATTTGAAGCTCTTTTGCTAAAATATTCTCGTTTCTTTTAGAGGGGAGACATTTTTTGGTAAAGGGATTGTTTGGTAAAGAGACCTGCAAAGCATTTGCGGTGCAATTAGTGTCTTTATTGCCACAGTACTTCTTTAAATCCCCATTCCATGCCGTTTTATCCTTCCCATGCCATCCCTCTTAAATCATACTCATCCCATTCCTTTCATCCCTCTCATATCATCCCCATCCATTCCACAACCCACCCCTTCTTCCTGTGCCATCCCCATCATTGGGAATGTTGATAACCGAGCTTGTGGTAAAATAATTTGTAGGGGTTGGAAGTTTTTTCAGGCGGAGTGAATTAATGTTGAACTTAGCATAGAGGAAATAATGTGTCTATGAAAGATTTGATTGAAGACAGACGAACAGAATATTTAGTCATAAAATTCAATTGATTTGTAGATCATTTCAATTGTAAACATGCCCACAGAAGCACAAGGAATTTACAGTTTAGTGTTCAGTGTATGTCAAATCCTTAAAGTTGTGAAGCATTTTAAATGGTCGTCATAGAATCATGGAATAGTACAGCACAGAAGGAGGCCATTTGGCCCATTGAGCCTGCACTGACTCATTCGATGAGTAGTATTGAGCGTTTAAATTCAGTCTGTTTTCATTGCTTGCTATGTATACAGATGGTTTAATAGTCTAGAGGTGTCAGGCAGCCTGGTGGCAGAGAGGTGGGTATTTTGACATGTGATATGAACTCCTGCCTGTGCGTTCCCAATCTCGGGGCTCTGAGATGGTAGCAGGGAAAAAGAAGGAAGCAGGTAAATTCTCCACAGATATGAAATTAAATTGGCTGAATTAGCTAGGTTCTCCCTCCAATGCCTCCTTGAAGTTTATATAGTCATGCTCAGCTGCATATTGGGACATTGTATATGCATATTTTGAGACATGACATATGGTAAGTGTAGCATGCTCGGGAAAGGCAAGTGACTGGACCTATGGTTCCCAAATCTTTTCAACACTTCGTGGGTGGGTGGGGTGGGGGGTGGCTGCGGGGCGGAAGTGGGGAGAGATTGTTTGAGAGGTGTTCTTGGCCTCCTCTAGATTACCAGGATGATGGAAATAAAACTAGTCATTCTTAGAGTGGTGACAACTCTTTCTCTTCCTGGCTGCCCTCAGTAATGAAAAGTCAGAGGATTAGAAGAGAAAGAGCTCAAATTATGGCAAAACATTAGCTTTCCTGATTGTGTGTCTTCGTCTAAACTTTCAGGACAACACTCTTTGCTGAGGGAAGACCAATATAGGGAATGTAATGTTCATTTTTCTTTTGCCCTGCAGTCAAGAATTTGAGTGCCTCCAGGCACAGATGATTTTGTTGCAACTGCTTCAGAATTGCTTGGTGTTACTGTCTGGATCTCATCAACCTGCAAAGGCACAATCTAGCACTGAAAGCAAGCAACCTGTCGATAGAGAATCTGCTCGGGATCTTTATGTGTATCTTTGTAAAGGTAATGAGTGGGAATGCTTTGGTGGTGTTTGAGTTTTGTGTATTTCATGATCAGCTTAAAAGAAGTATTATGGTAGGTCTAAGTGGGTGGATGTTGATGTATCTTCCTTTGTACACAACTGTTGGCGATGTGAGAATGCATGAGTTTCACTCTGTAGAGATGTATTTGTTCACACAGTAGTGCTCTGTGTTTTGTATGACTGGGAAATTGATCCAGTATTCAGCAGTACTGAAGTTGTAGAGTTGCTGCTAGTTTGTGCATCTCTTAATATTGTCTTTTTTCCGAGTAGTAGTGGATGAACCAGAATATGACACTGTTTCTGGGGCGATGCTGAGGAAGGAAGCTGTAAATACCATCCTTGGTGGAGCAGCCATCTTTTTTCCAGATGTACAGACCCGGCGCAATCAGCTTTTTAAAATGATGGTAAGATTCAGGGTTCCAGTCAAGCTCTTCTTGGTTAAACTGCAACCTGTGCAGGATGTTGTACCCCCAGGTCTCTCACCTTGTGCTCTTTAACTTTTGCAGGAATCAGTCACTGAACCATCTCAACCTCAGTCTGCTACAATTACGTTCCAGTCCCTTTGTCATTACTTTAGGTGAGTCAGAAGTGCATGATGCTTTTTTTTTTAAAAAAAAAAGGAAGGGACTAGAAAGAAAAAAGGAATTTTTATTTATTTCATGACTTCAGGATGTCTCAAAGTGCTTTAGAGCCAATTAAGTACTTTTCAAGTGTAGTCACTGTTATAATGTAGAGAAACACAGCAGCCAATTTGCACGCAGCAAGGCCCCACAAACAGAAATAAGGTAAAAAGACCAGATCATCTGTTTTTGGTGATGGTTAAATATTGGCCAGGCTAGCTCCTCTGCTCTTCAAATGGTGCCATAGGATCTTTTACATCTGCCTGGGAGAGCAGAGCTGGTCTTAGTCTCATCTGAAAGATGGTACCTTCAACAATGCAGCACTCTTTCAGTACTGCAGTGGTGTGGCAGCCTAGGTTATGTGCTTAAGTCTCTAGAGTAGGGCTTGAACCCACGACATCTGACTTAGAATCTGTGCAAAATATGCGGAGTACAAAAGTAACAATTCTGTTTTATCTGTCAATAGAGGTATATTAATGGATCTACAGGTAAGTGAGAATAACACTTGCTTGCACTTTTGTAAAGTTATAGCACAGAATGAAATTGATGTCAGACAACAGAATATATGTTTGCATCTATAGTTCCTAGACAAGTCCAGATTTGAGCTGTGTTGATGCTATTCATCTGCTTAGGGAGATAGAGTCTGGATTAGTCTTGCTGCTCAGACGATTACTACTTCCTGTTGGCAGATTATGAAGGCCAGAACTCTCAGTGAACACTCAATTGTAATTGTGGGGAAGCTGTAGCCAGGGAACTAAATAGGTTGGTGGTAGCTGGGAGGAAATTTTGTCTTTGTAAAGAGACAAACTTCAGTTGAAATACACTAAATCTCAGGATGATAGTCAATGAATTGACTCCTTACTTAGCTAGATTCTAGCTGTTACTTTATGCAACGCTAACATCATTATGCTTAAAATTGAAATTAAATGTTTGGGAAATAATTCCAAAATGTATCCGTTTATCCAGCATGAATTATGGGCAGCCTCTCCATCTTATCAAAGCCTCCTTGCCAGGCTCTGCATTCACCAACCCTGCTCAAACTGCAGAGGTGGCATACCCGATCTCCAAATAACACCATGTCCTCTCCCAAACTCCCCCAGGGTTGTTATCTCCTTCAAGCAGCTGTTCCATCCCTCGTGCCTATTCTTTAAAATCCTTGTCTTTTATTGCCACTCTTCCTGTTCCTTCCCAAGCTATTCTACTTGCTGTTGCACAGAGCAACTCCTCGTCCTCAGTGATGTGAATCTTCACCTTAACTCCCTTAGCCCCCTCTTCTCTGAATTCGACATCCTGCTGCCCTTCCTCGATCTTCCCTTTCATATAAACACTTCTACCCATAAAGTCAAAATAAGTATTCTCAAGTCCGCAATTCTATAAATTCTCTGACCACTTCCTCAGCATCCTTCACCATGCACATTCTGTTACGTTCCTACAATGCCACTATTTTCACCATCTGCCCATCAAAATAGAACTCTTTTAGACCCCTCTAATGTTGAATTCCCAAGTCCTCCACTTCTGGTCCTCACTCATCACAACCTCTTGGTTGCAGTCAATTTGCTTAGCTGCCCTCTCACCTCTACCTTTGCTGATTCCAAGCAAACTTATCACTGCCCATTAGCACTGCTGTTGTTTGTTGCAACCCAGCCACTTTTGCTTCTGAGGGGCACAAATTTGCGCACAACCTGTTGTACAACTGACCTAGCCATCATTTGCTAGATCTGGCTTGACCACAGCGAGCACTGTTTTGCTTTCAGCTCTTCATCCAACATCCACCCACTATTTCAGGTTCATCCTTTTTTGGAAAATCGACTGGTTCCTTAAACCTGTCTGCTGCATTCCCTCTTCTAGCACCTGAAGTACAAAACGTGAGGAATCCAGCAGTGTCTGTCCATGTAGCTACTGTAACTTTTCCTGTTCGTTTACTTCCAATTCTGAATATGGAACAATGCCCCTTCTGTCCAATATCATCTTTTTTGGGATTTTCTGTAATAGAGCCTTCATGTTCAGTTTATATTAAAAAAAAATCCAGAAACCACATTGTGAATTAATGTAGTCCAGGAACAGTGTGTTTTAACTGCAATGCATTAGAGTTGTTCTGTTGTAGCAGAGCTTTGAATTGCTATTGCTTAACTGTGGCTCTAGAATTCCATTGCCTTTCTTCTTGTTCCAGTCTGCTAAACTTGTTTTCTCCCCCGACATGTAAAATAATGCATTAATGTTCTGGTGGGATCCATCCAGGGATGAGTCTCTTTTATATTGTTCGTGTTATTTAGCAGTAGAAAGATGCTTTGGCAGCTTGGATGAGTTAGTAAGTCAGCAGAGTTTTTTGACCAAAGGCATAAACAGCAAAAACTGAGAATCTACTGTGACCTCAAGTGTATTTTGTTTCCTTCACTCTTTAGGTGTCCTGTACAGTATTTTTGATACTCATTTGTATATTATACTTATGGACTTAAATTGTTTTTCAAGCCTAGACAAGTCCTGTAGTTTTGATTGTTGTAATTTGTCATTTTCTGGTATAGCAATCAGGATCCAAGTGGGCTGCTTCAGTTACCGCAAAAGGGGGTTCCTGCAGAGTTTGACATTAACCCAGTAATGATGGTCATGGATACTTTGCTGTTAGTAGCAACACGAGAGGTAAGAGGCTTGTTGTCTGTGCTCGCAGTGAGAGAAAACCAATGAGTGATTTGCTGATTTTGATCTCTTGAACCTAATAATGATTTTTGGGGAAAGGCTGGTAATTTGCAACACAAAACTATGAGCATTTTATTCAGATAATGTAAAGAAATGCTAATTGTTTTCCTACTTGAGATCTCTCTTTAATGAAATTGATATTTGCCTACATAAAAGTCTCATTCAAGTTTATTATGTATTGGAATGGACCAAATAATGCACTTGCCTTTACTTCTCTGTGCAATTTATAGTTAGTCTCTCTGACCTGGATGTCCTCTTTCTCCTCCTCCCCTTCCCACCACAATAACATTGTTTATTTTGGTCATTGAATCGTGCTCAAATAAATATTAACTGATATTGAAAGAACCCTTTCATGATATGGATCTGTTATTCATGGAACATTTTGTGCTCACTGACCTACATTGGCAACCTGCTAGGCAACACTTGGATTTTAAAATTCTCGTTTTCAAAACTGTCCATGGCCTTGCCCTTTCCATTACTGTGACTTCTTCCAGCCTTACAACCCTAGAAATCTCTGCGCTTTTGCAGTTCTGCCCTCTTGCACATTCTTGATTTTCATTGCTCCACACTTGGCAACTGTGCCTTCAGCTACCTAGACCCTAAACTCCAGAATTCTCTCTCTTAGCCTGTCAACCTCTCTACCTCTCTCTCCTTTAAGATGCTCCTTAAAACCTATCTCTCTGCCCAAACTATTGGTCCACCTGTTTTAATATCTCCTTACGTGGCTGGTGTCAAATATAGTTTGAGAACACTCATTTGAAGCATCTTTGGATGAGTTACTATGCTAAAGGCACTATAGAAATGTAAGTTGAGTTGATGGCATCTTCTGTGTGTCCCAGCTGTAAACTTGTATTCTGTGCGAATGGGTATTGGTTACTAAAATACACTATGCTATAGCATAATTTATTGAGATCCAACCCTCACCTTCTAAAGCAGATTTTAGAATAACTCCTGATTTTACATGGATTCAATCTAATTTGGACCATCCAGTCTGACTCTCTCTCTGTTGTTTTATGAGACCACAATCTGGTTAGTGCACAATCCTGCAGTCTGGGTCACTGATGTTGGAGGCCTGGAATAGGGTGATGTGCTCAGAAACCTGACAAAGTTATGTGGGAAAGTAAGCTGGGAGGAGGACACAAAGAGGCTGTAAAGGGATTGTAGACTGGTTAAGTGGGTGGGCAAGAAGGCAGCAGATGGAGTATAATGTAGGGAAGTGTGAAATTATCCACTTTTTTGGCAAGAATGGAAAAGCAAAATATTTTTTAAAAGGTGAGAGTAGTCAATCATTTGGAGGGATTTGGATATCCTTGTACACGAAGCACAGAAAGTTAACATGCAGGTATAGCAAGCAGTTAGGAAGGTAAATGGTATGTTGGCCTTTAAGGGGTTTGGCATATAAGAGTAAGGAAGTCTTGCTGCAATGATATAAGGTTTTGGTGAGACCACACCTGGAGTACAGCTTTGTCTCCTGGCCTAAAGAAAGATATATTTGCCTTGGGGGGTGGGGGGGTGGTGAAACGAAGGTCACCAGATTGATTCCTGGGATGAGAGGGCTGACCTTTGAGGAGAGATTGAGCAGAATGGACTCATATTCTCAGAGTTTAGATGATGGCCTCATGGAAACGTATAAAGTTTTTTTGAGGGCTTGGCAAGGTAAATGGTGAGAGGCTGTTTCTCTGGCTGGAGCATCTAACTTGGGGCTCTAGTCTCAGAACAAGGGGCTGATCATTTGGGACTGAAATTAGAAGTTTCCAATCAGGGTTGGTAATCTTTGGAAATCGCTACTAGATGATTGTGGATGCTTTGTCAACGAACATATTCAAGACTGAGATCGATAAGGTTTTGGGCACTAAGGGAATCCAGGGGCCATAGAACCATGGAAAAATTACGGCACAGAAAGAGGCCATTCAGCCCATCGTGTCCATGCCGGCAGAAAAAACTAGCCGCCCAATCTAATCCCGCCTTCCAGATATGGGGATAGGGTGGTAAAGTGGAATGATGTAGCAGTTCAGCCATGATATTGAATGATGGGGCAAGATCGAAGAGCCGCATGGCCTGCACCTGCTCCTATCTTTTATGTTCTTTCTGTAGGTTACAATTTAAATTCCCACCCAATCTTCTGGTGTCCCCAGGCCATGCACCATTTATAGTCAAGAGCCTTGTCAACCATCTTTTGGGGATCAGTTATTGGGTTTAAGCCTTAAGTCAGAAGATGTAGAAACCTGATTCCAGTCCAGTGCAGCAGAACTCCAGCATGACTAGAGAATATATTAGTCATCATCATACCTGTTCCATTACAACTAGTGGATTCTGCTAGCTTCAACAAGTTTTTATAGAAACTTTGAATTGTACTCGGCTAATTTAAGAATCCAGGTTAAGTGCCCCATATATGATTGATCATGTGGCCTGGGCAGTACAGGTGAATACATTTCCTTGCATGCTATTACCCTCCTGTGGTGGTGGCACATGCTGGTGTATTCACCAGTCTGTGTCTTAGCCTTCTCCATTGTAACTAGTTTTCCTCTCCAGGGTAGGGTAATATGATCCTCCATATGGCTATGTTGTGGTTAACCTTGACCTATTTCAAAGGCCATATTCAGAGCAGTGCTACCAAGGTGTTAAGTGATATGACAACGAGCAGGATCTAACTCACTCATACAAGTTGTATTCTGTGTTTCGATCAATCAAACATCGAGAGACATTCAGGCAGCGATGCATTGGGATAAGCAACCTACACAAATGAGCTTGCATTAGAAGAAAGAGTTGCCGGTCCAACAAATGGAACCGTCTGGAGGTGTGGTTCAAGGGCAATTTGAATTTCCGAGAATCTACTTTTCTGGTTTATGTAGGGCGTATGTCAGTTGCAGCCTTGAGCCTCATTCTTTGTGATACTTGAAGCTGGTTTTCTGGAAGTTTCATGCTGGAACCTTTAGAATTAATGTGTTGTGAACTCAGTTTTCTTTTGTCAAATGCCTTGCTAGCCTTCATCTCATAATTGGGGATAAATGCACCGTTTCTGATTTAATAGGGCAGTTCTTCCTTTATCCTCCCTTTGACTAAGATTGTTTTTAAGCTCACTTGTTTTAGGAAATTATATATTTGCCACCTTTGAAAGGAAGTATCACTTAGTTAACTTGCATAGGGCACTAGGCCTTTACTGGATAAAAGAGTTTCATCAATCTAGGCAAATTTGTCTGGCTTCCTTTGGGATTTAAAGTTCATAAATTGAATGGTGAAGCTAATCAAATTCATGAGTAGTTACAAAAGGATATGTGTTAGAGACATACTTTCTGTGGTGATTTTAAGCTTAAGCCCATGACTGGTCCCCAAAAGGTGGCCATCCCTTGATACTCTATCTCTGCTACTCACTGGATACATCTGCAAAAGTTAGAAATGACTGCACTAATGTGGTGAGCACCTTTTGGGCCAACATGTTGAGGGTTGCTTGTGGTCATCTGCAGACAGCAGCCCAGGGTGGTATGCATACTATTGCTTGGACTTGACCGCTCAGAACGAATGGCAGCTTTGGCACTGCTTTGCTGCAACCCAACTGGGAGGTTCATGTTCCCAGAATTTTTTTTTTTTTGGCACCAATTTTGTTTTCTATTTGTATGTGAGAGGTGATTACATATGACAAAATCTAACATTTAGAGAATCTATGGGGAGTCTTTGCTTCCACTTTTGCAGGATCTTTTGAATGGATAGACTGAAATGAGCAGTGGTTTCTGGCATTGAGGCAAAGCATCAGATTTAATTTAATATGACTAAGAAAATGTTCTTTTTAAAAGATACTGTGATATTGTGAGCATTCTGTCCTTGGCGTGTTCCATTTTCAACTCTCCAATATTTAAGTCTTGGTTTATTCTTAAAGAATTGTATCATCACAATTATCAATAGAACAAGCACATGATACCATTTTTATTAATTATACTGAGTTTATAAAAAACAAGTACACTTCACTGAATTCTCAGTTTGATGCAAGAATAGATTCCAAAAAGTCCACTATCTAAACAGTACAAGGCTACAGATTGTGAAGTGTCCACCTGATTCAGATCATGCAATGAGACTGGAATTTCATCTTCAGTTACGTTTTAAATCGACTAAAGTATTCAAAGCTTAAACCCCATAATTTATTCCAGTTCTTCTAACAAAGTACAAGACTCCACTACAGAATGTAAAAGTGAATTAAAATTCCCGATTTGTGCCATTGTGAAAAGCACCAGTGATTTTTATAGTTCGCAATGGCAAAATGTGCAATGGACCAGGTTATGAAACAGTTTATAAAATGTGTGAAATCTGTTCTGATGTTTTTTGAGGAGGTGGTTGTAGTAGCAAAAAGAAGCGAAAATGAAGAAGTGAACCACACCCAGAGGATGTGTGGAAAGTTGTGGGACAGCACATGTGAGTTCTGTGAAATCAGTGACTTTGATTGCTTCACACCATATAGTTTTTAATCATGCTTTTTAACATCGTTATGGGCCAGATTTTGCCATCAGTGGTGAACAAATGACGCCAGCCGTTCATTATACTTCACAGTTATCCACAGAGTTTCTGTGGAGTTTTGCACTGGACCTTAGTGTGATTAGAAAGCCATTTGGGTGCGATGCCTCCTTTAGGGGATCTGGAACCTGTGTGAACAGGGCAAGCAACTGTGTATCTCCTTAACCAATCAGATTAAAGAATTGATACTGAGCAGCACAGAATCTGAACAAAGAAGTGTGAGTTCAAATAGTTAATTCAGTGTCAAATCATGTGCAGAAAGTGAACGAGGGAAAGAAAGATGAAATTACAACAGATGAGACAGAAAAAGTTTTTTTTAAATTGCTTACACCTGAATGGACGAGTTCTAATTTTTATTCTGACTTGTTTGTGGGTATCTGTCACTTAAGTACAGAAAAATCACACTCTGCATGTTTTAATGCTGAGTCTCTCGGTGACATGCTTTTAGACCACAGCTCCTATGGAGCAGGAGAACTCGGGCAGCATCTTCCTGATTGCCATGTTTTTCCGTTCATGTCCAGACACTCGAAGTTGCTGTCTGATTTACTGTTCAATAATGCTAAGCGTTGAGAACCTCACCGTCATTTTTACTGAAAAATCTGGGCCGATGAAAAGAGGGGTGACTGTCTCATCTCTTTTGAAATATTTACAACCGTACAGGATGTGGAAAATATTCCTTTGTTTTCGTTACATTGAGTATTTTCACACACTATACTAACATTGAAACTAAGCGTACCTGTTAACCATTAGGATACCTAGTTCAACAGCTGCATGCAGAAATGAAACCACTTATTTGCACCTTATTACACAAAAGTTAATGATTAATGCAAATAGCTAATGAGATAATATTTCAAATATGCCAATGTTAAACTGCTCCACTTTTACATTATTAGTTTTAACCAAAAGAGGAGAAAATCCAGTTGAATGGCAGCTACTTCCTCTGTGTTCTTAGTACTGGAAGAATGTTTTTCATTTCTGCACTTTTGAAATACGTTTAATGCACAAAATTAAACGGCAACCTTCGTTGGTAATTTCATTATCCTCCGCCAACCCATCACAAGTTTTGATTCCATTGCTGTCAAAATCCATGATTAATGAGAACTCTATTGTAAATTAATCCAGTTGTGAGCTGCTCAGCTCATTTAGGAGAAAATCTTGAACAGTCTAATTTCCTTTTCAGAAGCAATCAGCCCAAATAAAGACATAAACATCAGAAGCAGGAGTAGGCTATATGGCCCCTCGAACTTGTTCTGCCATCCATAAAGTCATTGAACTTTTATATCAACTCTACCTTCTTGCCCTATCCGCATATCCTTACTGATAAATAGTTGCCTGTATTTTCATTGTGGGCTCAAACCTTCTGTATGGTTTCTCCAGTCCTCGTGCACCATGGCTTGATGCTGTATTTGACGGACCAGCCATGGCATAAGTTGGGTCAAGTATTTGTTGGAAGCTCCTTCGTTTATGTTGCGATTTAATGTGTTCAATTACTGCTTTAATTATCAATCCTTTACTCATGGGGTAATTTCGTGCAATCTTAGCATCTATCAGATAATTGTTCAAGATGCCTATGGTTACAAACTTCTTCTTTAGAAGCCAACTTACTTGTGGAATCCGTAACAGCAAAGTCGTTTCCACGTCTGTTTGATCCTTGGCTACTTGTAAATCCGTGCATAATTTTTGGATTGATTGTTTAGGAAGGAGTTTCAATATTTTTCTGCATTCCTTCCTTTCATGGTAGCGGAGTCTTGGTACACATTTTGTCTGACTTGCACCCCAGCAATTTTGTATGATGATCGCAAGATCTTTCTTCTGCTTTTTCTGGTCATCAAAGACACCGATACTTCTCAAATATTTGTACAGTAGATTTTTTGACAGACCTTTATAGGATAAAAGTTGCTTCGAGGAGATGGTGTTCTTGATGATCTTGGTGACCAGCGTGCTCTGGCTGTATTTCGAGCCATGCTCTGCATATTCCTTGTCTGCTCTTTGACAGATCTTTCTCAATTCTTGTTCATTGCATTCATTGAGAAGAGTTTTCCAACCAGTCATCTCCATATCGTTAGGCATTGTCTTGCTTGTATTACAGAACTGTTGCTACAGGCATTCAGTGCAGTTTCTCTGAGGTGCTTAAGTGAAAGTGTAGGTAAAATACTTCAGTTTTTATATAATGTCATTAACAAAATTCTTGGCATGATTTGGGATAGGCTTGTGGTATCAGTACAATGACTCATTCTTTCTGTTGTGTTTCCAGCCAGGTATCATAGAAACAAATGTTTAACCCATGCTGATGATTTATTACACTTCATGAAAATTACGAGGCCAGCATTTGTCAGTGTTTGGGTTTCAGTGTGATTCAGGAAAACGCATTATTTGTAATGCCTCTAGTTTCTAATTTTGTTCATCATTATTTTACTGAATCTAGCATGACATTGTATACGACTTTGCACTTGTTTTCCTGCGAGTGAACCTGGGTCCTTCCACCTGAATGCTCTGGCACGCTTTTTCTTATCCTGATTATCTGCACCTCTTAATTGTTTTGTGTTGAAGTGGTGATATCTTTTGTTAATTCATTGATATTTATTCTCCAATTGGTTACAACTCAGGAAAGGTAGTTTTTTTTGGACTTGAGCAATTCTTCCTACAGATCTATCTCATCTATTCAAGAGAACACTTGTACATTGATATGTAGCCGTGGCTTAGTTGGTAACACTCTTATCTGTGAGTCAGAAGGGTGTGGGTTCAATTCCCACTCCTGGACTTGAGCAGAAACATCAAGGCTGACACTTCAGTGCAGCACTGAGGGATTGCTGCACTGTTGGAGGTGCTGTCTTTTGATACAATGTTACATTGAGCCCCCATCTATCCCCTTAAGTGGATGCAAAAGATCCTAAGGCATTGTTTCAAAAAAAGCAAGGGAGTTCTCCCTAGTGTCCTGGGCAATATTTATTCCTCAATCAACATCACAAAAATAGATTGTTTAGTCATTATCACATTGCTATTTTTGGGAGCTTGCTGTGTGCAAATTGGCTGCCACGCTTCCTACATTACAAACAGTGACTGCACTCAAAGTTATATTGGATGTAAAGTGCTTTGGGACATCCTGTAGTTGTGGAAGATGCTATATAAGTGCAAGTCTTTATTTCCCAATTTCATTGTCTTTTGGAACTTTAGGATGATCACTTCCTAGATCTTTCAATCCTTTCCATTATTTTTAAGCTTTCATTTTTACCGTGTCACATTAATCTGCATTCGTTTTACAGCAATTCCTCACACAGAATAAGCATCCAATTCCAGTAATTTCAACATGTGCTAACCAATGCCCAAACATGAAAACTAAAAAACTGAGTTGGATCCAGAACATATTTTGGGAGTAATCATGCTCTTAAGCCTATATAGTGTGTGAAAATCTGTATGATATGATCATAGGTCAAAGCTGTGTTTGCATTGGATATTGAAAACATGTTCGGGTAAACCAGTTTTTGAGTTATTGCACAATCAGCAATTAGTTTTGTGCCGTAGTCACAATACACACCTACAGAATTTTGAAAGACAAATGTGAACTGTCTGAGTCACTAGATAAATATATTTGCCTACCAAATATGCTGTTGTCTGAGCTTGCAGCTCAAGCAAATCATTGTTTGTCCATCTAATATTTTGAGGGGATTGAATTTTCATTTTTGAGTATGCAAAAATGATTATTCACTCCATCATCGTCACCCTGTATTTGTCAGACTGCGAAGTTGGTGAAACCTAAAGTAAAAGTATGTTTAGGATCAGTTTAAAGTTTTCTTCTCTTAAATAGCCAAGACTATTTCTACTGAAACTGCGTGGGAAGCCCATCCATTATGAAGCTGATAGTTACTTTTGTTGGTGTTAGTTTGATCCTCATTACAATGTTACAGGTAGAAACTGATGTTTTCCATTCAACAAGCTACCAGTTGAGTAAAAGTTAATGTTATTTGCAAAGCTAGTTGAAGAGTTTTAATTGATAGTCATTTCCTTTAGCATGTTGTAGTCTAGGCTGACGAGTGTTGCTCTCATTGCAGAGAAAGCCTGCTTTGTTCTAAAATCTTGACCATTGGGCCACTGTCTCTACGTCTAGCACTGGCTTAAACAGGCTCTGACTGGCTCTTCACGGGGTGTGCAAATTATCCTTAAAGCACACTTATTTTCATGAAAAACTGTGCTAGTAATATGGGAAAATTAGTCTGTTTGGTGGGCATGCTTTAGCTCATCCAAGCCTCTGCACTAGTGTCGGATTTCTAGTAAAGATTCCAATTTATATCCAGTGTTGAAAATTCACTGAAAGTCATTAGCACAGTATACCGTCCAGGGGTAGTATGTGCAATTGTGTTGATGATTGAAGGGCAAAGGAAATGGATATCACGCACTTGCTTGATATTGGTAATTGAAACAGAGTAGACTTTTCTAGGTGAAAAGTCAGAGTGCTATTTGGGCTATCGGGAAGGGAATGTGGTTCACTATTTAATGAAGTTCATATTCCATTAAGGCTGTTGCACATTGCTTTATTAATTTGTGTCATGAAATCCCAAAAGGGGTAAAATAGGGCATCTGTCATTCTTTGGCACTCCTTGCACTCTGTTGGTAGCTAGCAGAGATGGAACTAAATCAGGAGAAGGAAGCTCACCAGTAACAGGTGCAGGGATGCTTAAATTGATCACTGAGTTTGTGCTTGTGAGGAGGACAGGGGAACAGGTGCTGAGTACAATGACTTAACAGAGTGTGAACTCTACTCCATTTTCAACGCCTTCCTTTAATATCCTGATGAATGGCTCTGATTGACTTGTATGTACCCAGAAAGCAGCTTTATTAGGGAAATAGACATTACCAGATCCCAAATGGGTTACCGATATAGATTTGCCTATCATTCCTGAAATAAGGCATTGCAACTCTCTGAAGCAAGACTGTTTTGATGCTTCAGTCAGCATCTTATGGAGCCCTGACATAAAGGTAAATGTTTGAGAAAATATTAAGCATGCTTGATAAATTTCTGAACCCTGTGTTCAATTTTATTTTAAAATTTTAAAGATTCTAAAGTAAATAGTTTTATTTTATGAAGTAAAATTAAAATTGTGCATGAAGCTACTTTTTAAAATGTGCAGTAATTAGTAGTAACAAAAATTTATATTCATATTTCAAATCTGACATGGGATTATACCATGAGCAGTTCTCTGGTAGGTACTGTCTATCCTGCATTATTTAAACAATTGTATTTGCAGCAGTTACCTTTTATCATGGATCTTTTTGAAAGGAAGGCTCTGGAGTCTCCAAATTTGTTTTCATGTTTTAGTTGTTTAGTATCAGATACAGATGGGGCCACATTTTGCTCTCAAAATAATGATGCAGCTAATGGTGCTCACCAATATTTGTGTCAGTGTCACAGCAACTTCGAGTGAGGAGCAGATGCATGGCTAAACGGCAATATCCAAAAGTTGCTGTCTGCGTTGCACCGTTACCTTTGCTAATATGACAATTAGCTGTCTGCCTCACCATTGAGCATTAAATGTTGTGAAGTTGCTGCATTTGCTCAGTAGGTCTGGAACGAACTGGGCACAGAAAGTCTTGTTTAATGTGCAAATATCCTTTCAATTCATGCCAATACAGTATTAATGTAATTAATACTGTTAATGCCAATCAACCTCTTTGGACATGAAAATTAAATACCAGCAGTGTGTGCAGTGTCATTCCTTGAGATATTGTTGGAGATCTTAAAAATGATTTTTAATTTTTTTTTTACTTTCTTTCTCTGCATCCAATCTTTCTTTCCCCCTTTGTATTTCTTTCTGTGTACCTGATTTGGCATTACATTCACACAGTCCAATTTACACATCCTTCTCAATCCTTGTGCTATTTGTTCACAGTATCTCTGAAGATACCCTGTAGTTGCCTGTTTCCCTCATGGCGCAACTACACTTCCAGCACCTTAGTGGTAAACTGTTTTGAGCTAAATGGTGTAGTGACGCTGTTAGATGACCAATGACAGTAAAATTTGGCCCATGGTGTATTCTCCTTTTGACCAGGTTTAGAGTTTTTAACACAGGAACAGGCTATTTGGCCCAAAAGGTGTATGCCAATACAAAAACAAAATACTGCAAATGTTAGAAATCTGAAATAAAAACAGAAAATGCTGGAAGTACTCAGCAGGTCAGGCAGCTTGGCTGAAGTTGCACGTGTGCTAATGGTTCTTTATGCTCCTTGCTTTCAGTGTGAGTTAATGGTCGTGAACAGCTTGTTTGGGAAGCATGAAGCTGTTCTCGTCAGTCTGCTCTGGGCGTTGCAGGGGCACCTACTTTCCTGGTGTTATCTGCAGCTGAAGGGGAATGATGTCTTGTCTCTCCGTCATGCAAGAGAAATCCTCCTTAACTGTATGTACCGTAGGCTTTGCTCTCTTAACTCCTGCTTATCATTCATTTAGGCCTAAATTGAAATGAAAATGGTATTTAAAAAATGTATAGAAAGAGAGCATCATCTAAGTGATTGCCCCCTGTAAATTTGAACTAGATATGTACGTTGCAAGTTCCTTGAGCAGTATCCGAGAAATTGCCTGTATATTGTGGCTATCTGTGATTATACACAGATGCGGCGCAGTGCTTAGCACCGCAGCCTCACAGCTCCAGCGACCCGGGTTCAATTCTGGGTACTGCCTGTGTGGAGTTTGCAAGTTCTCCCTGTGTCTGCATGGGTTTTCTCCGGGTGCTCCGGTTTCCTCCCACAAGCCAAAAGACTTGCAGGTTGGTAGGTAAATTGGCCATTATAAATTGCCACTAGTATAGGTAGGTGGTAGGGAAATATAGGGACAGGTGGGGATGTGGTAGGAATATGGGATTAGTGTAGGATTAGTATAAATGGGTGGTTGATGGTCGGCACAGACTCGGTGGGCCGAAGGGCCTGTTTCAGTGCTGTACCTCTAAACTAAACTAAACATATTCCCCCATTTGAGTTGATTAACTTCAGATGCTGTGTAGCAGTTGGACTTTGGCCCCAAATGTGGAGCAAAAATTTCAATTCGTTGAGCATCACTAAAATCATTAACTACTACCATATTTTGATCCATCAATCTGGGCTCGCCTACACTACTGTTTTACCTGTTTTACAGCAGAAAAATTTCTTTAAGAAAGAGCTTTGTTTGTATAGCACCTTACACATTTTCAGGATGTTCCACAGCACTTCACATCTGATAAAGAACTTTTGAAATGTAATTACTATTGTAATGTGGGAAATGTGATAGCCAGTCTGTGCATAGCATGTTCCCAAAAACAGCAAGGAGATAAAATGACCCGATAATCTGTTTTTTAGTGGTGTTGGTTGAGGGATAAATATTGGCCAGGACACTGAGAAAATTCCTCCACTCATTGATTAGTGCCATGGAATTTTTTACGTCCACCTGAACGGGCCTATGGGGCCTCGGTTTAATGTCTCATCTGAAAGACAGCAACTGTCGGCATTAAGCGCATTTTGAGTTGGGTTCTACAATTCGAGGTTTCACTTAATTGCATCTGCATTCAGTACTAGTGGACCAGTGAATGAATTACTAAATGGTCATAGAATATATGTTACACTTGCTTTACTTAACACAAAATGTTTTATATTAAAGTCTCACCTTGGCTCAGTTGGTAGCATCCTTGCCAGTAAGTCCAAAGGTTGTGGGTTTAAGCCCCAGTCCAGGACTTGAGCACATAACCTAGGGAGGTACTGAGGGAGTATCTGAGTTGCAATATTTTAAAGCAGTTTAATGAGCATTATAATGAGGATAAACAATGACACATTTAACCATGGGAAGTGTAGCTTTTCAGACTAAAGTGTGAAGAAAAAACACTTGTATGTTCTGTATTGGACAGGTTAGGCTTTTACCCAAGCTTCCATGATCTTGGTGGAAATGACGGATGAAACTTTCATCTGCATTACAGAGAATGTCATAGACTGGAAGTTGTTACTGATTTTGTATTTATTTGTGTTATTTACCATAATATTGCTGAACAGATGTCAAACGCCACATCTCCAGTGCGTCCAATGTTCTGGATTTCCTAATGCTGAAATGCAGTGGGAATGAGATCTTGTCCAGCCTCAATGACTCCTTTCTTGCGATGGCAACAAGACAACTGGTACGTGAGTCAAAACACAATGTTTGCTCCTCTAAAAACACATTTTCATGAAATGCTTATTTTAAAGAAACTAAGACTGATATACTAACGTGGCAAGAAAATATTGCAAACTTATTTCTTTACTATTTACAAGTTATGGTGTATAAATCATTAAACTGTAAAAGATGGGTTCATGTATCAGCATTTTGTCTTTTTTCCATTTTTAGCAATTGCCATTTGTTTTTAAATCATTACTGACTGGATTTATAGGTGAATTTATTTAACAGTAATGAAGGTGCTTCTGTTTTTTTTGTGAAAATACTTTTATGGAATTCATTGTCAAACTGAATAAAATTTGGACCAGCTTTTTTCCCAAGTGAGTCATCAAGGGGACACTGAAAGAACTTGTTTGGCAGCAATGTACTGGTTGTCACACGACTCAAGTTAAAAATAGAACAGAAACCTTGCTAACAGGCGAAGATGTGGGCAGAGAAGCCAGTCACGTGCCCTGATAGGACAAGCTGGGGTGGGGGGGAAGGCAACAGCTGACACCCTAGAGGGCAGAAAACTCTCAAGCTTTTGTTATAGTGTCGGTGTGTTTTACCTTCTGGAGTGAGCGGCTGATAAAGTGAAGGAAGAAGAGAGAACCACAACCCAGTTCGCTTTCCAGCATCCCTGAAAGACCCTGAGAAGTCCACTGTGTCAATTCATCTCATCTCATCTGTTTTAGAGGAAAAGCCTGCTAGACTGGTTCTTAACGCCGCCTGAAAAGAACTGTTCTAAAAGATCTGTGACCCATCTACGTGCACTCGGAAGTTAGACTGTATGCCAGTTTTGGAACAAAATATACCTCATCTGTTTTCTTCAAAAATGAGCATGTAATCAGCCCACGTGTTTTTTTTTGTCTGTAACAGACTGCTTCTGAAACGATCACAGTGACCTGTTTCCGTATACCCGGATGCCAGACCAAAAAAGGGACAACGGACTTCCTTCCATATCTGCTTTCTTTTCTTGTTAGGAATTAGCAAGTATTTGGCTAAAGTAGTTTTTTCCCCCTTTTTTTTTGTAACAGACCTCTGCCGAGTGAATTTCTGTCTTTTTTCCCATCTCTGTGTGTAGTTGGGAAATTTTTAAAAAGGGAACTTTCATATTTTAATTGGTATGTTAATGCTTTGCTTTGTGACTGGTTAAGTCTTGTTTTGTGATAAACTGATAATTTTATTGTTTATTAAAGAAACCTGTTTGGTATATTTTTTTGTTCAGGGATTTAAAAAAAAGAGTATATGATTGGCTGTATCGGTAACCGGGTAAACATTTAAATAGATGTTGTGACCTGTGGAGAAGTGGAACTAGAAACTACAGTGCACTCCTCCCACCTCGGTCGTAACACAATAATCAACATATCTCTCTTTTCTACTGTACACTCCTTAACCCTTTTTTGCACAGATTTATTTATTCTTTGAGCAGAATCATTATTGAAAGTTATTTCTTAAACTCTGCTGGGTTTGTAAACTCTTCACTTTCATTTTTTGTTACAGATTTTCATTCTGTTGAAAATATTCTGTCAGATTTGGCAGTGCTGCTCACTTCCATGAGCTAACCCTCTCTTTGTCTCGTATGCTCAGGAGTTTGCCAATCCTGCCCAATCCCTTTTGCAGTATTGTGACCTCTGGGGTGTAGTACCAAGACTCCTTGTTATCTGAACTGATTACTGGGTCCTTCAGGCACTTCTTTAATCTTCTGGTACTCAGACTAATTGATACTTTACAAGGCCAGAAACAAATTGTTAAGCTGCTTTATTTTACAGGTGTCAAGTGTGTAGGCAGAGTAACAGTTATAACAAATCTCATGGACTTCAACTAAACCTCAGTTACCTTTCGTAAATAGGATAAATAATGAAACATTATCACCCCACTCTTTTTGCATGTTCTCCATGCTCCTGACCTTCGCCTTCCCTGCAGATGTGGAAGGAATATACTTGCACACTAGGTCAGACAGTAAGCTCTGCAATCTATCAAGGCTGAAAGAGAAGACCAAAACACACTGCGCCCTGATCAGAGAGCTCCTCTGTGCTGATGATGCTGCGCTAGTCGTTCACATGAAAACGCAGCCACAAAGACTCATGGACTGTCTCTCCCATGCCTGTAACTTGTTCTCTTTGGCTATAAGCATAATGAAAATGGTCATGAGACAAGGTGTTGCAATTCTGCCCTGATCACACTAAACACTCCACTGGAAGTGGTTCGCAAATTCTGTTACCTTGGGTTCACAGTGACAGACAATCTGTCCCTTGATGCAGAGCTCAATACATGCATAGGGAAAGCAGTTACCAGCTTTGGCTGACTCGCGAAACATGCATAGGATAACACCAAACTAGGACCAAGCTGATGGATTATACGGCCTGTATTCTCAGCGCCTTGCTGCATGGCTGTGAGACGTGAGTAATTTAAAGCTACAAGAAAAAGCTCAATAATTCCCATCTTAGCTGTATGTGACGCAATATGAGTATATCCTGGCAGGACAAAATCACAAATGCAACAGTCCTCTCAGACAGAGCTCCCAAGTGTGTTGGCAGTAATCAAACAGAGGCAGCTTCAGTGGATCGGACACATCTGCAGGATGGGAGATAGTTGCATACCCAGGGACCTTCTGTACGGTGAGGTACTGGGCCAGGCGACCAGTGGGGTGCCCGAAACTCCGCTTCAAGGATGCTTGCAACTGTGACATGAAGGCCCTAAATGTCAACTATCGCACCTGGGAGTCACTAGCTGATGAAAGAGGGAAATGGCACTACCATGATGAGCTATGGCTACAGCAGCTTGGCAACAGGTGCCAACATCAAAAAGAACAACTCTCAGCGTCACTTGGCAGCTTCACATGCGAAACTTGTGGCAAAACCTGCCTCAAGGATTAGATTAGATTAGATTAGAGATACAGCACTGAAACAGGCCCTTCGGCCCACCGAGTCTGTGCCGAACATCAACCACCCATTTATACTAATCCTACACTAATCCCATATTCCTACCAAACATCCCCACCTGTCTCTATATTTCCCTACCACCTACCTATACTAGTGACAATTTATAATGGCCAATTTACCTATCAACCTGCAAGTCTTTTGGCTTGTGGGAGGAAACCGGAGCACCCGGAGATCACGTCCACCAGCAAAGATGCACCAAGAAGACACCCAATCTAAATGGGTTGTTTGCTGCGTGTCCATCTTTTGTAGATGGAAGGATGCCAACACAATCACCCTGCCTTGGTTAGTGGGTTCAGCCTCAGTATTGAATCAGACCTAGGCATATTCTAGGTCTGGTTCAGCTTTGTTCTTGAGGTTACCTGTTTGGGCCTTAATTTGCCCTGCTCTCAGTCAGCCTTGCCAACTGACTTCCAACATGTGGGCCCTTTTTTTTTTTCTGTTGTTCCCAGTCCCATGTTAAGTTGGGGGCTTGATTCTGGATCTCTCTCTCATCTGGGGGTTGTCGAGTGCAGTGGCTACTGTATGCCCCCGCCCCAACTTGGAAACTAGCTTCAAGCAAAGGTGCAAATATTAGCTGAGATGAGATAACGATACCCACATTATCTTAAAAGCAAAATACTGCGGATGCTGGAAATCTGAAAGAAAAACAAGAAATGCTGGAACCACTCAGCAGGTCTGGCAGCATCTGTGAAAAGAGAAGCAGAGTTAACATTTCGGGTCAGTGACCCTTCTTCGGAACTGACAAATATTAAAAATGTCACAGGTTATAAGCAAGTGAGGTGGGGTTGGGACAAGAGATAACAAAGGAGAAGGTGTAGATTGGACAAGGCCACATAGCTGACCAAAAGGTCATGGAGCAAAGGCAAACAATATGTTAATGGTGTGTTGAAAGACAAAGCATTAGTACAGATTAGGTGTTCACAGACTGAATATTGAACAGCAGCAAGTGCAAACCTGAAAAAAAACAGTGGGTAAGCAAACTGAACAAACATTAATGAAATGAAATAAATGCAAAAAAACAAAAAGATTGTAAAAAATGTAAAAAAAGAAAAAATAACTAAAAATGTTCTCGCATTGAACAACTTCTCCTTCAACTCCACGCACTTCCTTCAAGTAAAAGGTATCGCTATGGGTACCCGCATGGGTCCTAGTTATGCCTGTCTTTTTGTGGGATATGTCGAGCATTCTTTGTTCCAGTCCTACTCAGGCCCCCTCCCCCAACTCTTTTTCCAGTACATTGATGACTGTATCGGTGCCGTTTCCTGCTCCCGCCCCGAACTGGAAAACGTTATCAACTTTGCTTCCAATTTCCACCCTTCTCTCACCTTTCCATGGTCCATCTCTGACACTTCCCTTCCCTTCCTCGACTTCTCTGTCTCCATCTCTGGGGATAGGTTGTCTTCTAATATCCATTGTAAGCCCACCGACTCCCACAGCTACCTCGACTACACTTCTTCACACCCTACCCCCTGTAAGGACTCCATTCCATTCTCCCAGTTTCTCCGTCTCCGACGCATCTGCTCTGATGATGCTACCTTCCATGACAGTGCTTCTGATATGACCTCCTTTTTCGTCAACCGAGGATTTCACCCCACTGTGGTTGACAGGGCCCTCAACCGTGTCCAGCCCATTTCCCGCACCTCTACCCTCACCCCTTCCCCTCCCTCCCAGAACTGCAACAGGGTTCCCCTTGTCCTCACTTTCCACCCCATCAGCCTCCATATCCAAAGGATCATCCTCCGCCATTTCCGCCACCTCCAGCGTGATACCACTACCAGTCGCATCTTCCCCTCCCTTCCCCTGTCAGCGTTCCTAAGGGATCGTTCCCTCCGCGACACCCTGGTCCACTCCTCCATTACCCCCACCACCTCATCCCCATCCCATGGCACCTTCCCCTGCAATCGCAGGAGGTGTAATACCTGCCCATTTACCTCCTCTCTCCTCGCTATCCCAGGCCCCAAACACTCCTTTCAGGTGAAGCAGCGATTTACTTGTACTTCTTTCAATGTAGTATACTGTGTTCGCTGCTCACAATGTGGTCTCCTCTACATTGGGGAGACCAAGCGCAGACTGGGTGACCGCTTTGCGGAACATCTCTGCTCAGTCCGCAAGCAGGACCCTGAGCTTCCGGTTGCTTGCCATTTCAACACTTCCCCCCCCTGCTCTCATGCTCCCATCTCTGTCCTGGGATTGCTGCAGTGTTCCAGTGAATATCAACGCAAGCTCGAGGAACAGCATCTCATCTACCGATTAGGCACACTACAGCCTGCCGGACTGAACATTGAGTTCAATAATTTCAGAGCATGACAGCCCCCCATTTCACTTTCATTTTTAGTTATTTTTTTTCTTTTTTACAATCTTTTTTTTGTTTTTTTGCATTTATTTCATTTCATTAATGTATGTTCAGTTTGCTTACCCACTGTTTTTTTTCAGGTTTGCACTTGCTGCTGTTCAATATTCAGTCTGTGAACACCTAATCTGTAATAATGCTTTGTCTTTCAACACGCTATTAACATATTGTTTGCCTTTGCTCCATGACCTTTTGGTCAGCTATGTGGTTTTGTCCAATCTACACCTCCTTTGTTATCTCTCGCCCCACCCCCACCTCACTTACTTATAACCTGCGACTTTTCTAATATTTGTCAGTTCCGAAGAAGGGTCACTGACCCGAAACGTTAACTCTGCTTCTCTTTTCACTGATGCTGCCAGACCTGCTGAGTGGTTCAAGCATTTCTTGTTTTTATTGCATTTATATAGCATCTTTAATGTAGTAAAAATTTCCCAAGCTGCTTCACAGGTGTGTTTCTTTTATTCATTCATGGGATGTGGGCATTGCTGGCCAGGCCGGCATTTATTGCCCCTCCTTAATTACCGTTGAGAAGGTGGTGGTGAGCTGCCTTCTTGAATTGCTACAGTCCATGTGAGGTAGGTACACCCACAATACTGTTAGGAAAGGAGTTCCAGGATTTTGATCCAGCGACAGTGAAGGAACGGTGATGCAGTTCCAAGTCAGGATGGTGTGTGACTTGGAGGGGAACTTGTGGTGGTGGTCCTATGCATTTGCTACCCTCCTCTTTCTAGGTGATAGAGGTCGCAGGTTTGGAAGATGCTGTCTGAGGAGCCTTTGTGCATTACTGCAGTGCGTCTTGTAGATGGTACACACTGCTGCCACTGTGCGTTGGTGGTGGAGGGAGTGAATGTTTGTTATGAGGTGCCAGTCAAGCAGGCTGCTTTGTCCTGGATGGTGTCGAGCATCTTGAGTGTTGTTGGAGTTGCACCCATCCAGGTAAGTGGAGAGTATTCTATCACACTCCTGACTTGTGACTTGTAGATTGTGGACAGGCTTTTTGGTCAATGGTAACCCCTAGGACGATGATAGTGGGGGATTCAGCAATGGTAATAACATTGAATGTCAAGGGGAGATGGTTAAATTCTCTCTTGTTGGAGATGGTCATTGCCTGGCACTTGTGTGGCGCGAATGTTACTTGCCACTTATCAGCCCAAGCCTGCATGTTGTCCAGGTCTTGCTGCATTTCTACACGGACTGCTTCAGTATCTGAGGGGTGAATGGTGCTGAACATTGTGCAATCATCAGCAAATATCCTCACTTCTGACCTTATGATTGAAGGAAAGTCATTGATGAAGCAGCTAAAGATGGTTGGGCCTAGGACACTACGCTGAGGAACTGCTGCAGTGATGTCCTGGAGCTGAGATGATTGACCTCCGACAACCACAACCATCTTCCTTTGTGCGAGGTATGACTCCACCAGCGGAGAGTTTCCCCCTGATTCCCATTGACTTCAGTTTTGCTGGGGCTCCTTGATGCCATACTTGTTCAAATGCTGTCTTGATGTCAAGGGCAGTCACTCTCACCTCACCTCTTGAGTTCAGCTCTTTTATCCGTGTTTGAACCAAGGCTGTAATGAGGTCAAGAGCTGAGCGTCACTGATCAGGTTATGGCTAAGCAAGTGCCGCTTGATGGCACCTTCCATCACTTTACTACTGATCGAAAGTAGACTTATGGGACGGTAATTGGCCGGGTTGGACTTGTCCTGCTCTTAGTTTGCAGACCATACCTGGGCAGTTTTCCACATTGCCGGGTAGATGCCAGTGTTGTAACTGTACTGGAACAACTTGGCTGGGGCGCGACAAGTTCTGGAGCATAGGTGTTCAGTTCTGTTGCCGGAATATTGTCAGGACCCATAGCCTTTGCAGTATCCAGTGCCTTCAGTCGTTTCTTGATATCATGCGGAATGAATCTAATTAGATGAAGACTGGCACTTGTGATGCTGGGGAGTTCAGGAGGAGACAGAGATGGATCATCCACCCGACACTTCTGGCTGAAGATTGTTGCAAATGCTTCAGCCTTATCTTTCGCACTGATGTAGTATGGGCCGAGGTTAGAAACAGGAGAGGAGAGGTCACCCTGCTGGGAGTCTTCTATAGACCTCCGAATAGTTCCAGAGATGCAGAGGAAAGGATAGCGAAGATGATTTTCGACAGGGGCAAGAGTAACAGGGTAGTTGTTATGGGGGACTTTAACTTTCCATATATTGACTGGAAATACTATAGTTCGAGTACTTTAGATGGGTCAGTTTTTGTCCAGTGTGTGCAGGAGGGTTTTCTGACACAGTATGTAGACAGGCCAACCAGGAGCGATGCCACATTGGATTTGGTACTGGGTAATGAACCCGGCTGGGTGTTAGATTTAGATGTAGGTGAGCACTTTGGTGATAGTGATCACAATTCGGTTAGGTTTACCTTAGCGATGGGCAGGGACAGGTATATACCGCAGGGCAAGAATTATAGCTGGGGGAAAGGAAATTATGATGCGATTACGCAAGATTTAGGATGCGTAGGATGGGGAAGGAAACTGCAGGGGATGGGCACAATCGAAATGTGGAGCTTATTCAAGGAGCAGCTAATGCGTGTCCTTGATAAGTATGTACCTGTCAGGCAGGGAGGAAGTTGTCGAGCGAGGGAGCCGTGGTTTACTCAAGAAGTTGAAGCGCTTGTCAAGAGGAAGAAGAAAGCTTATGTTAGGATGAGAATTGAAGGCTCAGTTAGGGCGCTTGAGAGTTACAAGCTAGCCAGGAAGGATCTAAAGGGAGAGCAAGGAGAGGACACGAGAAGTCATTGGCGGATAGGATCAGGGAAAACCCTAAGGCTTTCTATAGGTATATCAGGAATAAAAGAATGACTAGAGTTAGATTAGGGCCAATCAAGGATAGTAGTGGGAAGTTGTGTGTGGAATCAGAGGAGATAGGGGAAGCGTTAAATGAATATTTTTCGTCAGTATTTACAGTAGAGAAAGAAAATGTTGTCAAGGAGAATACTGAGATTCAGACTACTAGGCTAGATGGGATTGAGGTTCACAAGGAGGAGGTGTTATCTATTTTCACACTTTCCAAAATTGCTAAGTCCCCTGGGCCAGATGGGATTTATCCTAGGATTCTCTGGGAAGCGAGGGAGGAGATTGCAGAGCCTTTGTCCTTGATCTTTATGTTGTCATTGTCGACAGGAATAGTGCCGGAAGACTGGAGGGTAGCAAATGTTGTCCCCTTGTTCAAGAAGGGGAGTAGAGACAGCCCTGGTAATTATAGACCTGTGAGCCTTACTTCGGTTGTGGGTAAAATGTTGGAAAAGGTTATAAGAGACAGGATTTATAATCATCTTGAAAAGAATAAGTTCATTAGCGATAGTCAGCACGGTTTTGTGAAGGGTAGGTCGTGCCTCACAAACCTTATTGAGTTTTTCGAGAAGGTGACCAAACAGGTGGATGAGGGTAAAGCAGTGGATGTGGTGCATATAGATTTCAGTAAGGCGTTTGATAAGGTTCCCCACGGTAGGCTATTGCAGAAAATACGGAAGTATGGGGTTGAAGGTGATTTAGAGCTTTGGATCAGAAATTGGCTAGCTGAAAGAAGACAGAGGGTGGTGGTTGATGGCAAATGTTCATCCTGGAGTTTAGTTTCTAGTGGTGTACCGCAAGGATCTGTTTTGGGGCCACTGCTGTTTGTCATTTTTATAAATGACCTGGAAGAGGGTGTAGAAGGGTGGGTTAGTAAATTTGCGGATGACACGAAGGTCGGTGGAGTTGTGGATAGTGCCGAAGGATGTTGTAGGGTACAGAGGGACATAGATAGGCTGCAGAGCTGGGCTGAGAGATGGCAAATGGAGTTTAATGCGGGAAAAGTGTGAGGTGATTCACTTTGGAAGGAGTAACAGGAATGCAGAGTACTGGGCTAATGGGAAGATTCTTGGTAGTGTAGATGAACAGAGAGATCTTGGTGTCCAGGTACATAAATCCCTGAAAGTTGCTACCCAGGTTAATAGGGCTGTTAAGAAGGCATATGGTGTGTTAGCTTTTATTAGTAGGGGGATCGAGTTTCGGAGCCACGAGGTCATGCTGCAGCTGTACAAAACTCTGGTGAGACCGCACCTGGAGTATTGTGTGCAGTTCTGGTCACCGCATTATAGGAAGGATGTGGAAGCTTTGGAAAGGGTGCAGAGGAGATATACTAGGATGTTGCCTGGTATGGAGGAAAGGCTGAGGGACTTGAGGTTGTTTTCGTTGGAGAGAAGGAGGAGGAGAGGTGACTTAATAGAGACATATAAGATAATCAGAGGGTTAGATAGGGTGGATAGTGAGAGTCTTTTTCCTCGGATGGTGATGGCAAACACGAGGGGACATAGCTTTAAATTGAGGGGTGATAGATATAGGACAGATGTTAGAGGTAGTTTCTTTACTCAGAGTAGTAGGGGCGTGGAACGCCCTGCCTGCAACAGTAGTAGACTCTCCAACTTTAAGGGCATTTAAGTGGTCATTGGATAGACAAATGTGGATGAAAATGGAATAGTGTAGGTCAGATGGTTTCACAGGTCGGCGCAACATCGAGGGCCGAAGGGCCTGTACTGTGTTGTAATGTTCTGATTCTAATTCTAGTTCTAATGTCCTGGGCTCCCCCATCATTCAGGATGGAGATGTTTGTGCGGCCACCTCCTCCAGTTAGTTGTTTAATTGTCCTCCACCATTCACGGCTGGATGTAGCAGAACTGCAGAGCTTAGATCTGATCCATTGGTTATGGGATCGCTTAGCTCTGTCTATCGCATGCTGCTTTCGCAGTTTGGCACGCAAGTAGTCCTGTGTTGTAGCTTCACCAGGTTCACATCTCATTTTGAGGTATGCCTGGTGCTGCTCCTGGCATGGCCTCCTGCACTTTGCATTGAACCAGCATTGGTCTCTTGGCTTGATGCCAGGCCATGAGGTTACAGAGTGTGGTTGAGTACAATTCTGCTGCTGCTGATGGCCCACAGCTCCTCATGGCTGCCCAGTTTTGCATTGCTAGATATGTTCGAAATCTATCCCATTTAGCACTGTGGTAGTGCCACACAACACGATGGACGGTATCCTCAATGTGAAGGCAGGACTTGGTCTCCACAAGGACTGTGTGGTCGTCACTCCTACCAATGCTGTCATGTACAGATTCATCTGCAGCAGGCAGATTGGTGAGGACGAGGTTAACTATGTTTTTCCCTCTTGTTGGTTCCCTCACCACCTGCCGCATACCCAATCTAGCAGCAGTGTCATTTAGGACTCGGCCAGCTCGGTCAGTAGTGGTGCTACCGAGCCGCTCTTGGTGATGGGCATTGAAGTCCCCCACCCAGAGTACATTTTATGCCCTTGCCACCCTTGGTGCTTCCACCAAGTGGTGATCAACATGGAAGAGTATTGATTCATCAGCCGTGGGTTGACGGTAGGTGGTAATCAGCAGGAGGTTTCCTTGCCCATGTTTGACCTGATGCCATGAGACTTCATGGGGTCCAGAGTCAATGTTGAGGACTTCCAGGGCAACTCTCTCCTGACTGTATACCACTGTGCTGCCACCTCTGCTGGGTCTGTCCAACCGGTGGGACAGGACATACCCGGGGATGGTGATGGCAGTGCCTGGGATAAAGGTCTGCTCAAGTAACAAAAAAAATCCGAACCATACCAGGCGAAACTACGTGAGACCCGAGCCCAACCCGGCCCGAGTCCCTCCATTTCCCAACCCGCCCTGAGCCCAACCCAACCACCGCAATGTTCCCTTTACTTACCTTCCGACTCCCAATCTGCCAGAAGCTGCAGCATGAGCCTGATGACGTCATAGAGACGCTTACACGCTCACTGCTCAGACTCAGACTCCGTTTCCCTGCTTGACGTCCCGGACTTGCTCGGGTATGTTTTTAACTTTTAGCACTTACCTTGGTGTGTGTGTCTGGTCCGACCCGGACCCGACACGTCGGGTCCGTCAGTTTCTGGTCGGGCAGCAGGCTTTTAATCTGGGACATTGTAAGGTATGATTCCATGAGTATGACTGTCAGGCTGTTGCATGACTAGTCTGTGGGACAGCTCTCCCAGCTTTGGCACAAGCCCCCGGATGTTAGTAAGGAGGACTTTGCAGTGTCGACAAAGTTGGGCTTGCTGTTGTTGTTTCCAGTGCTTGGGTCGATGCCGGCTGGTCTATCCAGTTTATCAGACAGTATGTGACACTGAACTACATAGAACTACATAGGATGTTGGGGCAGGTGGTCAAAAGTTTATTCAAAAAGGTAGATTTTAAGGAGCATCTTAAAGGAGGTGAGAGAGGTAGAGACAGGAAGGAATTCTAGAGCTTGGAGCCTAGGCAGTTGAAGGCAGCATCACACATGGTTGAGAAATGAAAAATCATGAATGTACAAGAGGCCAGAATGGAGGATCTAGGGCTGGAATAGGTTACAGAAGTATAGAGGAATTGGAAAAGCAGGGTGAGAATTTTAAAGTTGAGGTGTTGCCAGGTTGGGAGCTGATGTAGATCAGGGGTGATGAGTGAATGGGACTTGGTGCGAGTTTGGATACTGGCAGCAGAGTTTTAGATGAGCTCATGTTTACGGAGGATGTAAGTTTGGAGGCCGGCCGGGAGAGAAATTGGAATAGTCCAATTTAGAGGTAGCAAATGCATGGATCAGAGTTTCAGCAGCATATGAGTGAGGCAAGGGCAGAGATGAGTGATCTTACGGAGGTTGAATTAGGGGGGGTTTGGCTATGGAGGGATGTGAGGTTCGAAGCTGAGTTCAGGTTTAAATGGGGCACCAAGGACGCCTCAGATATTGGCCAGGGAGAGGAATAGAATTGACAGCTAGGGAACGGATATTGTGGCAGGGTCTGAAGGCAATAGCTTCAGTCTTCCCAATATTTAGTTGGAGGAAATTTCTGCTCATCCAGTACTGGATGTCAGACAAGCAGTATGGCAAATAGGGGTAATGGAGAGGTTGAGAGAGAGCTATGTGTGCTAAGCTTACATGTGGTTGATATTACTGAGGGGCAGCATGTAGATGAGAAGTAGAAGGAGGGCCAGGGATAGGTCCATGGAGGATTCCAGAGGTACCATTGCAGGATCAGAAGAGAAGCCTCAGTGGCTATGACTGGATAGATAGGCACATCCATCCTCTAGCAGTTCTTTATCATGTCTTCACCTCGACTGAGCTGTCACTCAAATAATTCAAGTGGAGACAGTTACAGAGGCGCAATACTTTAATTAGCACATGACCATATTCCTCAACACTGTTCTGGGAAGTTGGCCATCCTGGCTGCAACTTCTCGAATGGCTAGCATCATTAACCTGCTTATTACCTCACTGCTGCCACACGTATGGAGGTCAATGCAGCCATCTAACAAAGAACATAAATAGGTGCAGGAGTAGACCATTCGGCTCCTCGAACCTGCTCTGCCATTCAATAAGATCATGGCTGATTGATCTTGGCCTCAACTCCACTCCCTGCCTATTCCCCCATAACCCTTGACTCCACTATAATTTACAAATCTGTCTATCTCAGCCCTGAATATATTCAATGACTCGGCCTCCACTGCTCTCTGGGGTAGAGAATTCCAAAGATTTACGACCCTTTGAGAGAAGAAATTCCTCCTCATCTTAAATGAGTGACCCCTTATTTTTAAACTGTGCCCCTAGTTCTAGATTCCTCCACAAGAGGATACATCCTCTCAGCATCTACCCTGTCAAGCCTGTTAGAATCTTATATGTTTCAATAAGATCACCTGGCTCCTCTGGCTGGCCTACCCACCTCCATCCTCTAAACATGACCTCATCGAAAACCCTGCTCCCCGTATTCTAACTGGCATTTCCATTCACCCATCGCCCCTGAAATACGTTGCTCCCAGCCTGGCTGTTTTTGCCTCTGCTAAACTCTTATCAGCTCCATGTTCTTGGCTTTGCTTTTCATTTCGCTGAAACTGACATTTGCAGCCTTCTAACAGAAATTTAACAGGCAAAAGCTCAAAGTTCATATAAAGTATTAATCCTTTCCTTGCATTATAACTATTATGTAGTATAGTAATAATTCAGTAATCTAAAACCCAGTGGCATCTTTGCTCATCTCTGAGCGCTAACAGCTGTTCTCTCTTCTTGGGTAGAGTGACCAGTTAAAACTGCACATGTGCTCTCAATAATGCTTCATAAAATGTTGGTAACAATTACTTTGATTTGTATTTTATAGATCTGCTTATACACCACAATATTATGTTTTTGGAACTGCTAATGTGTGTTCTGTTGATACTTTCCTTGTTTAAACAACTATTGCATCTAGATTCTATGATCTTGTTCAAGGTTTACCTTATGTAATATATGTTTAGCTATGTAATTTCACTTTTGGAAACAATGCATATGCTACCTGACATATTCCAGTCTGAAATATAGTTTCTGATTTCCCCTGCCCAGTTGCTAGGTATTGAGATTTTATTTGTCTCTTAAGGCACTTTACTAAATGTGTCCTGACAGTCCAGATATCTGACTAGCCATCATGTTATCCATACTGTTATTGAGCAATTCCAATAAATGTTATTGCGTACAACCAAACCCTTGTTATTTTGAATAGACTCTAATGTAGTAAGTGACAACATCGATGTGGGTCTTAAGCTGGGAGGCCAGTCCTTGCCAGAATAATGTTCTGTCTTACTTTAAAGACTGTAACATTTTCCAGTCATCTCTGATGATCCCTGCATTCAATGAACTATAAACAATTCAAGCCACAGCATTCTGCCTACTTTAAACATTTTCTTTTGTTGTCCTATTCCACCCAATATAATGACTCTGCGGCTTATGTCTTTTTAAATCTATTCTATTCTAGCTGATGAATTTAGATGGCTTGTACATAACTATTCAATAACGTTTCATCCAATTTTTGTTATAGGTAATCTTCCTTTTGGAGCTTTCGAGTTTGGACATTCCTCACTGTGCCCTGCTACAAGCCTTTGCTCCACTGGCTAAAACATTGAAAAACCTCTGCTGTGAAACTGGTGACGACTTTATCAAGGTAGCAGCCTATATCTAATCAGTTTTTGAAACTTTCCAATATGTATCTGCATTTAAACCTTTTGACTTATGCCACATAAAGGTGTTTAATGGAATAGTGTTTCAATTCTGATAGCTTGATGGTGAAAATTTGGAGAAATCAGAGGAGCCAGTGTTTCTCAGGCTGTGGAGCATGGAGTCTACACACAACTATGAAAACAACAGTCATGAGACAACGGTCTTTGTTTGTCCCGGTGCAACATTCTTTGAAGTGGAGTTTGATGAAAAATGTGAAACAGAGAAAAGGTATAGTCCAATTTCAAGCAACAATCTCCCTGGAGATTCTACCTGTGATATTCTGAGGAGTAATTTATTTTCAGTGGGGTGTAAAGCCAGAGAAAGAGGGAATTGATGCACCAAAGTGTAATTCATTGTTCCTTCAGTCTGTCATTACAATAGAGCCAAGAGGTTTTAAGAAGAGGAAAAGGTCCTATTTCCTTCTGGTTTCAATTCTGCTGAGCCTGCTTCCTCACCACGCCTTTCAATCCCTTTTCTCTCCAGACATTTAGTGCAGGATTTTCGCCCTGATTTTTTTTTTTGGGGGGGTGGGGGAAACTGAGGCGGGTGGGCGTGCAATTTTATGCTTTCGACTGTCATGCTGGTTTGCCGTTGCTGTTCTGACAGTTGCCAATTTTACTTGGTGTGGGCGGGCGAGGGGGGAGGGAGGCAGAACCCAGCAGCCTGCCCAATTCAGATCAATGGCCATGTAAGCTTGTCAGCTCGTCGAGGGCCAGTTTGGAATTTTTGCGGGAGACACGGTTACAACAGTCCCAAATGGAAGGAGGTGGCAAAACAGTGGGGTGCCAGTCATGGGCACGCCATGCAACTACGTGGGTCAATAAAAATATATGCACGGCTGAGGGGCACTGTCCATTGGCACATAGTTGCCATTGGGTGGGCAGAAGTGGTGGAGCAAATGATCTGTGAGCATTCGGTCACGGGGGGGGGGGGGGGGTGGTGGTTCATGACCCTCCAGGGATTGTGGGGCCATCAGTGGGGGTGGTCCAGTAATCATTGTGAGTGCAGCTGACCACAAGCAAGGCAACATGAGAGTAAGGTACTCAGATAGGACGTGTAGCGATGAGGATGAGCCCTGGACATGGGGAGGACAGAGGAGAGGACCAAGGGGCAGGAAGACAACAAAGGTCATACCCTCGGCATCGAGCATACTGCCGACGAAGAAGCTACCTGGACATGTCAGAGAATCTGTTCCGCAGGAGACTGCCCCTATCTAGGCAGATAACAGATTTGTGCTCTCATTGAGGAAGACCTCAGATCGCGCCGTACTGCTCACGGTGTCCTGCCAGTTGCTGTTAAAGTCACTGTGACCTTGAACATCTTTGCCGCTGGCTCTTGCCGAGGATCAGCAGCGGACCTTATGGCGTCTCTCAAGTGGCAGCACACCATTGCATCTCGCAGGTTGCTGATGCTATATTTGAGAGCTGGACAGTTCATTCAATTCCAGCCAGTTGGGGCCTCACAGGCACAAAGGGCATTGGGATTCACCTCCATCACTGGATTCTCCCAGGTGCAGAGCTTCCATTGATTGCACCCATATGCCATCAATTGTCATCAGTGACTAGCCAGTGAGGTTCATCAACAGGAAGGGCTTCCTCTTCCTCAATGTTCAATTGGTATGCAACCTCAGCAATAGCTTTATGCGTGTATGTGCTTGCTTTCTGGCAGCTACCATGATTCCTTCATCCTCCACCTGTCCAGGCTGCCACAGCTCTTCACTCCACTCCTCAAGCTCTGTGGATGGATTCTAGGGAACAAGGGGTATCCCTTGAAGAGGTAGCTACTTGCCCTTTACGTAACCCCTAGACGGAGGCACAGAGGTGCTACAACTGAAGCTATCTGCTCACGAGGACCACCATTGAGCAGGCCATCGGGCTTCTGAAGATGTGCTTCCGTTGCCTGTACCAGTCAGGTGACACCCTGCAGTAGACTCCTGTAAGGGTATTACGCATTGTGGTGGTATGCTGCACTGTCCATAACATGGCCCTCTAGAGAGGTGTGCACCTTGAAGAGGCTGAAGAACTAGATTGACACAGTTCTTTGGAAGAGGAAGAAGATGCAGAGCAGAACAGCACCCATGCTGTGCAGGGCAGTAGCTGGGACCATCTCAGGAGTCAAAGCTTTCATCAGACGGTGTGACTGCCAGGACACATCTGATCCAGGCACATTTCACCTGAGTGCTACTCAACCAGCAGGACTGCATGCTCTGGCACTCACTTTGATTTGCCTGCGAGATCCATTAAACACACAACTTTGAAAAGATCCATTCTTACTACCAATGTGTGGTGCACGTCTGTCCAGTGGTCTGTGTCCCTGTTCAAAGACCAGTACTTCCCTTCACTTCCCTCTTTTCCTGCCTTACCATTAAAGGATAGAAGCTCACACGTCTGAGGTCATGGCAGTGACATCAGTGTTGTTAAATTATAGCGTTCGCAATAACAGGTGAAATTAACCCCACTGAGCCACTCAGTGCTATGACTGATGCAGTGGCCTTCGCTCTCTACCGCTTCCATGTGGTGCTCCTCTTGTAGCCTTGGATGAGGTGGAGGCAGCTTGCTCACATGTGGCTGCTTGCAGCTGAGATGCACATGGCAGTCGTCTTTGTCATGGAAGTGCCAGTGGGGGCACCCCCAAAAGCTGCCGTACCAGCATCAATGCCAGGGCAGCCTCCGTTACAGGGCCCTGCTGCATTGATGGTCCGTCAGTCAGAGGGGCCAAGGAGGCCGATGATGGAGCCCCGTGGAGGGTGGCACCCTCATTCTCCTAGGTGACTGCATCAGCCCTTTGATGATGCTCTGGATCACTGGAGACCACCAGCTGGGACGTAACTGGCATCCACTCCATGTATCTTTGCGCTATCTGCCATTGACTGGTCAATACTGCAGATGGCTGTCCATGAGTTCAGCCATGCTCTCAGTGGAGGAGCATATGTGTTCAAAGCACTGAGCCATGGTGGTGCACACGAGCTGAATGGGCTTTTCCATTCTTAGCCCATGACCCCGCACTGCCTCAGGAAACTCGGACATGTTGGAACACATAACGCTGCTGCTCAAAGTCGAGCTGCCTTGTTTGTGACTCCTGAGGCCCTGCATCTGCTCCCAGCTGAATATGGCTGTGTCTGTCCTCCATCCTCCGAGGGGGACTGCCCACAACTGTGTCTGCCTCATACCTCTTGCTCACTTGTGACGTGCTCCTCCCTCTGTGCCGCCCATTCTAACTGCGCTCAAGGACCCACTGAGGTGAGTGTATCTATGCTGGTGGAGGATGCACTTGAATGATGTGATCGTGCTGGTTCTGTCTTATCTGAGGCAGCATCATATTCACGAGCATCATGCATCCTCAGACTGGTCAGACTGTCTACTGGTGGCTGCAGACTTGGGTGCCTGTCATCTGAGTGTCACATTGCACTCACCTTGCTAGAGTGAAGAAGGCCATTTAAACTTTTTGTGGCACTGCACTCAGGTCCTCCGGACAACACAGCAGCTGCTGACGTGTTCTGCCACCTCTAGCCAGACCTGTTTAGTTTGGCTGGGTGGCCTTCTCCTGCCACCCTCCAGAAACAAGACCCCTTGCCTCTCGTGTACTGCTTCCAACATCACCTCATCATGGGCTGTATCACTAAACCATGGGGCAGCCCTACCACAGGTGCCAAGCCTCTGCCTCTTCTCTTGCTGACTTCTGCTTTCCATTGACATACAAGATGGCAGCGATTTAATGGCTGCCATGATGCCTTTAAGTTGGGCCTACACTTGGAGTCCTGCCGCCAGACTCGCCCTCCAGCCAATTAGCTGCTGACCTCAGACAAAATAGTGGTCTGTGACTACTCCCCCGACACCCCTTGGTTTGACATTGGGACCTGGAAATGGTTCCAACATTAGGGTCCCAACCCCAAATGCAAAATCCTGCCGTTAGTTTCCTTTTCAATCCACTTGTATCCTCCACTTTAATGGCCGCCAATCCTTTGTGAAATAATTATTCTGCCTGATTTACTTATCATAATTTTTAACTGCATCTCCTTTTATTTTAGCTGTTCACCACCATGAATTAATCCCCAATGATTAACTTTGTGAATTGCCTTTATAATCTTAAATGCCTCAGTTGGGTCATCTCAAGGCCTCGAGAGCCCAACTTCCTTTAACTTTTCATTTGCTTTTTACTAACTCCAGACTCATCATGGTCCTCTTGAAGGCAGTGATATGCTTCTTATATCCTTGTTGTACCTGTCTTGTATAATTGTTATAATCCAAATCAGAGTTTTGGTCTAGAAGTTTATTCAACTGAGTGATATGAATTAGTGGAATGCCTGGATAATTATAGAACAATTATACCAATCAACCACTTCATATTAAATGATTTGAAGACCTATCAGTTCCTAAGTAGCTTACTTGGCAATTATTTTCTCAAAGGTACGATTACTTGGAATTTACAGACTCTCGAGGAGTGAAAGTACGTTATGATGGGAAGGTTGGGACAGAGAAATGGCCAACGGTAAGATATTTAGCAACAGGTTATGCTTCTCAGTAACCCTATTGTACATCTGCATACTGGCCTGTAGGCCTGAAAATTTTAGACTTTAAGTATCATACCAGAACTTAACATATGATCTCGGTGAGATTTTGGGTAGTATTGAGAAAGTTCTTTATTATTAGAGGTACCAATGTTTGGATGAGATGCAAAGCCGATCAGCTTGCTAAGACTGGATGTTTAAGGTTAGCACTGTTCAAAAACAGAGTATGGAGTGCTCTCAATGTTCTTGCTAATATTCTTCTCTCAACCAACATGATCAAAAAGAAATTAATGGATATTCATCTTGCTGTTTGTGGGACATTGCTGGTACAGAATGACTGCCACCTTTGCCTACATGAATGGCTTCACATCAATTCATTGTTTGAAGAACTTTGATGCGATAAGGTGCTATAATAAATACAAGTTTTTAAAATCTCAATGCTGGAGAAGACAAAAATATTCAATAATGCATGGGTATTTTGGAAGTTAAAGGGAAGGTATACAAATGCAAGTTGTTAACTGTTCTATGTAATCCATGTCAGCAAACAATCTTTGTTATCTCTACTCACCATTTATCCTGTTTGTGACAACTGGGAGTTTAAAATCCTGGTGCACTGTCGCTTGGTGCTATAGCATACTTCGCACACTGCCTGGCAGCATAAATTGTGTGTGTAACACTACCCTTAAGCTATTTATAAGTTCAAATCTTTCTTGGATCTAGTTGGGTTCTTGCAGTGCGTCACTTCAGAACCTGAATTCGCAAGGGGAAGGTGGGTGTTAAAAACGGAACATTATGCTCAATTGAGACTTTAATCTAGGAATCGCTGAAATTCTGGCATATTTCCATTTTGATGGGTGTCCTGGAGCTTTGAAGAGTAGTGCTAAAGTTTGTTTTTGGCATCGGTGGTGGTATAGGTAAGAACTGCTAATAATCAAATACTTGGGGAAACTAGTCTAAATTCAAGACAGTTCCAACTAAACAGGAATTCTTGCCATCCTGCTTCTCTTGAGATGGATTCCAGATCACAGATGGAGTTTTTTATGATTGGGGATGTCTTTTTTTTTTTTAAATCACATCTGTTTTGTTTACAAAAAAATGATGGTTCCTTCAATTCAGTGATCTTTCATGACTAATTGAGGTCTGTGCATTTCTTGGGAATTTGCATAAGAGCAAACTTTACATTTGAAAATCCTATCTGTTCCCAAGAATCAATCTGCTTTCAGTAGTGAAAACAAGACCTCATGGGTAGATGTCGATGAAATAATGATTGGTCCTGATTGTGCATAAATTTCTTGTTTGCATCTTTGTTTACAGTCAGTTACGTTTAAATCTGGTCCAAGGCTGCAGTTTCTCTTCCACTCTGACAACTGTAACAATGAGTGGGGATACAAGTTCATGGTCAAAGCATATGGTCTGCCAGATGTGAGAGTACCTTGGGTTGCAGACCTACAGCTTCTTGTGTCACGACTAATGGGTTGCTTGGCCTCCCGGGCACTGTCTTTAAATTCAGCCTGTGGTAAGATTCTTTTTTTTCTATTTTAAGCAGTTGAAAGAGAATGGTAAGTGTATTCATGAGGGCTTCCGCACTAATGTTAGATCTTTATTCGATCATCTGGGTGTATGACGCAAGAAAACTTGCGCAAGTTTTATTTCACACTGGACCCTTGCAGACATCCCAGCTCAACTGGAACACAGGTTTCAGAAGTGAAAGACCAGTGTCTAACCTACCGTGCCTCATGGTTCCACTGTTTCTGTCTTCTAATAGTTCAGCTGACTTCTTGTGAACATTTCACTGGATGAATGTTCCCCTTGTCTTTTTTTTGCACTTGTTTTTACAGTGGAGCTTCTGCTTGGGTGGATACCTTTCCTGGCTGCTACTCCTACTTCATATTTGTGTCCTTTTGATTTGGTAATGCTGTGTTTTTGTCTCCTGTGTTTCACCTGGGCTTTGCTGGTCATTGCAGATTTTAATGGCTCTGTGACATACCCTGATGTTTGCATACTTCTCCACTAAAAATGTCCTTGTAAACTTCTGGAGGATTTGCAAGTCCTATCCAGTAAATCAGGCCTCTTGTGCTAATATTTGACTATTTTCTCATGCAGCTGTGACCTACATAACTGGAGAAACCAGTTTTCTGACAGTTGCACCAGTTAGGTGGCTCACACCTTGCTTAAAATGTTCGAGGGCTACTGTGTACTATGAGGAGCAGATTCAGGAAGGGCACACATATAAATATGCATTCCTTTGATCTCCCTCATGCGTTGTGTATTTTGCAGAAATAAAATAAAAGTTTATTTATAAAATAAATATTTATTTCCTTATTTTATAAAAGGGAATTTCCTTCCCAATCACCAGTGTTAACTGGTATTTAATCATATCAGTTCTTCCTCAGCAGGTGAGTTTTCATGAACTTTCAATGGAAAACTTTTCAGTTATCAGGGCTGGTGGGGAGGAGATGGTAGTGTGAGGTAGAGAGGTGCAAGCTGGAAGAACTTCACTATTAAAAGGGCGTCTCCTCTCTGCTGATGGGAGAGTGGAACATGTCCCACAGAGGCCCTGATAATCTGAAGTTGAACGGTGCCCGCTGAGCATTGGTCAGCCAAGAGTGGCCTGGGATGGAGGCGGTGGGATCTTATCTGTGGCCTGATGACATCAGGAAGGGAGCGGGGCAGGGGGAGTACATTTCAACATTGGCAATTTCTTTCATCCTGGCCGCCCACTCTCCCAGCAGCCTTTGCTGAGATGAACCTGGTGCATAGGTGGGTATAAGTGGGGCCCACCTAGGGCTCTCGGCTTGGAACCTCATTGAAACCCTGGCAGTGGGTAGAGTCAGCCCCTTCATAATAGAGGCTCGTGGGAGCAGTCAAATGACCCATGATTACAGAAGGAGAAAAGGGCAAGTTGGCCAGCACTGTTACCCTCAACCCCTCCCCCTCCTCTTTGGGTGCCAGTGTTATGTTCACAGTGCCTCAGATGTCTGCAAATGCAATTAAATGAGGTGACCTCCTTTGATCCCTAAGATTCCGGCAGCGTCAGGAGAAGAGGTCACCGGCACCCAGTCTGCTGCACTCCTGATGGTGGCGTGGGCCTGCTAATTTTTGGAGCCTTTGTGCCTTCCTAGTTCAAGATGGAATATAGCAAAGGGTAGAAGAAGCAATAAGGACCTGTTTGTGGGAAAACAAGAATTAGAAGAAAAGTAACCATTTCTTGAAAGGTGTAACAGTTGAAACTGAATGCTGCACCTCTTTTATACAACAGTTTGAATTATGTATGGAAATTCTTTAGTAATCTTTTTGTTAAACTTCTAATTTTGCTGAAGAAAGCTGTGCAGGTCTTGGCCTTGACTCAGTGGGCAGCACTCTTGCTTCCGACTCGTGGGTTCAAGTCCCACTCCAGAGACGTGAACATATAATTTATAGGCTGACACTCTAATGCAGTACTGAGAGACTACTACAGTCAGAGGTGCCGTCTTTTGGATGAAACATTAAACCAAAGCCCCAACTGCCCTCGCGGGAGGCTACAAAAGATCCTTTCGCACTATTTGAAGAAGAGGGAGCTCTCCACGGAGTCTGAGCCAATATTTATTCCTATGTTACAGCACCACAAAAGCACATCATTGAACTTGAAGAGCTTTGGGATGTATTGGAATTCATGAAAGGCATTATATAACTGCAATATCTTTCTTCCTTTACATCCTGTAGATAATTGAGTCATGTCACATAACAATTAAGTACTCAATGTTGCCAAGGACATTTTTATCTTGCATATTTTTCTCTTTAAAGGACTGCTTCCTACTGTTGAGTTACCTGTGGAGAAGGTTACATCTGTTGTGGAGTGTCAGCTCTGGAAGCCTATCTTAAGACATGGAACATGTACAGGAATAAGTCCATGTACAGCAGGAACATTAGACAGCACACCACCACAAGGCACAGAACTGGTAAATTTACATTTAAATACCTTGGCTGGTCTGCAAGTAGATACGCATCTGGGCTGAACTAGGATGAAAGGTCATCGACCTGAAACGTTAACTCAGATTTTCTTTCCACATCCAGCACTTTCTGTTTTTGTTTTGTTGGGCTGAACTTGGGTTTTGTTGAAAATGAGAAAATGCTAACCAGAAATTTTAACCACAGTCATGCATAAAATTGCTGCTCAGACTAAATCTGAGTTGATGAGTTCAGTATTTGTTAAACTTCAACTTCTGCCTTTAATTGGAATTTTTTGTAATTGAGACAGGGTCAACATTGGCAAGGCAGTATTTATTGTCCATCCCTAATCGCATCGAGGGCATTCAGAGTCAACCTCATAGTGTAGGCCTGCAGTCATATAAAGACCAGAACAAGTAGGTTTGGCGTTCCACAAATTATCAGATGTATTGAGCTCAATTTGACAACTTGCTATGGTGGGATTTGAACTTGCGTCCCCTGGGCTGCTCATCCTGTGCCAATAATCACTAGTCCACTGTTGTCTAAATTATGGAGTATAATATCAGATGTGCAGGTGATGTGATCAAAATCAATCTGACATCTGCCCTTGAGATGTTTATCACTTGCCTTTGGAGCCCTGTTTAAGGATCTATTTAGCAATGTTAATGACTATAAAGAGGATGTGTGGGGAATAATGCAAGAATGTCACAGAGAATATCATTTGTGACTCTAGTTCAGGACATTTCAGTCATTTGGGAGGGGGGTAAGCCAGCTGGAAGAGATTCAAACAAAGTTGTAGGAGAGATGTGCATGGAGGTGGTGGGTGGCAACACACTGAAGAAGCTTCGAAATTGGGTGGTAGTGCGGATCTAGGGAGTTGATGTGTTTTCTGAACAGGGGAATCAGACTTGAATGGGAGGAGTTGATGACTGAGGAGAAGGAACTGTTTGCCATGTCAGCCAGCATGAGGACCAAGAAGGGAAGTTGGGTGGTCAGTATTGGGAATGGTATTGACTGAGTAAAAGTTAGATTTCATAGCTGAAATGAGCCTGGACAGGGTGGGGAAGTTGAGAATGAAACGGGACAGAGATGAAGGTTCAGGTTCAGACTAGAGTGGGAAGAGGCTTTGGTGTTGAGGATTAAAGCGTCGCAATGGAGATAGCTGAGTGGAGTGCCTCTGTCTTGGTGACAAATGAATCCATGAGCTGCTGCACCTATTAGAGGTGCATCTGGAATTGCAATGGAAGAGACGCTTAAGGGACAGGTTTGGAGTTATTCTTCTGGTTAAATATCACGTAATGTTTTTGACTAAATGAAGAGTTGATTTACATTTTGTAAAGTAGGATGTAATTTTAGTTTTGTGTCCCCCCCCACAACCTAATCTGTAAAGGAAAGTGTTGTTTCTAAGATCAGAAACAGGAAATAACCCTTTTGTACTTTGTCTGTTGTGTGTTGTAGAGCAAGAATGATGTTCAAAAGTTCCTGGTTCAGATTGCTCTTTGGGATCCTTCACAAGAGGATTCCTCTGACTCACAGCCCGACCTAATTAAGAGACTTATAAACCTATGCAAGAAACAGTCGGCAAAGTCGGAAGTAGTTGGTGGATTTGGTCTTGGGTCAAAAGTTGACCAAGCTGTGAACTCTGTCTTTGCTGCCATGATGTACCACTGCCCTGATCTTCACAGTGCACTGAGAACCTATGGTAAACTATACTTTTTGGGGAAGAAAGCCTATAAAAATTAATTCAAAAGAAATGTGTACTTAATTTTGATTTCCTATGTTGCATTATAAAAGAAATCTGTGGAAATGTTTAAATACCACCAAGTTTTCAAGGCTTTCTCCAGCCTATTAATGGTAACTGGCCACCTAAATTAATAAGTACAAATTGGGACCAGTACTTGATGAAGAAGGGGAATTCAACAGTTTAAACTGCTCCTTTTCACACTGCAATACAATGGGTCTTTCTTTTTCTTTTGGGCCTCCTTATCTCGAGAGACAATGGATACGCGCCTGGAGGTGGTCAGTGGTTTGTGAAGCAGCGCCTGGAGTGGCTATAAAGGCCAATTCTGGAGTGACAGGCTCTTCCACAGGTGCTGCAGAGAAATTTGTTTGTCGGGGCTGTTACACAGTTGGCTCTCCCCTTGCGCCTCTGTCTTTTTTCCTGCCAACTACTAAGTCTCTTCGACTCGCCACAATTTAGCCCTGTCTTTATGGATGCCCGCCAGCTCTGGCGAATGTAATGGGTATGTCACACTATTGTCCTGTGTCAACAAACTGCAAGAAGTGCCTCGGAATCCACTTATAGTTCTTGTCCTGCCAAAACTGACACACAGTCCCACCTCACTGCCCAGTAACAAATCTAGCAATGCCTCCTTCCTCATTGGATCGAAAACATACTGCTTTAGGAAATGCACCTCAGAAAGATTTCCCCCTCTCTGCACTTTTCACTATTATTATCCCAGTCTATATTAGGATAATTAAAGTCCCCCATTATGACTATCTATAGTTTTATCACTTCTCTGTAATTTCCCTACAAATTTATTCCTCTATATTTTTCTCACTATTTGGTGGCCTATAGAATGCACCCAGTAGTGTAATGGTACCTATATTGTTTCTTAGTTCTAACCAGATAGATTCTGTCCTTGACCCTTTAGGACATCCTCTCTTTCCAGGACTGCAGTGTTCTCCTTAATCAAAACTGCCACCCTTCCTCCTTTCTTTCCTTTCTGATCTTTGCTGAACACCTTGTGTCTAAGTATATTTCGTACCCAGTCCTGATCTTTTTTTGAGCCAAGTCTTCGTTGTTGCTATGACATTATATTGCCACGTGGCTATCTACGGCTGCAGCTCGCCAGCCTTATTTGCCACACTCCGTGTGTTCACGTACATGCACAGCAACCCTAATTTGGGCCTTATTGCATTCCCTGTTACTCTAACCCTAATACCGTTACTATTTCTTACTGTCGTGCTATCTGTCTCCATCTTTCTGCGCCTGGTTTTTCTTCTCCTGTTACTTCCTGATTTCCATCCCCCTGCCAAGTTATTTTAAACCCTCCCCAATAGCATTAGCAAACCATCCTGGAAGGACATTGGTCCTGGCTCTGTTCAGGTGCAACCCATCCAGCAGCACAGGTCCCATCTGCCCCAGAACTGGTCCCAATGTCCCAGGAACCTAAAGGCCTGCCTCCTGCACCATCTCTCCAGCGAAGAGTTCATCTCTATCCTCCTATTTCTGTACTCGTTAGCGTGTGGCACCAGGAGTAATCCACAGATTACTACCTTTTGGGATCCTGCTTGCTAGTTTCTTTCGTAGCTCCCTAACATCTACCTGCAGGGCTTCATCCTTCTTTCTACCTACATTGTTGCTACTGATCTGGATCATGCTTACTGGTTGTTCACCGTCACCCTCCGAGTTGCTCAGTGACATACTTCACCTGCAAGCAGAGAGGCAACATACCAACTTGGATTCATGTCTGCAGCTGCAGATATGCCTGTCTGTTCCCCTAACTTTAGAATTCCCATCACGATTGCTTTCCCAATCTTCCTCTTGCCCCCCTGTACAGTTGAGCCAGCCTTGGTGCTGTGGATTTGGTTCTGACCGCACTTCCCAGAGGAACTGTCACTCTCTCCTGTATTCAGAACTGAATACCGGTTGGAGAGCGAGATGCACTCTGGGGTTTCTTGCACTACCTGCCTGGTGGTCCTTGACTGCCTGGCGCCACCCATTCCCCCTCTGCCTGCATACTGTTAGGCTGCGGAGTGACTGCATCCAGAAATGTGCTATCCACAAAACTCTAAAGTTTGTGGATGTACCATTCTGAACCCTGGAGCTCAAGCTGCTCCAGCTGATAACACTTCCTGCACATATGGTTGTCCAGGATACGAGAAGCATCATGGAGTTTCCACATGGAACAGACTGTGCACTCTGGAACTGGGATGCCCTGCCATATCTTTATTTATTAGACTGATAACTGACTTAACCAAAATACACTTATGACTTAAATAAATATGGATTTACCGGCTGCTCAGTACTCAGCTGCTTCCCTTGTGCTTGCGTTACTTTATTTTATAGGGAGTTAACTGAAATGTTTTATTTATTTGTAGTTTTATTAATTAGTTTAACTAGTTATGTTATAAATTTAATACAGTACTTTAGTTTTCTGGCCCTAGTTTAAGCCACCTCCCACATTTAGAGAAAAAGAGACCTTAATACTTTCCAGACATCACCTACCTGCTGTCCTGTGATGTCACTCCATGATTTTTTTGTTGATCTCGCAGTACTGTGTCTCTCACTGCCTGTGCTTTATTCCCACTGTGCTCTTGGGCCTCCCGCCCGCTTGCTTTCTCTCTCTCTCTCTCTCTTTCTCTCTCTCTCTCTCTCTCTCTCTCTCCTTTTACTCCTTTTATGTGGCACCTTATTGGGTGCCTTTTGGAAATCCAAATGCACTACATCCACTGACTCCCCTTTATCTACCCTGCTGGTTACACCCTCAAAAAAACTCTAATACGTTTGTCAAACACGATTTCCTTTTTGTAACACTGTAGTGACACTGTCTTATATTATGATTTTCTGAGTGCCCTGTTAATACCTCCCTTGTAATAGGTTCCAAGACTTTAATTGTATTAAGTGCTTTGGGACGTACAGAAGTTGCTGTTGTAGAGAGAAACAAGTTTACTGTTGATAATCAATTCCATTATTCTACATGAAATGGAAACGAGGCAAATCTGTGCAGACCGTCCTTGATCAGTTATTACTTTGTTCATACTTGGATTGTCAGAGAATGGAGTCCAGAGACCATTTTAATGACAAATAGGCTAAGATGCACAGAAAGATGTGAGGCTATGGAGAGAGAAAGAGAGGCAGAGGGATTAATTTGGATTACTTTCAACACAGACCCATTGGGCTGAATGGCTGCCCTCTGTGCTGTAATCCTTTTTGGCCCTAACATCCCAAGTAGCAGGTCTCTAAGGGTGAAATGGATCATAAAAACAAAGCTCACCCACTCCCATAGGGTAGAATATAGTTAACATTTTTTTTTAAGCTACCCAAATGCAGTTCTTTAGTCAAAAATAACTTGGGCATTTTAAATTGCTCCTCTTTTGTTTTGAAAAGAAGCAAAGGAGTGCCAGAAAATGATAATGGATTTGTTATTAATGGAGATGAAAGTTTATGCCTGTCTTGCTGTAGGTAGTGTGATTGATTTACATTGGCACAGGTTTCACTTAGCCCTCCATATGCTGTGAAAGATGCAATGCATTTCCACTGGAGGAAATCTCAAAAGCTATACTTTTATTTATAAATGTACAACTTGAAGCCAACCAACCGGTGTGCGATGTTCCTCCCTCTAAATGTCTCCAGTGACTTGCAGATAGTTTCTGTTTTCCATTTGTTTTAACTCTGCTGTATAGAGGGAAGTTGAATAAAAAATGTTAAGAACAATCTGGGGAAGGGGACTTATTTGCAGTTTTTGTTTTATTGCTGTTTTGTAGTTAGTTGCGATCTCTTGATTCTTGTACTCTTTCTGTTCATAATCACTGAACATGTGCTAGGAGGGCCCTGTTTTATAGAGCTGCTGTCTTTCTCCTCTCCTCCATTGACTGTCAAACTAAAAAATCAAAGATACTCCATAATTGACTGCTGTGCATGGAGTGACATCGCATCCCAGTTTTCATTCCCTCTTGGAAGGTCTCACGCCATTGTTTGCCAGCTAGCACTGGTGACACGGTAGAGCAGTCGGTCTCCTCCATGCCAATATCTACCTTTTGACAACATTGTTCTATTTGGACAAATTCTTTTGCTTGCAACTGTTTAGGCAAAGGCTGGCCAAATCCCACCAGTTTTGAAACTTTTTCTTTTGGAATGTAAGCATCGCTAGCAAGGCCGGCATTTATTGCCCATCCCTACAGTCCATTTAGTGTAGGTACAATGCTGTTCGGGAGGGATTTCCTGAATTTTGCCCCAGTTGATCAATGCATTCTTAATGAGGGCCCTATTAACCAGACATGTCGGTGAATTATCTAGCCATGTAATCCATCAGTGCCTGTGAGTTATGGGCAGCACCTTGTTTTACTGTAGATCCTGCTCATCCAGTCTAAAATATTACAGCTCAGCCCTGACCAGCCAAATTAGAATTCCAATTAGACTGGTCTAATAGCATTACAATTTAGATCATCAGAAGAGAGTTAACATAGAAATGTAAAACTGAGTACTGGGATCAGCTGTAACCATTGTGAGCTACAGGTGATACTGCTGGTGTGCCACAGTTGGAACATCCAATCCAGAAGCTTAAGTTGAATTATGGAGTTGAACAAAGTTGAACTACAGTACATCGCTGCAGGAGTTCCTCAGGGTAGTGTCCTAGGCCCAACCATCTTCAGCTGCTTCAACAATGACCTTCCTTCCAACGTTAGGTCAGAAGTGGGAATGTTTGCTGATGATTGTACAGTGTTCAGTACCATTCGCAACTGCTCAGATACCGAAGCAGTCCGTGCCTGCATGCAACAAGACCCAGACAACATGCAAACTTGGGCTGATCAGTCACAGCTAACATTTGTGCTACACAAGTGCCAGGCAATAGCCATCTTCAACAAGGGAGAATCTAACTGTCCTCCTTTGACATTCAACAGCATTATCATCGCTGAATCTCTGACCATCAACATCATAGAGTCATACAGCATAGAAACAGACCCTTCGGCCCACCGCGTCCATGCCGACCATCATGCCTATCTATACTAATCCCACCTGCCTGCATTAATTCCATATCCCTCTATGCCTTGCTCATTCAAGTACCTGTCCAGATGCCTCTTAAATGTTGCTACTCTTCCTGCCTCCACCACCACTAGGTGTCATTGCCTAGACACCACCTCAGGCAGCTCATTCCAGATACCCACTATTCTTTGTGTGAAACATTTACCCCTTTGATCCCTTTTAAACCTCCTCCCTCTCACCTTAAATTTATGCCCTCTAGTTTTAATCACCCCTACCATGGGGAACAGACTCTGGCTATCTACCCTATCTATGCCTCTCATAATTTTATATACCTCCATCATATCCCCTCTCCAACCTCCTTAGCTCCAGGGAAAACAGACCCAGCCTATCCAATCTCTCTTTATAACTCAAGCCCTCCAAACCAGGCAACAACCTTGTGAATCTTTTCTGCACCCTCTCTAGCTTAATCACATCTTTCCTGTAGTGCGGCGACCAGAACTGCACACACTACTCCAAATGCGGCCTAAACAATGTTATGTACAACTGCAACATGACGTCCCAACTCTTGTACTCAATGCCTTGGCCGATGAAGGCAAGCATGCCATACGCCTTCTACACCACCCTGTCTACCTGTGTTGCTACTTTCTGGGAACTATGTACTTGCACCCCAAGGTCTCTCTGCTCAACAACACTCCCCATCCTGGGGGGTTACCATTGACAAGAAACTTAACTAGATCAGCCATATACATGCTGTGGCGACAAGAGCAGGTTAGAGGCTGGGAATTTTGCAGCGAGTAACCATCTCCTGACTCCCCAAAGCCTAGCACAAGCCAGGAGTGTGATGGAATTCTCTCCTTTTGCCTGGATGAGTGCAGCCTCAAAAAACTCAAGAAGCTCAAGACCATCCAGGGCAAAGCAGCCCATTTGATCGACACGCCATCCACCACCCTTCTATTTCACATTCAGTCCCTCTACTGCCAATGCACAGTGGCAGCAGTATGTTCCATCTACAAGATGAACTGCAGCAACTCGCTCCTTTGACAGCACCTTCCGGACCCCCGAACTCTACCACCTAGCAGGACAAGGAGAGTAGACACATGGGAGCACCAGCACCTGCAAGTTCCCCTCCAAGTCATCATCCTGACTCAGAACTACATCACTGCTGCTTCACTGTTGGGTCAAAAACCTAGAACCTCCTCCCTTACAGCACTGTGGGAGTACCTACACCAGGTGGACTGCAACACTTCAAGGCAGCAGCTCACCACCACCTTCTCAAGGCAATTAGAGATGGGCAACAAGTGCTGGCCTTGCCAGTGACGCTCACATCCTAAGAACGAATAAAAAATGTTCTTGAGGGATAAATTGAACAGCTGCTTGTAATGGGCAGAGCACTTATACAGAAAGCAACCTGTTATAAGTAATGGGCATTCAATCTTAGATTTGCATTAATCTATTGTGCTTCTCTGTGTTTCTGTAGTTACAAGCGGAGGCACCTCAGGTTTCACTGAAGAGATGGCAGAAGTGTACACATTGGCCGAAGGAATGAAGACTTGGATGGTATGTTTCCAAAAAGATGGCATTTTCATTCCTATTAATTCATTTCTCTGTTGTCTTTGAAGAAGATCCCGGGGCTAGATGACGGTAAAGTAGATATACTTAAATTTTCAAAAGGCCTTCGATAAGGTCATAGAGTCGTACAGCACACAAACAGCCCCTTCGGCCCACCGTGTCCTTGCCGACCATCAAGCACCTATCTATTCTGATCCCATTTTCCACCACTTGGCCCGTAGCCTTGTATGCTATGGTGTTTCAAGTGCTCATCTAAATACTTCTTAAATGTTGTGAGGGTTTCTGGCGCTACTGCCCCTTCAGGCAGTGTGTTCCAGATTCCAACCAACCTCTGGGTGAAAAAATTTCCCTCATCCCGTGTAAACTTCTTGCCCCTTACCTTAAATCTATGCCCCCTGGTTATTGACACCTCCGCTAAGGGAAAAAAGTTCTTCCTATCTATGCCCCTCATAATTTTGTATACCTCAATCAGGTCCCCCCCTCTCAGCCTTCTCTGCTCTAAGGAAAACAACCCCAGCCTATCCAGTCTCTCTTCATAGCTGAAATGCTCCAGCACAGGCAGCATCCTGGTGAATCTCCTCTGCACCCTCTCCAGTGCAATCACATCCTTCCTATAGTGTGGCGACCAGAACTGTACACAGTACTCCAGTTGTGACCTAACTAGCGTTTTATACCGCTCCATCATAACCTCCCTGCTCTTATATTCTGTGCCTCGGCTAATAAAGGCAAGTATCCCATATGCCTTCCTAGCCACCTTATCTACCTGTGCTGCTGCTTTCAGTGATCTATGGACAAGTATACCAAGTTCCCCCGGACACTCTGTACTTCCTAGGGTCCTACCATCTATTGTATATTTCCGTGCCTTGTTAGTCCTCCCAAAATGCATCACCTCACACTTATCAGGATTAAATTCCATTTGCCACTGCTCTGCCCACCTTACCAGCCCATCTATGTCGTCCCGTAATCTAAGGCTTTCCTCCTCACTGTTTACGACACCACCAATCTTCGTGTCATCTGCAAACTTACCATATTCACAACTAAATCATTAATGTACACTACAAACAGCAAGGGTCCCAGCACCGATCCCTGCGGTACACCACTGGTCACAGGCTTCCACTCGCAGAAACAACCCTCGACCATCACCCTCTGCCTCCTGCCATTAAACCAATTTTGCATCCAATTTGCCAAATTGCCTTCGATCCCATGGGCTCTTACCTTCTTAACAATCTCCCATGTGGGACCTTATCTAAAGCCTTACTGAAGTCCATGTGGACTACATCAACTGCTTTACCCTCATCTACACATCTAATCATCGCCTCGAAAAATTCAATCAAGTTTCTTAGACACGATCCCCCCCCTGACTATCCCTGATTAATCCCTGCCTCTCCAAGTGGAGATTAATCCAGTCCCATGTACTGTATAGTAGACTTGTGACTTAAGGTCAGAACATGTGAACTCAGGTGATAAGTAGCAGGATGAACAGCAAGCTGTCTATAAAGCAAAACAGAGTAGGGGTTGAAGGTAGATACTCAGCCTGGTGAAAGGTGGGAAGTGGTGGTCCACAGGGATCGGCGATGTGAATCAGACAAGTATCAGATCACTCCAAATTGGGGGTATAGTTAATACCAAGGAAGACAGTGATGAAATATCAAACAGTAACAAACTTGAGAAGGGTAGATGGTAAATTAATTTCAATAAAGCTAAATATGAGGTGCATTTTTGTTGGAGGAATAAGGTGGCCACATACTGCTTGGAAAATTAGAGTCTGAATGCAATAGTGAACTAAGCATACACATTTACAAATCATTAAAAATAGCAACACAAGTTCACAAGGTCATAGTGAATACAAAGTACTGGAAATGAAAAGCAGGAATGCTATGTTAAACTTGTACTGAATCTTGGTTAGACCACGCTTAAAATATTGATCTCCATATTACAGAAAGGATATAGAGGCACTGGCGAAGGTGCAAAATGATTTACAAGATGCTACCAGAACTGAAGGTTATAACTATCAGGAAAGACTGAACAAACTGGGACTGGGCTGAGGGGTGACCTGATAGAGATCTTGAAAATTAGGACGGGATTCACATAGTGAAAAAGTTTCCACTTTTGGGAGCATCCAGAACTAGGGACCATAAATACAGAATAGCCACTAATAAATCCAATGAAGAATTTAGGCTAAACTTTATACAGGGAGTGATTAGAATCTGGAATTCTCCATCAGAAGAAATAGTTGAGGCGAATACTATCGATGCCTTTAAGGGGAAGCTAGATAACTGCTTGAGGGAGAAATTAATGGGCGGATATATGGATAAGGAGAGATAATGTAGAGTGAGAAGAGGCTCATGGGGAGCATAAAGGCTGGCATAGAGCAGTTGGGCTGAATGGTCATTTTCTGTGCTGTAAATTCCATGTAATTCTATATCTGTGCTGAAGTTAGAGAAATAATAGAATTCTAGAATGATTGGACTGATTTTGGCCATTGACATGAGAACAGTCCTTAAAAGGGCGTTTCTCTCCTTGTTTGGGTTTTTATAGGTCATTTTCTTTTTGCAATGTGAATCTGAAATTTAGGGTGAGGGGTGGGATAGAGTAAAACATGGACTTGTCCAGCACTTTGCTGTTCTGCTTCTCAGACCCATACCTGTGAAGGGAGATTATAATTTCTACACTGTAGGGTCAGCTATCGGGGATTTTCTGTTAAATAATGAATTTCCTTTGGTATTTCTCACGGGTAGTGGAAGAAAATGTGATATCTTTTGATATGAATTTGTTGTAACAGATGGAGTGGAGCTGTGCTGTCTCCTTTTGGAGAAGCAAGAAACACGGTTCTTGTCATGGATTGAGAAGTAACATTGCCATCCTGTGGAGGAATGAAATATAGCAGACAGTTAGTTATCTTACCTAGTTAAGTTGGCTTGTCAAGCAAAAAAACTGTACTATACATTTTGGTTACTTGTAACGGAGGCTTTACTGAACAGATCTTGAAATCCATTGTTGTATTAGTTACAGTTATTCACTTTGTGTTTGAAAAAAATATGATCAAGTACGGAGTGTAAAGAGTTCACTTGTGTACTCCATTATATTTTAATGGTCAACTCAACAGTGGTGATGCTGTTGAAGGTCAACTCCACGTGGTTGCACTGCAGTTGTTGGCGATGGTCATTGCCTGACATGTGTAGCATAAATGGTACCTATCACTTAGTTGTCTCGGTCCCACTGTAGGTTGGCAGGGGTTGCTGCATTATTGGAAGAGTTGTGAATGGAATGGAATCATCAGCAAATAGCTCCACTTCTGATCTTTCAAGGCAGAAGAAAGGTCATTTGGTGAAAAAGCTGAGGAACACTTCCCTGAGGAAATCCTGCAGCAATGTCCTGGAGCTGAGGCAATAATGATTGATGCCCAGCAACCAAAACCACCTGCCTTTGTGGCAGGTTGATAGATGAACTCTCCCCTTGCACCCCCGCCCCACCGCTACATTGATGTCATTTTGTTCAGGATTCATTGTGTCATATCTGGCTGGCTGCTCCCTTGATGCTGAGGGCATTAATCTTGCATCTGCTCTGGCATTTGGCTCTTGTGTCCAGGAAACGAGGTCCGGAGCTGAGTGCTTCGAGTGGAACCCAGAGCTGTGCATTGGGGAGCGGGTTATTGGTGAATAGGTGTCGCAAAATGGCCATGTTGATGAATCAGCCATCACTTTGCAGATGAATGAGAGGAGGCTGTTAAGGTTAAAATGTTATTATTAAATAATTGACCAAGGCTATGGTAGGAAAGATGGGTAGATATGAACCTCCGGACATTTCGCTAAAACTGGGTTGTTTTTTGGCAATATTATTGTGTTTTGTCAACTTTATTTTTTTATCTGTTTCATGGGATGTGGGCATTACTAGCAATGCCAGCATTTGTTGCCCATTCTTAATTACCCTTGTGAAGGTGGTGATCTGACTTCTTGAACATGGCCAGAAGTGTTTGTTTTTCATGAAAGTACCTCAAAAAAGTAATTCCTGGGTAACCACACCAGCAACTTGCACTTATATATCACCCTTTAGGTAGCAAAATGTCCCAAGGCCCTTCACAGCAGCATTAGCAAACTACTGAACCATAGGAGATATTAGGACAGCTGACCACAAGCCAGCAGCAGTTATGATGGTAGCTTGGTCTATATTGGTTGAATGATCTTAAGTGGATTCACTTTTCTTTCTTTTGCCCACATCTCTCCTCAACAAGATGGAACGTAAACAGAAATATCTCATGATGATCAGTGATAAAGAGGTGCAAGACGGCAACAAGATGAACCCAGAAAATATCAGTGAGTAAATACATTCACATAATTCTATCCGTAGACTTTGGAACAAAAGGACTAATGTTGTCTTCCAAGGATCTATGTTGGGATCTCAACTATTCGCTGTATTTATTAGCGACTTAGATGATGGGATAGAAGGCCACATATCCAAATTTGCCCATGACACAAAGATAGACGGCATTGTAAGCAATTTAAATGGAAGCATAAAATTACAAGGGGATATTGATAAATTAGGTGAATGGACAAATGGATTTCAATGCAAGCAAATGTGAGGTTATTCACTTTGGACAAAAAATGGATAGAACAGGTACTTTCTAAATGGTGAAAAGCTAGAAACAGCAGGAGTTCTAAGAGAAGTCCAGGTGTATAGATCACTAAAATATCATGAGCAGATGCAAAGAAAAGGCTAATGAATGCTGGCCTTTATATCTAGAGAACTGGAATACAAGGCAGTGGAAGTCATGCTTCAGCTTTACAAAGCCTTAGATTGTTGTGAACAGACACCATACCTTAGGAAGAATATATTGGAAACAAAAACACAAAGTGCTGAAAATACTCAGCAGGTCTGACGACATCTATGGAGAGAGAAGCAAAGTTAACATTTCAGGTTTGTGACCTTTCATCAGAATTGGCAAAGTTTAGAAAAGAATTGCGCTTTAAGCAAGTGAAGGGGGGAGGGGGGGGGTGGTGGGGTATAGAACAAAGGGGAAGGTGTTTGGGGAAGAGGGAGATTAAATAACAAAGCTGTCCTGGGACAAAGGCAAAGAGTATGTTAATGCTTGTGGTGAAAGACAAAGCATTAGGCCAGAGAGAGTGTTAGTATTGGAATAATGAGCAGCTCTGACTACATGAAATGCAGGCACATGGTTAAAAAATAAAATATTGAAAAAAGGCCAGTCATGCTCTGAAATTATTGAAATCGATGTTCCATCCGCAAGGCTGTAGAGTGCCGAATCGAAAGATCAGGTGCTGCTCCTCGAGCTTGCGTTAATGTTCACTGGAACACTGGAGTAGGCCAAAGACAGAAATGTTGGCATGAGAGCAAGGGGGAGTGTTGAAATGGCAAACAACCGGAGGCTCGGGGGTCATGCTTTCAGACTGAGTGGAGGCCTGCTGAGTATTTCCAGCACTTTTTGTTTTTGTTTCAGATTTCCAGCATCAGCGGTATTTTGCTTTTATTTTAGTGAAGAATATATTGGCCTTGGAGAGAGTGCAGTGTAGACTCCAAAGATTAAGTTATGGGTAGAGATTACACAAACTCGGGCTATATTTCCTGGAATTTAGAAGGTTAAGGGATGTTTGATGAATTTTTTCAAGATATTACGGAGATCAGATAAGGTAGATAGAGAGAACCTATTTCTGCTATTTGGACAGTCTAGGACTTGGTCTAAAAATTAGAGTCAGAACTTTTAGGATTGCAGTTAGGAAACACTTCTACACACAAAGAGAGGTATAAGTTTGTAACTCTCTTACACAAAAGGCAACTGATGCTAGATCAGTTAAATTTAAAACTGAAGGTAGATTTTTGATACGCAAAGATATTGAAGAATATGGGGCGGAGTTAGTTGACAGATCAGCCATGATCTCATTGAATGGCAGAACAGGCTTGAGGGGCGAATTGGCCTCCTTCTGTTCCAATGTTCTCTCCACTGTTCTCAAAGAAAACTTTCTTCCACCTCCTGTGTGCCTGTTGCAAATTGACACTTTTTTTTTGGAGGTGTGTGGGGTGCAGTGTTATGACAGTGCTTCTATTTTTTTTTGAGGAAGAGAATTATGGATATGGTTTTATTTGGGAAAATAGAAAAGGATTCCATGGATGTATTTTTCACTGGGGTCATTTGAAAGGATTTATTGGGGTACATAAGGCCAATGCAGAGAAAGGGGCCCTGACCAAGAATATGACAGATCAGGCTGTCGCTCTGACTGCAGTTGTAGGGCCAAGTACAAAAACTGCTGTGATTGCAGGGGGCGTGAACAGGATATCTGAGAGTTATGGGGAATTCGTGTCAAAAGGAAAAGTAACTCCTTATCCCTCAAGTGAGGCAGGTAAACCTATAGTTATACTTAGGGATACAGGAGCCACCCAAACTCTTTTGCTGGGGAAAGGCATAACTTTTCCACCAGAGAATGCACTAAATGCCAAGGTTTCAGTGAATGGTATTGACATGGAGTATATACCTGTACCTTTGTGTACCTAGAGTCTGACCTAATGTCTGGAATGGTAACTCGGAGTTGTCCATAGTTTGCCTGTAGACGGAGTTGACCTGCCCCTGGGGAATGATTTGGCTGGAGCAAAGGTAGCAGCTTTTCCAGTAGTCACGGAAAGACCAAGTGATGTCAAAGAGACAGAACAGTTGCAGGAAAAGGTTCGAGGAATTTTTCCTTCATGTGTAGTGACCCGAGCAATGTCTAATCAAGTTCCATTGTCGGAGATAAAATTGGCACCACAGTCAGATAGCCGAATATCCGAAACTTTCTTTGGGGATTTGGATAGTCTGAAGGAAATATTCAGTAAGTCTTCTCTGATCAAGGCTCAGCAAGCTGATCCAGAGTTAAACAAAGTGGCACAATCTGCTTTAACAGAAACTGAGGCAGAAGGAGTTCCGGAAGGCTACTATATTAAAAATGGGATTGTGATGAGGAAGTGGAGACCTCCTCACGGACCTGCGGACAAAGCAAGGATGGTAGGTCACCAGATAGTGATACTGCCTAGTATTGCCAGGAAATATTCAGGATAGACCATGAAATTCCTATAGTGGGACATGTGAGGATCCGGAGGACCCAATCACGTATAAGTCGACATTTTTACTGGCCAGGTTTTTCCACGGACTGGTGCAGTTTTGTAAAACTTGTCAGATTGTGGGAAAACCGCAAGCTGCCATAAAACCAGCACCTCTAATTCCCATACCAGTTTTTGGGGAACCATTTAGCAGGGTGTTGGTAGACTGTGTAGGATATTTACCAAAAACAAAAACAGGACACCAATATACACTCACTATCATGGATATGGCTACACAGTTCCCAGAGGCCATTCCCTTGAGAACAATTTCGGCTAAGGTAGTGGTAGAGAAGTTAACCCAGTTCTTCACTAGATATGAATTACCAATTGAGATTCAGTCAGATCAAGGTTCCAATTTTATGGCTAAAATATTTCAGGAAGTTATGGGTAATTTGGATATAACAGTTGATCTTCAGCTTACCACCCACAGACACAAGGGGCTTTAGAAAGGTACCATCAGACCCTCAAAACGATGATTAGGGCATACGGTCATGATTGGGATAAAGGGCTGGAATTTCATTTGTTTGCCACTAGGATTCACCTAATGAGTCTACAGGTTTTAATCCTTTTGAATTAGTTTATGGACATGAGATAAGAGGTCCTCTAAAACTAATCAAAGAAAAGCTTTTAGAACAGAGGGACGAATCTTCTGTGTTAGATTATATATCCACGTTCCGGGAACGGCTCACGAGAGCCTGCAAAGTGGTTCAGGCTTTCAAAACAACCATGAAGAAATGGGCAGACAAGCATGCTAAGACCCAAACATTTCAACCAGGGGATGAGGTGTTAGTATTATTGCCTTTACAGGGTGAACTACTGAAAGCATGGCGCTATCATAACACTGCCAGGGAAGGAGTTTGGACACTGCACCCCACTCACCTCCAAAAAAAAAAATTGTAGATTTGCAACAGGCACACAGAAGGTGGAAGAAAGGTTTCTTGAGAGAACATTGGAACAAAAGGAGGCCAATATGCCCCTCAAACCTGTTCTGCCATTCAGTGAGATCAAGGCTGATCTGTCACCTAACTCCAAATAAAGTGGTCAAAAGGATTGGTAAAGTAAATTGTTTGACTGACACCCGAGATCGCCGGAAAAAGAATCGGCTGTGTCATATCAATATGTTGAAGCAATATCATCACCGGGAGGAGGATAAGCAAGCACAGATATGTCAGGTAGTAGGGACAGGGAAGGATGAAAGGGATAGTGAGGATCAGGCAGAAGGAGGCCTAGACAATTCTCAAATTGAACCTCCTACTATCCGGTTAGATAATACTGAATTGTTAGTGAGATTAGACACTATGTTTTCATATTTAGATGCAGAGCAACGAGGAGACCTAACAAGGTTACCCACGGCATTTAAGAGACTGTAGGGATAAACCAGAATGTACAACCTTAGGCACACATAATGTGGATATAGGGGAATCCTTTCCTATAAAACAGCATCCTTATTGCTTAAGTCCAGAGAAACAGGCCCAGGTAAAAGCAGAAATCCAATGCATGCTGGAAAACCACCTAATTGAACCAGTCAAAGCAGCTGGAGTTTCCCAGTAGTATTAGTGCCTAAACCTGACGGTTCAACTAGATTCTGCATAGACTACAGAAAGGTTAATGTAACAAAGGCAGACTCCTACCCAATTCCTCACTTGGAAGACTGTATTGACAGTGGGCAGTGAAAATAGATTTGTTAAAGGGATACTGGCAGGATCTTTTAACGCCCCAAGCTAAAGAAATATTGGTCTTTGTCGCACCAAGACGGTTTTTTCCAATGCCGAGTGATGCCATTTGGGTTAAAGAATGCCCCAGCCACTTTTTAAAGACTAATGAATCAAATGGTAGCCAGTGTTCCTAACTCTCTGGTTTATTTTGATGATGTGCTGTTTATACAGTGATACTTGGAAGAACCACTTGGAACAACAAGAAGATCTATTTGGAAAATTACAATTGGCTGATTTTGTGATGAATCTTGCCAAAAGTGTATTTTCAAAAGCCAAAGTAATCTACCTCAGGCATATAGTAGGGCAATGACAAGTGTTGACAAGAACAGCAAAAGTACAACCATTGCTGGAGTTCCCTACCCCAAAACTAAGTGAGAAATCATGAGGTTTTTGGGGATATATGGTTTCTACTGCAAGTTTGCACCAAATTTTAGTGCTACAGCTGCTGCACTGACAGATTAACTAAAAAAGAAAACCAAGGTAGTGTGGTCAGGGGAGGGCCAAGCATTTTTTGAGAGGCTGAAAGTCATTTTGATTAATGAACTAGGGTTGCCTGCTCTAAGCCCTTCAAGGAACCAATTGATGCTAGTGACCTGGGGGTCATTGCAGGCCTGTTACAAGATGATGAATCAGGGATAGAAAGGCCAGTGGGATATTTTTCCAGAAAGCTAAATAGACGCCAAAAAAGATATTCGACAGTGGGAAAAAAAAAACCCTCGGCTTATTACTAGCTCTTAAGCATTTTGAGGTCTATGTCCACTATGACTGCAAAGAGACACTGGTATATATTGATCATAACCTAGCCTTTGTGGAAAAATTCGAAAACCAGAATGCCAGATTATTCTGATGGAGTTTACTAATGCAACTTTATCACTTTATTTTTTCCCACTATGTGGATAATCTTTATATAATTACGGACACTTTGTCTAGGATTAACTTTTCTTTAAGTTATCTGAATGCAAAGATAGTGCAAAGCAGCACTGGTATTTGGGAGTAGGTATTTGAATGATTGGTACAAAGGTTTTAAAATATATTTTACAATCTATAGAGGAAGTACTGTATTTGTCTAAAATGTGTGTTTTTATTCTACTTATTGCTGTAATTTCATAGATATAATTAACCATTTTTATTTCTTTGCAGATGAAAGCTGGATTGAAAAGAGCCTTTTGCTACTAAAATTTTCACCATTCCCAACAAAAAAAAGCCTTGGCTCTTTTTCTGATGTTAAGAGGACAGATACTTTGCAAGAACAGAATGAAGTTTTGGCCAAGGCCAATGACCCCCTGGTACAGCACGTAACTGCTGAGTCCACAGTATTGCAGAACACATCGATAGAAAAGCCCCAGCAAACAGTTCAGGCTGCCACAGCTCCAAGGGATGACCTCGATACTGCTGGTCCACCGCAGTGTGAGAGCCCAGCTTCTTCAGTGAGCACAACACCCAGTGAGAACCTTGTATCTCCTTATGTTGAGCTGCCTTCCCCTTTCAGCTTCAAACCCAAGCCTACATTTGGTAAAGGCCGACTTAGGTTACTGTCACTCAGGTCTATGGAAGAGTTTAAAATGGTCCCAATCCAAGACAAATATCCAATTTTGAAGAACATTTTAGACTTCATGAAGGATTCCAACATTTCTTCTGAAGGGTAAGCTGGTTAGGTCTTAATATGTCAAACCAAATACAATTTGCATGAGTATTTGCATTTCAAGGAGAATGCGAGTAGGTAATTTAGTGGTTAAGAGTGGGAAAAATGGAAGGAAATATAAATTGAAACTAATTTTTGTTTCAATTAACATTTAATTTACCATTTATTATAATCTGCTGTAAAATTGCACTGTGTCCTTTCAGAAGCAGTCAGTACATGGGGTATAGGGGGAGAAGTACGATGGAAGAAATGAGATATTTAGCAATTTCATGGCAGCTTTGGTCATGAGGTTGAACTGCTGCTGGGAGCTGCCTTGGATTTGATATGACTGCGCCCACTTTTAAGTGTAAGCCAGGTACTGAGGGTAGGAAATTGTGCTCAAGACTCAATACAAACTGTCTACTGAGTTGCAAGGTTATTTTGGCCACAAACTTAATGATGTTGGCCAATAAAAACTAAACTCATGAGCTGTTCAGTGTGATAAATGAAGCCGGCTTACTGTTCTGAATGAGTTGGAACTGGACTGTGAAGTTTGTTGATTATGAAGAACCTTAGAGTCATACAGCACAGAGGCAGGCCATTTAACCCATGGTGCCTGTGCTGGCTCTTTGAAAGAGCTATCCAATTAGAGGAGCGATTGAACCTTGAAGCGCCAGCTATGAATTTGAGTCATATTGGCTATTAGTGTGACAAAATTCAAGGTCTAGGTAGGAGGCCAAGTTATATTAAAGTCAGGTCACATCTGGTCGACTTGCAGATGCTGATTTATGTGGCTGGCAATACGCTGTATTGGTCACTGTTGGGCTTTAAGACACCAGCACCTCTTTGAGAAGTTTTCTTTTGTTTTTTTTTACACTAGGCTTGTAAGGTCCCATTGGAGTGTTACAGATATGGGCAGTACCATGGTGTAGTGTAATCTGATTCATGTTTGCGCTCCACTGCGTCTCTGAAGTGCAACCTCGACTGTGGGGATGTGCCAAGCAAGGCCAACTACTTGCTTACGGGCAGTAAGAGAGGAGTGCAATTTGAGGGGGTCACGAGCTACTCTTGCCCCACATCCAGCGGCTAATGGCAGAGGCCTCAGAGCAGGTAGTCCACTTAGTGCTGGTGCATTGATTTGTGGCATTTGTAAATAAGAATTGTGATGTACACCATATTAATGTTGTAGCTCAATCTGTCAGAGGAATGTGGTTTTCCAATATGTTCTCCCATGTCTAACTAAGCCTTATTTTTACAAAAGAGCTTGAAGTTCAATTTTGGCAAATTACTATATATTTCTGTGCAGCCACTTTTCACATTAAGATCACAATGCATCAAGTAATCTGTTTTGGTGCTAATTGATCTTTCCGATGAGTAGGCTATGAAAGATTGTGCCGAGTGGGAGTAGCGACGCACCTTGTACTGACAAAAGGTTACTTGTGTTTTAAAACAACAATCCTTTGCAGTGTTTTACAGGTTCTGTCCATGCGGAAGGCCCAGGCCAAGAGTATCATTGATGTTCTGCATGCAGTGAGTGAATGCCTGCAGTCACTGGGACAACCTCATCTCTTCCAGTTCTCCTGCATTCTCTTTTTGCAGGAAATATTAGCCTGTCAGAAGGAATTGATCAGGTATGGGACAAGACTCGACCTTATGAACCTGAGTAATGGTATCCCATGGTGACTAAGCGACTGAGTACCTGACCTCTATCCAACTGGGTGACATGCTATTTAGTAACAAGTTATTTGCATTGTTTATCTAGTTTTTCTCTGCTGTGCAGCTAATACAGGTTTTATGTGATTTACCTTGGGATTTTTATCAGAAACCCTAGTTAGTGGTAGGGATAGAGGATCTACACTTTAAGTTTTCCTGGCCTCTATGTTCAGTAAAGCAGCTTTTAAAGTGCTGTTAGGGGAGATGGAGAGAAACTATTTCCTCTGGTGGGGAGAGTCCAGAACAAGGGGGCACAACCTTAAAATTAGAACTGGACTGTTCAGGGGTGATGTTACAAAGCACTTCTTAAAACAAAGGATAGTGGAAATCTGGCGCACTCGCCCCAAAAAGCTATTGAGGCTGAGGGTTAATTGAAAATTTCAAAACTGATATTGATGAGAGTTTTGTTAGGTAAGGGTATTAAGGGATGTGGCGCCAAGGTTGGAAAATGGTATTAAACAGATCAGCTATGATCAAATTGAATGGCAGCACAGACTGAAGGGGCTTGAATGGCTTCCTCTTGATCTTATCCGATATTCCTATATTCTTACATTGTAACTGCTGGCAAAAAAAACGGAGCTATAAAGAAAATTTTAAGAGGATTATAAGTCTAGAGTCAGATTTTAAAAAGTTCTTCCTTGATGGCCCTGCTGAAGACTCTTTGAACCGTGGTTGATTTTCAGCATTGCATAGCCCTGGGACACCACTGTTTCTGGGTCCTTCGAGCCAGTGATCATCTCCATGCTGGCTTTGGTTGCTTTTCATTCCTGTGTATTTTCTAGGTTGTAGATTCCCCATTAACAAAACTGCACGGTGCCAACTCTACGTCTCCTGTGCTACTAAATGTACTGTTTGTAGATCACTGCACTACGTCAGGCATTGATGTGCCATATTTAAATTTAACTAGAAATTACTTGTATTATCTTCGTAAATAACATCCTCTGAGGAAGCTGAGGTGTTCTAGTTTACACAATTTGTTTTATGTTCAAATATAGGCTAACCAAGAAAAACACGTGTTACTCCCTTCATAGACTCTTGGCATGACACAGTTATGAGGTGCTGGTACCTTGCTTAAGTGGCTGCTTTTCATGTGGGAACCATGATAGTAAGTGTTGGCAGCCGAGTCAACTTTGGGAATATAACAGCCATGCCCAGTCCTGTCCTCGACTGGTGTATATGCTCAGATTTTCCAGGCAGCAGGGGTGGTTTAAGGTAGCCAGGAGCAGGAAACCTGGCTGATTTTTCTCCTGCCACCTCCTCCAAGCTTAGGATTACTGAGGCCAGTGGACGCTTGTTCAGTGCACCCCGTGCAATCAGCTAGCAGCACAGGCTGGAGATTGAACCTGCATCATCTTATTTCTTTAGCCTAATTACATGCTGCTTTCATTAACTGCAGTCAAAATAAATACGCTGAGCGTCTTATGTTGGAAGTGATCTTTTCTGTAGCATAAACGCTTGTGAAATCCATCGGTGAAGATGCCATTTTCTGATGAGTTCATTTTGTTTTGCTTCAGAATGTTCTCTGAAGTTTATAAAAAAAAAAAGAATATTACCAGTTTTTACAAGTGATGCATGCTCTGGTCTCTCATGCAATTGGAGAATCAGTTTGTGTGTGTATGGTGACATGGCAGTTGGCTGCTAATGAAGTCAGCCTTTTCCACAAGTTTATTACAAACATATGGTTAAAAACCTAAATAAAACTTTCCGTGCATCATTTCGCAGCCAACTGTGCATGGTAATACATCCCTCTTTCTCTTTTTCTACATTAAGCAGATAATGCTTATCCTTCGATGCAATGTTTTGCACTGTTTTCTTCTGAGGTATTTACTTAGGGGAGTTGGAAGGAATCAGTATATTGTTTTAAGTATAATGGAAATGATTGGGATGAGGAGAAGAACATGTATACCCCTTTTTGAAGATAGGTTAATTTTTTTTTGGATTAGAATATCTTAGTTATAAAATCATAAACTTTGTTCATATATGGAAATTCATTGGAGAATTGAGACTTTGAAGTCCTGTGAAATGATAACATTTGATATTGAATGAATTTCATTGTCAATTCCACATTTACATTTTTTGGAATTGTTTGCATTCAGAGTTCCTATTATTCAAAAAGAGAAGGAAGAGAAATGACTGGATCACAAAAAAAGGAACTTGGATTTTTTTTAATCCCTTAAAGTTGTACTCGGGATGTCTGAACATACAGTGAATTACTATCGATGTCTAGTCACAGTTGCTATGTAGGACATTTTGCTAACAGGAAGATCCCACAACAGCATTGAGAAGTATGACCAGCTAATCCATTTCTGGTGATGGTTGAGATAATGTTGGCCTGAACATTGGGAGACATCCCTACAAATGTTGACAAGTGATCATATCCATCTGAACAGACAGTGTGTTGGTTTAACATCTCACCAGCTGCACTGAAGATGTCAGCCTAGATTATATGTGGGAAACCCCAAATGGGGTTTGAACCTACAACCTTGTAACTTGGGAAAGTGTGCTTTGACACATTGGTGGTGAAACCTGAATTAACATATAATTGCAAAAGCTCGTCTTGTTAACTGTACCTATGAGTTGGCTTCCATCCTCAGTACAATCAGTTTAGTTATGCCTCCTAACCACTTCCTCAAAGTCATCACGTTCGCCAGTTATAGACAAATATTTTAAAAATCAACAGGAGTAGAAGTGTCCAATTTGAGATGATTGCTTTATCAATTGTATTTTGAAAATAAGTACAAATGATCAGTTGCCTTTTTTTAATGTACATCTTCTCTTTGGCTTTGCATCGTTGTCAGTGATTCACATCTACTGCTCATCTGTTGAATCTTCAGGTGGGAGTACAGCCCAATTTTAGCAAGGCAGTGCCAGTTGCAGTGAGAGGATCATAGGTCGTCATTCGCTGATGCAGGGGTTACTGCCGCATGCTCCTTCCTGCAACAGTGCTTTTCTGTGGCGGTCTGAAAATGTAGTTCTTCAGATATCTGTGCTCTAGTGTGGAGACTTCGGTACCATACTTCGATCATGTGCAGACAGTTCCCAGCTGTTTACGTCAGTCTGACGTGAAATGATATCTTGCTTGCTTAAGTCCATGTATCTTAGCTTTGACTACCCAGTGGACCTACTGGCACCATCAAGCTCTCCATACAGTGCAACGTTTGGTAGGTGACAGTCATCCATTCTAACAACGTGGCCTAGCTATCGTAGTCAATATTGCTTGAGCATTGCCATGACACTTTCTGAATTAGAAAGCTGCAGTACTTCTATGTTGGGGATTTTATGCTACCAGTGGATCCAAAGGATCTTTCTCAAGCAACCCGTATGCAATGAATTCAATCTGCATTCCTGCTTCTGATGTGTAGTCCAAGTTTCAGCACCATACAGCAGCCTACTTAATATGCAGGCATCATAGATTCTTTGTCAAGTGGGAGTTTGGGGTTTTTCCAGGCTCTTGCCTGAAGTTTTCCAAATATTGCAGCAGGAGTACCAATACAAGCTAATATCTTCTCATCAAGCTTCATTTCACTTGAGACTGTTGACCCCAAGTAGCAAAGTTTGTCTACATTGTTCAATTCAATCTTGTTTAGTTGTAATGCTGCTTCAGACTGACCACCTTGAGTCACTGTCACTGTCTTTTGTAGGCTGATCATAACCCTAAATTATGGGCGGCACAGTGGCGCAGTGGTTAGCACCGCAGCCTCACGGCTCCAGGGACCCGGGTTCGATTCCGGATACTGCCTGTGTGGAGTTTGCAAGTTCTCCCTGTGTCTGCGTGGGTTTTCTCCGGGTGCTCCGGTTTCCTCCCACAAGCCAAAAGACTTGCAGGTTGATAGGTAAATTGGCCATTATAAATTGTCACCAGTATAGGTAGGTGGTAGGGAAATATAGGGACAGGTGGGGATGTTTGTTGGGAATATGGGATTAGTGTAGGATTAGTATAAATGGGTGGTTGATGTTCGGCACAGACTCGGTGGGCCGAAGGGCCTGTTTCAGTGCTGTATCTCTAATCTAATCTAAATTCCTCTGTAGCAGTTGAGAAGGCACTTAAAAATTAGAGCAGGCCTTTAGACGATTTTGCCACAAAGGCTGCATCATCCGTAAACAGGAGTTCACATATCAGAACATGTCTCACTTTCGTCTTTGCTCTCAATCTGGGTAGGTTGAACCGTCTTCTGTCTGATCTGCGTGTAGTAATGCGCCTTCTCTAAAATCTTTATTCCGAAAAGCATACAAGAGGAGGCAGGAGAAGAAGATGCCAAATAGTGTTAGTGGAAGAGCACAACCCTGCTTTACTGCACTGAGTATTGGGAAAGAATCAGATGCCATTCCATTGGAGATGATTCTTCCTTTCATTTCACAGTGGAAAAATGTCATAATCTGGAGTAGATTTGGAGGACAACCAATTTTTTTGAAGAAGGGAAAATAGACCACTTCTGCTAACCAGATCGAAGGTCAGGTCTGCAAAAGCAACATGTAGTGGCTTCTGCTGTTCTCTGCACTTTTCTTGAAGTTGTCTCAATGTAAAGATCATATCTGTGGTTTAATGACCAGCTCTGACCCACGTTGACTTTCTGGATAGATGTCATTGGCAAGTTTTTGTAGGCAACTGAGCACTATCCAGGCAAAGATCTTTCCAACTTGTTATGGATAGGTGGGAAATGGTGTGGATGACTTCCACTTTTCACCTTTCAGCTCATCACAGATAGTTTTTTTACATGTGTTTTAGTCTCTCAATGTTTTAAGGGTCATATAAACAATCAAATGACAGGTTTTCTCTTTGGTTTAAAAAGAAAGATAACTATTTATTAAATGGTACCTGAAAATGTTCACAGCCTCACCCACTCTCAGACACAGACATGCACACACAAAAGAAAAGGAGGTTAGAGGGTAGCATGCATTTCAGTTCAATTGTTGTGAAATGAGTTCACTTTGAAACCTTTGTGGTTTCCAGGCGGAATTTTTAATAGCGTTACAGGCCTGATGTTCCGTGTCTTAGTTCACTGAAGTACTGTAGATTCCATTGTTTAAGACTCAGACAAAGACAGTGGAAAATCTTGTTAAAGTTTCTCAGATGGGGAGTTTTCAAGGTCACCTTTGGAGTCTCTGCCTCAGTGGTTTAGAGGTGTTACAGGAAGGGTCTAAGTCTTGGCTGGAAAGGATGTCTCCGCTTCATCACTGGCTGGCTGGCTTTCTCTCTCTCTGTGAAATTTCTTTTTTAAAGAAAACCCTGATCCGGCTGGGTTTCGATCAGGTGACCGTAGATGCTCTCCACTGGTGTGTCCATTCAGTGTCTTTGAAAGTAGGTCCATTATTGCACAAAGGGGTTGGAATGTGGTTTATCTTGATAAAATGGTGTTATTTTCCACCTATTATCTTGGCTTTGCATTGGGAGTTGCTCTGTCTGTAACGGTCTTTGTCAGCCTAATTCTTGAAGATAGGAGACATTTAGCATTGAATGGCCTGTTTAGCATTTTAATGCGTCTTCCAGATGTGATGATTTTAGTCTCCAACAGTCATGACGTATATTTGCAGTGCAAGAGGGGTCACCTGACCACTTACTCCATCTTGTCTGCAGCAAAATGTGTCCATTTTTTGTCATTTAATCCACCAGTACATTTTACAGTTCATAATTGCTCCAGTTCACTTCAGTTCATCACTTTTCCTTTTGTGAGCATGACAAACTACACAGTGAAATGCTGCAGTAGTTGTTGCAATCTGACTTGTCACCTTTGTTCTTGTACATTATGATTTGGGCATCTCTAATTTCCTAGGGATCTTTGTCCCACATGCTGCTGATATGCAAAATCAGTTCATGAAGCAGACTAATCCTAAAGCACCAGATGCTTTACCAGATGACTTTTTTTAGCACTGCTGTAACATCTTCCAAGGTGGGAGGCACATCTGGTTCATCTTTAACTGGTTGGTCAAAAAAGCACAGTGCTTTTTCACTTGGTGCATTTTCTCTTGTACAGATCCAGATGGTGATCAACCAATGGACCATAATTCTTTGGAAGTGACCCATTTCTCCTGTTGTGTATATATAATATATATGTCTATATAATGCATATGGTATCCACTTTTCTGTTCTCCCAGTAGATACTGCTAATGTTGCATTTAGCTTTTTGGGAGTGTGCAGAGTTATACTGCTTGATTGGAATGAACCTTAAGCTGAGAGACCCAGGCTGTGTACTCCAATATAAGTTGGAGTACACATAGGTTGATAGGTAAATTGGCCATTAGCAATTGCTCCGAGTATAGGTAGGTGGTAGGGAAATATAGGGACAGGTGGGGATGTGGTAGGAATATGGAATTAGTGTAGGATTAGTATAAATGGGTGGTTGATGGTCGGCACAGACTCAGTAGGCCGAAGGGCCTGTTTCAGTGCTGTATCTCTTAAAAAAAAAAACTCTGCTCGCTTGCTCCCAGCTTCCAACAAAATACTTGAGCTAGAGAGCAGAGGGCATGGGTATTTTCTGTAATTATAAAAGAATATTGTCCATCTGCTGCAATATTTTTAAAGTTTACAATTCGGCCTCCATCTCCAGTTGCAGTAAAAATCACGTTTGGTGCAAATTTGCATCGGTTGCAAAAAATCAAAACTTTGCTTTCTTCATCCTTCATCTTAAATACAAAACTTGTTTTCTTCAGCCCTGCATTTAAAAAAAGTCAGGGAGTTGTGGGGAATAAATGCTCTCACCTTACACCCTCTAATATCAAAAAACTCTGCTGTCCTTTATCTTGGTTTACACCAAGTCCTGTTCACCTGTCACCCCTGTGCTCACTGACCTACATTGGATCCTGGTTACGCACCTTGATTTCAAAAATCTCTTCCTTGTTTTCAAATCATTCCATAACCTCGCTGCTCCCTATAGCTGTATCTTGCCCCAGCCCTACAATCTATGCTGCTCCAATTCTGGCCTCTTATGCATCTCTGATTTTCATCGCTCTTCAACTGCCGAGGCTCTAAGCTCTGCAATTCCCTTGCTAAACCTCTCTGCCTCCCTCCCCTTTAAGATGTCCCTTAAAGCCTACCTCTTTGACCAAGTTTTTGGTCATCTGCCCTAATATCTCCCTGTGTGGCTCGTTGTCAAATTTTATTAACATTTCTGTGAAGTGCTTTGGATGTTTCACTAGATTAAAAGGCACTATGCAAAAGCATGTCCTTGTTCTACTTAATACAAAGCTGTGCTTGTGTGGTTGGACGAGTTCGTTTTATACTTATGTGAAAAATGCTTTATCTAGGTACACGTTTTGTGTATCCGCTTTATTAATGTCTGTCACTTTATATTATGACAGCGGAGAACTGTTTCTAATGCTGGCTTTGTGTCTGCAGCTATCATCAGCAGTTGGAGGGCTGTGGAAAGGAGCGATGGAATGAACTCCGACAGGCTTACTACAATCTTGTGCTGCTCCTGGTCAATGCTGTCCGTCAGTTTAACACTGAGAAAGATTGGTAGGTACATGTGGTTAAATTGAACAGACTCGATGCTGAAATTCAACAATAATTTTTGCATTTATTTATTTCCCCTATACTTTAGGGCAGGCCAATTTGCCCATGGGAGCAGAGGTTTCCATTTAAGAGCTTTGTATGGTTCATTTCTGCACAATACTTTTTCTTGAGCAGCTCTTAATTCTTTTACTTGCTATTGCTCTTCTGCGTTTTCTATGTTGGAATTGGTTGTTGATGCAGATGTTGTTTTTGGTGTCCTCACTCTTGCTTTCAGGTTTTTTCACATTTGCAGTTCTTTGGCCTCTGAGCCCCCAGATTTAGAATATGTACTGTATAAACATGGATGTTTAGTTCCAGGAATTTGATGTTTTGTAAACCTTTTGAGGGCTTGTTCACCCATCTTCCTTGCTTTCAATCCAGACACTGGTTCAACAGGTGAACAGGATCCAAGTGGGATGTCCGACAGATCTAAACAATATATACTTAACCATAGCTGCAAGACCTTCACATCTAAGAGACTGCGTTTAATACAATACTAACTCAGAGTACCACTATCAGACAGTCAAAATCTGAAAAATATTTCACCATATCCTCTACCACTAAATTCCTTCAGAATCTTTCAAAGAAAAATCTCCCTTACTAAGGCTTTAGGAGTACTCTATATACAGATCCTAGAACTTGTGGCTGCAACGATCATAGTCTCGTTTCAAGCTCTTGCATGGAATTTGCACGCAAAAGAACTATTCAGCCAAACTAGTCTCTGGCAGTATTGATGCTGCACATGGGCCTCCTCCTATTTCATCTAACCCTATTTGCAAATATTTCTATTCATTTCTCCTTCATGTGATTATCCAGCTTCCATTAAATGCATCTATGTTCGCTTCAACTACTCCATATGGTAGCAAGTTCCACATTCAAACATTCTGGATAAAGAGGCTGCTTCTGAGTTCCTTGTTAGATTTATTGGTACCTTATATTTACGGACACTAGTTTTGAACTTCCCCCACAAGTGAAAAGGGTCGATGTAGAGACATATCAAACCCCTTCATAATTCTATTAGATCACCCCTCAGCCCTCTCTTGTCTAGAGAAAAGAACCCCAGCCTGTTCAGTCGTTCCTGATAATTATAGCCTTTCAGTTCTTCCCTCTTGAATCTCGTGTTGAATATTCTTTATTAAATTTTCAGTTTCTAGACTTGTCTTGGAGAATATCACTAATATACTGTTGCGACCGAGGCGGGAGGAGTACACTGCTTTTTCTCATTCCACTTCTCCACAGGTCACAACATATATTTAAATGTTTACCCAGTCAGTGATACGGATAACCATAGACTCTTTTTTTTTTAAATTCCAGAATAAAATACACCAACCAGGTTTCTTTAATAAATAACAAAATTATCAGTTTATTATGAAACAAGATCTAACCAATATCGAAGCAAAGCATTAACACACAGATTGAAATATGAAAGTTCCCTTTTTCACACACACACACACACACACACCAGTTAACCAAAAAAGAGATTTTCTCCTTAGAGTTCTATTACAAAAAAAAAACCATAAAATACTTGCTAATTCTTGAAGAAAAAAAAGAGAAGATATGGAAAGATGTCCTGTTTTTTGGTTTGGTGAACCAAATATGTATAGACGGCTGTCATTGGGATCTTTCTCTGGAGCTATTTGGTCAGGCAGCGGCGAGGATTTATCCAGCAGGTTTTTCCAGCATCTCAGGAGAAATGTGGCAACGGGGTTTCAGGCAGGCCTTTCAGGAGGAATGCATTATCAATTTCTCTCTTTCTTAGACTTGCTTCCCAGAGCTTCTCAGAGATGGAAAAGATGGCAGGCTTTTCAAAGAGATGGAACAGGCTGAGCTGGGGTTTTACTTTCTCGGCTGGTTTTTTAAAACTCCAACTGACCAAAGTGAAACCAAAAATAATCTCGAGTCATTCCTCCTGACCCCTATAAATCTTGATCTGTCACTTCTCTGTAAACATCTTCTCCAAGTTTAAAAAAAAAATTGCTGGGTAATTGTCTGAAGACAGGTGACTTCCAGTAAGGGCTGTTTACAAATGAAGTCCAAAAGACCTTATGATGACATGATAACCTCTTTTTAAAAAAAAAACGAAGTCCAGCACCTATGGAATCCTTTTTCCAGTTTTAAAACACCTCAAAATTTAACAAAAAATGGAAGTACTTTAGTAACCATATTCTCTGACCACTCAGAACAGTGAACATTCCAAAGCCAGATGGACTAAATGGGATAATAAATTAAAAGTAAAATACTGCATATGTTAGAAATCTGAATTAAAAAATGCAGGAAATACTCAGCAGGTCTGGCAGCATCTGTGGAGAGAGAAGCAAAGCTAACGTTTCAGGTCTGTGACTTTTCATCAAAACTAAATGGGAGACAAGTCACCAGCAGGTTTAGCTTACTGAGGCTACTGATGCAGCTGAGAGTTTGCATTCCCAAGGACTTTGAGTGAAGAAGGGAAAAATCTAGTCACAGCTAGTTGTAATAGACTGTGTTCTGCAACAATCTGGGAGTTGCTCCAGTTCTTTTAGAATCAGATTTGAAATCATTGAATCTTTGGGCTGTGACCTAACATGCTGGGAAATTTGGAGAGAGGTTCTTTGCTGCTCTTTGTGACAATGTTTGCAGAATTTAGCATCTCTTGGCTTTCCATTCTGCAAGGAGGAATGCTATGTGATCCACCCCAGATTTTAGAAATTCTTTAGACTTAGATCTGTTGATGATTGAAGATTGTTACCTTGGTTGTTAGGTCTACCTGAGTTGAGCATCAGTTGAACAGTCAACTGTTCCTGTCGCCTAAACACACAGTCTTGTAGGGCAGTCCAATTCTTAATAGAATCAATGGCGCACCTGTTTTGACTGTTGCGAGGATCAATCCGTGCTAAATGGGACAGATCTGGCAACTCAAAACTGGGCATCCATGAGGCGCTGTGAGCCATCAGCAGCATCAGAATTGTATTCAACCACAATCTGGTCCGGCATACCCCCCACTCTGCTATTATCATCAAGCCGGCTTGGGGGGACGGGGGGTAGGGGGGGATGATCAACCCTGGTTCAATGAAGAATGCAAGAGCACCAGGCATACCTGGTGTCAACCTGGTGAAGCTACAACATAGGACTACATGCATTCCAACTGGCGGAAGCAGATGCAGCAGACAGAGTATAGCAATACCACAACCAAAGGAGCAGATCTAAGCTCTGTAGTCCTACCACATCCAGTCATAAATGGTGGTCGACAAACAGGAGGAGGGAGCTCCACAAATATCCCCATCCTCAATGATGGAGCCTAGCACATCAGTGCAGAAGACGAGGCTGAAGCCTTTGCAACCATCTTCAGCCATAAGTGCTGAGTAGATATTCCATCTCTGTCTCCTCCTGAGGTCCCCAAACATCACAGATGCCAGTCTTTAGCTAATTCGATTTACTCCATGTGATATCAAGAAATGTCTGAAGGCCCTGGATACTGAAAAGGCTAAAGGCCCTGACAACATTCCAGCAATAGTACTGAAGACTTGTGCTCCGGAACTGGCTGAGCCCCAAGCCAAGCTGTTCCAGTACAGCTACAACACTGGCATCTACCCGACAATGTAGAAAATTGCCCAGGTATGTCCTGTACACAAATCCAACTGGCCAGTTACCACCCTCTCAGTCTACTCCTGATCAGCAGAGTGATGGAACGGGTTGTTGACCGTGTTATCCAGTAGCACATACTCAGCAATAACGTGCTCAGTGACACTCTGTGGGTTCCACCAGGGCCACTCAGCTCTTGACCTCATTACAGCCTTGGCCCAAACATGGGCAAAAGAGCTGAACTCCAAAGGTGAGATGAGAGTGACTGCCCTTGACATCAGGCAGCATTTGACCGAGTCTGGCATCAAGGAACCCTAGCAAAACTGGAGACAGTGGGAATCGGGGAAAATTCTGCACTGGTTGGAGTCATACCTAGCATAAAAGAAGATGGTTGTGGTTGTTGGTCAGTCATCTCAGTAACAGGATATCACTGCAGGAGTTCCTCAGGGTAGTGGCCGAGGCCCAACCAACTTCAGCTGCTTCATCAATGAACTCCCCTACAATTTAAGGTCAGAGGTGGGGATGTTCGCTGATTGCACAATGTTCCCCATTTGAAACTCCTCAGACACTGAAGCAGACACTGAAGCAGGCACTGTCGTTGGGTCAAAATCCTGAAACTCCCTCCCTAACATCACAGTGGGTGTACCTACACCAGGTGGACTGTAGCGGTTCAAGAAAGCACCACCTTCTCAAGGGCAATTAGTGATGGGCAATAACTGCTGGCCTACACCCACATTCCATGTGACTCCCACATCCCATGAAAGAATGCAAAAAAATTTGGAGTGGAGTTGCCAGTGATGGTGTGGTCAACTATGTCAAAGGCTGCAGACAGGTCGAGGAGGGAAAGTTTACCTTTGTCATAGTCACGAAGGATGTCATTTGTGACTTTGATAAGAGCTCTTTCGATACTGTGGCATGGCCGAAGCCTGATTGGAGGGATTCAAACATAGAGTTCCAGGAAAGGTGAGAACATTCAAGCATTTTGGAGCAGAAAGAAAGCTTGGAGATGGGACAGTAGGTTGCAAGGGCGGTGGGGTCAAGGATTGTTTTTTTTTGAGGAGGGAGTGATGACGGTAGATTTCAAAGAGAGAGGGTTGATACCTGAAGAGAGAGAACCTTTTACCATTTCGGCTAACATGGGGACCAGGAGGGGAAGTTGGGTGTTCAGTTTAGTGAGAATAGGATCGAGGGAACAGAAGGTGGGTCTCAGACAAGGTGAGCTCAGAGTGGTTATGAGGGGAGATAGGAGAGAAACTAGATAAAGATGCGAGTTCAGGGCTACGGTAGGGAGGAACATTAGAGGAAGTTTTGCCAGTTGGGCTAGTGGAAGGGAGGGACCCGACAGAGGCAGCTGATAGGATGGTCCCGATCTTAGTGACAAAGAAGTCCATGAGCTCCTTGCACTTATTGTTGGAGGAGAGGTGGAGGGGACAGGGGAGAGGGGTTTAAGAAGACTAGAAAAGAAGCTGGGGGTTATCTTTGCATCCCAGGATGATTCTGTAGTGGTGAGCAGTTTTGGCAGACGAATGCAGGACCCGATTCCTGTTTTATGTGGTTCAGGCAGATCTGGCGGTGGATTGCTATACCAGTTGGCTGCCATATCCTTTCAAGTCTGTGTCCCTCAGACTTAAGGGAGTGGAGATGAAGGCCATATCAGGGGGAATATCCCAGAATTTAGTTTAGCTCAAAAGTGAACCGTCTCCCTTTTTGTACTTTTGGTTTGTTTTAGGTCTCTACTCCCAGCACTCTCCTGTGTTCAGACCTGTCTGCTGCATCTGCTCGATATGGGCTGGGAGCCACTGGACATGCCCTTCTTCAATGACATCAAGTTACCTGATCTCTTACTGGCAATGTCACAAGAAAATATCAGTATCCACGATAGTGCTATACAGTGAGTACAACCGCAGCACAGTGTTAACCAGCTGAAATATTTGTGATAAAAACAGTGCAGAGATTTCAGGTGCTACAAGCTGTTGTAAAACTGGAACTGTGCAAAGGTCATCTGGCTGTATATTTAAATTTAAATAAACCCCTGTAATTTGTTGATTCCCTGAATATCCACTTAATATATTAGTGTGAGGAAGAAGGACTTTGTGTAAGACTGATGTTTAAGCAACTTAAAAGGATTAAATTGTGAACTAGTTAAATTGTTTTTGAGCAGTTTTACCAACAGCAACTGATGCATATATTTCCGTGATAATTCCAAAAGGATATTCCACATCTTAGATTTTTTATGAATGAGACAGAATTCACCATCGTTGGTTTCTGTGTTATACCCTTGTTTCTCCTTCCACTAACCATTTTTCTGTTACAAGCAAGATTATCCAAACTCCCATCAACGGCTGCTACCTAATATTTGCACCTGATATACAGCACCTTTAATATAACAAAGCTTATATTATATATATCTCCTTGTTAAACAGGAGTTGGGGAAGTGACTGTGGATGTGGTTGATGTGGGTCTGAAGAGGCCTTTGAACGTGGGGAGTGATGTGGTCAGTGAGAAGGAGATTCCAGAATATGATGACAAATCTAACACTGATTTGGTGGAATTGGAGAAGAGAATTGAAGGCCAGAGTTAGAAGATCAGAGGTTGTGAGCTGGGAAATAAGGTTGCAGAAGATTCTGGAGGTGGGAACGAGAAAGGCCACTGGAGGTTCTATGGGAAAAGAGGAGAATTTTGATTTCAGTGCACTGAGGGGCTGGGCAGTCAGTCGAGGTTGGTGAGGATGAGGTGATGCGTGAGTAAGATTTGTTATAGGATGGGGAGATAGCTGAAGGCGATTTGATGCAGGATGGGGTGATAGGGAGTGAGATTTGGTGTCTAATTGGATGATAAGGAAGCGGGATTTTGTACAGGATAGGGTGAAGGATGTAAGAGCTTTGGTATAAAATGGGAAGAATTGTGAGATTTACTACAAACTGGGTTTTGGAGCTGCTGGAATTTGTGTAGGGTGGAGCTCAGGAAAGCAGACCAGGATCTGCACAGCCTTCTGAGGAGGGAGCTGTTTTTGGATCTCGAGATGAAGTTTCAAACTGTTAAAACTTTGGACTGTTTGTGAATGGAGTCTTGTATTTATTTAGCCAGTGGAGCGAAGAGGATGAGATTGCAGATTATGAATGCAACAAAGAGTGGATGGAGGAATGTCAAGATGGAATACAGCTTCGTGTCTGGTATGAGAGGATGTCTAGCGCAACAGCTGAGGAGAAGAGGAGGGTAAGCGGATGCTTTAAGCGGGATTAATTTAACCCTCTCACGAACTGACATTTGTTGTTGGCGTGCAACACTTTGCATTTAAGTGTTATAAACAAAAGCTCAGGTTTGTGAAAATTCTCTAACACCGGTTATATTTTTATTCACTAAGAGTTGGAATAGAATATACTGTTCAATGTACTTCCTGTGGGAGTGGAGGGGAAAAAAACGTGCTTTTTCCCCAGGAGTACTTGGATACATTTTATTTGTTTCACAAATTTTTTTAAATTTCTGTGCAGGTGATAGTCCTGTAAATGTGATTTTTTTTTTTGCTGTTATTCTGCAAGAGAGATAAATAACCAGAGAAGTGTATTTTCCTTCTACTGACCACTAACTCAATAGTGACTTCCACTGTTTTTGAAGGAACAGTGCCTGATGTTTTAAAGACTGGAACTTGTAACGAAGGATTTGTTTGTGTTTTGTGACAGATGCACATGTTTGTTGCACGTTACTGTGACCTGTTGAATGTGGAAATATCCTGTGATGGGTGTCATAAAATAGCCCCCTGGCATCGCTACCGCTGTCTTCAGTGTCCGGACATGGATCTTTGCAAAACGTGCTTTCTTGGTAAGAATTTGGTTCTGATGTGAAGTATAAATGACTCAAATTTTGTAGGCTGTCGTTCACGGTCTTGGACAGATGAAGTTGAGCCAAAACACAGTGTGGTTTGCTTTATTTGCTGTGGGTACAGGGATTTAACAGCCGTGGAAATAATTTTTAAAGAGGACGCAATCTATTATAAAACACTCTTGGATGCAGAGGAGCAGTTAACGCAGAGGATACCACACTGAACTGAAGCAGTGGAGTTGGAGGCAGTTGTGCTCTGCCTGTATTGCTCTTTGATCAGGCTGCATCTTGAGTACTTTAATCAGTTCTGGTCACCAGTCCGTGGAAGGAAATGTCCATGCTGTGGACGTGTTTCAGAGGAGTACCACAGGGCCTGCTCCTTCATGTCTGAGGGGCTGAGTTATGAGGAAAAGAACACCAGAACATGAGAGTAAGATGTTCAGACTCATGAGCCTGCTCCCTCTTTAATCAGATCATGACTGATCTGTATCTTAAGATCATCAAGGGACATGGATCAAAGGCAGGAAAATAGTGTCCTTACCCAACAAAAATACATCAGTCTCAGTCTTCAAAGCTCCAAATGACCCCACCAGGCTCCACAGCCTTTTGTTTTGGGCCAGGGGTGGTGGGGGGAATGTTCCAGATTTCCACTACCTTTTATGTAAAAAAAAAATGCTTGCTGATATCCCTCATGAGCAGCCAAACATTAAATTTTAAGGTTATGCCTCCTTAATCTGGATTACACCACCAGAGGAAATAGTTTCTCAGTATTTACCTGATCGAATCTTCTTAACATTTTAAATGCCTTGATTAGATAAACCCTCAATCTTCTAAACTCAAGAGAATCAGACTGATCGAATGATGCAGCACAGAAGACCATTTGGTCCATCTTGCCTGTGCTGGCTCTTTGAAAGAGCTATCTAATTGGTCCCAGTCTCCTCCTCTTTCCGTATAGCCCAACAAATTTTTCCCTTTTATGTATTTATCCAATTATCTTTTGGAAGTTATTATTGAATCTGCTTCCTCCACCCTTTCAAGCAGCACATTTCAGTTCATCGTAACTGGCTGTAGAAAATGTTCATGTTGCCTCTGGTTCTTTTGCCATTTATCTTCTGTGTTCTCTGGTTACTTGCCCTTCTGCCACAGGAAAGTGTCTCCTTATTTACTGTTATCAAAATCCTTAATTATTTTGAACACTTTTGCCAAATCTCCCTTTAGCCTTATCTATAAGGAGAACAGCCCCAGTTTCTCTCGTCTCTCCTCAAACCTGAAGTCTTTCATTCTTGGCTCCATTCTCGTCAATTTCCTTTGCAACCCCTCGAAGGCATTGACATCCTTCCTTAAGTGTTGTGCTCAGAATTAGCCACAATACTTCTAACCAATGATTTATAAAGGTTCAACATAACTTCCTTGCTTTTGTATTCTATGCCTCTATTATTAAAGCCAAGTATCCCAATGCTGTTTTCCCAGCTTGCCCTGCCATCTCCAAAGATTTATATAGGTCCACCCCAAAATCTCTCCATTCCTGCACCCCTTTAACATTATACCATTTAGCTTATATTGCCTTTCCTTAATCTTCCCACAAAAATGAACCAAATCTCACTTCTCTACATTAAATTTTATAGATCACCTGTCTGCCCCTTTCACCAGTCTATGATCTCCTGAAGTCTGTTACAACCCTCCCTGCTGTTTGCTACATTTCAGAGTTTAGTGTCAACTGCAGACATTGGAGTTATGCCCTGAATACTCAAGTCCGGGTTGTTAACATATATATCCAACAAAGCAGTGGTCTCAACACCGACCTGAAGGGAGCACCACTGCACGCGTAAATAAAGGCAATTATAAGAATATGAAGTGTGGGTCAAAGTGAACTGGAAAATTAGGTTAAAAGATAGGACAGTTGAGAAGCAGTGGAAGACATTTAAGGAGGTTTTCATAACTCTCAGCAAAAATGTATTCCAGTGAGAAAGAAAGACTCTAGGAGAAGGATGCACCATTCGTGGCTAATGAAGGAAGTTAAAGATAGTATCAAATTGAAAGAAAAAGTGCACAATTCTGTGAAGATTTGTGGTAGATCAGAGCATTGGACACATTTTCAAAACCAGCAAAGAATGACTAAAAAAATAACAAGGGAGATATTAGAGTATGAGAGAAAGCCAGCTAGAAATATAAGAACAGATGGTAAGAGTTTCTACAAGTATTTAAAACGGAAAGGAGTAACTAAAGTAAGCATTGGTCCATTAGAGGGTGAGACTGGGGAATTAATGGGAAACAAGGAAATGGTGGAAGACACAAATAACATTCCAGAAATGCTTATAAATCATGAGCTGAAAGGCAGGGAGAAACTCAATTAATTACAATCACCAGGGAAAAGGTACTGGGAAAACTATTACAGCTAAGGTTTACAAGTCTCCAGGACCTGATGGCCTGCTTCCTAGGGTCTTAAAAGGAGTGGTGCTGAGATAGTAGATGCATTAGTTGTGATCTTCCAAAATTCCCTAGATTCTGGTAAGGCCTCAGCGGATTGGGAAATAGCTAAGGTAACATCTCTATTCAAGAAAGGAGGGAGACAGAAAGCAGGGAACTATAGGCCAGTTAGCCTAACATCTGTCAGGGAAAATGCTGGAATCCATTATGAAGGAGGTTATAGCAGGACATTTAGAAAACCATGATTATTGACCACGCAGCTGCCAGCTGACTTCATCAGATTGGCTCCTACTCTCTCTGTGCATGCGCTGTGTTCTGCATTGCCAGGACTGGTTGGCGCATGTGCAGATGACGTTCCCGCGTAACATGGGCAGAGAGCGGGGGTGGGGGAAGCAGGGAGAAGGGCGGCTGAAGACCTCGGTGGTGGCGGGTGCGCTCTCATTCCCCCCCCCCCGCTTGCTTGCTCCTTCCCCCAGCCTGCTTGTTGGCCCCCTCCCCCCCCCCGAGCCCACTCGCTCGCGCTCTCCCTCCGGCCATTGTGTGCTGCCATGTGTTTAGGTTGCCTTTGTGTGATTATTTGAGCAGCGCCATCTTTAGTCCTGGCAGCTGCCTGACATTGCAGACTGTGACATTTTAGTGGCACAGGCTGCATTTGCACATGTGCCACTGTAGCGCCACCTAGTGGTAGATTTGTCAGCAATGCAGCCTTTAGAAAATCATAATAGCAGTGTCAACATGGCTTGTGAAAGGGAAATTGTGTTTGACTAATTTATTAGAGTTCTTTGAGGAAGTAACAAGCAAGGTGGATAAAGGGGAGCCTGTAGATATGGTGTACTTGGATTTCCAAAAGGCATTTGATAAGGTGCCACTTCGAAGGTTACTACACAAAATCGGAGTTCATGGTATATGGGGTAACATATTAGCATGCATAGAGGATTGGTTAGCTAACAGGAAGCAGATTAGGGATATATGGGTCATTTTTGGCAGGATATAACTAGTGGAGTGCCACAGGTATCAGGGCTGGATCCTCAACTATTTACAATCTGTATTCATGACTTGCATGAAGGGACCGAATGTATGGTTGCTAAATTTTCAGATGACACAAAGATAGGTAGGAAGGTAAGTTGTCAAGGGGACATAGAGTCCACAAAGGGATATAGATAGGCTAAGTGAGTGGACAAAAATTTGGCAGATGGAGAATAATGGAGGAAAATGTGAACTTGTCCACTTTGGCAGGAAGAATGGAAAAGCAGAATATTACTTAAATGGAGAGTAATTTAAGTACTCCTAATTACACTGCAGAACTCTGTGGTTTAGGGGAATCTGGGTGTCATATATGAATCACAAATGGTTAGTATGTAGGTACAGCAAGTGATTAGGAAGGCAAATGAAATGTTCTCATTTATTGCAAAGGGAATAGAATATAAAAGAAGGGAAGTTTTGTTACAGCTGTACAGGGCATTGGTGAGACCATATTTGGAGTGCTGTGTACAATTTTAGTCTCCTTACTTAAAGGATATAATCGCATTAGTAGCAGTTCAGAAAAGGTTCACTCGACTGATCCCTAGTGTTACAGCCCAGAAAGGAGGGGTCACAGTCGCCCCTTGCCGTTCCTCCTATTTGATCGCAACAGTGTTTATTTCTTTTTAAACAGTGGTTTTGCTTACCACCTCAGTGAGTGTTTTACCTTTTACCTTTACTGTGATCGTGAAAGAACCAATCAAACAGGTTTTCTTGAGTTTAAACGAGAAAGAGGTAAGTTTATTTTACTTAACGATTTAAAAATACTAAAAGTACGCTACACATTCACACACACATTCACACGAGAATCTCACACACAAATAGATTACAGAGGGAAAAATAGATTTGGTGGTTGGATTAAAGTCCAGAATAAGTGGAACTTAAATACACAGTCAGTGAAGTGGATGACCCGGTAGTCCTCCAAATGAAGCTGTATTCTTGAAGTCCTGGCTGATCAAAGTGCACTTTGTGGTTGGCCTGCTTTGCACAGGGTTTTCTTGAAGGCAGAGTTGTAGTTGGCTCTCTTCCCCTGGTCGATGGCTGTAGCGGTCTTTGGCTTGGAGGGTCCCCCAGTCGCAGACAGCTTTCAAACTTGATATTTTCTGGGGAGAGAGAGAGAGAAAGGGAAGCAGCAGCCTTCTCTGCTGCTGCATACTCAGTTACTGTTTGTCTGTCTTCTGTCTGTGTAACAAAAGTTCTGTTTTTCCAGAGAGGGACAGACGGTCACATGGTTGCTTCAGGTTGTCTGGAACCTTCTAATGAAATTCAAGGTTCCACACGCCCCAGGATGTCAATTTACACTTGGAGGGGGTTTGCTCTTTCAAAGTCAATATGTGACGATTGCCTTGACTGCTATATGTTTCCTCCCACAGCCAAAGACTTGCAGGTTGATAGGTAAATTGGCCATTATAAATTGCCCCTAGTATAGGTAGGTGGTAGGGGAATTGAGGGAAGGTGGGGATGTGGTAGGAATATGGAATTAATGTAGGATTAGTATAAATGGGTGGTTGATGGGCAGCACAGACTCGGTAGGCCGAAGGGCCTGTTTCAGTGCTGTATCTCCAAATAATTATAAAATAAAATAAATAAATAAACCTGCTCAGTTTGGGTTCCGCCAGGGCCACTCAGCTCCTGATCTCATTACAGCCTCAGTTCAAACAAGGACAAAAGAGCTAAACTCGAGAGGGTGAGAGTGACTGCCCTTGACATTAAGGCATCATTTGACCGAGTATGGCATCAAGGAGCCCCAGTAATACTGGAGCCAATGGGAATTGGGGGAAAACTCTCCGCTGGTTAGAGTCATACCAAGCGCAAAGGAAGATGGTTGTAGTTGTTGGAGATCAATCATCTGAGCTCCAGAACATCACTGCAGGAGTTCCTCAGGGTGGTGTCCTCGGCCCAACCACCTTTAGCTGCTTCATCAATGACCTTCCTTCAATCATAAGGTCAGAAGTGGGGATGTTCGCTGATGATTGCACAATGTTCAGCACCATTCGCGACGACTCAGATGCTGAAGCAGTCTGTGTAGAAATGCAGCAAGACCTGGTCAATCAGCTTTGGCGGATAAGTGGCAAGTGACATTTGTGCCACACAAGTACCAAGCAATGACCATCTCCAACAGGAAAGAATCTAACCATCTCCCCTTAAAGTTAAATGGCATTACAATTGCTAAATCCCCTACTATCAGCATCCTGGGGGTTACCATTGACCAGAAACTGAACTGGAGTAGCCATATAAATACTGTGGCTACAAGAACAGGTCAGGCTAGGAATCCTATGGCGAGTAACTCAACTCCTGACTCCCTAAAGCCTGTCCACGATCTACAAGGCATAAGTCAGGAGTGTGATGGAATACTCTCCAATTGCCTGGATGGTGCAGCTACAACAACACTCAAGAAGCGCGACACCATCCAGGGCAAAGCAGCCCGCTTGATTGGCACCCCATCCACAAGCATTCACTCCGTCCACCACCGACGCACAGTTTCAGGAGTGTGTACCATCTACAAGTGGCACTGCAGCAACACACCTTCGACTGCACCTTCCATATCTGTGACCCCTACCACTTAGAAGAACAAGGGCAGCAGATGCATGGGAACACCACCATCTGCAAGCTCCCCTCCACGCCGCACACCATTCTGACTTGGAACTATATCACTGCTCCTTCACTGTTGCTGGGTCAAAATCTTGGAACTCTCTTCCTAACAGCAGTGTTGGTATACCTACCTCACATGGACTGCAGTGGTTCAAGAAAGCAGCTCACACCACCTTCTCAAGGGCAATTAGGGATGGGCAATAAATGCTGGCCTAGCCAGCGATGCCCAAATTCCATGAACAAATAAAAAAAAAAGTCCCCGAACTAGATGGGTTGCATGCTGTCCCTCTTGCCTTTTCCCATTTTTTAAAAAACAACTCATTCACTTAGATTCTCGAAGCTCTCTATAAAGTAAATATAATGCTCAAGTTGTTTGCAAGAGTGTGCAGTATCTATGGTGAGCCGCCTACCCAACACACTGCTCAGGGCAGTAAGCGCAGTATAGATGAACACGCTGCTCTAGTTTCTCCATTTCTATGAGCTTTTTCCTTACTTTCATATCATTTTGGGAAACTAAATATGAATATCTCCTTAAAGTAAGACCTGAGCAATTAAGAGTTACCAAGACAGGAGAGAATTGAGCCATCTCAATAGAAGGAAGAACAGAGTGGAGTAGCTAGCCAGTGGAAGTTCATGTTGCTATTGAGACTGGGTGGTTTAGTGGATTGAAGACTAACCTTACACTTCTGGGACTCATGTTCAAACCTAAACCAAACTGATTAGATGAAAATATCCTATGTTTGCTCACTGTAAGGATCCTGCATGAAATAAGTCTGGCAATGCCAATCCATTTTTCAGTGGGCATGAGCTTGCAGTGCAAAAGTGAAGTACAACAAAGGAATGCTGTTCGACTGGGGCTAAGGCACATAAGGGATAAGGAAATCTGCTGAATTTCTAATCTTCTTAAGACTGTATTTGTAATATCTATGGGATATTGATACTTTAAATTAACTACTAAAGTGAGCAGTTTAGCTAGAATCTATAAGTATCACCAGCTAAAAACCAAGGTCTTTTATCCTTACTTGGGTGAGAAAATTCCCCTTGCAGCACCCAGTTTACAGAGACTGAGCTGCCTTATGTGAATGCGTTTTGATTGCAAACTCATCTAGAGTGGATTTAGCTCAAGTAGAAGCCACTTCATCCTATTACTGACTTTGTTCCACGATTGATCAGTTAAGTCAAGAGGCTTTGCAACCAGATGAAAATGGATTTGTGTTTTTATGTCTGTTGTACATAAGGGTATTGTACATATTGTCATCAGATGACTGGCCTGGTCTGCAGAGTGTGGATCAGCCACTTTGGCTGCATGCAAGAGCTGACATGGAGTCACAGCATGGGCATAGTCCTGTGGGTGGGAACGATTGACAGGTCTACATTTGGACAGAGGAAAAAAAAACTTCTTCCACAGCCTTGTTTTAGTTGTTCCTACTGTACTGGTGTGGAAGGGAACATGTTAAGGGTAATCTCAACATTGTGTGTCATTTGTGTTAGACACTGGTCCAGGATCAGTGTTGCTTGCACAGATAATGAAATGTTACATCTTCATTATTTTACGAACCGAGGTGGTTTAAGTTTAATATTGCAACTTAATGACATTCACCTTTTTGATCTCTTGCTAAAGTTTAATTTCTGCTTACAGTAAATCTGATTTGTAGATTATAGCTCAAGTTGCACAATCTGTGGGTGTGTCTTCTGTTATCCAAAGGGTACAAGAGACCTTATGGCGTTTCCATTAATCAATTTACAGCAACAAGGATTTCTGTTTGCTCGGTAAAGTTATATCACCAAATATTGCGCTTTTAAGAACACACTTCAGTTTGTAGCTGCGTGAGCTGATTTACGGGAATTGTCCTGAGTTCTATCTGGTGACTGCCTGAAAATTGTTGCTGTTGCATAGGTACAGAGTAAGATGCTGTGCAGTCTGGAACTGAGTGAAGACACCTTGCTCTGCACCTGCTGCTGCTTTTTCTAGTATTGCTGGATTTTGAAAAATGAAGAGTACAATTCCCCTGCACTGCTAACCCTCACTCATCTCAACGTTCAGTTTTCTTAAAATGCAATATTTGATGAATATAATATAAATGAACTGGTGTTTACCTCTGCAACAGTAACACCTGTGCAACACATTGAATGTAGGTTTTGCCAGAAGTTCTCCTGAATTGCTACAATCTAGAGTGTTTAATTGTCAGAGAAATCCGTTGGCACAGCTTTGACTGTGAAATTCCTGAACTCCAGTGGTCAATCGCATCATTTTATTTTTTGATGGTGATTTTACTCTTTAGGTGGAGTGATGCCTGAACATCACGAAGATTATCACAAAATGGTGAACATGGAGTATGCATGTGATCACTGTCAGGGGCTGATTATAGGCCGCAGGATCAACTGCAATGTATGCGATGACTTTGACCTCTGCTACGGATGCTATTCTGCTAAGAAGTACCCTGACAGGTAACCAAGGATGGTGCTGTATAATACTGAAATACCACATCCTGCTCCACCCCCTGGCATTAGAATTGAGGGCTGCACTGTTGGGAATACAAATCTAGACTGGCAGCAACAACTTGCATTAATGTAGTGCCTTTCACGTAATAAAATGGCTCAAGACGCTGCACAGTAAAGTTATCAAATAAAATTTGACACGAGCCACGGAAGGGATATTAGGCCAGATGACTAAAAGCTTGATCAAGAGGTAGGTTATAAAGAGCATCTTAAAGAAGGAATGAAAGGTGGAGAGATTTAGGGAAAGAATTCCAGACGTTAGGGCCTTGGCAACAGAAGGCCAATGGTGAAGTAATTCAAATCAGGAGTGCTTAAGGGGCCAGAATTGGCTGAATACAGAGATCTGGGGAAGGGGGAGTGCTGCAATGCTGGAGGAGATTACAATGGTGGGAGGGGCAAAGCCATGGTGGGATTTGAAAACAAGGATGAGAATTTTAAAATCGACTTGTTTAACCAAGCGCCAGTCCAGAGTAGATGGATGAGTGATATTTGGTGTGAATAAGGGCACGGGCAACAGAGTTTTGAATGACCTCAAGTTGTGGAGGGTAGAGCTAGGGAGGCCAGTCAGGAGTGCGTTGGAATAGTCAAGTCTCCAGTTAACGAGGCATGGATGAGGATTTCAGCGGCTGTTAAGTTGAAGCAGGGGCAGAGTCAGGCTGTGTTATGGATGTGGAAATAGGTTGTCTTGGTGATGGTACACATATGTGGTAGGAAGATTATCTTTTCATAAAGTAAACTTTATAAGTGACTCTTAGATTTGCTATTTTCAGTGCCCAACACTGGACACACTTGATGCCATCTGTGTACCCTGTTATAAACTGACGTGTCCACTTTAAAAAGACTCCATTGAGTTTCCAGCAAGTTTAATAAACTGTTTGGTTCCAACTGCCTCTAGTGTGAAACCTAGGGGAATGAAATGAATGAAAGAAAGCATTCCATCTGCCCATGTGTGTAGCTGACAAAACTGTACCCTTGAACATTACTTTCAGCACTTAGGTGACTTGGAGATCCTATTCCTGATTCATTTAACTAATTAACTTACTGGGAGATGCTTCCAAGCATAAATTTCACTGTAAGGTTTTCCCAAATGTGATGCACCCTTGCGTATATTGGTCTGTGTACCTGAACCCAGTAGACTAAATTGCTTGAATAAGGAGGGTTATATTGGCTTTGCTCTGTTTCCTGCCCTGTAAATGTCTCTTGTATCTCTACCCTGTTTATTCTTGGACTGCAGTAATTCCAATAAAGGTCAGTTTAGTTGGTGGGGAAGGATACTGTCTTGCAACAAAAAATTCTTCCACTGAAACTTAGCTGTAAATCACACCACAGTCCTTCATAGTATTTGCTCCTTTTTGCAACTGCAATATGTTGTGTGGTGAATTTTATTGTTTCTTGTACTGAGATTGGTTTCAAGCTCTTTCTGTTTTTATTTCCTGTAGCCATTTGCCAACGCACAGCATTACAGTGTTTCCCATGGTGACAATTCGGATCAGTGACCGCCACCGGCTCATCCAGCCATACATCCACAACTATACCTGGTTACTCTTCAGCGCGCTGGCCCTTTACACAACCGATGTCGTAACAGAAGAAAACCCTGCTGAGGAGGAGCTGGACTCCCATTTATGCACACAAGCTGAGGCACTGGAAGCTCGTTGCACAGAGCTCATCACTGAATATCTACTCAAAGCACATCAAGGAAAAAGTCAGTCATGTGAATGACACACGTTCTTTACTTTGTCTATAATCATACATAGATGTTCAAAGTTTGTCTAAAGCATTCATATATTTTAAGGTTACTTGTTTGAGCCTTTTAATTATACCTTTAATACACTGGCTTTTCACCTCTGCCCTGACTTTGAACTCAGCTCAGATTAAAGGGATGAATCTCATTCTCACCTTGTCTCTCAAGGATCCTATGAGAAATGATTTTGAACAGTTCACCAGAGAAAATATTTCAGCTGCAGACCCTTTGTCAGTCTTCAACACAGTCTCTTGGGTGTGTGGACCTTTCCTGCAAAAGATCCTCTAACTCAGCATTAAGCTGTCAGTCTTGTTCAGAAACATCACAGAGGTTGTTAGTTCTGCATCTACCCTGTCAAGTCCTGTATGTTCCCAGCATTTGCAGTTCTTATTTGTTGCTCCTTTTCTTAAAAAGAAAAGTAACTAATTGAAGCATATAACATTTGCTAAATTTATTTTGACCTAGGTCTAAAGAATTCCGCAGTGCTTTCTTTGCTTTCCAACGTGTCGGCTGAGAGTGAGGTGGATGTAGCCAGTATTTCAACGGATGCCACAGGAACGATACTTTCCACAACTGAACATAGCTCCAGTAACCAGCAGCAAGACCCGTCTCGTTCTACTCACCTGGATTCATCTAATGTAAATAATGAAATTATTGTCAATTTAGTATGCTTCGTTCAAACCTTCTGTGTGCTGGCACTAAAATAACTAGTCTTTGATCTTTTGAGGCCTCTTTCCTAAACTAGACCAGACTGCTCTGTTGAAAGTCTCTCCCCTTCCTGTTCAGACTGGTTAGAGGAATTATTATGGATTTTTTATCAAAGGCCTTGCTAAGGCAGGTTAATGAACCAAAACTGCCTGTAGTTTTTGCTGGATGGGCAGTGCCATAGAGACCGTAGGATGGCTGTTTTGGATAGCTTGCAGAGGCAGTTCTGTAGTGGAGGCTAACACATTGTTCAGTAAGTCTAGTAGGTACTGTGAGCTGTATTTGATACTGTCACTGGGTTTAAAGAAGTACAGTGACCCAGGTTTTGTGGTATGTGACGATGCGACAGTGCTCACTGCTGATCTCTAGGAAAACTCTCCACAAAGATCAAGTCTAGCCATCTCTATGACCTAGATTTTCCCTTTCCCAACATTACTTTAATTCCACGCCATCTCCAGGGGATCTCTGGCATCTAGCAACAATGATCTCATCGAGCAAGGTGAGCAGTCACTACGTTGAAGAATTCTCTCAGACAGCAAACCAGCAAGTAAAAACCACTGATTATCCTTAATTTTTTAGTCCATTTACAGACAGCAAAATAAAGATTGGGACATACACATGGGAGTAAGAGGAAAACTAAGGAGAGACTAGGGCCCATAAAAGACCAAAAAAGTAACCTATGTGTAGAAGCAGAAGATATTGGTATGGTGCTTAATGAATTCTTTGTGTCTTTCTGTCTTCACAAAAGAGGGGGACTGTGCAGATATTGTAGTTAAGGAGGAAGAGTGTGAAATATTGGAAGTGATAAGCATAGGAAGAGAAGTAGTATTAATGGGATTAGCATCCTTAAAAGTTGATAAATCACTATATCATAGGCTGTTAAAAGAAGCAAGAGAGGCAATAGCAGAGGGTCTGACCATCATTTTCCAATCTTCACTGGATAGAGGTGTGGTGCCAGAGGATTGGAGAATTGCTAACATTGTACCTCTGTTTAAAAAGGGTGCGAAGGATAGACCGAATAATTACAGGCCAGTCAGCCTGACCTCAGTAGTGGGCAAATTATTGGAATCTACTTTGAGAGACAGGATAAACTGTCACTTAGAAAGGCACAGGTTAATCAAGGATAGTCAGCATGGAATTGTTGAGGGAAGATCTTGTTTGACCGACTTGATCAAATTTTTTGAAGCAGTAACAAGGAAGATAGATGAGGGTAGTGCAATTGATGTGGTCTACATGGACTTTAGCAAGGCTTTTGACAAGGTCCCACATGGCAGACTGGTTAAAAAAATTAAATATCATGGGATCCAGGGAAATGCAGCAAGATGGATATAAAATTGGCTCAGTGGCAGGAAACAAAGGGTAATTGTTGACGGCTGTTTTAGCGACTGGAGGGCTGTTTCCAGTGGCATTCTGCAGGGCTCATTACTGGGTCCTCTGCTTTTTGTGGTGTATATTAATGATTTGGATGTAAATGTTGGGGGCATGATCAAGAAGTCTGTGGACTTGTGTTAGATAGTGAGAAGGATAGTTGTAGGCTGCAGGAAGATATTTGATGGTCTGGTCAGATAGACAGAAAAGTGGCAAATGGAATTCAACTTGGAGAAGTGTGAGGTGATGCATTTGGGGAGGTCAAACAAGGCAAAGGAATACAAGATTAATGGAAAAATACTGGTATAGAGGAAGTGAGGGACCTTGGAATGAATGTCCACAGATCCCTGAAGTTAGCAGGACAGGTCGATAAGGTGGTTAAGAAGGCATACGGACTCCTTTCCTTTATTAACCGAGGTATAGAATACAAGAGCAGGGAGGTTATTCTGGAACTGTATAACTCATTGGTTAGGCCACAACTTGAGTACTGTGTGCAGTTCTGGTCACCTTATTACAGAAAGCATTTAATTGCACTAGAGAGGGTACAGAGGAGATTTACGAGGATGTTGCCAGGACTGGAAAATTGCAGCTGTGAGGAAAGATTGGAAAGGCTGGGGTTGTTCTCTCGGAACAGAGAAAGCTGAGGGGAGATCTGATTGAAATGTACAAAATTTTGAAGGGCCTGGATAGAGTGGAGGTGAAGGGTCTATTCACCTTAGCAGAGAAGGCATAGACGTAAAGTGGTTAGTAGAAAAATTAGAGGGGAAATGAGGAAAAACATTTTCACCCAGAGGTTGATGGTGGTCTGGCACTCACTGCCTGAAAGGGTAGTTGAGGCAGAGACCCTCAACTCATTCAAAAGGAGTCTGGATATGCACCTCAAGTGCCGTAAGCTTCAGGGCTACGGACCAAATGCTGGAAGGTGGGATTAGAATAGGTGGATTGTTTTTCATCCGGCACAGACACAATGGGCCAAGTGGCCTCTTTCTGTGCCTTAAACTTTCTATGATTCAATGATTGCAGTGGAAGCTGAAATATCATAAACATTTAAAAAAAAAAGTTTAAAAATTTGGAATTTTTTAAATCATAATCGAGAAATGTAACATTCCGCAGATATAAAAATCAGTTTTTCAGGATCAGAGAGGTAACTTTTTCAAAAGTTTTTGCTGCATGACTAATCGTGGAAAAGTGGTGGCTTACGTTAATTTGAGCGATTTCAGAAGATTTCCATTTGCAGGGACCTCCACAGCGTACCTTGTGGAGGAGCAAGAAATCACTAATGGCAATTTCTTTGTTGAACTGTTCATGTGCGGACACCCGAAGTTGCTGTCAGTTTCACAGTTGTAATGATGGCAAATACAAATGACATTCTAGTCGATTTGTTACAAAGGTAAACAATCCCTCCTCGTCCTCCTCGGCCTGTCTGCAGACTTTGACACAGTTGACCACACCATCCTTCTCCAACACTTCTCCACTATCGTCTAGCTGGGCGGGACTGCACTCACCTGGTTCCATTCTTATCAACCCACTCGCAACCAGAGAATTACATGCAATGGCTTCTGTTCCAGCTCCTGCACTGTTGCCTCTCGTGTCCCCCAATAATCTGCCCTTGACCCCCTCCTATTTTTCACCTACATGTTGCCTGTTGGTGACATCAGCTGAAACCACAGCATCAGTTTTGACATGAATGCTGACGATGCCCAGGTCTACCTTTCCTTCACCCCTCTCAATCCCTCCACTGTCTCTAAACTATCAGACTACAAATCCAACATCCAGCATTGGATGAGCAGAATTTTCCTTCAATTAAGTATTGGGAAGACCGAAACAATTGTCTTCAGTCCCCATCGCCGACTCCATCCCTCTCTATAGCAGCTGTCTTAGGCTAAACCAGACTGTTTCCAACTTTGGTATTTGACACCGAGATAAATTCCTACCACATATCTGCACCATCACCAAGATGGCCTATTTCCACTTCTGTAACATCGCCCAACTCTATTCTTGCCTCAGTGTATCTGCTGCTGAAACCCCCCTCCATGGCTTTGTTACATCTAGACTTGACTATTCCAACCCACATCTGGCCAGCCTCCATAGTTCTACCCTCAGCAAACTTGAGGCCATTCAAAACTCTGCTGCCCTTGTCCTAACTGTCATTTTCCCACATGTTTATCTCACCCGAGCTTGCTGATCTACATTGGTGCTGGTTAAGCAAGCCTCGATTTTAAAAATCTCATCCTTGTTTTCAAGTACCTCCATGGCCTCACTCCTCCCTAACTCTGTCATCTCCTCCAACCTTACAGTCCCCAAGATCTCTGCACTCTGCCAATTCTGGCCTCTTCAGCATGCCTGATTTTAATCACTCCTCCACTGGTGGCTATGCCTTCAGCTGCCTAGGCCCTAAGATCTGGAATTCCCTCCCTACACCTCTCTGCCTCTTTCCTCCTTTAAGTTACTCCTTAAAAGCTATCTCTTTGATCAAGCTTTTGGTAACCTGTCCTAATATCTCCTATGAGGCTCTGTAAAATTGTTGTTCGATAACACTCCTGTGGAGCACATAAAGACACTGTGGAAATGCAAGTTATTGTTACAATTGCAAAATTTGGGCTGTAGTCTCATTCCCCAGGCAGAGCCCCTTCATTCATCAGCTTAAATCTCACCAAAACATCATGTATACTAACTTAATACTAAATTGTTTACAACCAGTGTATCAACATTTAGGGACTTTCTAAAACTCTCTTTTGGATGATGCTTTTTATAGTAAAGTAGCAACTGACCTTTGCTTAGAACTTTTCTTGTGTTTCTTTTCAGGAATCCACTCCTGCAGATGACCAGAAAGCAATTTTGTCCGATACACATTCCAGAGATGGAGAGGAAGCTGTTCAGCGCAGTCAGGAGAAAATCCAAAAGAAGGTAGAGTCACCTAAGGTGATAGCTAGGCAGAATTTATGTTAGGAGAGCAGATCGAGGAAATCCAGTTTACGTTAGACTACTTGAGTGGTTTAGATGTCTGTAGTGTTCAATGGTGTTTAGATACCAATACAGTGTTCAATAGCTCTTGGGTTCATATTACACAGTTGATCCTGATGATTCTTAATATAGAAGATGTTATAAGCTAGTCTAACCTGACAACTTCAAGTTAAAAATGATTAAATGCACTTCCAACGACTAAAATCAGATCTATTTTGCAATTGGATGCTGAATATCAATGATTTATATGGATCCTCTGAAGATGTTGGCACTGTGTTTAGAAATGGTGTATTTGTTTCTGGGCTTTCTGGGTTCGGGGTAACTAATTGCATTGCTGCTAAGTGCTCAGGTGGATTTATTGCAAGATATCTGAATAAATATAATGGAGAATTATAGACTGTCTAAGTCACTGGCTTCTTCAGAATAATTTTCTCTGATTTTCCAGAAATTTTATGGTTTCATATCAGTCAGTATAAAGGGAAGAAGGGAGTTTAGTCCATTTGAGGGGTTTGGATGTCAAATGAAGGACTAGTTGTTGTAAAACTAGTTTTAATCTCATGAGAATTTTAAAGTCTGGTTATGGCTTGTTTTAGGGCTATATAGTTACCAGTTGGTTAACTTAGAATTCAAATTTTTACCAATGAAAAATGGAGCCTGTAATGTGGCACTTGATTTCACCCCAGCACAGTACTTTGTATGTGTGCACTTCACCCATGTTTAACTAAGTCTAACACAGTTTTACTCTGCACTTCTCCAACTTTGATCTCTTGTGCATCATCAGTTTCCTTTGCTCTACCATTGGCAGCCATTCCTTCAGTTGCCTCAGCCATAAGCCCTGGAATATCCTCCCTAAACCTCTCCACCTCCCTACACCTCTCTGTCTTGCTACCTCTCCTCCTTCTAGACACTCCTTAAAACCTACCTTTTTGACTGCTTTTGGTCACCTGGCCTAATATTTCCTTGTGTGGCTTGGTGTCTGCTCCTGTGAAGTGCCTTGGAACTACGTTAAAGGTGCTGGGTAAATGCATGGTGGTGGTGTTGTAAGTCACTGATTTCTGTCTGCATCTTTTTATAGTTAAAGTCAAGTGAAAGTGATGCCACCTTGGCAAGTATTGACAGCATTGAATGGGAGAGCGTACAGGTACTTGAGATATCTGGACCCAGAGGTGATGCTTTGGACTTTGAGACCAGTAAGGACAATATGATCCATGACTCAAATTCATCAAATCATCTATCTTCTACTACTGACTCCTCAGCAGTGTTTTCACCCAGTCATTTAAATGTCCCGGCAGCAGCTACTGCATCAGAAGATGAAGTTAAACACAGCAGTTCCATAGTTAGCACTTCTTCCACACAGCAATCTTCTTCTGACATTTCTGCTAAGGAGCCTTATGTTGAACAGAATCTCAATGCTTCACAGTCTGAGGAGGCTCCATCGTTGTCTGTAATGTCCACTCCATCAGGGGAAACACAGCCGTCTTTTGCCTCCAACGTTGTACCTGACACAGTCCTAAAGCCATCTCCTACCAATGTAGCAGAGCCAGTTGCTGCTGAATTGATGCTGCAGTCTTCTATACCACAAGCACAACTGCTTGATTCCAGTACAGCTGAACAGCAAATGTCTACAGTAGCTGTGGAGGTGCTTAAAACAGGTAATGCTGCATTATGCTATTCACTGAGGCACATAAAGAGCCAGATCCATTCCACTAACAGGCTTAGGAAGAAAGGTATTGTGTAACATTATCAAAATTGACATTTATTTGTTGGCTAATGAATAAATTTCTTATTGACTCTTGCATTATTGAAAGCCAGCTTAGCTATTAACAGTCTCCTTAAAAGGATTTCTTAAAGCTGAGGTATGTTTTTGCAAGTGTCACTGTCCCTGCTGTAAGGCTGTTAAGGGATTTGACACCAAGGAGTTAAGATACAGATTAGCTTATTATGATCCAATGGAATGTCAGGACAGGCTCGAGGGACTGAATGGCCTCTGCCTTTTTCTATGCCCCTTACTGGGGTGAGGAGGGGAGTGCAGTATCTGAGTGCAATCTTGACTTTGCAGAAACCGAAGAAAGTTCCTTATGTTGGTGCTGTAATATTACAAATCGTTTTGATTTCCAGGGCCAGAGTCTGCCGTGGAAGCAGCTGCAGCTCACTTGCGTGGATTGAAAACCTCCTTCAAGGTGCATGCTGACACCAAAGAGTCCATGCCCAGACAAGACCAGGTCTTTGCTGAATGCTCACAGGAGAGAATTCTGGGACTGCTGGCTGCCATGCTGCCTCCTGTAAAAACTGTAAGAACCTAAAGTAGTTTTATTTAGAGACATTTCCCTATGTTTAACAATTGAATGAACAGAGTTCTGATATGCAACAGAAGTTCATTATTTCAGTTCCTTTTAATCATTTAGTTATCTGATAATTTACCTTTATTGGAGATGCTGTGAGAATGTGGCCCTGAGGTTTCGTTCCAGCTGTTATTCCAAGATTAGTTTTTTAAAAATTCTTTCATGGGATGTGAGCGTTGTTGGCTAGGTCAGCGTTTGTTGCCCATTCCTCATTGCCCTTGAGAAAGTGGTCATTAGCTGCCTCCTTAAAACGGCAGCAGTCCATCTGGTGTAGGTATACCCACAGTGCTGTTAGGAAGGGTGTTCCAGGATTTTGACCCAGCGACAGTGAAGGAACGACGATGTAGTTCTAAGTCGGGATGGTGTGTGACTTGGAGGGGAACTTGCAAGTGGCGGTGTTCCCATGCATTTGCTGCCCTTTTCTTCTAGGTGGTAGAGGCCGTGGGTTTGGAAGGTGCTGTCAAAGGAGGCTTGGTGAGTTGTTGCAGTGCATCTTGCAGATGGTACACACTGCTGCTACTGTGCGTCAGTGGTGGAGGGAGTGAATGTTGTAGATGGGGTGCTAATAAAGCGGGCTGCTTTTTCCTGGAGGGTGTCTGGCTTCTTGAGTGTTGTTGAACCTGCACCCATCTGGGCAAGTGGAGAGTATTCCAAAACATTCCTGACTTGTGCCTTGTAGATGGTAGATTGGGGAATCAGGAGGTGAGTTACTCGCCACAGAATTCCCAGCCTGTGACCTACTCTTGTAGCCACAGTATTTATGTGGCTGATCCCGTTAAGTTTCTGGTCAATGGTAACCCCCCCTCCCCCCCCACCCCTCCCCAGGATGTTGTTGATGGAGGATTCAACAATGGTAATGCCATTGAATGTCATGGGGAGATAGTTAGCTTCTCTCTTGTCAGAGATGTCAATGCCTGGCACTTGTGTATGTTACTTGGCACTTATCAGCCCAAGCCTGAATGTTGTTCAGGTCTTGTTGCACATGGATCCAGACTGCTTCAGTATCTGAGGAGTTGCATATGGTAATGTGCAATCATCAGCAAGCATCTCCACTTCTGACCTTATGATGGAAGGAAGGTCGTTGATGAAGCAACTGAAGATGGTTGGGCCTAGGATACTATCCGGAGGAACTTCTGCAACAATATCCTGGAACTTAGATGCTGGGCCTCCAACAACCACAACCACCTTCCTTTGTGTTAGGCATGACTCGAACCAGTGAGAGTTTTCTCCCCTGATTCTCATTGACTTCAATTTTGCTAGGGCTCCTTGATGCCATACCTGGTCACATGCAGCCTCAATATCATAGCAGTCACTCTCACCTCGCCTCTGGAATTAGGCTCTTTTGTCAATGTTTGGACCAAGGCTGTAATGAGGTCTGGAGCCGAGTGGCCCTGGCTGAACTCAAACTGAGCATTGGTGAGCAGGTTCTTGCTGTCTAAGTGCTGCTTCATAGCAGTCTCAGTGACACCTTCCATCACTTTGGTGATCGAGAGTAGACTGGGGTGGTAATTGGCTAGATTGGATTTGTCCCGCATTTTGTGGACAGGACATACTGGGTAATTTTTCACATTGTTGGGTAGTTGTCTGCTGTTTTCAGAAGCTGAAGGTGAAAATATCAAAGTAAAACGTTGGAATGTTTAGAATTGGATAGCCTTTTAAAACCATACATTCACAAGATAAGATGAAGTCCATTCAGCCCTTTTTGGTTCATCTATTCAGAAAGACCGTATACCCCACTGCAGTGCCGAACTGTTCCTTAAATGCTTGGAAGGTTTTCACCTTTACCCAATTCAGAAGCCCATTCTGTGCATTGCTCAGTCTTTGAAGAGCAGCTCACTAAAATTATCCTAAATTTGCCTTTCAGTAGTTCAGACTGGTTGCTTCGATCTCCTGTTGCCACGGTGTTCTGGATTTACCTTTCCATTCCTTTTAGTATCTCCTGTACCTCTGTGGAATCACCTTTCGCTCACCATCTTTCCAGGCTTAAAAAATAAACCCCACAAGGCAGGGATTTTACATTGGGCGGATGGGAGCTGGCCACTGACTGAAAAGTCGGTGGCGAACCTGCTTCAGCCTCGCCTGGGGATCCATTTCGTATTTTATGGATCCCCAGACTTTGATTGTTCCAAGGCGGGACTTCCACCCGCTTGAGGGAAGAATCCTGCCTCATTGAGCCGCTGGCCAATCAGCGGGCCGGTAGCCCTTAGTCCTAGCAGCGCCACCGGAAGCTAAGGCCACTGCTGGGACTGCAGCCCAGCTGATCGCAGAGGAAGACATGGAGCCGGGAGTTAAGAGAAGTTTTGGTTGCCTTGCCGGGAGTAATCGTTCGGGCCCTGGCGAGACAAGGGTGGTCGGATGGGGGGGAAGGGGGTGCGTGTTGGGTGTTAGGGGTGATTGGGGTGGTGGGGGCAGCCCTCCATCGGGCACCCTGTGCCTGATCATCAGGCCCCCTCCCCCCCCCCCCCCCCCCCCGGAACGATTGACATCTGCCTGGCATTTCCAGACGGCTTCTCTGGGTCCTCAGTCGCTCGCTTGCCATGCGGAAAATCTGTGTGGAGGCGAGTGAAGGCCCTTAAGTGGCCACTTAAGGGCTTTGATTGGCCTGGTGCGGGCGGTTTTTCGCCCCCGCCACCCTATGTAAAGTAGCGGCGGAGGTGGGATCAGCTCGGGAAGGCCTCCCGCTCCATTTTTCACCACCCCCGGTCCCCGTCCTCGCTGGGGGGGGGGGGTGAAATTCTACCCAAGTTTCTCCAGCCTTTCCAAATTACTAAGTCATCTGACACTGGGAAACACAACCTTGTATATGCAGAGCTGAGTAACTGTTTTAATTACCACTGGGTGTCCTAAACCAATTTATTTTCAGACTTTTGATGTTGTCCTCAATCCCACAGGATTCAACCATGTGCCTACCAAACCTGAGACAGGTACTCAAGCTTCTGTTTCGAGTGGCAATGCAGAATCCTGGACAGCTGATTGAAACTTACCACTTGACACTGGGACTGCTTGGACAGCTGCTTTTGAGAATCTCCCCGGCAGAAGCCGATGCAGCAGTAAAGGATGTCCTGTTTGCATCTTGGACGCTACTTAGCACAGCAGAAGGCAACCTGAAGCATCCGGGCTGGATGACGACGCAGGTTTTGTTCAGCCTTGGAGCAGTTTGCTTGGACTGGTACGGTTTAATAGTTTATTTGTTTTGGGGGGGTGGGGGGTGGTGGGGTAGCAAGGTTGTAAAGCTTAAAAAAACTGATACAAATTGTGTGGAAAATTAATAAAAGATAACTTTTTATTTAATTTTTTTCATATATTGGTGTCAGTTTTGGCTCACTGGTAGCACTTATGCCTCTGCGTCAGAAAGTTGTGGGTTTGAGCTCTGCTCCAGACATTTGAGCATGTTTAGACCGACACTCAGTGCAATATTGAGGGAGTGCTGCACTGTCTGAAGTGCTGTCTTTTGGATGAGATGTTAAACTGAGGCCCAGCTTCCCCCATCGTGTACATTAAAAAAAATCCCATGGCACTATTCGGAGAAGAGCAGACAAAGGAGTTCTCCCCAGTGTCGCTGCCAATAGATAATCTGTCAATCAACATCACTAAAACAGATTATCTGGTCATTTATCTCATTTGTGGTATCTTGCTGTGTGGAAATTGGCTGCCGCATTATGATAGTGTTTACGCTTCAAAAATGCTTCATTGACTGTAAAGCACTTCGGGATATCCTGAGGTGGTGAATGGCTGTATATAAATGCACCATTGTTTCTTTTTATTATTTTCAGTGTATATTTCATGTTCAGTACAAGTGGCAAGAGCAATTAATAAATCTTTGAGCCTTGCCAGAAAACCTCAAATGTGCCAGGACTTGTTTGTATTTCTTGAATGGAGAAGTGCCCCATCACTGTGTTTTTCTCTTGATTGAAGCAGGATTAGCCTGGACTGGGCATCTTCAGTGGCAGACATCCTCAGGGACCTGAACTCTAGCCTGCAATGGCAGAAAGTGATTGCTGCCTTCACAGAGCGTTGCATCAAGGAGCTGCCATTCCATCTGAAACGCACCAACATCTTCACGCTGTTGGTTCTGGTGGGATTTCCTGAGGTAAAAGCAACCATTTTGATGTGATAGTTGAGGTGGAGTCTGTGTTGTGTTATCATATTGAAGTGTAATGAATAGCATTGGAGTAAGTGAAGGAGCACTGAATTGTTTGAATTGAACAAGTATTGGTCAGATGGATTACTGTGGCCTCAGGCCCTTCTTAACAATGACACAGAATTAGATAAATATCTTGCCTTCCAAATGGTTTTCAGGATATTTAACCAAATGCATGACTTGATGGACAATATAAGCTAATCAATATTGAGTAATTGTTTGCAATGTGGAAATGGGTTATTAGACATTTGGAATTATCGTTAATGGTTTTGAATTATTACATTCTAATTTTCAGTTCAGACTACATTACTATTACAAGGCCTTGTGTATTCGGATGCTAGTTTCAAAACTTTTCAACTTGTTAATTCCTTGTGTTTTGTATTTCGATAACTGTAAAAAAAAAAATGCTGCTGTGAAGTACTGGCATTCGACAGGTCTAGTGTTGCAAATCAAAAGCCTGATTGGATAAACTGATAGCATTTAAGCTGCTTGCTGGTTACCTTCGTCTTTAACTCTAATCTGGTCATCAGTTTTGTTAGATCCCAGCTGTTCACACCCAATGATAGAAGAGCCCATTAGTCACTAGATAGCATATCATCCCATCTACTTCAAACATAGTCAAGTTTTGGTTCAAATATTTTTAGGTGCATATGGTAGCTGACATTTTGGGTCGAGTACAAGTAAAAAAACAGAAGACTAATTCAGTTGAAAGTGGTGGCTTGCTACATGAGGTTGCTTCAGAATTGAGAGTCTGTTGACTTGTTCTGCTAGCCACACAAAATTACATTGCTTATTAAAGGGGACTAAGTATTGTGGGCTAAAACTGTTTGTGTTATGTGCCTGTATTGCTTTTAAAATCCAAACTTGTTCTTACACAGGTGTTGTGCAGAGGCACTCATACTATTTACATAGACAATGCAAATGAGTCACATGATGTTATAGTCCTGAAGCACTTTACAGAGAAGATTCAAGCTGTGGTAATTGACATCAAGACTCGAAAGCGTAAAACAGGTGAGCGTGCATAACTGCTTGCAAGAGCACTACATTCACTGAACTACCTTTCAGCTGGCATGGAGTGACAGGATAAATACTTGCCCTCAAGACCAATCTGCCAAGTTCGTGATTTCATGTACATCAGTGGCAGAAGCATTAGTTGGGCTTGAGGTATTTACTAAAGCAGAGCAAGGGAAAACCCAACTAGTGCTGTAGGCACCTCCTAGGAGATTAGTTATTGATACAGGCCTGGGAGCAAATCAATGGCCTGTCCTATTGCTAGTTGCGGCATGGAGAAGTCTTGAATCTGGGAAGGGGTACAAAGATGAACTGTATAAATACAATGATTGAACTAGAGTGCTCACTTTGATCAAGTTTAAGAATACAGATTGCAAGATTTTAATGCATTTCCCTTTGACTTTTGGCAAAGGGAGGTAAAAGATGACATCTTACTTTCAACTTTGTGGTTTCTAAATGAAATTAGATTGGAGGGAGGACCTTCAGAGAATATTCTAAATCCCAATAGATTTCAGTCCACTGCAGATATCTAGCCACAAACACAATATTTTTTGGCCAATAAATCAGCAGCACACCCTTGTGAGACAATGAGAAAGTATGGGAAAAGGAAATAGCATTGTTCAGTAAAATGTTGTTCTCCGAGTTAGGGCCATGTTGTAAAAAAAAAAAATAATTACTTGATCAGGTTCGGCTGGAACACCCCAAGTTTTAAAATTGTTCACAATGAAGGATAAAAACAACATTCAGCTCAACACATTGGAAATACAAATAGATGCAAGCAAGAACTTACATTGAAATTGTCTGATGTGATATTTATATGGGAGACTTAACAGCAACTTGCATTTCTATCATAGAATATTACAGCACAGAAAGAGGCCATTCAGTCCATTGTGTCCGCGCCAGCTCTTTCAATGAGCAATCCAGTTAGTTTCACTCCCCAGCTCTTTCTCCATATCCCTGCAATTTTTTTCTTCTTTTATTTATTCAATTTCCTTTCGAAGGCTGCTATTGAATCTGTTTCCACCACCCAATCAGGAAGTGCATTCCAAATCCTAACCACTTATGTGAAAAACGTTTTACACGTGTCGCCTGAGGTTCTTTTGCCAATCACCTTAAATCTGTGCCCTCTGGTTATCGACCCTACAGCCATCGGAAACAGGTTCTCTTTATTTACTTTATCTAAACCTTTCATGATTTTAAACACCTCTAACAAATTTCCTCTTAACCTTCTCTGCTCTAAGGAGAACAATCCCAGCTTCTCTAGTTTATCTCTGCAACTGTAATCCCTTATCCCTGAACCATCCCAGTAAATCTCTTCTGTACCCTCTCCAAAGACTTCACGTCCTTCCTAAAACGTGGTGCCCAGAACAGGACACAATGCTTCAACTGGGGCCAAACTAGTGTTTTACATAGGTTTAGCATAACTTCCTGGATTTTGTACTCTGTGCCTCTATTTGTAAAATCAAAGATCCCATATGCTTTGTTAATTGCTTTGTTAACCTGTTCTGTTGCCTTCAAAGATTTGTGCACAAACATCCCCAGGTCTCTCCAATTTTGCACCCCCTTGAAGATTTTACCATTTAGTTTGTAATGTGTCATCTCATTCTTACTATCAAAATGTATTATCTCACATTTTTCTGCGTTGAATTTCATCTGTCATGAATTTCATCCTATTCCACCAGCCTGTCTATGTCCTCTTGAAGTCTCTTACTGTCTTCCTCACTGTTTGCTACACTTGCAAGTTTTGTCACCTGCTGATTTTGAAATTGTGCCCTGTACCCCCAAGTCCAAATCATTACTGTATAAGGGAAACAGCAGTCATCCTAGAATTAAACGCCACTGCTTTCGTCCCTTGAGTCTGTAAAGCATCCATTCATTGCTACACTGTTTTCTATCCCTTAAAAATTTTGTATCCTTGCTGCTACTACCCCTTTTATCCCATGGGCTTCAATTTTGCTAACATGCATATTATGTGGTACTTTATCAAACGCCTTTTTAAAGTTCATATAGTAGCTTTAATTTGGTGAAATGCCCCAAGGCGCTTAATGGAACATTATTGAACAAAATTTGACACTGAACCATGTAAGGAAATATTAGGACAGGTGACCAAAAGCTTGGTCAAAGAGGTAGTTTTTAAGGACTGTCTTAAAGGAGGAGAGAGGTGTAGAGTGTTTTAGTGAGGGAAATTCCAGAGTTTAGGGCCTAGGTAACTGAAAGCACAACCAACATTGTTGGAGTGATTATAATCGGGGATGCGCAAGAGGCCATAATTGGCAGAGTGCAGAGATGTTCCTACATGTTTCTTATAGAATTGCATCGACTTTTAGACTATGACGATGCAAATTTAAAATAGGATTATTTATTCCAGGATTATGTCATGAAGTAACAACTGCCACCAGGAGATGGCACCATATTCTTTTATAGCTGTATCGTCCCACTTGTTGGTTTAAGCTTTTCTGCTTGGATAGTCTTTGCAGTTCAACACCGATAATGGTACCTTGGGTGTCCAAATGTTTTTGTTTGATTCTGCATTTCAGTTCTTGAGCAATTTAACATTTAAGCTTCAACATTCTGTTTCGTTTCTAACTATGATCATCAACGTAACTAAGTGTGGCCACTTTATATTGTGGATTTTTTTCTTCCTTTTTAATCAACTCATAAATTCTCTGAGCCACCATATTAGTGATTGGCGAGATTGCTAGTGCTTAACTCTTGAGTTGACTCTCTAATGCCTTGTATTCAATCAGCATGTTTCAAACACTGCTTTCTTGACATCTCTGTAAACATCACAGACAGGATCAGCTCTGACAGGAGCTTGAGCACTGAATTGGTTTTGATTTTGGATGGCTTATTATATTTTTGTGCATCTTCCATCATCCAGTTCCTTGCCTCATTGGTTTACCCAGTGGTTGACCTGCTGCTTTGGTGGTTTTTGTGTTTCCTCCAGCATCTGGTTCCTTGTTACATTGGTTTTCCCTGTAGTTGGCCTGTTGTATTGGTGGTTTAGTGTTTATTCCGTTGTCTGGTTCCTTGTTTCTCAGCTGACTCCGACCTCACTGGCTTTGGCAAATTGGGTACTGTCTGACTTTACAGTGCATGATTGGGTGAGACTTCTTGTTGGATAACCCTTTGTTCAGACCATGGTGGTAATGCACATTGACCTCATTGCCAGGTAGAAGTGAGAGTAAGTTAATGTACCAGCTTCCTAATGACTTCTGAATCCTCTGAGTGAAGCAATTATTCATTCATGGGTAACTTTGTACTCATCCTGCGATTCTTGAGCCATTATTTGGGTGATTTGCAGCACTGTAACAGTGTGTTCATGTAAGTCAAAAGACACACACATTGTGTCATGTTTTTCTTTCTTGATCAGGTTTTTGACCCGCTGCAGTGTTTTTCTCCCTCTCCCCACAATTCCATTGGATTTGACGAAGTGAGGGCTGGAAGTAGTGTGGCTGTATTTACCTGACCTGTGGAAAGTTTGTGGGTTGTGGGCTTCATCTGGTACTCCTTGCCTTGTGAATTTAGATCAAATTATGTTTATCATCACCTTGCTTGTTATGTAGATTGACAACATCAGGATAGTTTGACTAGTTCTCCTGCTTTTTGACATAATCTGTGTATAGCTGAGTGGGGAGTCTTTCTTGGTTTATTACCTAAATTTTTACAAGCTGCACGATGTGCACATTGATAATTTGGGTGATGTTTTGATTTACGTTTAGGCTTATAGAATGCTACTCATGCGTGCTGTTATTTTGTGATGCTTGAATGTTCTTCCTGTATCTTCTACATAACCAATTTCCACATAATTGTAGCATCATTTATCTTCAGCGTAGCTTATATTCAGACAGCAGACTTATGCCAACTCCAGAATATCCCATTATATTGGCTTTGGTAGGCAGCAGTTTACTTGTTTTCAGACTTTTATAGATCTTTTGTGGCAATAGGTTTCCTTGTGTTCCAAATTTGGTTTGAAGTTAACATTAGTTGTATTGCCATCCACATCCTGAATCCATTTCTCTCCCTTTGATTGTATCTACTAACAAGTTCTCTTTGTAATCCATTTCACTTTCAGTTGTGTCGATTTTCCACCTGACTCTGGTGACATTTGCAAAGTGTCATATTTTATAGGAATTGTGACAAGTTTTACCATTTGCAAAGCATGACTTAGGCTTATACTTTTCTTACACTTTTCTTGCACTTGAACTTGCCCTTCTTTGCGTTAGTAGCAGTCATCTCTTTAAGGTGTTGCTGTATTTCTGTCACTTACTGCTGCAATTTATTTTATTTGGTTTTGTGTGTTTTCAGGAGCCTGAATTATGGTCAACCATCTTTTCAAGGTCTCATAGCAATGTTATCATGCTGCTGTTTCTCTTCATCCTGGACAATGTTATCCATAATGAGGCAGCTGTGTAATGCTACACACTCACAAGTCTGACAGTGTCTTTAATGCAGGCACAGATTCTTTGAAAGCTCTTAAATATATGCCTCTCAGATATGATCCTTACATGGGAAATAGCATTTCTCAAACTGCTTGATTACTTTTCTTATCCATTGCTTATTTGCATTATTTTCTTAGATGAAGATGTTTATGTCCCAAGTAACTCCTCTTTTATTGTAAAATAAAAACTCAAGTTTATCACATTTTTTCCCTCACTATTCCTTATGTTGTCTCACCTTTGTTTAAACTTCTTCCAATTTCTGGTATTTTTTTACTTGCTATGGTTCCTACAGTAGGTGACCAATGTCTATTCACTTGCATGCTATAGGTTTTAAACTATTATGTTCTGTTTGCTTGGAATGTGCACCCTGCGGTATTCACAGCTCTTAAAACAACAACAATACTTCTGGCACCATATAGTGGTATCTTTTCGAATGCCTTTCTATCTATCAAAGATTAAATTATCTTTAAGGCAGTTAGTGATCCAATATTAAAACAGGATGTTTATTCAGGGTGTTCTCCTGAGGTAACAACTGCTGCCAATTGATGCATTACTTTATCATTTTATTTACCCACTTTATTGATATGTGGATTTGAATTTCATATGTATTGCTTAAGCCCAAAGGAAACTTTTGTGGAATGAAAGAATTAGAAACAAGCTGAACAAAAAAAAAAGTTGAAACACAGTAGAAAACTAAAGAATATAGGAAGATGTGGTGGGGCAATTGTGATGCTTAAATTAACAATTCTCTTAATATCAACTTCTTTAACACAGTGAGGGACTATCGGTTGACGCAGGTTTGCAAGCCTGAATACACGGCAGCTCAACCTCAACTCATCCAGTTCCTACAGCACTTTATGTTAATCTACAGCCATCTACTGCAGACCAATATAGACAGCAGCTTCCCAGATGCGGTGGAGGCTACCTGGCTCCAGTCACTAGCTCTGAAGGGTCTCTACAAAACACTGCAGGTAATCACTTGTGGAAATGAACTTGATAGCTGCTTTGGAATTTTAGTTTGAATGATTTCCACAATCAATTCAAAAGGGAGGGAAATGGGAAAGAGGTGGGGGATGAGTTTAGTTCATGATGAGCATGAAAATAGTATATAACAATGAACCACTCTTAAATATTTTTTATTTTTGGGGAGATGGGTGGGAATACAAGTCTATGCTAGTGAATGATGCAATGGAGCGTTAGGACAGGAGCTTGTGCCTCCAGGTTCCAATGTCTGCTGGATGATGAGTGAGGAGCACTGAGTGAAGGTTTGGTACTTCACTAAGGGGAGAGAAATTGAAGAGTGAGGCCAGTCAGGCTGCACGTGCAGGCTCCCAAATAATATTTCATGAATTGCAAGAATTTTTGTGACTCTTATTTAAAAAAAAATTATGAATATGCGGTATACCTGAATCATGCTGTAAAGCTAGGTGATTTAGTCCTACCGCAGTGATAATGCCCTGTTCCACCATTCATCAGGACTTTGTTGTTGAGCGTTGCTGATGATTTGGCCCAGTGGTTGTAAATTGCTAACTCTTCTGTGTCTTTGTTGCAGAAACACAGTGTTGAAGAGATCCATCCAATCATTCTACAATCTGGTTTGATCAAACTGCTGGAGAAGAAATGCACCAAGGGGACAGGGTTTAGTAAGCTGTGGCTGCTTTGCGACCTGGAGGTAAGAACAACACATTCATTCGGCAGTGGATTTCTAAGTACATGGGTAATATTTCTGTGATCATTTAATGGCCAGCATTGTGCAGCTAACTGAATTGCCAAAATTTGGGATGCTACAAACAGGGTCTGCATTCTGCTGTTCCAGGCTTCGTACTAGTCAGAAACATTTATGTACAAAGCTTCCTTCCACTGACCGTGAAATGGGACGTGCTGCTAATCTTTGATATGATAAATTGAACTCTGCACAAAATGTAGCTATTTTGAATTTAGCATAGGATATTGGAACCAATCAGATCTCCAAGTCTAGAATAAACCAGATTGACGAAAAATTGTAGCGTTACGTTTCAGATTTTATTCTCACTTTGTTCTTTGTTGTTATAAGACCTTGTCGATCATGATGTATTCATCAAAGAAGGAGATCAGTACCACTGCTGAAGGGGCAGATTCTGTGACAGAGGAGAAGGAGCAAGTTTCAGATCATGAGCCTAAGAGCAGTGGCTCTGTGTTTAATGTAGATGAAACCAAACCTGATCCTTTGGAAGGTCTTGATGAAGCTACAAAAATATTTTTCCAGGTATGGATGCGAACTTATTAGAAAAAAACATGTCTGTTTATTACATTGAAGCTAACTGTCAGAAGCTTTGCCATAAAATGTTGTAACTATTCCAGTGGGTTAGCACTCTGGTCAATTAATCAGGTTTTTATGGTTACTTTGATATTTTTACTTACTGAGCGATCAGAATTAGTGTAAATAAATCTCGTTTAAAGACCATATGATGAGGTCTGGTTCTGTCATAGAAATTATAGAAAATTTATGACACAGAAGGAAGCAATTCAGTCCATGGTGTCCATGCTGGTCGACGAGGGGCTACCCAGCCTAATCTCACCTTTCTATCTTAGGTCTGTAGCCCTGCAGGTCACAGTTCTTCACGTATACATCCAAATACTTTTTAAATACGGTGAGAGTCTCTGCCTCTACCACCCTTTCAGGCAGAGTGTTCCTGGTCCCTACCATCTTCTGGGTGAAAAAAATGTTTCCTCGTCTCCCCACTAATCCTCCTCTGTTAAAGTAAATAAGGCCCTTTATAATTTTATATACCTCAATTAAGTCACCCCTCTGCTCGTTCTTAAATTAAGTTAAATAGAACATAGGAAAAATACAGCACAGAAGAAGGCCATTCAGCCCATTGTGTCTGCGCCGACCGAATAAGCTATCCACCCAAACTAATCCCACCTTCCAGCACCTAGTCCCTAGCCCCGCAGGTTACAGCACCTTAGATGCATGTCCAGGTACCTTTTAAAAGAATTGAGGGTTTCTGCCTCCACCATCATTCCTGGCAGTGAATTCCAGACACCCACCACTCTCTGGCTGAAAAGGTTTCTCCTCATGTCCCCTCTAATCCTTCCACCAATCACCTTATATCTGTGTCCCCTGGTAACTGAGCTCCCTGCCAGGGGAAACAGGTCCTTTCTGTTTTCTCTATCTAGGCACCTCAATCGAGTAACCCCTCAGCCTCCTCAATTCCAGGGAAAACAACCCCAACCTATCCAATCTTTCCTCCTAGCTGCACCCCTCAAGCCCTGGCAACATTCTTGTAAATGTTGGGGCGGCACAGTGGCGCAGTGGTTAGCACTGCAGCCTCACAGCTCCAGCGACCCGGGTTCAATTCTGGGTACTGCCTGTGTGGAGTTTGCAAGTTCTCCCTGTGTGTGTGTGGGTTTCCTCCGGGTGCTCCGGTTTCCTCCCACATGCCAAAGACTTGCAGGTTGATAGGTTAATTGGCCATTATAAATTGCCCCTAGTATAGGTAGGTGGTAGGGAAATATAGGGACAGGTGGGGATGTGGTAGGAATATGGGATTAGTATAAATGGGTGGTTGATGGTCGGCACAGACTCGGTGGGCCGAAGGGCCTGTTTCAGTGCTGTATCTCTAAATCTAAATCTAAATCTCCTCTGTACTCTCTCCAGAGCAATTATGTCCTTTCTGTAATGTGGTGACCAGAGCTACACTCAATACTCCAGCTGCAGCCTAACCAGCGTTCTATACAACTCCAGCATCACATCCCTGCTTTTGTATTCTGTGTCTCAGCCAGTAAAAGAAAACATTCCATATGCCGCCTTCACCACTCTATCTGCCTGTCCTGCCACCTTCAAGGACCTGTGGACATGTACTCCCAGGTCTCTCACTTCTTCTACCCCTCTCAATGTCCTCCCGTTTATTGTATATTTCCCTCGCTTTATTTGCCCTCCCCAAATGCATCACCTCGCACTTATCTGGATTGAATTCCATTTGCCACTTTTCCACCCACTCAACCAAACCATTGATGTCATTCTGGAATTCGCGACTCTCTTCCTCACTATTAACTACACGGCCAATTTTTGTGTCAACAGCAAATTTCCCAATCATGCCTCCCACATTTAAGCCCATATCATTAATATATACCACAAACAGCAAGGGACCCAACACTGAGCCCTGTGGAACACCGCTTTCCATTCGCAAAAGCTTCTGTCGACTGCTACTCATTGTTTCCTGTCACTGAGCCAATTCTGGATCCAACCTGCCAACTTCCCCTGTATTCCATGAACTTTCATTTTACTGACCAGTCTGCCATGTGGGACCTTGTCAAATGCCTTACTAAAATGCATGTAAACCACATCAACTGCACTACCCTCATCAATCTTCCTTGTTACTTCCTCAAACAACTCAATCAAGTTAGTAAGACATGACCTTCCCTTAACAAATCAGTTATCCTGTCCCTCAGAATAAATTCTAACAATTTATCCACTGAGGTCAGACTGACTGGCCTATAATTACCTGGCTTATCTCTCGCCCCCTTTTTAAACAATAGTACAACATTCGCAGACCTCCAACCATTTGGTGCCTAACCTGTATCTAGATGAATCTCAGTGGATCCGCTATTTCCTCCTAGGCTTCCTTTAACAGCCTGGGATGCAAAACATCCGATTCTGGCGATTTATCCACTTTCAGGGTGTCAGACCCTCGAGCACTTCCTCTCTTATTATGCTTATCTAATATTTCACACTCCTTTTTAACTACAATGTCTCTATCAACCCTCTCCTTTGTGAAGACGGAGACAAAAAACTCATTAAGAACCCTGCCCACATCTTCTGATTCCATGCATAAGTTCCCCTGTACATCTCTTAGTTATTCTCTTACTCTTAATTTAATGTTCAAACATGTTTGGGTTTTCCTTGATTTTACCTGCCAATATTTTTTCATGTCCTCTCTTTGCTTTTCTAATTTCCTTTTTTACTTCACCCCTGCACTTTGAATAATTTAGAAAGCCTAGAGGAGTATACAATGTGAGCTTATCTGTACAATAGCTCAGTGCCACATCTATTTATCTTACCATATTTCTCCCTAAAGATGTCAGCTGCTTTCTGGGCAGTATTTCCACTGGTGTGCGATGTCATTTCATTCAAGGCGCCCATTATTCACATGGCATCTCATTTAACAGTGAGTTTTGGCCTCATAGGTCTTTGTAACTGAGCTTGTAAATATACCATAGCTCTGTGTGCAGGTATCAGTTAGGAGCAACGATTCTGAAATATTTTTGTCTCCTTATCTTAGGAAAGTTGTAGCCAATTGTAGTACTCTCACACCATTCTGATTGAAATCGGCAAACTCAGTACAGACTATAGATTGAACCTAGGCACTTTCTTGTTTGTATGGCTTGCTACTTGTTAGATAATCTCATTGAGCCATTGGGGGACTGCTATTTACTAGAAAATACATAGTAATGTAGGCAGATCTTGAATTCAGCTTTTAATAAAGCACTTTCCATGATTGAACCAGAAAAGCATTCTTTGACCTGACCCAATGCATAATAGCTGATGCTTTCCTTCCTAACTCTGTGGTCCCAGGATTTGAGAGACAATTCAATTTGCTCTTCACATTTGCTCCTGTGTTCTCAGATGGACCGATAGGTTAGAATCTGGAATTCGCTACCACAGAAAGCAGTTGAGGCCAAAACATTGTATGCTTTCAAGAAGGAGTTAGATATAGCTCTTGGGGCGAAAGGGATCAAAGGATATAGGGGGAAAGGGGGAACGGGTTACTGAGTTGGATGATCAGCCATAATCGTAATGAATGGCAGAGCAGGCTCGAATGGCCTACTCCTATTTTCTACGTTTCTATGATTATTCCTGTCAGGACACAATAAGGTGCACCTCTTGCAAAGCTGAGTGTTAAGAGTGGCAATGGTGATAAAATTGTGGAGAGATTTTTGGCTTGTTCACTTCTTTCTCACTTGTGAAAACTGTATTAAAACAAGGACCCAACAAAGAGATGATTTAACCAAGCACTAAGGTTCGCACACTGAATTCTCTGGATCTTTGCATTCGCGATGGTTATTTCTGACTGCACTTTGCTGTTCCGTCTATTGAAAGGAGGCAGCAATTGGAATGTTTATTTCTGTTATAAAATGTTTTCCCCAGATAACTCATGATGCTCTAAATGCACCTTTGCACATTCTACGAGCCATGTATGAACTTCAAATGAGAAAAACAGACTCCTTCTTCCTTGAAATTCAAAAACGGTGAGTATAGAATATTAAAATTGTATAACGACCTATCAGCATTTTGCTGTGAGATGTTACTGAGATTTAACCATTGCTAACATTGCATTAAATCTCTGTTATTAATGCTTGCTTTGGTATTGTATATATTTCTCAAAAGCTTGCAAGCAGAACATTTGTGTAAAAGGGGGTTGTGTGCATATGGGATGCACTCATTGACACTCACACTCGTCCATTTAAGCACCCTTAGATCTTTGGATTATTGTAAAGTAATATTAAAAGCATTGCCTGTCCTGCGACAGTCACCCATAGGTGTCAGCTTGGCTCAGTGGTAACACTGTTGCTGTTAAATCAAAAGATTATAGGTTCAAGCCCCAGTTCAGTGCTAGAGTACCTAATCTAGACTGACACTTCATCACCGTGCTGAGGGAGCACTTGATTATTGCGTGAGATGTTAAAACGAGGCCCCATCTTCCTGGTCAGGTGAATGTAGAAGATCCCATGGCAATATTTGAAGAGCAGGAGAGTTCTCCAGGTCCTAGCCAATATTTATCTATCTCTTTATCTCACTGATGTTTGCAATGATTGCATTTCAAATGTAACGAATTTTCTTTGGGCCGTGTGGAGGACTGGAAAAGCACTACATAAATGCAAATTTGTTCTTTCTAACAGTTTTTGGGCAGCAGCATTGCATTGGTAAACTTGTCCAAGAACAGACGGAAACTAGATAATGAGAGTATTTGTTCAATTCACTGCTCTGATAAATATGTTATCTGTGTAAGAAAGCAGCATGTGGAAAACCTCTTTTGGTGGAGCTTGAATTCATAGCTGCTGAAGAGCAGAAGTCAAAGTATTAAACAACTGCAGAATGCTTCACATATTAGCTTATACAAACCCTTGAATGTTGGGTGCTACATCCTGGTCTCACTGTAATGCTGCACGTTACCTCAAAGAAATGCATTTTAATTTTTCAAAATGCATTGTTAATAAAGCCTGTTTGCTAAGAATGGCCTGAAGCATTACAGCATTTCTACCTTTTTGCACTGTCTTTTTTTTTTCCCCAGGTTTGACGGGCATGCGATTACTACAGATGAAGCAATTCAGTCCATGTCTTTGAAGTGGCAGCCAAGCAAAGCCTCACGTACAGAAGATCATAGCACGAAAGCTGTCGACACTGACATGATGATTGTACCATGTGTGGTGTGTCCTTTTCCTGCATTTAGCCTTCAAAATTCTAACTCTTTTTACAGTGTACCAAAATAGTCAACCCTTGGGGTTAAAACCTGTCTGTCGGGTCTATGATCAGATCGTATCTAAGGTAGAATTTCCGGGTAAGGCATTATGCTGGCTGATGCTTGAGAAATTGTCTTGTGTGCAGGAGTGGTAGTCCCCTATAGAAATTTCTAAGTGGAGGAGCAATGATTCCAAGATCTACATGGGGTGGCAGACTTCTGAGTATGTGGTAGCTGGAGTGTAAAATCACAATGTTGAAGATTTTATTTGCAATTGATGAAAATTCTGGTCACAGTAATTTCATTGTTAAGATATTGTGATCAAGTAATTTGATCAGTGGCATGAACTAAAATAATTAATTCTAAATGGGGTTGGATCTGGATTTGGTCTTAATTTTGAGGGTTATCAAAGTGCCAAAATCCCAGCAGTATGAAGTATGTTGTAACACAATGTCCTGCCAGTGTGAGGGGTACTAGTAGATGAGCAGCAATATAAGGCACCCCTGGTACTGCACTACTGATGCAGTCTGCATATCAAAACACACTGTATCTGAATCAAATTACTTAATTCCTCAGCATTTTCTTTCCAGATGGCTGGAATCTAGTGTTTAAGATTGGGGGTTGTTTGGTTTTTCTGTGGTAGATTCCTTGTGGGTTTAATTGAAGCTACTGGATTCTCAAAAGATATCCTGGGAATGATTTAAACCTAGGTCCAGAAGTAAACTGTCGTATCTGAACAACATTCCTCAGGATTTAATCAGCTTTCTATCATGCTAAAGTCTTGTTGCTGTCATATAATGTCTGTGGACATTCCTTATAGAGAATGTGCTATTTAATAATGCTGTATTGCACACAGAGTAACTTGGTAAAAAGAAAAACTTTGAATGCTGTAAATCTGAAATGAAACGGAAAATGGTGGAAATAGACTATGTCCTGGTGAATCCTACCATTCAATTCATTAACCTGTTTTCCTTCTATGGAATACCTCCTTCTCTCACTGCTGGATGGACCGATCTAGAGGCTAGCTCTAAATGTTCACATGAAGCAGCAGTGCATGTTTGGGTCTTGCAGGAGCTTCTGCATAGCGTACCTCCATTGGGTGCACTGTACCTCAAGGTCTGGATGGAACATGTGTTGCCATGGACATGCAGTTGAACTCCAGAGTATAGGCCCTTAATACCTGTTGAATGCTGAGCTGAGCTCCACACCCTATGTCTCACCCATCACCAAGATCCCACTTACTTCCATCTCTGCTACATCAGTTGTCTTTGCACTTAACACATTCACAGCTGCCGACACCCCATATGCATACTTGTATCATCTCTGGATTTGACTTCAGCATCCAACTTACTAGCCTCCCGCATTCCACTTTGCGCAAACCACAACTTGTCCAAAATTTTGTTGCCCGTATTCTGCTTTGTACTAAATCCTGCTTGCCTATCATCATCATCATCCTCCCTCCCTCATGCCAAAGACTTGCGGTTGATAGGTAAATTGGCCATTGTAAAAATTGCCCCTAGTGTAGGTAGGTGGTAGGAGAATTGAGGGAAGGTGGGGATGTGAGAGGGAAAAATGGGATTAATATAGGATTAGTATAAATGGGTGGTTGATGGTCGGCGCGGACTCGGTGGGCCGAAGGGCCTGTTTTGGTGATGTATCTCTCAATGACTCTGACTCCAGTCACTGTCCTTCAATGCATCAAATTCAAAATTTGCATTTACAAATCCCTCTATGGACCCTTTACACCCCACCTTCTGCAATCTCCTGCAACCCAAAATCCCAGCCCATTGTTTTCAGACTTCTGATTCTGATCGCCTGTGCATCATGCCTTCCCTGCTGTCCTCCCCTTGACACTACCATCAGTAGCAGAGCCATCAGTCACATTGCCTTTCTTCAACTTCCTCCTGCTACTTCTCTCTCTGCCTTTTAAATAAATCCCCTCAAACCTATCTTCAACCCTGCTTTTAGCCATCTCTTTCACTGCTCAGTGTCTTTTTCTCCTTTGTTAAAACCTCTTTGGCTATATAAATACAGGTTGTTGTGGTACTGCACTGTCTCCTTTCTCCCCTACCCACAAAGGAACCAGGGTGGGCAATCCTTTTGATAAAGTTCACAGCTATTTGGAAGAGGGTCGCAACTGACGTTCAAGACTGAGAAATCAACAGTGGAGTTTCATTGTACATTTTGTGGGTGTGGTCTTGCCCGAACATTTGAGATGCTCTTGAGATCCAGTCTTTTATCTCCAGCAATTGAGGAATTCAGCCATCGATAATGGAATGGCCTTTAACTCGCAATAATTCATGGTGCCCAAAATGTCTGGAAGAATACTGTTTCATCCCAGATCGTTGAACATTGATATCTCTAGATTTCCAGAGGGCAGGCTCTGAGTCTTTTGGAGGTGCCATGTGACCAGTTGATTCTGACCACGAGCCCAAACAGTGATGAACATCATTTGTCAATTGTGGCACTTGGGGTGGGCAGGGGGGAGTTGTAGGGATGGAGGGGAAGGTGGCATGTGGTTGAACATTTGCCCTGCTGACCTAACTGTTGGTGACATTGTCGCACCACTTTATATGGGAGATGCGATGAGGGCACTATTCTGCTGTGTTAAATTTTGCTTGGTCAGCCTGAGTCTCTGCCTGCAGGAACTAGCCGTGCCCCTAGCCAAACTGTTCCAGTACAGCTACAACACTGACAATGTGGAAAATTGTCTCCACAAAAAGGACAAATCCAATTTGGCCAATTACTGCCCCAGCAGTCTTCTCTCAATCATCACCAAAGTGATGGAATGAGATGTCGACAATGCTATCAAGTAGCACTTGGTCACGAGTAACCTGCTCACCGATGCTGAGATTGGGTTTCGCCAGGACCACTGGGCTCCAGACCTCATTACAGCCTTGGTTCAAACACAGGCAGAAGAATTCTAGATGTGAGGTGAGAGTGACTGCCCTTGACATCAAGACAGCATTTGGCAGAGAGGGACATCAAGGAGCCCTAATAAAATTGAAGTCAGTGGGAATCCGGGAGAAAACTCCACTGGTTGGAGACATACATACCACGAAGGAAGATGGTTGTGATTGTTGGAGGCCAATCATGTCGGCCTCGATACATCACTGCAGGAGTTCCTCAAGGAGTTGCCCTAGGTCCAACTATCTTCGGCTGCTTCATCAATGACCTTCCCTCCAACATGAGGTCAAAAGTGGGGATGTTTGCTTATGATTGCACAGTGTTCAGTCCCATTCATAACTCTTCAGTTGAAGAAGTAGTCTGTGTCTGCATGCAGCAAGGCCTGGACACATTCAGGCTTGGGCTGATAAGTGGCAAGTAACATTAGCACCAGGCAATGATCACCTCTGACCAGAAAGAATCTAACCATCTCCCATTGCTATTCATAGAATCGTGGAAAGTTTACAGCACAGAAAGAAGCCACTTGGCGCATTGTGTCCACGTGGCTGGAAAAAAAAGAGCCACCCCGCCTAATCCCACTTTCCAGCAGTTGGTCCATAGTCCTGCAGGTTACAGCACTTCAGGTGCACATTCAGGCACTTTTTAAATGAAATGAGGTTTTCTGGCTCTACCACCCTTTCAGGCAGTGAGTTCCAGACCCCCACCACCCTCTGGGTGAAAAATATTTTCCTCATCTTCCCATAAATCCTCCTACCAATCACTTTAAATCTATGCCCCCTAATCACTGACCCCAATGCTAAGGTAAATATGCCCTTTCCATCCAATCTTTCCAGGCCCCTCACAATTTTGTAAGTCTCAATCAAATTTCCCCTCAGCGTCCTCAGTTCCAAGGAGAACAACCCCAGCCTATCCAATCTTTCCTCATAGCTGTAATTTTCCAGTCCTGGCAACATCCTCAAATCTCCTCTGTACCCTCTCTAGTGCAATTACATTCTTTCTGTAATGAGGTGACCAGAATGGCACACAGTACTCAAGTTGTGGCCTAACTAACGTTTTATATAGTTCCAGCATAACCTCCCTACTCTGATAATCTATACCTCGGCTAATAAAGGAAAGGATTTCAAATGCCTTCTTAACCACCCTTCAACCTGTCCTACCTTCAGAGCTCTGTGGACATACACTCCAAGGTCCCTCACTTCCACTACACCTCTCAGTATCCTCCCATTTATTCTGTATTCCTTTGCCTTGTTTGGCCTCCCCAAATGCTTCACCTCACACTTCTCTGGGTTGAATTCCATTTGCCACTTTTCTGCCCACCTGATCAGTTCATTGATATCTTCCTGCAGTCTACATCTGTCCTCCCTATCTACCACACGGCCAATTTTTGAGTTATCTGAAAACTACATTTACGTCCTAATCATATATATATATACCACAAAAAGCAGGGGACCTCATACTTAGTCTGCAGAACCCCACTGGAAACAGCCTTCCAGTCGCAAAAACACCTGTCAACAATTGCCCTTTGTTTCCTGCCACTGAGCCAATTTTGTATCCAGCTTGCTACATTCCCCTGGACCCTATGGGATTTTATTGTCTTAACCAGTCTGCCATGTGGGACCGTGTCAAAAGCCTTGCTAGAATCCATGTACACCACATCAACTGCACTACTCTTATCTATCCTTCTTGTTACTTACTCAAAAAATTCAATCAAGTTCGTCAGACATGAAAATAAAAGCAAAATACTGCAGATGCTGGAAATCTGAAATAAAAACAAAGTGCTGGAAATACTTAGGTAACGTAGCATCTGTGGAGAGAGAAGCAGAGTTAACATTTCAGATCTGTGACGTTTCATCAGATGAAACGTAAACTCTGCTCTCTCCACAGGTGCTGCCTGACCTGCTGAGTATTTCCAGCACTTTCTGTTTTTATTTTAGTCAGACACTACGTTCTGTTTACAAATCCATGCTGATTATTCGTGATTAATCTGGGCCTTTCTAAGTGATAGTTTATCCTGTGTATCAGAATTGATCTAAATAATTTGCCCACTACTGAGATTAGACCGACCGGCCAGTTGTTATTCGGTCTTTCCCATGCTCCCTTTTTAAACAAAGGTACAACCTTAGTAGACCTCCAAATCTCTGGCGCCACGCCTGTATCCAGTGAGGATTGAAATTGATGGTCAATGATTCAGTGACATTACCATTGCTGAATCCCTCATCATCAATATCCTGGGGAGTACCGTTGACCAGAAACTTAACTGGATGAGCCCTATAAATACGGCTACAAGGGCAGGTCAGAGGCTGGGAATTGTGTGGTGAGTAACTCACTACTTGAGTCCCCAAAGTCTGGCCACTATCTACAAGGCACAAATCAGGAGTGTGATAGAATACTCTCCACTTGCCTGGATGGGTGCAGCTCCAACAACACTGTAGAATCTCGATCCAATCCAAGACAAAGCAGCCCACTTGATTGACGCCCATCTACCACCTTAAACATTCCCTCCCTCCACCACCAGTGCACAGTGGCAGCAGTGTGTCCCATCTACAAGAGGCACTGCAACAACTTGCCAGTGCTCCTTCGACAGCACTTTCCAAACCCATGATCTCTACCACCTATAAGACCAGTGCAGGAGGCGAATGGGAACGCCACCACCTACAAGTTAGGCTCTGTCACACACCATTGTGACTTGGAATTATGTCGCTGTTCCTTCACTGTTGCTGGGTCAAAATCCTGGAAGTCCCTCCCTAACAGCACTGTGGGTGAACCTGCACCACACAGTCTGCAACGTTTCCAAAGGCGGCTCACCACCACCACCTTGAGCAATTAGGGATGGGCGATAAATGCTGATCTTGCCAGCGATGCCCATATCCCATGAATGAATAAAAAGAAAATTGGAGTGATGCAAGTAAATTGGTCAGGCTGATTCAGTACATCTTCCCTGCCCCCACTCCCTTTCAAAAGGAAGTTGTGTATATAGTTGAAAGGAGAAACTTGCAGCAATGCAGAGAAAGAGCAGAGCTGTGAGACTGATTAGATTGCTCTTTAAAGAGCAGCACGGGCACAATGGGCCGAATGACCTCCTTTTGTGCAGCAAAGTTCTGTGATGCCAAAATGCAGTTTGCCAGATACTTTGTTGAATATTAAATATTTTACTCTCTAGCTGTTGGATTTTACTGATCTGTTGGGTTTTCTCAGTCCAGTAATTCCACAGCTCCCTCCTGGGCATCTCTGAAACAAGTGCCCATATCCAACACATACAAGCAGCTGCGCTGTATAATGTTCGTCCCTTCAACAAATGCTATTTCTGTTGGCACCTGTGGAAAGCACCTCATTTAGGAGTACAGTTCTAGCTCGTGGAGTACCCAAAGAATCTAGATAATGTCTTTTGAGAACTATTTTGAGCAAATTGAGCATGCACAGCAGATTAGGCCCTTACTTTGTGGCTGGTTTACATGGGAAAGTCTCATGTAACAAAATATCTCCAAAGGGAGGTTGTCCCCTTTGAGATTTTTCTTCCCAATTACCCCTGACAAAATGGGCTAGCCCATTCCAGCAGTGTCTGGAGGATGCTGTTCAGACGAAGGAAGACCCTACAAGTCAGGTAAACTGATTCTACTTTCCTATCTAATGATGATGGACTGGCTATGTATTTCCAGCATTTTCTGCTTTTATTTCGAGTAACCCATTAATATCCTCTTGTACTAGTTCTGTGGTAAAATTGCAGCACAACCCTTGTAACTTGCACTCACCAACATCACCCCTTTCCACAGCACAAGATCATGGGAAAGCTCTGCACACTGGTAAGTGGCCAGTCATTTCCACATTGAAGAAATCAACCTACTTCACCGAGCGCATGCATTGAAACCTGATTGCATATTTAACTGATCGATACAGAATCAGCTTACGTGCAGCTTTTTAAAAAAATCCTAATGTTCCCCTTTTTATTTTTCTGTATTCTGTTTATGTGCAACTCTGTGCAAAAAAAAAAAGTAGGTTGAAATGGATAAAACTTTGCAAACAGACTTCTGTGCCAAAAGTTTGGGTGTGTGTTATGTTCTAACCACGTTGGTCTATTTGGAATAACATGAAAATCATAGTTTATAGCAGGAATTTGCTAATAGCAGGCTTGCATATAAATGGATTGGGTCATAACTGAATTTAAGTTTTCTGTGCAAAACTCTTCCCTTTACTGTGCTGCTGGAATAAAGTCTGAATACTGCAGTATTCTGCTGGCATGAGATTGGCGCTTTGGGTAATGGAATGAGGGTGCAAATCTCTGAATCTTCTATCATCCTGCCCTTAAAAGCCAGATGGGTTATAAGAAGCCAACTGCTTAAAGTTTACTTCTATATTAATCAGCAAACTATTGTGAACTCCCTCTAGAGTAAAGTGTACAAGTCTCCAGGAGATGCAGCTATCTGTTTTCATGTATTCCTAGTCTGTGTTAATATGGTGCTATATTAGATTTCACCTTCCTGATCTGGCCCAGCACACATCACCGAGAATCTATAAATTTTTAATTTCTTGTTGTCTTTACCTTCCCTCACTGCAGATGTTGCTATGTGATGGGATGCAGCTCTGTGGCTTTTGCCAGCTGTTTCTCTAAGTGACTGCACTCATTGTGTCAGCTTAAACAGTGGATGGCAGTGATATTCTTGGTCAGTGCACCCATACCCACTTACCCACCAAGCAGCTTGCACTTATATTCATCAAAGTGGGTGATGCTTGGTACTGGAGTTTAATACACTGATCGTTTAAAACACCTCATGTCAACATCAAGGATTCCTAGGTTAAGTAATGTGCAACTAGAATAAAACCCCTCAACTGTGACCTAACAACATAGCTTGGCCCCAAACCTTGAGCACCTTTATTGTACCAGTACAATATTTTTCTATTTTCCACACCTGCCAACCTGAGGCCTATCTGAATGACATTGCCCATTTGTATCAAATCAGGGAGCATTCTAGCTCTATGGACACTAGGAACTGGATTGAGACTGCCCAGTTTCATTTCACATCGAATCCTTGCAGCCAGGAGCTTTGATCCTATCCGTATAGGCCAGATTTGAACTCTTGTCCCAGAGTTGAAAACCCACTGCAACACATGGCTCTCTTTGGTAAAATGTTGCAAGCATTAGATTGCAACATGTCGGAAAGACCTGCAGTTGAATAAAGTGTACATGTTATTCAGAAATCAACTATTTTTCTTGCAACTTTTAGCTGCCATGTTTATCAGGATCTGTTAAATATGTTGGTTGGCTGTGAGGTACAGGAACATAGTGGTTATGATACAGGACTAGGAATTGAAAGGCCTGGATGAATAAATCCAGACTAATCCGGAGATAGGAGTTCAAATCCCAAGACAGCAGCTGTAGATTTTAAAAACTCAATTAATTAAACATATCAGAATAAAGCTGAAAAGCTAGTATCAGTAGTGGTGACTAGGAAACTACTGGATTGTCATTAAATCCCATCTAGTTCACTTAACATCAATTACTAGGTCTGGCCTATATTTGATTCCGGACCCACAGCAATGTGGGTGACTTGTAGCTTCCCTCTGAAATGGCCTGGCAAGCCTCTGTTGTATACCATTTTCTTTTTTGATGTCCAATAAATGTTTGCCTTGCCAGTAACGCCCACATCCCATGAATGAGTTTAAAAGAAAGAAAAACATATTGATGGAATACGGTAGTGTGCCAACACATAGTGAACAGTGGCCTGTTGAGGCACAGGCTCACTGTTCAACCCTGCGACTGAGTTTTGTATCTCTTCCATGTTGCTGTGGAAGGATTGAGACCAGGGAGCTGTCGTTCAGCAGGTGGTGCAGTGAACTGGGCAGAAAATGAGTTCCATGTGCTCAGAAGAGTTACCCATGCAGCCCCAATCAGAATTACTGATTTAAAATGATAGAAATAAGAGTAAATGAATAGGAAAAGGGTCGAGAAAATTAAACTGATCATTCAGCTCGAAAGGATTCCATTGTATTTATTTTTAAGCATCACTATCTTGAGGCTTGTATTTAATTAATTAGCTCCTCCAATGCTGAAGTGAGTGGCCTGCTCCTGCTGGGATACAGTTCCACTGGTCTGGTCATCTCCACTATCTCATGAAGGTGACCAATCCTATGGAAGCCTAGCCCAGGAGCAGTGGCTATCCATTCACCCAATGGGAGCATTGTGTTCCTCACCTCACCCAAAGATTGCAGCAGGAGTGACTAGATAGTCATCAGGGGTGGAAATGCTGGCTGATGTCCTGGACAAGGGGTGCTGAGGTCCCTGATTTCTGCTGCTCCCTGACTGGTCTGTATGGCCCAGTCTTTACCATAAAGCCATCATAGGAACAGGAGCAGGCCTTTCAGCTCCTTGAGCCTGTTCCGCCATTCAGCAAGATCATGGCTGATCTGTGACCTAACTTCATAAACCTGCCTTTGCCCCATATCCCTTAATAACTTTGATTAACAAAAACTTATCGATCACAGTTTTAAGATTAACAACTGACCTTGCATCGACTACCATTTGCAAAAGAGAGTTCCAAACTTCTTTCGTCCTTTGCATGTAAAACTGTTTCCGAACTTCAGTCCTGACTAACTTTTAGGCTATTTTCCCTAGTTCTAGACTCTCCAAACAGCAGAGATAGATTTTCTTTGTCTAATTTATCTGTGCTCCTTAATATCTCAATTTTCAAATAAATTGCCTCTTAACCTTCTAAATTCCAGGGGATGCAACTGTAGTTTCTGCATTCTTTCCTTGTAATTTAACCCTTGGAGTCCAGATATCATTCCAGTAAATCTACACTGCACTCCTTCCAAGGCCAATATATCCTCCCTAAGGTGTGGTGTCCAGAACTGAACACAGTACACCACGCATGGTCTAACATGGTCAGTATAACTGCTCCCCCGTGTATTTTGTTCCTCTAGCTATAAAGGCCAGCATTCCATTAGCTGCCTTGATTATTTTCTGTACCTTTCCATGGAACTTTAGTTTAGTTTAGAGATACAGCACTGAAACAGGCCCTTCGGCCCACCGAGTCTGTGCCGACCATCAACCACCCATTTATACTAATCCTATACTAATTCCATATTCCTACCACATCCCCACCTGTCCCTATGTTTCCCTACCACCTACCTATACTAGGGGCAATTTATAATGGCCAATTTACCTATCAACCTGCAAGTCTTTGCATGTGGGAAGAAACCGGAGCACCCGGAGGAAACCCACGCAGACACAGGGAGAACTTGCAAACTCCACACAGGCAGTACCCAGAATTGAACCCGGGTGGCTGGAGCTGTGAGGCTGCGGTGCTAACCACTGCGCCACTGTGCCTCCCCTTTAATGATGTGTGTACCTGGATCCCCAAGTCTCTTTGAACCTCCACTGTTTCTAGCTTTTCCCCAAAAGGTACTCTGCTTTATCCTTTTTTAGGGCCCAAGTGGATGACCTCACGCTTATATTGAATGTCATTTGGCATAGTTTTTCCCATTCATTTAATCTAATATTGCTTTGTAATTTTATGCTTCTATCTACACTGCTCATAATGCCGCTTACCATCAGGGCAGCAACACTTGTACTTATTCATGCAGTGACTGGGACCTCTTGATTTCTCTACATCCTTATAGTATTATCCAATAACATTATTTCTTTACTGAATAAACTGTAATATTTTGATACATTAGTTAAATTTTTGTGCAGAAATATATTTTTCTTGCAGAAGTTAGTGTCACTAACATTTTTTTCAAAGAATAATATAGCACAAAAGGACATGATTCAGCCTTTCATATCCTTGCCTCTTTGAAAGATCTAGCGAATTAATCCCACTCAACATCTCTTTCCCTAGAGCCCTGAAAAATTTTTGCCTTTGAATATTTATCCATTTCACTTTTGAAAGTTACATTATTGAATCTGCATCCACCACACTTTCAGGCAGTGCATTCCAGATCATCATAACCTCACTGCACCTCTGGTTCTTTTGCCAATTACCTTAAATCTGTGTCCTCGGGTTATTGACCCTTTTGCCAGTAGGAATAGTTGCTCCTTATTTATTCCATGAAAGCCCTTCATAATTTTGAACATGAGTATTGCTGAAAACAGACATTTTATCGAAGTGTTTTGTCTTGTACTCATCAGGACAATTTGCAAGAATGCCAATTTAAGGGAAGGCAACAAATTTATTCCATTGGGAATAGCGGAAGGGAAATGTTTATATGATCCACCAGTCTTTGGGATGCACGGCCTATAGTACCTAGCATCACACTGGCATTGAAATTCATATATCACATTACTTATTTATGTGATAGGCAGAACGTCTTTTTGTCTTGACGGCAGCATCCTGTTTGTGGCGAACACCATACGTTTTGCTCGCACTGTTCGTAATGGGCAAGATACAGACCGTACCCAACCAGCCCACGCTTGCAAAACTCAAAACACAGTGTCCAACATTGGATGTGATTCCGTGATTGGACGATATTTGCTAAATAATCCTCTGCGCTAAGAATTACGTTGACAACCGATTTAAGATTATCAGTAGGGCACGCAGTGTGGGGCATTTGCGCGTACTGAAAGCTACATATATTAATATACAGGGCCCTGTTCTTTGCAGACAGAAAGAACATATTACACACATTGCACCTGTTTCAGCTAAACAAAATAAGTGACAGCCGTTGGCTGGTTTGTTTCTCAGGGAAAATGCCTTGACCAACGTAATCAGAGTCAAGCTGCCTGGTTTAAATTTCAAACAAAGTTTGGCAGTTAACTGTCAGTCAGTGTAAACTGTGCATTCTCCATGGCAACGCCTCTACCAATCAGTCAACTTGCCAACCAATCAGCACTCTATTGTCATGCAGTATAAAATTTGTTGCCTTCCCTTACATTGGTATTCTTGCGCATTGTCCTGTTGAGTGCAAGACGAAAAGCTTCAACAAATGTTTGTTTTCAGCAATACTCTAGATCTGTACGACCAAACGACTAATTTTGAACATCTTTATCAATCTCCCCTTAGCCTTCTCTGCTCTAAAGAGAACAACTCCAATTTCTCTAATCTCTCCATGTACCTGAAATCTTTCATCCCTGGTACCATTCTAAAAATCTCCGCACCCTTTCCGAGACTTTGACATCTTTCCAAAATGTAGTACCCAGAATTGATCACACTAATTCAGTTGGGGCCTCACTAGTGTTTAATAAAGGTTTAGCATAATGTCCTTGCTTTGTACTCTAATAATTTAGCTTCTTTGGCTGAAAATAACATCATAAATGTTTAAAGTGACCAATCAACTGCAGGGGACTATTTGAGATTGCTTTGGTTTGTTTCATCCCTAACCTGGAACTCTCTAGATGCTGAGGTTTTCTGATTGCAAATTCTTTGAAGCATCATAAAATAATATGAAACACAAACAGATGATGAATGGCCAAGATTGACTTGAAATTATGATTGAGTTTTTAAATATTGATCGGTGAATCTAACCTGTCT